>NC_092818.1:55768140-56393854 GCF_023375885.2 Dermacentor andersoni
CTAAATTAATATTATTATCGTCAAAGTTTGCCCTATCGTAGTGGTAAATTCTTTTTCAGCAATTGGCTTTATCACAGGAGAGAATATGTTGAAACAAAGACCCAGGTGATCGCTTAAGCCCGGTAAGCATGAAACATTGGTAACTATGTCAGGATGAGAGCATAATATTAAGTCAAGGAGGTTAGCAGCGCTTTCCGAGATCCTCGTTGGTTCTAATACTAATTGTGTTAGAGAAAACAAAGAGCAGAGATCAAGAAAGTCGTTACACTGCGAAAAAAATGGATAACAGTGCGGAGGTTCAGTAGTCCAGCATATGTTGGGGAAATTGAAATCCCCCAATATTATAATGGGGTTCGAAGGATGCCGCGAAGTAAGGGTGTTAAGCACATCGTGAAGCTCAGTGGTGAAAGTAGATGGGTAGGATGGAGCGCGGTAGCAGACAACAATCGTAATTTTACGGTAACCGATATCAACGCAAGCGCACACAACTTCCAGGTTACAGTACAAGTGGACTTGATGACCTTCCAGAGATTTTGAAATAGCGAGTAGTAAGTACGCCTCCGCATTTCCGATTAGTGCGATCGCAAGGGTAGGTACGAAATCGAGACAAGTCAAGGATTTCACAATCTTGCACATGGGGTAGTAGCCACGTTTCTATGAATGCAATGGTACCAGCATTACCGCTATCGACGAGAGATTCTAGTTCCACGCGTGTGCGAAACACACTTCTAGCGTTTGCAACAAGCACGGAGACTTGTGGTGTTAAAGATACGCCATTGCCCTTTGCGCATCGCTACGTAGCAGGATGATGACGCAAATTGTCAGGTGCGCTTGCGTGATCTGGAACACTACTTTTAACTTGCTTAACGCTGTCACTTGTTCAATCATACATAAAATATTGTTTATCAATGAAAAGCTTGTTAAAACGTAGTTTAAATAAGGGGGAACTAGGCTGGTTTTTACCAAATTCGAGAAGCTTTTTTCGAGCGAGCCTTGTCGCAGGCGAGAAGTCCTTAGTTACTGGAATCTAAGCGGATGAAATTGATGTATAGATTCACAGCTGCCGGGAAAGTGTCACATCGTTAAGGAGGGCATTGCAATATTTCAACACACAATCAAATGAGTGGTGTATTTCATAGCTATATAAAATACCTGGAGGTTTTCCGTTAAGATGTCTTATTACGTGCAGTTTACAAAATTTTGATGCCGTTTTGGATTACACAGATGTAAACCTGATGTTTCCTTCTTTTTAGTTATGCAATTTTCCAAGACTTTTCTGTAGTTGACAGGGTAAATAAAAATTTTCTTCCTACAGTCTCTAGGTCGTCTTTAACCTTTTCTTGTAAATGACACAAACCTTTCCAAAATATGTGCAGTAGGTGGAGAAAAAAAACGATCTCTCCGGTCTTATGTGTTTAGGTACAAGAGCTCTAGAGTTAATTCATTATAAAACTCTCTCTTAAAAACAGTGAAGCAATTATGCGATAATTAAGCGATTTGCTTGGGATTACTTTTACCAGAGTAGTATGCGTGTTCAAATTACACGAGGTAGTAATTAAGCCATTAATATTGGAAACAAGACTTCTACCTTGAGCTTTTAGGCGAAATAATCCGTTTTCTTGGTGTTGGTGTTGGTGTTGAGTTTAATGGCGCATAAGCAACTAAGGCTATCATGCGCCAATCGCAAGGTATAATGTAGGAAAAAGCTGGGTAACCTCAGAAGGTCCTTTTCTGATTGAGGACCCCGAGGATTCCAACAAAAATAAATAAACACCTCAGCCTTCTTCTCAGACATGAGAAGGTGCATGAGGTGTGTCACTGGATATAAAAGAGAACAAGGTCACGCTTTACAATTTTGCAAGAAAACCGGCTTCTTTCAAAAAGCTAAATACATGAATTGTCCCAACCAGCGCATCTTCACTTAAAATCAGTGAAGGATGAAAAGGAATACGTTCGCTGTAAGATGGTGTAAAATATTTTTTTCTCAATGTCTCAAGTTGTCTGCAGGAGAGTAAAATGTGGGTCACTGTAAGTTCGTCTGCGCATTTCTCACAAACTGGCTTGTCTTTTTTTGTCAGCAAGTAGTTAAGGGTAGTGTGTGTGTGTCCAATGCGGAGGCGAGATAAGACAACTTCAATAAAAGGTTCTTGGTGTGAACATGACTTCCACTCTTCTATGATGGGTTTTACAAGGCGTAGCTTATTGTTCGTCTGATTGTTCCATGCGGACTGCCATTTTTCTTTCAGTTTATGGCACACTAATTTCATGCAATCTCTGTAAGGAATTCTTATGTATTTTATTTCCTTATTTCCAGCTTTAGCTGCACTCTCGTCTGCTTTCTCATTTCCACAGATTCCTACGTGGCTCGACACCCAACAAAATTTGATGTTTTGTCCCCGCCTCATGGCTCCTGTTATGTTGTGTAGGATGTCACCGATTATTGGCAGAACTGCGTTCCTAGGCTGAAGGGCTGTAAGTATGCTTAGTGAGTCTGTATAAATGATGCTGTTTTCAATGTTTTCATGTATTATTCTTTCCACAGCCGTGGAAATTGCATGACCCTCTGCAGTGAGAATTGATGCACATTGCGGCAGCCGTACGATTTTTTCCCAGCTATCCTGTATCACAGCACATCCCCCGTAGTGTGCAGCTTTGGAACCATCGGTATAAAATGCTGTATATTCCACATATTTTTCTTTTAGTGCTAAATATTTTTGTAATAAATGTTCCTGCGGCGTTAGGTTTTTCTGAAATTGTGTTAATGCGAAGTCAGAAACAGAAGGCAAGCAGTACCATGGTGGCAGTGGTTTGGGTTTCTGGGCAATATTAGGCAGTGTGTCCGTTACATCTAACTCTTGTAATTTCTCTTCAAAACGGAGAAGGAGTGGTCTGATAGCCTGGGGTTTGTTTTAAATAATATTCTGGATGGGCATTTGTTAACTATTGGGTAACATATATGTTTTGGCAAGGAACGGATTTTTAGAACATATGAGCATGTCAGCATGCTTCTTCTGTCGGCAAGAGGGGGTTCGTTAGTTTCTACATACAAACTGGTTATTGGCGACGTCCTGTAGGCACCAGTTGACAAGCGTAAAGCTAAATTGTGTACAGGGGTCCAATCGTTGCAAATAAGATGATCTGGCAGACCCATACACTATACACCCATAGTCCAAGGACGGCCGTATGACGGAGCGGTATATTTGTAAAAGGCATGCCCTATCAGAGCCCCAGCGTTTCCGTGAAAGGACTTTAAGTATGTTCAGTGCTCTAGAGGCCTTGTTTTTCAAAGTGTTTATGTGGGGTAGGAATGTGAGCTTTTTGTCAAAAGCAATGCCAAGGAATTTGTGCTCGTTTTTTACTGGGAGCTGGGTTTCATTAAGGTGTAAGGTGGGATCAGGCTGTAAACCTCGTTTCAGCGAGAACATAACAGCTACTGTTTTCTGTGGGGAAAACTGGAATCCATTTTTATCTGCCCATGCTGATAGTTTGTTTATTGTTAACTGTAGTTGCCTCTCGCATGTTGCTGTGTTTGATGATGTGCAAGCAATGTGTAGATCATCAACGTAAACTGAATACATAATGGAATTCGGGAATATTTGTTCTAGGGAGTTGATTTTTACAATAAAGAGGGTAGTGCTTAAGATACACCCTTGTGGTACCCCATTTTCCTGACTGAACTTCCTTGAGAGAGTTGAACCGAGGCGCACATGGAAGGAACGGTTGGACAAAAAGTCACGCAGGCAATTTAACATCCTGCCGCGAATGCCCAGGTCTGCTAGGTCGCGGAGAATGCCATACCTCCAAGTAGTATCATAAGCCTTGTCTAGATCGAAGAAAACGGCAAGGCAGTGTTGTCTATGGATGAATGCCTCTCGGATTGTGTTTTCAAGTCGAATGAGGTGATCAGTTGTAGAGCACGTTTTTTTTAAAACCACACTGATGGATGTCAAGTAGTTGACGGGAGTCTAAAATAAACATCAATCTAATATTCAGAATGCTTTCGAAAGATTTCGCCAGACAGCTGGTAAGGGCTATTGGCCTGTAACTACCGGGAGATGTCGGTGGCTTTCCGGTTTTCAAAAAGGGTACAATAATAGCTTTTTTTCCAAGCCTCCGGTATTTTCTCTTGTAACAGTATCTTGTTAAAAAAAAGCAGAAGTACATCTATAGCGGATTCGGAAAGATGTGCCAGCATTTCATAGTGAATTTCATCAGGCCCTGGTGCAGTTTGTTTCCCTGCAGACAGTACTCTAGTGATTTCTTTATGAGTGATTAAACTATTATACGGCTCATTTATGCTGCCACTAATCGGAAGCCTTTGCTTTTCAGCCACGTTTTTATATTTTAAAAATGACTCGGTGTAGTGTGAAGAACTAGACTGCAGCGAAATGTTCTCCTAATATGTTGGCCTGTTCCTCTATACTTGTTTGGATGCCAGGGGTTGTCATGAGAGGAATTGTAAATGGGGAGTAGCTACCATGGAGCTTACGTACCTGCTCCCACATTTTTTTTTTATGTGACTGTGCTATTTATCGATGAAACGTATGTTTGCCATGACGTCTTTTCGGCATTACGGCGGACGTATCGTGCTTTAGCTCGTGCCTTTTTAAAGATTAGGAGGTTGTCCTGAGTTGGATATCGGCGAAGGACACCCCAGGCTTTATTTTGTTTTCGCTTTGCTTCTTTGCATTCCCGAGTCCACCACACCTTGTGATTTTGTCTCACCACTCCTGAAGTCTGGGGGATAGCTAAACGGGCAGCGGCTAAAATACAGGTTGTGAGTTTTTCATTTAGATCATCGACACTAAGGTCTTCAGAAAAGACTTCATCTAGATTGGCCTTTTCTCTAAACAGTGTCCAGTCAGCTGCTTGGAGCTTCCATCGTCGTGGTTTCTTTGGATTGATTGCAGGTGAGGATGGAAGAGGGATTATGACTGGTAGATGATCGCTTCCATATAGGTTATCTATGACGTCCCATTTAAAATCGTTAAAAATACAAGGTGAACTAAAAGATAAATTGATACAGCTCATCTTTCCTGAGCTTGGGGAGCAGTATGTTGATTTGCCTGAATTCAACAAACAAACATTATTGCTCAAAATAAAATCTTCTATTATTTGGCCTCTTACATCTGTTTTCTCGCTTCCCCAAAAACCGGAAAGCGCATTAAAATCCCCAACTACCAGATAGGGTTCTGGTAATTGTTGGAACAGGTCCTCTAACTCATGAAGGGTTATTTTTAGGTGTGGTAGTAAATACACAGAGCACGCCGTAATCGTTTTGTAAGAGAGCAAAGTGGCTGCCACAGCTTCAAATTTAGTTTTTATTTTTACTTCACGAGCTGCAATGCCACTTTGTACATTGATGGCTACCCCTCCTGAGAGCCTGTTTGCCTGCTCTCGGTCACGGCGAAAGACTTTATATTTCTTCAGTACACTTGTATGCTGAGGACCTAAGTTCGTTTCCTGTAGGCACATTGCTACAGGAGAGAAAGAATTTATGATTTCTTTTATATCACTAAAATTATTTAGGAGTCCTCTGCAATTCCAGTGTATTAGGAACGCCATATTGATTTATGTGTGTGGGGTCGGGATACGTTTAATTGGTTTTCACCCCGTGATTCGGGGGTTTTCTTTATACGCAGTATCCAAGGAGTTCTGCCGTCCCTGTGATGTTGACGGCACGGAACCACCCTGGCTCGTCTCCATCACCTCATCAGAGGCGCTGGAGGGTCGTGCAGACTGCACGTCGGCACTTTTTTCAGACCTCCCCTCGTGGGCAGAGGCCTTGAGGCTTGCCAACTCGAGGGACGGCATAGCCTGCTTTGCGGCTGGTGGAGCAGCGTGAGCTGCTACCACCGGGGGTGAGGATGGCTCCGTCCCAGCCTCACTATGTGTGGTCTGGGCAGGTGCCGGAGGCCGGTGTGGTGGATCGCCCTGTCGCACCACATCAGCGAAGTTCATGTTCGGTTTGAGTGAAAACTTGTTTTTAACTAGGATGCGGTTTCTAGCCTCTTTGAATGAAATGTTCTCAGTTGTTTTCAATGTAATGATTTCTTTTTCTCTCTTCCATGAGGGACAAGATCTGGAATATGCAGCATGGTCTCCTTCACAGTTCGCACAGCGAGGTGCTGCTTCGCATATTTCGGAGGTATGGTCTTTGGATGCGCATTTCGCGCAGGTTTTGCGCCCACGGCAACTCTGGGAGCCGTGGCCAAATCTCTGACAGTTAAAGCAACGTCGAGGGTTCGGTATGTACGGGCGAACTGCAACTTTCGTATACCCAACTTCAATTGTCTCTGGAAGTGTGCAGCAGGTGAAAGTCAAAATTAGGTGCTTGGTAGGTAACTCTTTGTTGTCTTTTCTTATCTTAATTCTCTGAACATTGCTCACATTTTGTTCGGAAAGACCATTTAACATTTCTTCTTGGGAGAGATCCAAAAAGTCAATTTCAGAAATCACCCCACGCACTGTGTTCAGCGATCTGTGGGTTGAAATTGAGATGGGGATGTCTTCAAACGACAAGATATTAGCAAGTTTGCACACTTGAGCTTTGCTTTGGATTTCTAGCAGTAGGTCACCGCTAGCAAGCTTTGTTACTTTATAGTTAGTGCCTATGGCTTCTTTCAGACATCTTGCAACTGAGAACGGAGATATCTTTCTAGCCGGTTTTTCTGGCATTTCACTGTGTATCACGTGATACCTAGGGAAGACTTCTTTGGTTGTTTGGAAAAAATCAGCAGTGACATTGGTCCGCCCTCTTTTCTGAGGGCGATCTGGTTTGGAGAGAGGAGGTGCCATGGGAAAAATGTATAATTCGGCCGCGGTGCCAGCCACCCACCATGGAGCCCTACAAGGGGACGGGAGAGGAACTTGTAAGCAAGTCCTGCCCACGCCAGCTGTACAGCGCAACTATAACCAAATATGGCTGAACTCAGGACACCTCGCCACACAAGGTTAACCCTAGCCACCCAGGAAAAAAGGGAAAACGCAAGAAGAGATGAGGAGACAGGAGAGTTGTGAGAAAGGAGACAGGAAAGTGAAAGATATAGGGGAGGACAGGAAAAGGCGACTGCCTATTTCCCCCGGTCAGGTCAGGCCGGAGGTGCCGTCTACGCGAAGCAGAGGCCAAAGGAGTGTGTTGCCGCTGCTGGGGGGCCGTAAAAGTCCAAGCACCCGGCATTGACTCAACTCCTAGGATCCCCTTTTTCCCGGACACGGCTAAGCCGCGCACGACTACACGTGAGAGGGTCCAACCCTCGTGTGCTCGGGTACGTGGTATCGCAACACACCAAACGCCTACTTGCGCAGACGCCCCTGCGGGGGATCCGTTTTCTATTCTCATTCACGACTTGAATAGGCGCGTCATCCAAGGTATTCATAAACTGCTCCCAAAATGCACATTATTGACGCGACTCATCGCTGTTGCGTAATAAGTACACGCCGAAATCAGCAATGCGATCTACATTTCTCGGTAAATGTAGACAGAATTTATACACGGAATTACTTGGTAGCGTCACCCTTAAACTGGTTATCAACTCCTGACATGACCGCGGCTTTCAAGCACGAAGCGACGAACTGCGCTTGGCTCATACAGTTCAAGAGTGAACAGACTGATATTTATTTTATGTAATCTATACCAAGAGTCACTTCAAATTTATGACCCGGCCATTACGTGATAAAATCGATGAAATGAAAACCGCCTAATTATCGCGTGTTTTCTTCATATCAGGATGCAATTTTGCACGCATTGTGAGCCTCATATGGCATCAGGACCATGCATGCTGCAAGTCATCAGTCATGTGCGTATTGTTATCCCTCTTTTATGGGCAAGCAGATATGAAGCTAGGATGTTCTAATGCTACAGATATATATTACTAATATCCCTCATTCAACTACAGTTATACGGTTTTTACATTATAGATTTGTTATCAAAATCAATGACAGCTAGTGTCATGCTTCAAACAATGCTGATTCGACTGATTGCGACTAAATACATTGCTTGCCCTTATTCAATTGCATTTCATTAGAGTAGGAGTTGCTACTTTAGCCCCATCTACGCGCGCACATATGAGAAGACAGAGATAAATGGCAACGCGAAGAGCAGCCGCACCCCCTATATATATACATATATATGTATATATATATATAGCAGCTCAGGCACTCTCAAGCTCACGCTTCCCGGACGACTGGGTGATGTGTCTGCAACGCTGGTCATTCTTCTTCCCTACAATCGCCCCCCATAGGCAAAGTAGCCATCCTGGCGACTCATGGTGAACACAGAATCGTGGAGTCGTAATACGGCTTCCGGCGTTGTTCGTGGACGGTTTAACGACCACGACAGCATTAGTCTGTAGGTGGCGTGACAGGCTCAACAACATAGCTCACAGGCGATGTCTGCGCTACAACATGGTAGGGTCCTTGATACTTAGATACAAGCTTGGATGAGAGTCCAGCAGGAACGGCGGGAACCCAAAGCCACACAAGGGAGTCCGGAAGAAAGTGACAGTGCGGGTGATCATCGTCACGTCGAAACTTTTGTTGCTATTGGTCGACGGCTGCAAAGGAGCGGGCGAGCTGACGGAATTCCTCTGCGCGGCGGGCAGCTTCAAAGATGGGCGTATATTCGAATGAGTTGGGTCTGTACGGAACAATGGTGTCGAGGGTAGTCGAAGGATCTCGGACATACAAGAGGAAGAATGGGCAGAAGATAGTGGTCGCGTGGTGCAGTGTTCTAGGCGAACGTGATGAATGACAAAATGAGGTCCCGATCAGTGTGATCAGAGGCGACGTATTTGAAGAGCATGTCGCCAAGTGTGCGGTTAAATCTTTCCGTCGGACCATTAGTTTGAGGATGGTAGGCGGTGGTGGTGCGATGAATGATGCAACATTCAGCAAGGAGCGCGTTTACGACTTTGGAGAGGCCGACACGTCCTCTATCACTCAAAAGTTCGCGAGGTGCACCGTGACGGAGAATAAAGTTTTGCAGGAGGAAGGATGCTATATCGCGAGCGGTGGCAGCAGGCAGAGCGGCTGTTTCTGCGTATCGAGTGAAATGGTCAATGGCGACGACTATCCAGCGTTTCCCGGCAGCCGTGCTCGCAAGGGGTGCGTACAGATCAATGCCAATGCGATCGAAATGCCTGGCAGGACACGGGATTGCTGGAGCGGACCAGAGATATGCTGAGCAGGAACCTTGTGGCGTTGGCACTGAAGGCACGTCCGAATGTTCTTGCACACAGAGGTGCACATGCCACGCCAATTAAACCTGGAGCGAAGCCGGGTGTACGTCTTGAAGACACCTGCATGTGCCCACTGCGGGTTAGTATTGAAGGTTTCACCATATTTCACCATGAAGATGTCGAGGTATGACCAGCAACCACTTGCGGACGTAATTCCTGCGATAGAGAAGTCTATCCCGAATTTCGAAGTGGATGCTTGACGGCGCAAAGCTCGAGAAGGTGAAGGAACATTCGACGGGTTTGGAAGGAAGCGGATAAGAGTACTAATCCAGGCATCCTTGCGTTGCTCGTAAGCCACGTCACAGCCTGCTGGGAACGAAAGCAGGCATCGCATTCGGTTGACACGGGCGAGCGGGAAAGCGCGTCAGCATCGGTGTGGCGGCGGCTAGAGCTGTAGACAATGCGCATGTTGAAATCTTGCAACCGCAAATCCCAGTGAGCTAATCGACCTGAAGGGTTCTTCAACGTGGACAACCAACAGAGTGCATGGCGGTCTGTAATCACGCCGAAAGGGCGGCCATAGAGGTAGGGTCGAAATTTACGAAGTGCCCAAATTATGGTCAAACATTCCTTCTCCGTAACGGAATAATTCTTCTCGGCTTTGGTGACGGTGTGGCTTGCGTATGTAGCGAAGAGTCCAACACCGCTGGCGTCGGTGTGTAGTTCGGCCGGAGCTGTCGGGTCAAAGTGATGCAGTATAGGCGGCGAGGTCAGTAGACGACGCAACTATTGGAACGCATCGTCACAAGCGGACGACCAGGCGTAGTCATTCAAGTCGATCCGTAGAAGCTGATTCAAGGGAGCGGTGATGGATGCAAAATTCCGAATGAAGCGGCGAAAGTAAGAACACAGGCCAAGGAAGCTGCGAAGTTCTCTTACGGATGAAGGTTTGGGAAAATCAGCAACTGCACGGAGCTTGGCGGCGTCAGGAAGAATACCGTATTTCCATACTACATGATAAAAGGATGGTGAGCTGACTTGCGCCAAAGTCGCATTTCTTCAGATTGAGCTGAAGGCCGGCGTCTGTTAGGCACTGTAACACTTCCTCCAGCCTACAGAGTTAGGTGGGAAAATCTGGCTAAAAAATAACCACACCTTCTAAGTAGCACCGGCACGTTTTACACTTGAGACCAGGCAACAGGTTGTCCATCATGCGCTCAAATGTTGCGGGGGCGTTGCAAAGCCCGAAAGGCATGACACGAAATTCATATAGGCTATCTGGTGTTACAAATGCAGTTTTAGCTTGGTCGTCGAGTGCCATGGGAACTTGCCAATAGCCGATGCGTAGGTACATAGAAGAGAAGAACTGCGCACCTTAGAGACAGTCAATGGCGTCGTCAATTCTCGGAAGAGGGTAATAATCTTTGAGAGTTATTTTGTTAAGACGACGGTAATCGACACAGAATCGAATCGATCCATCCTTCTTCTTAACAAGAACAACGGGAGATGCCCAGGGGCTATCCGAAGGCTGAATGGCGCCGCGCTTGAGCATGTCAGCTACTTGGTGGTTGATAACACGGCGCTCTGTCGCGGATGCGTGGTATGGTCTTTGTCGCAGTGGTGCACTGGTACCCGTGTCGATGCGATGACAAAAAGATGACCTGCGGACCAAGGGAACATGTTGGCAGTCGAAAGACGAACGGAACTTGTCGAGAAGGCGTAGAAGCTGGGCGCGTTGAGAAACTGTCAACGTGTCAGCGATGGATCTGTGTAAAACATCGGGCGAAGTCGGCCCCTGCGTGGGGTTATAGGTCACTCCGGCGACCTCATGAGTGGCAATGGAACCAGTTGGCATGTCAATGATGGCAGCAGCGTCGACAAATTGTGCACGACCAACGCACTCCCTACAAAGCAAAGCGAGAGGACAGGACAATCTGTTGGTGATGAGCAGTCTGCTGACGCCGGCATGAACGTCCAAAAAAGCGAAAGGCAGCGGGGAATATTTGCGACGAGCGAAAATTGCAGATGGCGTAAAAAGTGCGCTAGCATCAGCAACAATGTTGCATGACACTGGGGCAAGGGCAGAAGAGTGTGGTGCAATTCTAACGTCTTCGGCAACAAATATTTTATCTTCGTTCACGAGCGTCAAGGCGTGGGGCATTACACAGCGTTTGAAATTCTACTTCAGAACGAGAACAGTCGATGACGGCCTTATTAGCGGAAAGGAAGTCCCAGCCCGAAATAAGATCGTGGGAACGAGAACATAGCACCAAAAATTCGACGGTGTAGAGGAGGCCGTCGATCGCAACGCGAGCAGTACAGGCAGCTGCAGGCGTGATGCGGTCTGCGATGGCAGTACGAAGTGACACATTGGGCAGTGGCGTCGTAACTTTTCTGAGCGAACGGCAAAGTTTGGCACTAATAACTCAAACTGAGGCACGAGTGTCAACGAGGGCGAGTGCAGCGACGCCGTCCACATAAACATCAATAACATTAGTCGGAGAAGGGAGAGACCGTGGTCTGTTCGTGGGTGACGCAGTTCTTGGCTCTGGAACTGCGACGATTAGTTATCCCGTTCCGGCGAAGAAGGACGACGACGCATCGGGGAAAGCGAGCGGCGTCAAGGCAATGGCGAACGGCGTTCAACAAGAGGGTGGTGGTCCGAGTAGGAAGACATCTGGCTACGGTTCTGAGACGCGGAGGATGATGGGTATGGGGAAACGTAGGTCGCGGCGTCGAAGCTACGGCGTTAGGACGTTGCGTGGTGACGACAAAATCGTACATTCTGACGAGGTAGAACACAGGCGAAACATATGGGCCGGTTGTCAGGAGTGCGCCATTGTCCACTGCTGTGTGGGTACCGCGGCTAAACGAATTTAGGAGATGAACGCAGTGGCACGACTGATGGGGATGGCGCAAAGGTCGGAGGTTGTGGCCGCGCGAGAGCCTCGGCATAGCTGAGAGGTGCAGTCACCTCGGGAAAAGCAACGGGATTCGGCATAGGCGGAGTCTCGCGGGTAGAAGGAAGAGCTGCGCAAACTGCGCACACTGCGCACATAGTGGATGATCTTCGCCAGGTCATCCACGATGACCGGCGATGACCTGATCAAGAAACGCCAATGTATGAAAGCTTCTAACTCTACAGCTTGAATAGAACTCGCAGAACTTTCGAAGTTATTCAAGTGTAAGAAAGCTGACATAAGGAAGTATCGTTTTGATAGAATTGAACATGCTCTCAGGAACGGAGAAAGCCTAAAAGCAGTGAAGAAACTAGGAATAGGCAAGAATCAGACGTATGGGTTAAGAGACAAAGCCGGTAATATCATTTCTAATATGGATGAGATAGTTGAAGTGGCTGAGGAGTTCTATAGAGATTTATACAGTACCAGTGGCACCCACGACGATAACGGAAGAGAGAATAGTCTAGACAGAAATTGGAAATCCCAGAAGTAACGCCGGAAGACGTAAAGAAACCTTTGGGAGCTATGTAAAGGGAGAAGGCAGCAGGGGAGGAACAGGTAACAGCAGATTTGTTGAAGGATGGTGGGCACATTGTTCGAAAAAAACTGGCCACCCTGTATACGCTATGCCTCATGACTTCGAGCGTACCGGAATCTTGGAAGAACGCTAGCATAATCCTAATTCACAAGAAAAGGGAGGCCAAAGATTTGAAAAATTATAGGCTGATCAGCTTACTGTCCGTTGCCTACAAAGTATTTACTACTGTAATCGCAAATCGAATCAGGACCACCTTAGAGTTCTGTCAAGGTGTTCTAAAGAGAGGCGTAGGTAAGTGGCGTAGCATAATTAAATGGTCTTGTAGCTCATAATTTACATAATTTTAAGCTCATTATTGTACATTTACAAAACACTGAGGGACTTCTCTTTTGCCAACCTTGAGCTTAATCTTATTGCCTCTCTTAGATACTTTCGTTTATTCCATTGCTTGCCTTTGAAATCTCATCAGTAAAGCCAGGACCACATATGCTGCTTTCCTATACACAGGTGCACGATTTGGTGCATGATTTATTAGGACTGGTTTTCTTCCACAAATTTCTCAACTGCGTAAATCCAGCTGTGGGCTTGAGGACGAGGTTGAGTGCCTAAAAGAAGAGTTGGAGATTTCGCGAGCGAAAGTCCAGGACCTGGCGGAGAAAGCAGCCATAGCCTCGACGAAAGCCAGCCGGCCTAAAGGAAAATATTCCTATGCAAAACAATTGCTTGTTACGTATAATAAACAGTATCGTTTGCATTACCTACCTTTGCAGTAAATTCAGGGCAACAATTGCTGCCACCAATGTTGACAACATAACTTGATCTCATATCCTATTTGTTGCCTCACAGTATTTATCCCGCATTCCAAAGATGCGCATCCAAGTGCTCTTCCTTGAACTTAGTTGAAATAGTGTTGCCCGTAGGTTTATACCGATGCATCAAAGTCACAAGCCAGCGTGTCTCATGCAGCACTTTGTCTGTCCTTTCCGAAGTCTGGCATTCTGCATGCGCAAACAAGTATCATTACGACAGAAGCATATACACTATTATCGCTGTAAAACACATCAAACACATAAAACTAGAAAAGGCGATTATATTTACGGACTCCCTAAGCATTATCAAGGCTTTTGTATCGCTACAAAAGCGTGAAAATGCTGTAAATATTCATCTTTATTCACTGTTGTACGTTGTTTACGCATGCAATCAACCAGTCATGCTGAGTACCCAGGCACAAAGGTGTCAAGAGTAATGTGCTCGCCGATGAAATCGCCACATTCAGAGTGACAACAGATTTCGACTCTTCCATAGCTGCCCCCGCCATAGATCTGAAACCTCTAACTCGGAAAAAATTAAGAGACTATTGGCAACGCTTGTGGAACGCTAATTTTCATCTAAGTTCATCTTGAAGGCACAGTTACGTACTTCCCCATGAATAATAACATCACGAGAAACCGATGTCCTGTTCTGTTGACTAAGAATAGGGCACAAATATTTACACACAACTTTTTGCTGACTGGGGATCAACCTTCTACATGTAGATGTGGTGAAAGACTGACGGTCATCCATGTCCTTGTGGAGTGTCGGGAAGCAGAAATCGAGAGGAAAAAGCACTTTCCTTTAGCTTATCAACAGCGTATCCCCTTGCATCCCATTATTAGCACACACCCATAATTCCGACACAAAATCAGTTTTAAAGCTTTTAAAGGACACTGCACATTCTCAGTCGAAAAGTTGAATAGTTCTGCCTCTTACTAGAGGCTGCTGCTGCGTTAGGTACACCTAGTAGAGCACGTCTACATGCCCTTGAATACAAGCGCCCTGATGAGACAGAAGTGGTACGTTCACCTGCACATTTTATTACATCATCCCTGCTCAACAAAATATTTACTGTCATATTTCATATCTCTGATCATTGTCATTGCTTCTGTACTTGTATATTTTATGGAACTGATTTTAAGCGACTAGATTTAAGCCTGTTTACAGCCATACTATATCGACCATTCAAAGTACTATTCTTGATTTCAGAAACAATTCATTGAAAAACCATCACCATGTGTATGGTGCTCTTGGCCATATCTGGCCCTTCCACCATAAATCCCCATATATCAATCAATATTCCCTACATTCCTCGAGTTTTGTATCGATGAAAGGCCATACGATTTCTTCGCGCTCCTCTCTTGTTTCTTCGCAGATTGACAAAATTGCAAGGAATTTGAAGGCGACACAAGAGCTGACAGAGGCTATGTCTGTGGCATGTTCAGAACCTGCGACCCTGCCTGCCAGCAAGGTTTGTAATTTTGACTGCTCTTTACCCTGTAGTAAATGCTGTATTATCTCCTGCTTGGGCCAAGCAAGCATGGCTTGCACTAGGAATAAGTGAATGCATCATAAATACATCACGTGAATTAAGTTCAACATTAGAAATGCGCTACAGTGGCGTTGGAATAGAAAATGTTGATGTGGCAGAGCAGATTCTGAGTATTTGCCCAAATGTGTGCTTACCCAAAGTGGCCTGTGTATGTTTCATACACTTTTTGATTTCGAATGCTCGGTGTGTCTGAACTGGGTACCTTCATGTTTGTTGCGATGTAAGTGCTTACTTCTTGCTTTTACCCGTGTGAGATGGGCAAATTTAATGACCTTGACCATGTGCATTTTGCTATTATATCGTCTACAAGCTGTCACATGAAAAGATTTAGCGACACCGGCGGCAAAACACAATCATGAAAGAGTCCATTTGTCTGAAGTGCCTCGGTTGCTGTGCTCTTCAGATAAAACTGCTTAGTGCAAAGTTGCTACTAATTCTGAAATCTTTTTTTATGGTTTCAAGTGTTCTAAATATAGTTGTTTATGGAAACCACCATTCTTCTGCCAACAAACACTTTTTGATACACATGTATTTGCTCGTGACAATTAATAGTGTAAGTTATTTTGCAAATTTGTTTGAAATAACGAAATATAAAGTGAACGAGAAGAAAGGGAGTTATCCGAGGGGCCCGATTTTTATTAGTAATATCAGAAGCCAAGAAGCAGACACCAAGGAAAACACAGGGGAAATGACTTGTACTTGCTACTTGAAATAAATCATAAATGAATGGAATTGAAAGTGGATGAAAAAACAACTTGCCGCTGGTGGGGATCAATCCCATATCTTCGCATTATGCATGCGATGCTTTACCAATTGAGCTACCGCGGCGCCGTCTTCCCATTCCCTTTCTGGGGTATTTATGTGTTATTCTTGTCAAATAATATGCGCCGAAAAAGAAATGAAGAAGCCGAAGTAAGGAACGAGCGTGGAGCCGAGCTCGTGCCTGCATTTATTTAGTTGGTTTTGCAAGCGTCGAATAAAGACATTCTCTACTTCGGCTCCGCTTCCTGGTTTTCAACATATGATGCCGTGACCAGGATATCATATCTGCAGTTGAAGACCCCTGGCGATGAAGCGAGCTACCTGAAGAGGACGACCGACCGACGCGATCAAAGCGACGACGCTGCAGCAGAATCGAAGAACGATCCACGTCATCACGAGGCCTACATTTCCCGACTTGACCACATGGAAAGACTACGACGGAAGCGTGCTACCCTTCGAGTGGTGGTCACCAGGATCATCAACGACATGACAACTCTTTGCAGACGGAACCAACGCCATATGGGGATCTGACCGACCATCTTAACCTATTGAGGATAAAGCAAACTATGCTTACGGACCTTGATAACCAAGTAGAAGAGCATCTTACCGATGATAACCTTGAGGATGAGCTTCAAAGCGTCGGACAGTATCAAGAATCTATCGTCCTCACAAAATCCTGCGCTGAACGCATTTTATCCGATAAGCAAACAACGACTACGCACGCATCTCACGATGACTTTCATCAAGCACGCGCACACGTTGAGCTACCGCAGCTCGATGTGCCGAAGTTTCATGCTGACCCCATTAAGTGGCCAGAATTTTGGGATCAATTTGAGTCTACTGTTCATCAGAACCGGTGTTCACAGACCTAGACAAATTGAAATATCTTCGAGCTACTTGATGGGTAAAGCGGGAGGTTTCATCAGCGGCCTGTCGACAACTAACCAAAGCTATAGCACAGCTATAGACCTTCTCAAAGAAATATTCGCTCAGAAGTCACTTATTGTTAACGACCACGTGCGTCGTCTTCTAAACCAACGTAAAGTTAATTCTTGCGAAGATTTCGAAGGGCTTCAAAGCATGCATGAAGAAGTGCAGACGCGCGTGAGATCCCTGCATAATCTTGGCGTCGAAGAAAAAGAATATGGACTGCTTCTGAAAACTGCTATAATACAAAATCTTCCGCAAAAAATGGTACTCCGTTAAACTCAGCGCCTCTTCTCTTCGACAAATACAGGCGTTACTAGTGACAGGCTAAATGAAATGTCTGTTCTTCTAGACTTCTTGAGCCTTGAAGTAAGAAGCCGGGAACAGACTATAATGATGACTTCTGACAAGAGAGAACAAGCTTCAACCACAAAACAACAATCCAATGAGCATTTCCAAGGTTCTGCATCTATGTTAACCGCGAAAGTGACTTCGGAGAGTTGTACATTATGCGGAGGCAAAGATCACTCGGTGGATGTCTGCCCAACGGAACTAACATTAGACGCAAAGAAAGAGAAACTACGCAAATTAGGATGATGTTTCCGCTGCGCTAGACAATTTCACAAAGCTAAGGAATACCGAAACTGGAAGAGACTAAGTTGTACGATATGAAAGGGGCGACATATCACCATGATGTGTGACCTAAAATGGAAGCAGAAGAATACGGAAACGCAGACAACTATTTCCAGCTCGTCATCAAACTCGCTAAAGTACACAGTTCTGCAGACCGCCCAAGTTTGGGCTCTGTGCACTGGAAGCAAATGCTTTGTAAGAATGTTGACTGATGGTGGCAGTCAACGCAGCTTCATCACGGAAGAATTATCTAGGAAGCTGAAAGTCACTGTATTAGCCGAAGAGCAGCTCACCATCTCGGGATTTGGAAACATTTCAGCACCGCGGAAATATTATCGGAGAGTACGAGTCACGCTGCATAGCCAGTACGACTATAACTCACTCACTTGAAGTAGAGGCTTGAAGTAGAAACTCACTTGAAGTAGAGGTCATAAAAGTTCCCGAAATATGCAATGACTTGTCAGCATAAACAGAGACAAATGTACTTGCAAAGGCCTAAGAACTGTTGATCAGCTAGAAGTCAAGAGATATTTTGGTCAAACCTTCCTTGGCAAGAATGTGCAGGTTGAATACACGCTTTTAGTGGCGCTTGCCCAGTTGCGTACGGCGCCATGCATTACCTTCAGATACGAGACTTCAAGGGGCCACAGCAGTTCAGCTACTACTAGCCAAGTCGAGAGTCGCACCTATACAAATAACTGTGCCACGATGAGAAATGATGGGAGCCCTAGTCGCAGCTCGACTAGCTGCAACAGTGAAACGTGCCCTAAATCTAGAAGGCATTGAAACAGTTATGTGGACAGATTCTATGATCGTAATTCATTGTGCTAGTAACAGCGCAAAATGTAGACAAGGGACGAGACAAGAAGACACCACAAGCGTTGTGGTGTCTTCTTGTCTCGTCCCTTGTCTACATTTTGCGCTGTTACTAGCAGGATGGAAAACCAACAAGCCCAAGCTGCTATTCTAGCGTAATTCATTGGCTACGCGGTTCAGCGAAACGTTGGGACAGTTCGTAGCAAACCGAGTTACAGAGGTACTCGCCCTAGCTGATTTGAACATGTGGAGACATTGTCCGAGTGATCAAAATCCAGCCGATTTACTGTCAAGAGGATCCACTGTGGAGCAACACTTACAAAGTTCAATTTGGTGGAAAGGACCAAACTTTCTCTACACTGAGACGACAATCGACAAGCCCTGCTACACCGAGGATGCAGTCGAAATAGAAGAAACTACCTGTCCAGCAGCAGCAATTCAGGATACAGCCTACCTAAAACAGGAAATTACGTGTTTGAAAGCAGCTGCTCGACCAGTGGTTACCATGGTAAACATCAGCGACTAGAGCTCTTTAACCTACTGATGCGTATAACTGCGTGGATACAATGATTTGCTAGAAATTGCAGGTACACAGACACCAGGAAGAAGGGACCTGTAGAGGCAACTGAAGTACACGAGGCTGAAATTTATTGGATACGTCGAACACAAGATAAAATATTTGGACCAGATGTCAACAGAACGGACTACACTCAAGCGGTTTAGACCATATCACGACGAATTAGGGCTTCTTCGCTTGGGAGGTCGTCTTCAGTTCAGCAACCTCCCGGAAAGTTCCAAGCACCCCATTCTGCTTCCTGCATCAGACGCATTCATCAAGTTGTTGGTCAAGAAGGAACACCAACGAATTTTACACGCTGCACTCAGTTTTCTTTTGACTGAACTGATAGAAAACTTTCGCATACTGAGGGCCAGGCAGGTTGTAAAGAAAGTCATTCACGAATGCACAGTCTGCCAGTGATATTACTGCAAGGCGTACTCGGAGCCCTTCACGCCTCTGACAGCTGAACGTCATCAACCATCTCCACCTTTCGAACTCAGTGGTATCGATTTTGCCGGACTGCTTCTACACAAAGATAGCGGAGGACCAACGAAGAAGTGTTATATACTGATCTTCACATGTGCAGTCACCAGTGTCACTTACGACAAATTGCTGTTAGCATTTAAACGAGTTGTGGAACGACGAGGAAATAGTAAGACTGCAATTCCGACAACGCCAAGACATTTAGAAAGGCCTCAAGGGAGATCCAGCGACTTTATGAATTAATGAAATCACAGGAAGTACAATCGTATTTGGGAAGTCACAGGATTGTTTGGAAATTTATCACCGAAGAAGCTCCCTGGTGGGGAGGGTTTTGGGAACGACTCATTAGATCTGTGAAGTCTACATTGAAGGAAATACTGGGAACCAGTTTCTTTACCTGTGAAGAACTTTCGAACACGCTCTATCAAGTAGAAGCGATGACAAATTCACGACCGATAGCATTTGTGTATGCAGAAGCCTCTGTACCAATGCCTCTTACCCAAAGTCTATCCCTGAGGGGGCGTCACATGCTTGCTACAGAAATATGTTCGTTCACCGCCAGGCTTGGTGGCCTGCTAAGCTGGGCAGGCTACATTGGTCACCGCACCGCAATAAACGCCGACGAGCACGGCTGCTCGACGGTCAGTCATCGTTCAGCACCACCACGCTGCGGAGCGTCCGGCTAACGGAGGGTGTTTCGAGCCCTCCTTTGTTCACAAACCCGGATGGATCGTGACACTGGCGACGAAGATGGGATACTCGGGCCACTGACGACGACTACCCACGGATCGTGCCACGCCGCCGCGAGCAGCGAAACACCGCCCCGCGCTGCTGTCGCCATGCCGCTGTAGGGAAGGCTCGAGCCGTCCGGAAGGGTCGGCCTGGCAAATTTACGAGGATCAAGCCCACGTATTCTTCCGGGCAAACGACACACCCGAGACCGAACAGCGGGACATTTTCCCAGCCAGCTGCGGGACCCGCGTCTTCAGCCTCTTGCTCGACCTTCTCAAGCCAGCCACGCCGCACGTTAAGACGCTGGGTGAGCTGCTCGCCATACTGCGCTCGCATTTCAATCCAGCACCGTCCACTCTAATGGAGCGTTTCCACTTCAACAACCGGAGCCGCGGGAAGGGAGAGACCCTCGGATATTTCGTCGGCGCTACGAGGGTTAGCGAGTGCCTGCGTTTTCGGGGACCAGCTGGACTCGCTGCTCCGGGACCGTTTCGTCTGCGGCATCAACAACCCCGCCATCCACACGCGACTACTGGAGCTTCCCTACCCCTCGCTGCACGACGCCGTGAAGGCAGCGCTGGCAATGGAAGCTGCCGCCCAGGACGCCGGCGAGAGTTCCCGTGCGACTGGTTCACAGGGCAGTACCTGCGGTCGCTGTGGTGGTGCCCACTCCCCCTCACAGTGCCAGTTCTCTCAAGCACAATGCTTAACGTGTGGGAAAACTGGGCACCTGGCACGTACGCCGAAGGGGGAGGACGAACAGCAAACAGCAGCAGCAGCCTCATTCAAGGACAGGTACCACACAAGCCCGCGGCCATGGTAGCCGTCGCAAGGGTATGCGGCGGGTGCGTGCGGCAGCAGGCTCAAGTTCTTCCGCGGCCAGGCTCCACTTCGTGGCCGAGAACCCACCGAGTTTCAACATGTGGCACACAGGCTCTGTACCATGGTCTGTGCCGCCGTACATACTGACCGTCGAAATCTGCGGGCACCCCATTTCCATGGAGCTGGACACAGGGGCCAGCGTGCCAGTAATGGCCGGGAAACACTTCAAGCGTACCTTCCCCGACGTTTTCATCGAGGCTTCGGGCGTGATGCTGCGCAGCTACTCCGGGCAACTCTGCCAGGTCCAGGATCAGGCGCAGATCAGCGTTCGCTTTGGCAACAGGGAGGCAACTCTTCCGCTTTACTTAACGAAGGGGTCGTCGCCGACGCTGCTGGGCCGAAACTGGATTCATGCACTAGCGCGTTCATCTGCCAGAGTACCAGGAAGCCAGCCTGCATGAGGTGTAGGACGTCCCCAACCTCCTGACCGAGTTCAAGTCCCTGTTCGAGCCAGGGGTGGGCACATTTGCCGGTACGACGGCTGGCATCTATGTACCTGAGGGAGCCCGGCGACGTTTTTTCAAGCCTCGCCCACTGCCGTTCGCCCTGAAGGACGGGGTCACCCAGGAGCTGCAACGGCTACAGCGAGCGGGCATCCTGGTACTTGACAAGACATCTGAATGGGCCGCTCCCATCGTTGCAGTTCTCAAGCGAGACGCCAGTGTCAGGATCAGCGGGGATTTCAAGGTTACCATCAACCCTGTCGCTACCGTCGAGAAGTACTCGTTGCCCCGGATTCAAGATCTCTGGTCAGCATTGTCCGGTGGACAGAAGTTTACCAAGCTCGACCTCAGAGATGCTTACCAGCATCTGGTGCTCCAGGATGCCTCCCGGATATATGTCACAGTATCGACAACATTGGGGCTCTTTCAGTACACGCGTTTACCTTTTGGCGTGGCCTCGGCTCCAGCCATATTCCAGAGGGAGATGGACAACTTCTTCAGCAGCATGAGGCACGTGTCGGTGTACTTGGACGACACCCTGGTTACTGGCAGCGAGGACGGGGACCACCTGCTGAACCTGCACAACGTCCTGGCACGACTGCAGGACGCCGACCTCAAGCTCAAGCTTGAAAAGTGCGTTTTCCTAGCCCCCAGTGTTGAGTACTTGGAACATGTAATTTCACAGGCAGGCCTAGCCCCGGCTCGCCGCAAAGTTGTTGCTGTGCTCAAGGCACCTAAGCCCCAGAACAAAAAGGAGCTTCAGAGCTACCTGGGCCTTATCAACTTCTACAGGAGTTTTCTGCCGAACCTGTCGCAGCATCTACAGCCGCTCCATCTGCTGCTTCAAGATGGTCAAGAATGGGTCTGGAAGAAGGAGCAGGACCAGGCCTTCCAGCACAGCAAGGACCTAATCACCAAGGCCCCATTGCTGGTGCACTTCAATCCTGCTAAGCCTGTTGTCCTTATCGTAGATGCGTCACCGTACAGTGTGGGAGCCGTCCTGGCACACCGGGACAAAGATGGCCAGGAGCGTCCTGTGACGTTTGCTTCTCGACGGCTTCATACTGCAGAGCAAAGTTACAGCCAGCTGGACAAGGAAGGTGTGGCCCTCATGTTAGGTGTCGAACGCTTCCACCAGTATCTGTGGGACCGCAAGTTCGAGGCGGTCACGGACCACAAGCCGCGGTTGGGGCTGCTGGGGCCTGACAAGGCAGTTCCTGTGCAGGCATCACCTCGAGTGGTAAGCTGGGCCTTGAGGCTGGCAGCTTACAGTTAACAGATGGTTTACCGTCCGGGAAAGGACCTGGCCGCCTGCCCCTGCCAAGATGCCTGATGCTGTTCCAGAACCTGCTGAAGTGTTCATGCTGGAACACGCGTACCTGGAGGTGCTCTCCAGATCTGCGGTATCTCAAGCGGCCAGCCGGGACCCAGTCCTGTCTCAGGTGGTCAAGATGGTGTCCCGTGGAGAGGAATTGGTGCAGCAGGCCACAAGGCCGCTGAGCTGAGCTTGCAGCAGGGCTGCCTACTGTGGGGTTCGAGGGTGGTGATCCCACAGTCTCCGTTCCAGGGTTCTCAGTTGCTGCATGCCGGTCATCCAGGGATAGAAAAGACCAAGATGGTGGCCCGGTCCCATGTTTGGTGGCCTGGCCTGTACCAAGACATCGCTCACTTGGTGCAGAGCTACCCAATCTGCCAGGAGCATCACCGAGCCTCGCGTCATATGGAAATCACCCCCTGGCCCTTCCTACAGAGACGCTGGTCCCGCCTACATGTGGATTTTGGGGGACCCTTCAAGGGCCATTACCTCCTGGTGAAGGTGGACGCCTTTTCAAAGTGGGTGGAGCTTCTACCTGTCGCCACTCCATCAGCAGGAGCGACCATTGCAGCGCGATGACAGGTCTTCGCCGCCCAGGCGTTGCCGGAGGTCATCGTGTCCGACAATGGTCCTGCTTTCGCCAGCACAGAGTACCTGGCCTGGCCTACGAAGAATGGAATCCGCCGGATGATGGTTCCGCCGTAACACCCTTCTTCAAATAGTGTAGCCGAGCGGGGGGTGCAAACGATCAAAGACAAGCTCAAAAAGAGCCAGACTGGGGATTTCCGGACGCAGATTGCCCGGATACTGTTTCAGTACCGGACCACGCCTCACGATGTCGCCGGCCGTGCCCCCTGTGAGCTCCTGCTGGGTGGGATGGTCAAGACACCCTTGGACGTCTTGCATCCGGACCTCCGAGCCACAGTGCTTTTGAAGCAACAGAAACAGAAGCTGGCTGCTGACCAAGGGTGCCGCCCCGGGCCTTTGCCACAGCCGGGAGCTCCAGATTTAGCCAGGAACTTCCGTCCTGGCCCACACTGGTCTGCCGGCCAGGTGGTGCCTCCTGCCAGCGCTTCATCGCTGCTCGTCCGCATGCAAGACGGGGCCACGCGGCACAGACACGCCGACCATGTCAGGCTTAGCCTCCAGTCTCTGACGCAACCAGTCTGCAACCAGTCTCTGACGATGTTGAGAGGGTGTGCGTGCAGATTTCATGACAATTAGTGATGTCCTTAGCACAATTTGTTCCTGCTGTTAGGTGTGTTGCACCAATCAGTGCAGGCATGATATCTAGATATACCAAAATAATTTTTCTGCAACAAATACATGCACCTTGTATTTGTAGCACAGAAAACTGATATTACAATTGATTTATTTAAATTGGTTGAATTGATATTAAATATCACAAAAAATTGATATTCGCCCATTTCTAGTATACACATTGCGGGGAATCTTTATACTTCTCTAAGAAAGTGCATACGTCATGGTATCCTGCTAATACTAATGCATATTCTGTATAGAGGTCCTGTTGTGAGGGGAAATGACTGGAAAAGACTGGAGGAGGGGAAATGGAGAAATTAGCTGTTCGTTAACCACTTCGCTTCACATTTAACAGGTGTGTTCGATCTGCATAATCTTTTTTGATGTTCTCTTTCTGTCTTCACGTTGTAGCCTATTTGACGACTTGTGTTTTGTTGTAAAAACTATGGCTTTCGTTTTTTTATATGTTCATGTTAATTTACCATTTAGCTCATTTAGTCTTCTGTATGATGTTTCGTTAGTGTGGCAGTGTACTGCCCACGTAGGAGCATTTGGTCTAACTTTTGTTGTCTTTGTAACATGTATAATTATCGGGTAGGCTTTTATTATTCATTTTAGCCAGTATTTATTTTGCCTTTATGCAGGTATGACTGCGCCTTCTTTGGCAACTGAAAATTCACACAGTTAACCCCATGGAGGGTAATATAAGGTCTCTGATATGCTGTTTGATGCTTCAATATTCCGATTTAAACTAAATAAACCTAATGCAAAGCCTACAGTACTGTATATGCGAGTAAATAAAGACGACCACAAATATAACAGTGTAGGGGGGATCACCAAATGATGTACAGTGGAACTATGAGTGCATTCTCAATTTGCTTGTCACTCCCGACATCTTTGTCGCTGATGCAGATGCAGCGTCGTCATCTTTGCAACCAGCTTTATAGAATATAGGCAGCACTTCAAAGGTTCATGCTCGCGGCAGTTTGATTGAGCTTGTTTGAACACTGCTCATATGCAGTAGCCATATGCTAGTGTCTCGTTGTTTATACCAGTGCAGTTCGAATTGCCAAAAAGAAAGCCGCAATATATTTGTCATGCTTCTCCTTCTACCTGGTGCAGAATTAGAAGTAGCTTCTCCTAATTATAGATTGCATGAATTGCCCGCTGCATTTGCTATAAAACTTTTTTCGACGTTCCCTGCCACCACTGTATAGATTAAAGTCTAATAATCTAATCATTTTGCAATAGTATTCCATGAATTTCTGTTCACAAGCAGCTGTTCCTGTTCACAAGCATCCACAAGTTGCGTCATACAGGCAAAAGCAGTGGCCATATTTTAACATCTAAGATACATAATGTATGGTTAACTAAAGGACACACGAAAGAAACATAAAAGCAGTGGCCAAATTTCAACATCGAGGAAACATGAAGTACGGTAACAGAAAGGATGCATAAAGGAAGTATGCACGAGCGAAACATAAAACGGGTGGCCAAGATCAACATGGAGGGAACATAAAGTACGGTAACATAAATAATACATAACGGAAGGACCCAAGAAGGAAACAAAAGCAGAGGCGAGATTTGAACATGGAGGGAACATAAACGATATTTCCTTATGTGAACATCGGGAAACATACAGTAAACATAAAGGACATAACTATTTTCATGAGGAAAAGCGCTCTGCACTTTCGGCTCTGCCAAGTTAAGGCGCCTGTCCTGGTATAACCGAAGCGTCTTGACGTACGAGGGTTGCTATGCACTATCGAAGTACAGTTGTTACGTTAGACTAACTGTAGATAGCTGCCGATGTATATATTGTGTACAGAAAGTTAAATCTCCAAGTACAATTCTTTATGGCGTCCCATATCTGGTGGAAGAGGAGAAGCGACGAAGACGGCAGCTGAAGAAAGTGTTAGCCGTGCATCGAACAGCTCTTATCGCGAATAATACCGCATCACCATATGCCAATAACTAAGTAAAAGACATGGGATCACCATTTCTAATCCTTGTAAAAGCATGGCGACGGGACGAAACCATATTTGTTTACCGTACGTTCCCGCCATGCCGCTCAGGTCTGGCGCACTCTTGGTTTTTCTTAGGACATCCAAAACGTTTTATAAATGGCCGCATCCCTTGAATGTATTGGTAACTATTTTTTCGAAGCATTACGCGACACCAACTCAGCGCCAAAGCTGCGGAAAAAAGTGCAAAGTAGCCGCTACGTTCGCTGCTAGTGTCATGCTTTGTGCCACGCACTTCCTTGCTTCTAGACGACTGAGCAGAACCGTACCACTCCTTCGGTGGCACAACTTGTTCGGTTGAACGCTGCAGCGTACGAGCCCCATAGGTACAAGCGTCACCATCGTCAGGCCTAAAGTTTAACTTTCGAATGATCACAAGCGTTACAAGCTTTTACCTGGAAATATATGCTTGTAAATATTTTCGTAACGTTGCCGCGTAAAGCTAGACTCACATTACGCGACGGTTTGCTGGTTCATTCGATGACGAGCAAGACGTGACTCAATGACACTGAATCAACGTGCACGCTGAAAAGTAGCAGACTAGCCATGAGCGGCCACCGCTTGATGCAGCTTTGCTTTTCTATGACACTCGTCCGCGGATCGAGTCGTGCGTCGCGTCATCTGAATACAGCTTAGTGACCCATTTGTGCCATGCCGAGGTACACATAGCTGCTCACGTGGGAAGGAGGGATGAGAGATACTTGATGAACACCGGTGTAAGAATTACTTTGTGCTCGTTCGGTAAGTCTAAATTACCTCAGGATATGAACATGAAATAGGTAAGCATCAAGCGAATTAAACAGCCGCACATCTTGATCTGCAAAAAAGCCTGAAAAACAAAAATATGTACGGATGTCATACTGCACGGTATTGATACATTCAAACTGTAAACTTTGTGCAAGGATTTTCATATCTTTTGACGATGAATTACTTCAACTGAATGATGGATATGTGCGATGTAATGCGAGGGCACCACTGCGAAGAGGTAGGAATGAGCGCTGCGCAAAGGTAGGCGTGACACTATGCGAAATTTTTTTGTATTCTATTTATCGTATGTCTCCCAGAACAACTTGCTACTAAACGAGCAAACGTATCTATTCGTGGTCGCCAAATTCAAGCGAGAGCTTTGGAGTGAACCCGCCGCGTTAGCTCAGTCGCCATGGAGCTGGGCTCAGAACGACAGAAAGCTGAGCTAGTTGGTAAGGATTCATTATGCAGAAAACAGGTGAGGCGTGCAGACAGGACACAAGAGTAAAGTGGACAACGCGAACGCCTGGCGCTACTTTGGCGCTGGGCTGCTGCGCTCGAGGTCGGATGTTCGTTTCCACCCGCGGCGGCTGAAATTCGATGGAGCGCAGTACGAAACGTTTTAATACTTAAATTTTTATGCACGCTAAAGCATTCCATGATAGTCTGCCAATATGGCGTGTCTTATGATTAAATCGCGGTTTCAGTACGCGATACATAGCAATCTATATTTAGCTGTTCGGCGTAAATCTGCTGAGAACACGACGTCACAATGGTGGGATTACGTTGACGGAATGACGACGATGGCGTGAGGGACAAGGAGTGAGATCAATGGAATGACGACAAAAAATGGAGGTCGACGAGTTGACGATGGATCTAAAAATGGTTCGATTCCTGATGTCTGTCCGTCCTTATACGTTATTTGGTCTGTACTAATGCCAGAGCAGACAACAATACCCCAATTTCGCATGGTTCTACGCAAAGCTCTTTCCCCATTCCTATTCCCTCTCCGCTACACACTGATGCGCGGCATACCGAGATAAGGGGCCGAAGTGGAAAAAAATGTTGAAGATTGGAGACATCGTAAATGCCAAGGAAACCTTAGGAAAGGCTGCCAAAAATAAGTATTCTGAGGCTTTTCGTGAAACGAAAGGAACAGCAGCAATACAGGACTATGTCAATGATACACAAGCACACAATAAACAATTTAGCAACTGCCGTCATCTTGCTAAGAAGCAGAAACTAGAGTCGAGCACAAGAACTTCGAGACGAGGACTTTAAAGAAAGTTTTTATTGTAACTGAAAATAAAGCCGAATTGCAAGCGCCCGCTTGCGTTTCTGTTCGCTATTCACCTTCTTTCTGTTTATTGCGCTTTAGTCGACTTCATTTAGAAGAAAGGTGAAAACGCAAGGCGGTTTGCGTGCCAGCCTTTTCTTTGTGTCCCCGCTTCAGAGGTTTCGCATCAAACACAAATTACTATGCCATATGGAGAAAGGCACGTCTCTTTTTATCTTCGTATATTATGCGGGCTCTTTTCATCACGA
This sequence comes from Dermacentor andersoni, assembly GCF_023375885.2. Taxonomy (NCBI): domain Eukaryota; kingdom Metazoa; phylum Arthropoda; class Arachnida; order Ixodida; family Ixodidae; genus Dermacentor; species Dermacentor andersoni. The sequence goes on from NC_092818.1 coordinate 55,796,311, forward strand.
ACTCAAATGTATCAACACAAAAATATTCATGCTTCTTAAAACTTCTGTGGCTGTCTTATCTGCGTCTGCGTCTCCAGGCTTTAGCGACAAGCACCACCTACTGTATTGTAAACAAAGGACGACAACCGTTCTTGGTGTCGCGCTTACTTTTGTGCTGATTAGTCGGGCTTCAACTGCCACCAACCGGTCAAATTCAAATTGCCTCTTTATGCTTCCCTTCGTATGTACAGGGTGACATAAAACGCCGACGACGACGCGAAACCCAGGAACGGACGCCAAAGAGCTGCGCTCTAAAAATGATAAAAATGTACTCCTGATAATTCACACTATTGATCCTTCTTTCAGTAAGGAAACTTGTTGTGCTGAAAACTGCCTTGATAAGGTGACCTGTTCAAAGTTTCGCTTCACATTCTTGTTCGCATGCCAAGCAAGCGTCCCTGACCCACTTCCTATGAGCTGGGAAACCATGGGCTATATGTAAATGAACAACATTGACAGAAACATTGCCTAATAGAAGAGCGGAGCGATAGTGCATGCAGATAATGCATGCAGAAAAGCTAGAACAAGTTTGACTGGAGGAGCGTCGGCCTAGCAGACATAGCGTATGCGGCATCGCAGCGCCATGCTGTCTGCGTAGGGCGGTGAAGTCATCAGCAGCATACTGAGCATAAGACGTATAAAATGATCAAGGACGCTAAACGGCAAACTGTAAGTACATTATCCCATGATTAGAGTGAGTAACCTGGACAGGAACATTCGTGAATTCTGCGCGAATTCCGGACACAAAATGCTGATAAATCGACGCACGTTACGTGACAGTGATTGAAGGATCTGAATATGCTTTAGTTAGTTTTAATTGACATCTAAATGCTTATCGTGTTCTTTCTACCAAACATACTGTGCTTTATCCGCTACTATTGGAATTATTTGTGCGGGATATCCCAAACCGCCGCCCCTTTAACCTGTGTCTTTATTCTTTTAACGTAATCTTAAAAGTCCGCTGGAGAAAGAAAGCTCCGTTTTAATAGAGATCGAAATAAAATAATATTTGTGCTCCTTTTAAGTCCAAGTCGTAATCACTATTCGTTGTCTTCGCAAAACACATCCATCCAATACCAGCCCTCCTGTTGAGTCTTCTTCTAAAGAGGACAATTCAACCTTTCTTCTATAGAATTTCAATTTTCAAGCTGCGCCCCTGCCTATAGCCCTGCTGCTTGTAGCCTCGTAGTTAAACTCAGTATGATTTCATACTTATCGATGGTTCTCGAAGCGGTATCAGCGTCTCCGCACTTGTCAAGCTCCGATCATGCTTCTACGGAAGAAGGAGAGAATTGCGTTGTCGCCGAAAAGAGATGGTTCCGTTTCTGGCATGAACTTAGTTGATAGCCAGTGGCCCATCAATAGCCCTTGACTGGCTTCACTTTCTAGTCTAGTATAGAATCCTGTGCGGCAAACACTAACATGTACAGAAGGCAATAACTATTGCTGCCAGAATACAACAGTCGGATAGATTTACGGCAACACCTCTTACGTTTTGTTCGTCAGTGCCTCAAGCGAACGAAACATGCAGTTGGCGATAAGGTAAACCTTCCTATGTGAAACTGTTCTAAAAACAGGCCACCATGAAGTAATGTGGCTGGAGCCATATGTAACTCCACGCAAATAAAATAAATGCGACACTTTCTAAGTTCTTGTACATTTGGAGGCTATAAGAAAAGTTTAGAGAACAATTATTTTGGACACCATTGGCATATAGGCAGAGTAAACAACTACTGCTGCCTGCCAAGGCCAGAAAATTACCAGCAGTTAAAAGGGACAACCAGCACATTCCTGTCTCATAAATCCCAGTAAACATGAAATCTGAAGAATGTGGACCATCTAGAATTTTTTCGGGTGTCCAACGTAAACATTCAACATTTCGGGATAACCAAGTTGCTGAAAATCAGGTGCCCGCAGTTGATAGAGGCATCTAAGGAGCTTACACTAACGTGCGGATATTTCTAGAGCCCGACCATGTCCCTGAAATCCCAGCTCTACTTCGTCATATGGGTCCTATAACACAAAACTATTCCAATATGTTTTCATTCTAATCTCCTGACGTCAAATTTGCGTAATGCAAGAAGCAAGCATCGGGCTGTGACCCGCAGGGTTGTCTGAGTAGACCAATAAAACGCTCTCCTCGTTTATAGGAGGTCAGTTTTGTTTGCTTTAAAAACGAATAATTTTGCCTACATTGAGCCGCTTGTCTTTTCTAATTTTCTGACAAGAGCCGAGGAGCACGCTCAAGTGGAGAAGGATTCGCTGGGGCCGAGCCAGTGAACTGAAATTAGATAACGGGATGAAGCAGGTGGTGCCGGTGTCTGTGATTGGCACGCTTCCCCTAGATTATATTGCGGTGGCTGGTGGAAAATCGTGACGGCATGCAGCTGAATGTTGAGAATGCCGATAAAACGGCTAGCTGCCGATAAAACGGATAGTTGGCAGAACGAGGTTGTAAACATGCCGAAAGTGCTCGAAAACATTACACGACCACACAAAAACCTTTATTCTATGCAAGTCAAAGCCATGCTTACCGTCTGGAGCGAGTAGTCAGTACTTGAGCCATCGGCGGTAGCCATCTTTTATTATTTTTGGAACGGGGTAACCTGGGCGTATTCAGAAGAAACTCAGTTTTGTTCGTCATATTATTGCACCTTTAACGCCTACACGTCACTTTGACGTGGAGAGTCCTCGCGGTTTTGTGACGTCGCGGGAAAGGCAGGTGAAGTGAGTATTGCCCGAAAACATTTGACCAATAGCAGAGCGCTTTTGGCGAAACGGCGTCGAATCATAAACAACTATTTTTCTTTTGTTCTTTCCATTCATGCGTAATCAATGTGTTCACGTCATATCAGATGGCGAACTAACGCGATTTTCCTGACGTCGCGTGACAGAAAGGTGAAGTGGGGGTGCTTCAATATATTTTTGACCAACGGTGGAGGTCTGATTGCAGCATTGAAGTAGAAAAGTTTGGAATAGCTTTGCGTTATAGAGCCCATGATATCACATAATATGGTATGATATAGCAATATACATAATTATTTATTATCGCTAACTGGTAGGGGTGTGCGAAGAATCGAAACTTTTGAAGAACGAATTGAATAGTGTACCTTTTATGCGGTCTTCGGATCGAATAGGCACTCGAAGCCGCTCGCGCTCACCCTTTGCAAGGGCAGTGGTGAAGTTACAGACGCTAATACTGCGGCCTGACTTGAGCAGCTGACGCCACGGATCAGCCTAGCCCTCCCCACTTCACGCCTCCCTACCCTTTCCTTGTAAGCGCAGATGAGATAGTCCACGCCGCTGCGGATGCCGTGGCCGCCAGCAATTCAGCGCATGCGCAGACCGCTCCTCCCCCGCTTTCCCCCTCATTCTTTAACGGTAGCTTCTTCCTCTGCCTTTGTCTTCGTGCTCTCTTCTTTCATCTCCCATTGAGCTCTGCATTCGTTTTCACCTTTCTCTCTACTCGTTCGCTCCGTTATGAGGTAAGACAATGAGGTACGCCGTCACTTAACGCACGAACGGGTGCCTAAGCGGTGCGCCGTGAAAGGCATCATGCAGCAAACCTGTGATCGTAATTGCCTTGTCCAGTAAGTAACTAGGCGAAGTGGGATTTAAATTGAAACCACCCTTAAAACTGTTTAATTGTGTGTGCATTGTGCAGGCCTAACTCGGTTCGGTTCAGATCGAGACGTGCTGAGGAGTGTGCCTGAGGCCATTGTCTAATTTGTGTGGCATAAATAGTGATTTCTGTAAATAATCTTCGCCAACAAAAACCCTTTGTATGTGGTGAAACCTTACTTGACTTAAAAGTGGCCCCCGCCTCGTGGCATAGTGCGCGGTGTCTCCATTTAAAGTACAAGCACCCAAACGTCTAACGGGTGTATTTCCAGGCATAGTTCTTTCAGAGGTCTCTGTTACGTTGCCCTGACGATGAAAAAAGATTTTCATGCGAAACCTTGAAATGGTTCATTGAGGAAAAGAGCCTACGTCTCTCTCTGTAGCAGCGAAACGACACGTAAGCTCACACTTCCATTTGCCGCAATACCACGTCATGAGCGCGCCTCGACAGAGCAGACCCGGCCAAAGGGAGAGCTTGCTGCTGCGATAGTGCTCCAGCTTTGCGTGATGAGAGTCGGAATTGCCGCTATGCCACGTCCCCCTCAATCTTCGTTCGCGCGCTCCTCGACACAGCAGAGCCAACGCTTCCTAGACAGCCGTCCTGTGCCAACGCCCTCTGGACTAACTAAGGCCTTAGCACACCTACCGTGACGTAGCGCGAAGAGGCCCACAGTCGCCACATCTAATGGGGGCATTGAAGAATCGCGGCTAGGCTCACCTAGCAGCAGTAAGTTAGCTGCACTGAATACAACTGCACACGCTTTCATCAGTTAAAACTGGAGAATAAAATGCTGGCGTCTTAGGCGGCATTTAATTAGAAGCACGGGCCACAAAGTAGCTCTGTAAAGCTTTTTATAGGTATCGAGGCCAGCATCTATTTAGCATGGCCCTTTCCTGTATTTATTACTACACCTTTTTTATGCTTTCAATAATTTACAAGTCCATAAAAACTTTTGCTTCCGTATTATTGTACTTATAGTTGTTATGGATCGGCAATCATGAAAAATAAAACCCGCTCGAATGGCTTCACAGTCACGAATGAATAATCTTTTTTGGTGACGCATGTATTTATTCCAGTCTAGCTTTGGCTTTAAACGAATAATTTCGCTTTCGAGGCGTTATGACACAGAGTAGCCGTGTCCACTTATTTACAACACCTCAAATGAGTTCTGCTATGGAGATATAAAACATTCCTGCAACTATTTACGAAGGAACACCTGCATCCAATATTTTGCCTATACTCTTGCAACAGTGGTTTTTCCGCAAAGTATTGGTGCTACACGACAAGTGCCATCTCTGGCGAACTGTTGAACCGTGAGGTCCGTGACTAAACGGCGCTGGTTCGGCAGATTAATAAATTCCCCTTTCGCTGACACTTGCTTAACAACGATGTAGTTGTGTGCGACAGCGTAGATGGCAAATATAGCTGGATAGACAATCCTGTCCTGTCAAGTTGCTTTTCGAGGACTTGTCGTTCATCCGTGCCGAACGTCTGATCCGGGAGTACGGTGATACAATGAAGTTTGCACGTGTTATCGCCCTAATCCAGGCGTTCTTGGCTTGTTCATCTTGCGGAAACCTGAACATATGGTTTTTAGGCCACGATTTGCAATTGTTCCGGCAATTTGGCGCGCAGCACTTATTAGGCATAACCTGGCACGGGCGTAATTCTCATTCCGGGGCAATGAAGGCTAGGTGCCCACACAACTGCAATCACAGCACAAGCGCGGAGATTACTTGCAGGGTTGGCGTCCAGAAAAAAAGTGCGCATGGAAGCATGTCGCAGCATGCCAGGACTTTTTAACCCCGTAGCTATGCAAGGAGCGACAGGGTTCCCGCATCTAATCGTATTGTTGTCGCCACCGTCTTCTGCGCGGTCTTCTCGGAATATCCGGGTTTAACCAGTCTATATTTTCCACGCCTCATTTTCAACACAGGTCCGCTCGTGGCTTCGCAAAGCGCTGCACGGAGCCTCTTCGTGGGCCTCTTTTGCATGAAGTAGGTTGGGGTGGGGGCGCTAAGGAGCAGCCGCAAGGCCTTAAGTTTTATGACGTCATGACGCTTTATGACGTCGTGCTATTTGGACTGAAATATACACTGTGAAACCCGGCGTGATCAACGCGGTGACGTCAAAATCACCGCGGCTTACTCGACAGCATCCTTATTAGCTTCTGTGGCAGTCGGGCAACGTGGCATGACACCATGGATTGAAGGGCACAGGTCTAGTGCTTCTAGGGGGCGTTGGGAGAACGTTGGGAGCGCCTCACGGAGACATTAGTTCTCATATTGCCTCTCAGCGACTGCATGGGATACACTCTTACATGGCCATCACCCTTTTGTACAACTTCACCTTTTTGTTCACTCCAAGCACACCCGTGGGCTCCATTGAACTGTGTCATGTTCATCATCATTGCACGTGCAACTGTGTCAACAACACACGGCCAGGGAAACACCCAGGTGCGTTTGAAGGGCTCATTTGAATTTGTGCAACTCATGCTTTCACTTGACAGTCGGTTCAGCTCATCCACAAATGGCTTTAAAGAAGAATTCATATCAGGCTTCTGCTCGCCATACCACAGGCCTGCCAGCAAGACTCGCTTCACGCGATATTTAAATGGTAGTTGATTAACCTGTAGCTGAAGTGGCCAGATCAAAAACTTTGATGACTCCAAAAGTGGAACCCCATCTGTGTTCCACAACAGAGAAATGTCATAAGTTCCCATCCCAAATTCATTGTAACCTTTACTTTGTGTTATGTCACTCACATCCCAGTTTCATTCCTTTTTTGTTTAAGTTGAAGTAACGTGTTTTTGGGCTGCAACAAATCACGAATTTGTGATTAGATATCAACGACAAGGAAGTAATGCCCCGCTTTTGTCATCTCTTCAACACTGGACTGTTCGTCGCAGGAAGTGCAATGCAACTGTGCTGCTGTGCCTGGTTTTCCAAGTAAAGCCTTATCCCTTTTACAATAGAAGAACATTTGTGGTCTTTCCATATCTCCACTAAACTTCTTAAAGAACAAATGCCTTGTTGTTGGAAATGATGACCCATGTTTCAAATGTGCGTCAACCACTTTGAAAAGGCTTTCGGGTTCCTCCGTGCTGGTACAGTGGCGTAGGCCGTGGCCCATAAGTAGCAGCGGGCGGTCCGCGCTGGTTATCCGGTACCCTGGGAATACGTAGCTCTCCTGAAAAATAAAAATTATGACAAACAACATAAGAACAGTGCACGCTCACAATTTCACTCTGCTCTTATACCTCAAAACAAAGTTCATGCTTGTCAAATGTTACAATATTATTGTAAACTGTACGAATCTTTAGAACTTGTGTGCAATTGTCATTTTGACTACAATATTTAACGTTTCATCAGATAGCCAGAATTCATCCGTCTTCTGCAACTATGGCAGGCCTCATAATCAACAGTGTCGTTTCGGCACATAACATCCAAGAATTTAATTTAGTAACGCAAAAAGGTTTCGGATCTTTCGAGTCGAACATGGCATTGGATCTGCATGCTCTTGCTTTTCCTTTTGCTTGGATGCCTAATGCAATGAGAATTGACTTATTGAACACTAGCAGGCCTGCGCGGACAATGGCCAACACCGTGTCACAAAAACGTGCCCTCGTATTACAGCACCTTAAGTGAATATGCCTTTCTGACTAGTGCATTTGATTTGCATTGTAACTGCGCTTTACCAGCTTCAAAAATGTCGAGGATTCGTGAAATAAACACCGATCAATAAACACTAATAATATCAAGGTAAAAAGCCCCCTTTCGTAGCAGCTATGTTTTTAGCCGAAGGTGAACCCAAAGATACCAGACATAGGAGGTAAAACTGTTTGACGTATACAGTACTTACCGTTGCAGTCCCTTGGGAAGCGGGAAAAACTGTTTCCGTCGTGGTCGTCACCGTCACTCGAAGCGGAAGTACTGACAGATGACATTAAAATTGCATCGTCAGGTACACCAATAACGTCGTTCGAGGCACCGCTCTTTTGGTCGTCGGAGTGTTGCCTCGGGTCGTCTCGAGAGCACGTGTCCGCACACTCCGTACTTCGGACAGGCGAATGTGCTTCCGGCGACCAAGTGCTGGCAAGCGGCTCGACCGCGTCGGAACGATGTCAGCTATGTTTCAACCAATACTTGGCGCTGACGGGCATGTCGGACATTAATATCACGCAGGTGCTCATTATAGCACTTGCGAGGACGCATGGTGAGCACTTCGTCCAGGCAGTCAGCGACAAACTAGTAGCACTGACAGCACCGCCTGAAACACGTGAAGAAGAAGTGCGGTAGTGGAGCAAGTGGTGCAGAAAAGCGCTCCTCTTCCACATGAGCCGCGGCGAGCGAACTAGTCGGAACTATACGTAAAGCATCTGCTACATACAGGACGCTCACCACCCTTCGATAGCATATGTGTTCGGCGCTTCATTTCAACATCAAATTAAGACATTAGTTTGCCGCATGTATGTATGTGAGACTTGGTTTATACTGCGAGATGTTTCATTTCTCTGTCATTGTCAAGAGTTGTCATTGTCTGCTAGCGAGTTTACGTACTCCCATTTGGTTTCTTGTAAGGTGGCGATTTCTTTGCGCGAAATCTAAACAACTATATATTCATGCTCGCGTAACCTTTACTGCGCTTTTTCACCCTTTCAGCTTGCTAAGCACACTATTTCAGTGTAGTACGTACTGATCTGCACATTTTATTATCTGCACTGTAATCGTGCTGGCAGGCACTTGAAGTTCATTACAATAACTATAACTCTCCATTTCCGCTCATGTAAAACTGCCGTGTGAAGAAAGCCTGAATTAGCAACTTCGGGACGCTGGCAGACCCAGAAACGGGTCCTGCCCATGCCCAATTTCTTGTGATGACCGATAATAATGGCATGTGTTGCATGTGAGAGAAAGCTTAATTATAGCAACTCGAGCAAGCAGAATTTTATTTAGTACCCGAAACTTCTTTCCACAAGAATTCCGAAATGTGTAGGTTTTGAAAAAGAAATAGTACCTCGAAGTTTATACATATCTCTAATACGGGTGTCACGCAGCGCACTTATGATCGCGATCAAGCCCGATCTGGATCGGGTATCTCGGACGTTGCTCGCTCCTTTGTGCAAGCTTCGCGAGGGAGGTAATCGCAGTCGAGAATTTAGATAGGGATCGGGCTTGATCGCTATCAAAAGCGGTTCTGTGACACTAGTGTAACGAACCAGTATAATAGCTGTTACAGGTGATTCTGTGTACGGCATCTGTTAGAGCATCTTAAGCGTATAAAATTGAACTATAAATTTACAGCAGCCAGAAAATTGTCACATCGTGTAGAAGAGCATTGCAATATTTCTACACACAATTAAATTAGTGGTATATTTCATAGACATGTAAAATACATGGAAGTTGTCCGTCAAGCCTTAATATGTCTTATTAAATGCAGTTTACAGAATTTTCATGCTGTTTTTCATTAAACAGCTATAAACGTCTTGTTTATTTTTTTAGTTATGCAATTTTCAAAAATTTTTCTCTAGTTGACAACATAAATAAAAGCTTGCTTCCTACAGTCACTAGGCCGTCTTTCACTTTTTCTTTTAAATGGCACAAACATTTCCAAAATATCAGCAGTAGGAGGAGAGAAAAACGATCTCTCCGTTCTTATGTGTTCTCCGTTCTCCAGAGCTAATTACTTTTAAAGCTCTCCCTTAAAAAGAGTGAAGTGATTATGCGAGAATTAAGCGATTTGCTTGGGATTACATTTACCAGAGAAGTCTATATGTTAAAATTACACGAGACAGTAATTACGTCATTAATAATGGAAAGAAGACTACTACCGTGAACTTTTAGGTGAAAGATCAGTTTTCTATTCTCATTCACGACTTGATCTAGGCGCGTCATCCAAGGAATTTATAAACGGTTCAGGAAATGCAGAATGTTGAGGCGACTTATCGCTGTTGCGTTATAAGTACCCGCCAAAACCAGAAATGGGATCTACATTTTTCGGTAAATGTAGGCAGAACTTAATCATACACGGAATTAATTCTGTAGCGTAACCCTTAAACCGGTTATGAACTCCTGAGATGACTGCGGCTTGCAAGTCCGAAACGACGAATCGCGCTTGGCTCATACAGTTGAACAGTCAATAGACTGATTGTTATTCTAGCTAATGTATACCATGAGCCGTTTTAAATTTATGACCCGGCCAACGTGATAAAATCAATGCCATGCGAACCGCTGAATTATCGCGATATAATTTCCCACGCATTGTCAGCCTTATGTGGCATCAGAGCCACGCATGCTGCAAGTTATCAGTCATGTGCGTATTATTATCCCTCTTTTATGGGCAAGAAAATATAATCGTAGGATGTTCAAATACTAGCACATATATGTTACTGATATCCTTCATTCAACTACAGCTATACGGTCTTTTACATTATAAATTTGTTATCAAAATCAATGACAGCTCGGTTCATGCTTGCAACCTTGTTGATCCGACCAATTGCGAATATATCATCATCATCATCATCATCATCATCGCCATGATTTTTATTTTCACCACTGGATTCAAGGTGAAAAAGGGAGCGCCGGAATAAAGGCCGAAATTTCTTCGGCTTCACAAAGCTCCGGTCTCCCAGACAGGCACGGCAGCGGCTGGTGTAGCAAAACAATCACGCATAATGTGTGGATATAACAGTATTTTGAACACAAATACATACACATACTTTCTTGTTATAGAAACTAGTCATAATACAGTTGTGTAAAATAACTCCCAGTATACAATTACAATATGTTATCTTCCATATTATTATTTAACACAGACTCAATCTCATATATCATAAGAATGCAAAAGCAACATACATACATACATACATACATACATACATGCATACATACATACATACATACATACATACATACATACATACATACATACATACATACATACATACATACTGTCCTGAAGGCACTGGGCAGTGGGCATGGTGCTAGTGAATGAGAAGAAGACGACGAGGTGTGCTTGCTTCCCCGTTTCGAGATAGCACCGACCTGTTTTAAGCCTACCGCTGCAACCTAGAGCTAGTGCTGCTAAGCGAACACCCCCGTTGCATTTGGTGGAGCTGCTGGGTTTCTCTTCAACGTCCTGGAACTCCGCAGTCGGACGCTACCACCAGCTGTTACAATGGATGAACCGGGACCGTCCCAGGCTGCTGCTCCCGTGCCCCCGGCCATCGTCTGCTCTGGTGTTATCCGCCAGCGCGATCCACCTATATTTGGCGGCACAGACGACCACGACGTGGAAGACTGGCTGGCCGAATATGACCCTGTAATAAGTGGGACGACCGCGCCAAGCTCACAAATGTCATATTTTACTTGACTGACGTAGCCAACCTATGGTTTCGCAATCATGAAGCCGATTTTACCACCTGGTCGGCTTTCACGGCGACTTTGGCTGAGGTTTTCGGCCGTCCCGCAGTTCGCCGGCTTCGCGCTGAGCAGCGCTTGCGTGGTCGAGCTCAACGCCAGGACGAGACCTTCACCAGTTATATTGAAGACGTGCTCTCGCTCTGCAAGCGCGTCAACTCATCCATGGATGAAGCAGACAAGATCAAGCACATCATGAAAGGCCTCGATGAGCATGCCTTTCAGATGCTCGTCGCGAAGAGTCCCCGGACTATTGCCGAGGTCATACAGCTTTCCCAGCAGTACGACGAGCCGCGCAAGCAACGTGCATCAACACGCGCTGCTGAGCAGGACACTGCGGATATATCCCCGTTGGACTTCGGTCGCGACGCTGCCGACATCTCTGCTTTAATGCCGGAGATAAAGCAGTTCATCCGCCGGGAAGTCGCACGCCAACTCTCTCTGGCGAATAGCGCACCCGAGCCCTCGACAAACCTGGCTCCTTCGCTTCGTCGCGTCATTCAGACGCAAGTTGCCGCAGCGCTGCCATTTGCCCCTCCTCCGCAGCCTGCAGCTGGACCGCTAACGTACGCTCACGTTGTCGCGCGGCCTTACAATCCTCCGGCTCCTGATTCCTACCCGGCCACCGGCACCTTCCATGTACCGCCGCCACCTTCGCGTCCGATAGTCGTTCCTTACTTGGCTGCTGGAGCCCCTGTCGTCAACCCGTGGCGAACACCTGATAACCGGCCAATATGTTATTCATGCCATTTTCCGGGCCACGTAGCACGATTCTGCCGCTGTCGCAGCCCCCGTTTACCTGACTGTGGGGGTGCCTCAAGCTACAGGCCTGCTCGACGTCCGCGTCAGGACCAATCTAACCTTCCTCCGGACACCTCTTACAGTCGCCTCCCCTTCCATTCACGCCGGTCGCCTTCCCCACGTCGCCGATCCATTTCCCCGATGGTTCCCCAACCCAGCGCAGCCCGAGAGGAAAACTAGCAGTCGCAGTTCCAGAGGCAAGAACTGCGTTTCCGTCGAATATTTCAAGGCCTCATTCTGCGCCGGCGAACGAAATTGAACTGTCCGTAAACGGCGTCACCGTACACGCACTTATCGACACCGGAGCCGCCGTTTCTATTATTAGTGAGAAGCTCTGCCGCAATTTGAACAAAGTGACCATTTCCCTTACCTCTCTTTCTCTGCGTACGGCAACCTCGCATCGCATTCAGCCTTCAGCGTCGTGCACAGCTCGGGTTGTCATTCAAAGCGTTATGCTTGTTATCGAATTTGTCGTCCTGCCTCGTTCCTCACACGACGTTATTCTTGGTTGGAATTTCCTATCTGTCAATCAAGCTCTTATCGACTGCGCTCGTTGCGAACTTACGTTATCAGTGCCGTGTTTTGACCCTGACGACCATTATTCTCCTAAAGTTGTTGCCGCCTCTGACATCGATATCGCACCCTTCTCCGCCGCTCTGGTTCCTGTGTTATGTAGCTCTGCTGCAAACTCATCTGCTCTGTTTACGCCGTCGACCACTTGTGCGCGCCGCCGGAACTTTCTGCTTCCGTTTGCTGTCGTCACTTTTTGAGAAGGTTCTGCTGCCCTTTACGTGTGCAATCCGTCCGCCTGCCCATCATCCCTACTCCGTGACGAGTGCCTGGGTAGCGCTGAAGCTTTCGATAGCATTCTCCCGGCCACCATGTTTGGTGATACGGCATCGCTTCCGATTTGTGCCGTAACTCCTCCCGCCGCGACCGATGCCCCTGTAGACGTCTTCGCTCGTGCCGTCGACGCAGAACTCACACTTGCGCAGCACACCGAAATCATCAAGCTCCTCCAGCGTTTTCGTGCCTCATTTGACATTGGCTAACCATCCTTGGGCCGGGCGTCCGCAGTCGTTCACCGTATCGACACCGGCCAACAAACACCATTGCGCCAGCGTCCGTATCGTGTGTCGGCCGCTGAACGCCGTGTCATCGACCAGCACGTTGACGACATGCTGGAGCGTGGCATCATCCAGCCCTCTAACAGTCCCTGGGCATCTCCGGTTGTCCTTGTTAAAAAAAAAGACGGCTCCATTCGGTTCTGCGTCGACTATCGTCGCCTTAACCGAATAACGCGCAAAGATTTCTATCCTCTGCCGCGTATCGACGATGCCTTGGACAGTCTGAAGGGAGCGGAATTCTTTTCCTCGCTGAATCTACGCTCCGGGTATTGGCAAGTGCCAATGGCAGAGACCGATCGCCAAAAGACAGCCTTTGTAACTCCTGATGGGCTATATGAATTCACCGTCATGCCGTTTGGCCTCTGCAACGCGCCTGCCACTTTCGAGCGAATGATGGATAGCATTCTTCGAGGGCTGAAGTGGAAAACATGCCTCTGTTATTTGGATGACATTGTGGTTTTTTCCACCGACTTTGCGACGCACCTCAGCCGCCTCGAGCAAGTCCTTGCGTGCCTCTCCACTGCAGGACTGCAACTAAATTTGAAGAAATGCCACTTCGGCGCTCGCACGCTTACTATTCTCGGCCATGTAGTTTCCAAAGACGGTATCCTCCCGGACCCCACGAAACTTAACGCCGTAACCGAGTTCTCTAAACCAACCACCATGAAAGAGCTTCGCAGTTTCATCGGCTTGTGCTCATATTTCCGGCGCTTCATCCGTAACTTTGCCTCTATCATCGCCCCCTTGAGGCAGCTTCTCACCGGCAGTTCTGACCTATCAGCCTGGTCCCCGGCATGTGACGACGCATTCCAAGAACTGCGACGCGTTCTCACCTCTCCTCCAGTACTGCGACACTTCGATCCCTCTGCACCAACTGAGATCCATACGGACGCTAGCGGTGTCGGGCTCTGCGCTGTTCTTGCACAACGCAAGGATGGCTTGGAAGAGTACGTCGTCGCGTATGCCAGCCGCACCCTTACCAAATCCGAGGCGAACTACTCGGTTACTGAAAAGGAATGTCTGGCCATCATTTGGGCAATCGAAAAATTTCCTCCTTATGTGTACGGGCGTCCAGTTGACATCGTGACCGACCATCATGCCCTATGCTGGTTATCTTCATTAAAAGATCCAACTGGTCTGCTCGCCCGTTGGGCATTGTGCCTACAAGAGTATGACATCCGCGTTGTTTTTCGCTCCGGCCGAAAACATTCAGACGCAGACGCTCTATCCCTGTCACCCCTGCCCTCCGGTCCTGTCCACTCGTCTATTTCTACACATGGAGCCTTCGCCCTCAATATTACCGACATGCCATCAGAGCAGCGCAAGGACCCATGGAACTCTTCGCTTATTGACTTCCTGTCTAGCCAGTCGCCAGCGCCAATTTCTCGGACGCTCCGTCGTCAAGCCACCCACTTCATCATTCGGGATAACCTGCTGTACCGCCGCAACTACAATTCGAGCGGTCGCAAGTGGTTGCTTGTTATACCCCGACACCTGCGCCCTGACATCTGCGCCACGTTCCACGACGATCCCCAATGCGGCCACGCTGGTGTCTTAAAGACATCCTCTCGCATCCAGCTTCGATACTACTGGTGCGGTATGTACCGCTTCGTTCGCCAGTACGTCCGGTCCTGCCTCATATGCCAACGACGCAAGACGCCACCTCAACATGCCACCGGGCCCTTGCAACCTTTACCATGCCCCGCGCGCGCGTTCGACCGTGTCGGCATTGACATATACGGTCCGCCTCCCAACACTCCAAGTGGCAACCGCTGGGTTATTGTCGCTATCGACCACCTCACGCGGTACGCTGAAACTTCAGCCCTAGCATCTGCCACAGCAAAAGACGTCGCCAGTTTTATCCTTCGAAACCTGATTTTACGCCATGGAGCACCTAGAGAATTACTGAGCGACCGCGGTCGCGTTTTTCTCTCCGACGTCATTGCAGCATTGCTAAAGGAATGTCGCATCATTCACCGCACCACCACGGCATATCATCCTCAAACTAATTGGATGAGAGAGTGTTTCAACCGCACCCTTGGCGACATGTTGGCCATGTATGCTTCATCTGACCACTCGAATTGGGATCGCATTCTGCCTTTCGTCACCTACGCTTACAATACCGCCACGCAAAGCATGACTGGGTTCTCCCCTTTCTTTTTCCTTTACGGACACGAACCTTCATGCCCTATGGACACGATTCTGCCTTACCGACCAGATGCTTCGGAGTGCACGACTCTTTCTAGAGCGGCTGCTTACGCCGAAGAATGTCGCCAGCTCGCTCGTTCGTTGACATCCCAGGACCAGTGGCGCCAAAAGCATCGCCATGATTCATCTACTGCGGCTACGTGCTTTGCTCCTGGCTCGCTGGTCTGGTTGTGGGTGCCCTCTACTCCTCCAGGCCTTTCCTCTAAGCTGCTCTCCAAGTACCACGGTCCTTATCGGGTACTGAAAAAAACATCCGCGGTCAACTACCTCATCGAGCCAACGGAAGCGCCTTCCGACCAGCGTCGTCGCGGCCAGGAAATTGTGCACGTCTCCCGACTCAAGCAGTGCCATGACCCTTCTGTGTTTTGCTACCCTTAGGTCGCCAGGATGGCTACTCTTTCGGTCGGGAGTGGTTGTACTGAAGGCACTGGGCAGTGGGCATGGTGCTAGTGAATGAGAAGAAGCCGACGAGGTGTGCTTGCTTTCCCGTTCGAGATAGCACCGACCTGTTTTAAGCCTACCGCTGCAACCTAGAGCTAGTGCTGCTAGGCGAACACCCCCGTTGCAATACATACATTCATACATACGTATACATACACATATCTATACAGATATATATATATACACACATACACACATAAATATAACAAACTTCATAGAAGTGTGCAATAAACAAAAGTTATCACCAGGAAACGTTCTTTCTTTTAGCAGTTATTTTACATACTTCTAAATATATATCTGCATCTTTGTTAAAAAAAAATGGAAAAGGAAAATCTTTTTATGTAGCCCAGGGCGTGATTACATCCTCGAACTTTATGAACGCGAAGACGCCCTTTGCAGCATCCAGTTTACAACGCAAACACTGCTACGTTGTCCGGGCATAATCACTGCATCAGAAACCTGGATTGTAGGAATAATAGTTACAACTGTGAACGTATAGACACAACGAGAGTACATCATAAGTTCTACGGAACTGTTAGAGCAGTTAACAATACACTTCTATGAGAATAAAACCAATATTTTAGTTTTGTTTAGAGATAACACATCAACATTTTCTTGGTTGAAATAGTTAAGTAGGGAAGGTAGGGTATGTTTAAGGCGTTGATTGCCATAATAAGCACGTGAGAAAGTGATCTGCCATGGTGCCTGGCGACGATAAGAATATGTTCTTCTATTTTCTTGTAAATTTGCCAGGATTAGGAATGAATCGAGTTTTCCCAGCATAGCGGTTTTATAGGTTAGTAGTGTTTTGAATTTATATATGTCACGAGCTCTGATTATTCTGTTTTATTGGAAAAGCTACTGCGTATGTTCGAAAAAAGAAACGTTCGCTATCGTCCGAATCGCTTTCTTTTGAAGTATTTCCAGTATTTGAATATTTTGCGCTGTAGTGTTACCCCATATTAGCATATACGTTAAGTAATCGCGAATACGTTTGCGAATAAGTACATTGCATGCCCTTATTTAATTGCATTTCGTTAGAGTAGGAGTTACTTTTATCCCACATACGCACCCGCATATGAGACGACACAGGTAAACATGCAAACGCGAAGAGCCCCGGAACCCCCCCCCCCATATATATATATATATATATATATATATATGAAGACTAGGCCGGCCGTGCCTTCCAAACCCACGTTTCTTGCGAACATTCATGTTAGCTACCTTCGCATGTTAGCTAATTTCGAAGACATCGTATGCGTGGAAATGACGACAAAATTTTGTGACACTTTTGCTTCGTTGTTTGACAGCGATCGAAATACGGTAATATGTTCCACGTGCGCAAATTCTGCTGTCGCTATGTGCGCCAAGTTCACTGTTGAGTGTGCGGGTATCGCTATACATGCAGGCATTCTGCGCGCCTCGTGTGAAAATAATACTGCAGAAATATCTTGAACTTAACCACGATATAGGCACTTATGCATGGAATATATTACGGTATTTTGATCAATGTAAAACAACGAAGCACACGTGTCACAATGTGTTCTGAGTGTTTTCACGCATATAAAGGCTTCGAAATTCGAAGGTAGCTAACGTATGTTCGAACACATGTGGGCTCACTAGACAAGGCCGACCAAGTCATGAGATGTATATAGCTGACGAAATGACTGCGCGATAGGTTGATTCGAGGCACTTTTTACTTAAAAAGTGAGCTAAAATAATTATTCAAGTGTACAGTGCGTGTGCAGTACGAACCACAGAGAACTCTGGTGGTACCCCACACAAATAAACAATTATCCCGCATGCAGTAAATCGATTTACTGCATGTGGGGAAAAATAAAATAAGCCATTCTCTCGCGGGGTGTAGAATGTTGAAACAACTATCATTTTAATGCAGCAATTACAAATACAAGCACCCAGAGGAACTTCAGATCAAGAGGTTATAAGATGATGGCGTTCCGCATGAATCCTCTCAGATTGCAGCGCCGCCACAAAGTTTGTTGGTATGACGTGCGGCATGTGTGCCGTTCGCCGCACTACGGTGGCCAGCACAGCCCCACTCAACCACATTCCACACCTTACGCCAAAAGAAGCTATGCGTAAATTACCATAGCAGCATATAATTAGCAATATATGATAACAAATAACGTCCTCGATATATATATATATATATATATATATATATATATATATATATATATATGCATACGCGTAATTCAATAATTAAAAATTGTTTGTGAGGAAAATTGGATAATCAGGAAAACAATGATACGATCGCTATCGCCATCATGTCAAAAATATGTCGCGCACATTGCTTAAACGTGCATTGAGCATTCTTCCATGTTGCGTGCGCTGTGAAATTTTACATAGCCCATGGGTGACCAAGTGCTCGTCAAATGGGCCAGGGAAGACAAGTGGGGCCTGTATCCCCTGCGAAATATAAAGTCGCAGGAAGTTATTTGCCAGCACTGGCTACTGAAGAAGTGGAGGTCCTGTGGGCGGACAATGAGTATGCGCCTGCATATGTTTTGACAATGAGTGAGTGGTCCTTTAATTTTTTCTTTTTTTTTAATTTAAAAAAAAAATTTAAAAAAAAGAAAAAAAAAATATAGACCGATCAGCTTACTGTCCGTTGCCTACAAAATATTTACTAAGGTAATCGCAAATAGAATCAGGAACACCTTAGACTTCTGTCAAGCAAAGGACCAGGCAGGATTCCGTAAAGGCTACTCAACAATAGATCATATTCACACCATCAATCAGGTGATAGAGAAATGTGCGGAATATAACCAACCCTTATATATAGCTTTCATTGATTATGAGAAAGCGTTTGATTCTGTCGAAACCTCAGCAGTCATGGAGGCATTAAGGAATCAGGGTGTAGACGAGCCGTATGTAAAAATACTGAAAAATATCTATAGCGGCTCCACAGCCACCGTAGTCCTCCATAAAGAAAGCAACAAAATCCCAATAAAGAAAGGCGTCAGGCAGGGAGATACGATCTCTCCAATGCTATTCACAGCGTGTTTACAGGAGGTATTCAGAGACCTGGATTGGGAAGAATTGGGGATAAAAATTAATGGAGAATACCTTAGTAACTTGCGATTCGCTGATGATATTGCCTTGCTTAGTAACTCAGGGGACCAATTGCAATGCATGCTCACTGACCTGGAGAGGCAAAGCAGAAGAGTGGGTCTAAAAATTAATCTGCAGAAAACTAAAGTAATGTTTAACAGTCTCGGAAGAGAACAGCAATTTACAATAGGCAGCGAGGCACTGGAAGTCGTAAGGGAATACATCTACTTAGGGCAGGTAGTGACGGCGGATCCGGATCATGAGACGGAAATAATCAGAAGAATAAGAATGGGCTGGGGTGCGTTTGGCAGGCATTTTTAGATCATGAACAGCAGGTTGCCATTATCCCTCAAGAGAAAAGTGTATAATAGCTGTGTCTTACCAGTACTCACCTACGGGGCAGAAACCTGGAGGCTTACGAAAAGGGTTCTACTCAAGTTGAGGACGACGCAACGAGCTATGGAAAGAAGAATGATAGGTGTAACGTTAAGGGATAAGAAAAGAGCAGATTGGTTGAGGGAACAAACGCGAGTTAATGACATCTTAGTTGAAATCAAGAAAAAGAAATGGGCATGGGCAGGACATGTAATGAGGAGGGAAGATAACCGATGGTCATTAAGGGTTACGGACTGGATCCCAAGGGAAGGGAAGCGTAGCAGGGGGCGGCAGAAAGTTAGGTGGGCGGATGAGATTAAGAAGTTTGCAGGGACGGCATGGCCGCAATTAGTACATGACCGGGGTTGTTGGAGAAGTATGGGAGAGGCCTTTGCCCTGCAGTGGGCGTAACCAGGCTGATGATGATGATGATGATGATGATGAGTGGTC
This sequence comes from Dermacentor andersoni, assembly GCF_023375885.2. NCBI lineage: Eukaryota > Metazoa > Arthropoda > Arachnida > Ixodida > Ixodidae > Dermacentor > Dermacentor andersoni. The sequence continues at coordinate 55,815,867 of NC_092818.1, forward strand.
CTTTTTGGTTGTTTGCGGCAGCAGTATGTTCTAGGCAGAGATAAATTGGGAGTAGCGCTAGTAAGAGAGACATTTTTCCAAGCTTGATAAGTTGTCATTGCCGCCATTGCATTCGCTTGTCGTAGAGCGTTGTCCAAAAGCTTATAAACGAAACACCGCTGACAGTTGTAAGAGTAAAATGAGTTATTTGACTTCATATGGTAAGGCGCGATGGTTTGTTTCAGTCACATGAGAGTGCCAGGTAACGCTGAGCCTATGAAAGCGACATTATCAAGATGGCTCAACGCGCAGGCGGTAAGAAATAGCGCCCCACATCCCGCATGCATACGTATTTCATTACGTTTCTTGTGTTGCGATTCCATTTGACCTAGAGACGAAGTTTATGAAATACTGCAGAAAAAATACAGGGCTTGGAAACTACGGCGCATTTGCCAGGGCTTTTGCAGAGGGATCCTCTCATGATTGTTTAGTACTGGTGGGTGTGTTAGTGCGCCATGTGGATCCTCCACCGATGATTTGTCCAGCTAGCTTTCCAAATGTAAGTCTTATTCTTGCTACAGAGTTATATTTGTATTTGCTGCGAGAAATATTTAGGAACATGGAAGGGAAACAGATCAGGGGGCACAGATTACCTTTAGGCTTCGTGTAGTAAAACTCGCTCATCGCGACGCCTTTTAGTAGAAGGTTCGCTGCACTGAGCAGCTTTAATATTCCATAGGGTTAGTTTCTTGTGCGAGCACATGTGCATCGAACATAATTCAAGTTGCGCGCAGGCTCGTGATATGGGGGCAGGAACGTCGGCACCAAAACAGGTGCACACTATGTTGTGTCTCAGGCCTAATGTCTTCATGCGGGCGTCGCCACCGAAGATTGTGAAAAATCGAGTATTATCTTTTGTCGTTGGAACGCTCAGCCTATGCTAGATTTACTTTGCTCCGTCCTCAGTTAGCAGTTTTCGTGCGGTGTGCTTATTTACAGGCACGGGTACGTTACTGGTAATGACTCATTTTTTGCAACTGCCGTCTCAGCGATTTTTTTAACACTAAATTTGTACACCCTCCACTGACACCTGCTAGTTAACACTGCCCACTACTGAAAACATGGCTACATTCTTTTCCAGTGGCTGATTACTCGATGTGCTTCTACGACTGATTCTGCTACCAATTCTACTGCATGGTCAATAGGTATAGATTATTCATGTAAATGGTATACTTTTGCTCAAAAACTGCAAGGACATTATTATTGTGCTACAAGATGCTTGTCCTTCTAAGCTCTAGTGATTCATGCAATATTAATATGCATTCATGCATTCTACAGCTATTCAGCTGTAGAAGCACTGTAAGCAATTGACAACGACACATGGTTCACAGTCTCAATCTATTGCCTCTGAGCATTGAACTGCCACACCAGCAATTTTTCTTCACAATAAATTTGCACACTGCATTGAGACCTGCTAGTTAACAGTGCCCATTAAACAGAAGAATTCCTGTCCAATTATTTCACAGCTGTGCTGTATTCAGTCTGAACCACAGGGTGGATGATAATTTGGAAAGAATATGACATGGTTCCATCTAGCTTGCTTGATATCTGTCTGTCATATTCTTGCACCGCATGAAATAATATACTGCTTTTGCAGAACTGTTGCGTGAGCTATTTCATAAAAGACTTGCACTTATTGCTTTAATCCTTGTCCCATTATATTTCATAGCTTTCTCTGTGATCAAGTTGCAGGCAGTGATATTAGTAAAATAGCAGATATTTCATCAGTCAGTTTACAATGCCTAACTCGTTTATTTGTTGCTTGTTTGCAAACGAGACAAGCCAGATGGTTGTCACACCACTTGATTGAAATTTAGTTTCGTGTTCTATAATGTTTCAGGGTCACAGGTTGCCAGGGAAAGGAGGCGGACCAGACTGGTAGCTAACCTAGTCCCTCAGAGCTACCTTGCTAGACAGAAGGGAAATCTTGTGCATCAAATTGACGGCATAAAAAACTAAGCAGCCATTGCTTCTTAAGCAATAATTTTAATGATTTCTGACATCTACCATATCTTTGTTTTCTGCTGTCAGTGAATATAGGGAGACCTATGACGGTGCTGCTTATACCTTTTAAATAAGTTTAATTGGTCATTCTATAGTCTTAAAAAGGAACCTGTGTCTATGCCTGTCTACATGATGGCAGCAAAGGGACATAACAAATCTCAAACAAAAGCCGTGAGTACTTTGTTTTGAAACATGGATGTGACAGCATCAGCGCTAATTGGAGGCGTAGTTAAGTGGTGTAGCATATAAATGATCTTGCATGTCATAATTTACATCCTGTCAAGGTCATTCAATGTACATTTACAAAACACTAAGGGACTTCTCTGTTGACAAATTTGAGCTTAAGCTTATTGCCACTCTTAGATACTTTATTTTATTCCATTGCTTGCCTTTGAAATCTCATCTGTGAAGCCAGGACCACATATGCTGCTTTCCTATACACAGGTGCATGATTTGGTGCATGATTGTAAATATATGACTGCAGAATATTTACTTCATTGGTGTTAAATTCATTAGGAATGGTTTCCTTCCACAAATTTCTGAACTGCGTAAATGCAGCTGTGGGCTTGAGGACGTGGTCGATAGCCTAAAAGAAGAGTTGGAGATTTCGCGAGCGAAAGTCCAGGAACTGGCGGAGAAAGCAGCCATAGCCTCGGCGAAAGCCAGTCGGCTTAAAGGAAAATATGCCTATGCAAAACAATTACTCCGTATGTAGAATAAACAGTATCTTTTGCATAACCTACTTTTGCCTTAAATTCAGGGCAACAACTGCTGCCACCAATGTTCAGAACATAACTTGATCTCATATTCTACTTGTTGCCTCAAAGTATCTATCTTGTATTCCTGAGATGCACATTCAAATGCACTTCCTTGAACTCGTCCGCGGATTCAGTCATGCGTGGCATCATCTGAATACAGCATAGTGACCCATTTGTGCCATGCCGAGGTACACATAGCTGCTCACATGGGAAGGAGCGACGCGGGATACTTGATGAGGGCCGTTGTAAGAATTACTCTGTGCTTGTTCGGTAAGTCTAAATTACCTCGAGATATGAACAGGAAATAGGTAAGTATCAAGCGAAATAAACAGCAGCACATAGTGACTTGTCAAAAACCCTGAAAAACAAGAATATGTACGGATGTCGTGCTGCACGGTATTTATACATTCAAACTGTAAACTTTGTGTAAGGATTGTCATATCTTTTGATGATGAACTACTTGAACTGAATGAGCGATATGTGCGATGTTATGTGAGGGCGCCACTGCGAAGAAGTCGGAAGCAGGACTACGCAAAGGTAGGCGTTACACTAGGCTAAAATTATTTGTAGTGTGTTTAGCGTATGTCTCCTGGAACAACGCGCTACTAAACGAGCAAACGTATATAATCGTGGCCGTCGAATTCAAGCTAGACCTTTCGAGTGAACTCTCGTCGTTAGCTCAGTCGTCATGGCGCTGGGCTACTGCGCTCGAGATCGGATGCTCGATTCAACCCGCGGCGACTGGAATTCGATGGAGCGGAATACAAAACGTTTTATTACTTACATTTTTATGCACGCTAAAGCAATCCATGATAGTCGCCGAATATGGCGTGTCTTATGATTGAATCACGGTTTCAGTACGTGATACATAGCAATCTATATTTAGCTTTTCGCCGTAAATCTGCTGGGAACACGACGAGAGAATGGTGGGATTACGTTGACGAAATCACGATGATGGAATGACGACGATGGCATGAGAAGCAAGGAGTGAGATCAATGGCATGATGACAAAAAATGGAGATCGACGAGTTGATAACGGATCTAAAAATGGTTCGATTCCTGACGTCTGTCCGTCCTTATCCGTTATTTGGTCTGTTGTCATGCCAGACCAAACAACAATACCCCAATTTCGCATGCTTCTACGCAAAACTCTTGCGCCATTCCTATTCCATCTCCGCTACACACTGATGCGTGGCATACCGAGATAAGTGTCTAGAAGTGGAAAAAATGTTGTCGATTGGAAATACCATAAGTAATGTCAAGGAAACTTTAAGAAAGGCAGCCAAAAATAAGTATTGTGGGACTTTGCCTGAAACGAAAGGAACAGCAGCAATACAGGACGATGTCACTGATACACAAGTACACAATAAACAATTCAGCTACTGCCGTCATCTCGGTAAGAAACAGAAATTTGAGTCGAGCACAAGAACTTCGAGACGAGGATTTTAAGGCAAGTTTTTGTTGTAACTGCAAATAACATCGAATTGCAAGTTCCCGCTTGCGTTTTTGTTCGCTATTCAACCCTTGTCTGTTTATTGCGCTTTAGTCGATTTCATTTAGAAGGACGATCGAAACGCAAGGCGGTTTGCGCGCCAGCCTTTTATTTTGTGTCCTCACTTCAGAGTTTTTCATCAAACACAAATTACTATGCCACTTGGAGAAAGGCACGTCTCTTTTTAGCTTCCTATATTATGCGCGCTGTTTTCATCACTCCCTCAAATATACCAACATAAAATTCTTCATGCTTCTTAATACTTCTGTGCCTGTCTACCGATCAGATTCAAAGTGCCTCTTCATGCTTCCCTTCGTGTGCACAGGGTGACATAAAGGTGATAAAAATGTACTCCTGATAATTCACTCTATTGATCCTTCTTTCAGTCAGGAAATTTGTGGTGCTGAAAACTGCCTTGATAAGGTGACCTGTTCAAACTTTCACTTGATGTTCTTGTTCACATGCCAAGCAAGTGTCCCTGACCCATTTCGTATGAGCTGGAAAACTACGGGCCATATGTAAATGAAAAATCATCATAGTCACAGAAACATTGCTTAGTAGAAGATGTGACCGATAGTGCATGTCTATGTTAAAATGTCTTTAAGAATTTTAATAGTCACAAGAAAAGCTAGAAAAAGTTTGACTGGAGGAGCGTCGGCCTAGCAGACATAGCGTCTGCAACATCTCAGTGACATGCAGTCTGCGTAGAGCGGTGATGTCTTCAGCAGTGAACTGGAGCATAACACGTATAAAATGATTAAAGCCCTTAAACAGCAAAGTATGAGTACATTATCCCACGATTAGAGTGAGAGGAACCTGGAAAGGAATATTTCATAAGCCTGCATGAATTCAGGACATAAGATATCAAAATACCGAGGCACGTTTTGCCATAGTAAATGGAGCATCTAAGTTCTACCAAAACATATTGTGCTTTATTCACTACTATTGGAATAAATTGTGCGGGAGATCTCAAGACGCTGCGCGTTTAACCTGTGTCTTTATTCTTTTAAAGTAATCTTAAAGCCGGCTTCTTAACAAAAGCTCCGATTCTATAGAGACGAAAATAAAAAAAATCTGAGTGCTCCGTTTACGTCCAAGTCGTAATCACTACTCGTTGTCTTACAGTTTTCCTGTAAGCCGGACAATCCAACCTTCCTGCTATAGAATTTCAGTTTTCAACCTGCGCCTCTACCTAAAGTCCTGCTGTTTGCAGCCTCGCAGCTGAACTTTATTATGTCATATTTATAGATTGTTCTCGAAGCCGCATCAGCGCCTCTGCACATGTCAAGCACCGATCATGCTCTTCCGGAAAAAGGAGTGAAGTCTTTTAGCGCCGAAAAGAGATGGTTTTGTTTTTCGCATGGAAACAAAAGCTATGCAACAGTGCACGAATTGGTCGCCAGTCCAACCGATGGCCCTTGAATGACTTCAATCTCTAGTATAGTGTATAACCGTGTGCGGCAAAAATTAAAGTGCACAGAAGGCAATAACTGTTGCTGCCAAAACACGACAGTGGCATACATTTACGGCGACAACGCTTACGTTTCGTTGGTCAGTGCCTCAAACGTAAGAAACCTGCAGTTGGCGATAAGCTGTGCCTTCCTATGTAAAACTGTTCTAAAAGCAGGCCACCATGAAGTAATGTGGCTGTAGCCACATGAAACGCAACGCGCATAAAATAAATGCGCCACTTTCTAAGTTATTGTACCTTTGGAGGCATTAAGAAAACTTTTGAGAGTGAGTGAGTGAGTGAAAAACTTTATCAGCTCTAGATTCGCTGGTCTTCTGCGGTCTTCAGATGGAATCATCAATCTTTTAGCACAACGGTCGGTTGCCCTTAGTCCAGGGCTCCGCTGGATGCTGCTGCCAGTTGTGCTCTTCTTGGTCGACCTGGCGATCGCTGGAGAGCACTCCCTCCCATTGCTCCGCACTCGGGTTTGGTATAACGGGTACCACGTCTATCTTCTGGCATGCCCACGTTATGTGGTACAGCGTGGGTGTTTCGTGGCACCAGGGGCATTTGTCATTGTATAGTGTGGGATAAATTTTTCTGAGTACGTGTAGGTTCGGGTACGAGCCCGTTTGTAGCTGCCTCCACGCGACAGAGTCCTCTCTGCTAAGGGAGTTGTGCGGTGGTGGATACCGCTTTCTGCAGCCCTTGTAGTAATTGATTATTGCCGAATAGTCTTGGGGTACAGGTTCGGTCTCCTCGAGGTCGCCTACGTTGGATGCTCGGTAATAAGTGTACCCTCGAGCTATCCTGTCCGCCTCTTGGTTCCCTGCCACTCCCGTGTGTCCCGGCGTCCATACTATCGTATGCCTAATTGGTTCTTCTTTTGTTTGTCGTTCTGTTATGTGGTCTCCGGAGTGGAGTATGCGGAGTGCTCCGTGCCCCTTTCTGCCGCGTAGGTAGTTGCGGCACGCTGTTTGCGAGTCTGTAAGGATTGTTAGAGACCGTTTAGACCGATAGCCCTCCTCTGCCGCTAGAGCGACGGCCGCTTCTTCAGCCTCGACTATCGTACAGCCTTGTAGTGATGCGCTGGTGATCTCGCGTAGGTTCGAATCGATCACCGTTGCTACCGCGTTGCTGTTGCTCTGACCCGCTTCTCTGGCGTATGTGGCTGCGTCCACATATACCGTCGTTTCTTGGGGTGCTAGGGTCTTTTGTAGGTATTCAGCCCTCGCTTCTCTGCGTGCTTTGTGTAGGTTGGGATCCATGTTCCGGGGTATGGGTACTACTTTTAGTGTGTTGCGATACTCATCTGGAATTGTTTCGGTCCTCTGTATCTCTTGAAGTTGATCGGCGCAGCCTAGTTTCTTCAGGAGCTCCCTGCCAGATGGGGTCTGCTGTAGTCTGCGTTGTTGGGAGACTAGTTGCGCCTCTTTCAATTCGTCGAAGGTGTTGTGTCGTCCTAAGGCTAGGAGCTTTTCGGTGGAGGTGTTCTGGGGAAGGTGGAGTGCGGTTTTGTAGGCTTTGCGTAGAATCGCGTCCACCTGTTGTACCTCACTCTTGATGGGATTGTAGTATGGGAGGCTGTATGCCACTCGGCTGACGACCAAGCTTGTGACCAGCTTCAGTGTGTCCTCCTCTCGCATGCCGTGGCGTCTGTGTGAGATGCGCGTGATCATGCGGGCCACTTGTAGGGTGGATGCCTTGAGTAGGGCGAGGGTGTGGGTGCAGCGTTGGTTTGACTGTATCCACATCCCCAGGATTCTGATGAGCGTCCTTTCCGGTATCGGCTTCCCCTGGAGGTAGACGTTGAGCTTTAACTCGTCGCTGGTGGGGACTGTGCGGTTTTGCTTTCCTCTCCAAACTCTCCGGAGCTCGGACTTCTCAGTGGAGCAGGCTAGCCCTCTTGCCCTGACGTAGTCCTCTACGCAGGTGGCTGCCTCTTGTAACTTCTCTTCTTTCTGTCTGAGCGAGCCTGTGTTAACCCAGATGGTGATGTCGTCGGCATACATGGCATGGTGTATGTCGTCGATTTCATTTAATTGTTTTGCCAAGCCAATCATTGCTATGTTGAAAAGCGTGGGGGAGATGACCGACCCTTGAGGCGTCCCTTTGTTTGGAGTAAGGAACTTCTCTGATCGGAGCCCTCCGAGGCTAATCGTTGCCGTTCTGTTTGAAAGGAAGGCTTTGACGTAGCCGTAGACTCTCCTCCCGCAGTTCAGGTCGTTCATGCCCGTGAGGATAGCCTCGTGACTTACATTGTCAAAAGCCCCCTTGAAATCCAATGGCATTATTATATTCTCCCCGCTCCTGGGGACGTTCCCGAGTACTTCTTCTTTGATTTGAAGCAGTACGTCTTGGGTGGATAATTTTGCTCTGAATCCAAACATGTTGTGGGGATACAGTTCGTTGTCCTCCATGTACTGTTGTAGTCTCAGCGTCACCACTCGCTCGTACAGTTTACCCAGGCACGATGTGAGCGAGATCGGTCTGAGGTGCTCAATTTGCAGTTTCTTGCCCGGTTTAGGAATCATCACTACCTCTGCATGCTTCCACTCCTCGGGGACGGTCTCAGCTTCCCAGTGTTTGTTGAGAAAGTTGAGACTTTTGAGAACAATTATTTCGGACGCCATGGGCACAAAGGCAGAGTAAACAACTAGTGCTCCCTGCCAAGGCCAGAAAATTACCAGCCGTTCTAAGGCACAGCGAGCACAGTCCTGTCTAATTAATCCCAGTAAACAGGAAATCTGAACAATCTGGACCATCAAGAATTTTTTCGGGTGTCCAACGTAAACCTGCGACATTTCGGGACAACCAAGTTGCTGAAAATCAGGTGCCGGCAGTTTGATATAGGCATCTAAGGAGCTTACACTAACGTGTGGATATTTTTGAAGCACGACCGTGTCCCTGAAAACCCAGCTCTACTTCGTGGTATGGGTCCTATACCGTAAAATTATTCCAATCTGCTGACGTCAAATTTGCATAATGGCAGATGCAAGCATCGGGCGGTGACCCGCAGGGTTGTCTGAATAGAGCAATAAAACGCTCTCCTTGTTTATAGGAGGTCACATTTGCTTGCTTTAAAAACGAATAACTTTGCCTACATTGAGCAGCTTGTCTTATCTAATTGGCTGACAAGAGCCTAGGAGCACGCTCAAGTGGAGAGGGATTCCCTGGGGCTGAGCCAGTACACTGAAAATAGATAACGGGATGAAGCGGGTGGTGCCGGCGTCTGTGATTGGTGCGCTTTCCCTTAGTTACGTTGCGGTGGCTGGTGGAAAATCGCGACGGCATGCAGCTGAAGGTTAAGAATGCTCAACAAACAATAGTTGATAGAAAGAGGTAAACATGCTGAAAGTGCTCGAAAACGTTACACGGCCACTCAAAAACCTTTATTCTATGTAAGTAAAACCCGTGCTCCCCGGCTGGTACGAGTAGCCAGTACTTGAGCCGTCGGCAGCAGCCATGTTTTATTCCTTTCGGAACGGGGTAATCTTGGCGAAATCAGAAAGAAACTCAGTTTTATTCGGCATATTAATGCACCTTTAACGGGTACACGTCACTTTGGCGTGGTGAGTTCTCGCAGTTCTGTGACGTCCAGTGACAGGCAGATGAAGTGAGTATCGCCCGAAAACTTTTGACCAATAGCAGAGCACTAATGGCGAAAGGGCGTCGAATCATAAACAACTAGTTTTCTTTAGTTCTTTCCAGTCATGCATAATCAGTGTGTTCCCGTCATATCAGATGGGCAGTGATCGCGGTTTTCGTCACGTCGTGTGACGCATATGCGAAGCGGGGTGGTTCAAAATGTTTTTGACCAACGGTGGATCGCCCTTTGCAAGGGCAGGGATGCCGTCACACACGCTAATACTGCGAATTGACTTAATATGATGAATACGCGGATGAGCGTAGCCCTCCCGACCTCACGCCTCCCTGCAGCTTTCTCATTTGCGCAGAAGAGATAGTCCACGCGGGTGCGGATGCCGTGGCCGCCAGCAATTCACCAAATGCGCAGGCCGCTCCTCCTCCGCTTTGCACCTCATTCCTTAACGGTAGTTTCCTCCTCTGCCTTTGCCTTCGTGCTCTCTTCTTTCGTCTCCCGTTGAGCTCTTCATTCGTTTTCACCTTTCGCTCTACTCGTTCGCTTCGTTATGAGGTAGGACAAAGAGGTACGCCGTCACTCAACGCACGAATGGGCGCCTAAGTGCTGCGCCGTAAAACGCGTCATGCAGCAAACCTGTGATCATAATTGCCGCGTGCACTAAGTAACTAGGCGAAGGGAGATTTAAATTGAAACCATCCTTAAAATTATTGAAATGTTTGTGCATTGTGTAGGCTTAGCTCGGTTCAATTCAGATCGAGACGTGCTGAGCAGTGTGCGTGAGGCCAATGTCTGATTCGCGTGGCATAAAGGATGCTTTCTGTAAATAATCTTCGCCAACAAAAACGCTTGGTATGTGGTGAAACCTTACTGGACTGAAAAGTGGCCTCCGTCCCGTGGTATAGTACGCGCTGTCTCCAGTCACAGTACAAGCACCTAAGTGCCTAATAGGTGTATTTCCAGCCATAGATCTTTCAGAGGTCTCTGTTACGTTGCCCTGACGAAAAAAAAAACATTTTAATGTGAAATCGTGAAATGGTTCATTGAGGAAAGAAGCCTGCTTCTCTGTCTGTAGCAGCGTAGCGGCAGCTGGGCTCACACTTCCATTGGCCCCGATGCCACTTCACGAGCGCGCCTTGACAGAGCAGAGCGGGCGAAAGGGAGAGCCTGCTGCTGCGATAGCGTTGCAGCTTTGCGTGAGGGGAGTCGGCATTGCCGGTACGCCACGTCGCCCTCTATCTTCGTGCGAGCGCTCCTCGACAGAGCAGAGCCAACGCTTCCTAGACAGCCGGCCTGTCCCAACACCCTCTGGACTGACTAAGGTCTCAGCACACCTCCCGTGACGTAGCGCGAAGAGGCCCATATTCGCCACCACTAATGGAGGCATTGAAGGAATCGCAGCTTGGCTTACCTAGCAACAGTGAGTTAGCTCCACTGAATACAACTGCACTCGTTTTCTTCGGTTAAAGCTGAAGAATGACAAGCAGGCGTCTTACGCAGCATTTAATTAGAGGCCCACGCCACAAAGTAGCTCTGTAAAGCTTTCTATAGGTATCGAAGCAAGGACCTATTTAGCATCGTACTTTCCTGTTTTTATTACTACACCTTTTTTATGCTTTCAATAATTTACCAACCCATGAAATTATTTGTTTCCGTATTTTTGTACTTATAGTTCTTATGAATCGGCAATAATAAAAAATGAAACCCGCTCGAATGTCTTCACAGTGGCGTATGAATGTTTTTCGATGACGCATGTACTTATTCAGGCCAGGACAGGTAGTGACATGTAGGTAGTGACAGGTTGTAGGACAGGTAGTGACTGCGGATCCGGATCATGAGACTGAAATAATCAGAATAATAAGAATGGGCTGGGGTGCGTTTGGCAGGCATTCTGAGATCATGAACAGCAGGCTGCCATTATCCCTCAAGAGAAAAGTGTATAATAGCTGTGTCTTACCAGTACTCACGTACGGGGCAGAAACGTGGAGGCTTACGAAAAGGGTTCTAGTTAAATTGAGGACGACGCAACGGGCTATGGAAAGAAGAATGATGGGTGTAACGCTAAGGGATAAGAAAAGAGCAGATTGGGTGAGGGAACAAACGCAAGTAAATGACATCATAGTTGAAATCAAGAAAAAGAAATGGGCAAGGGCAGGACATTTAATGAGGACGGAAGATAATTGATGGTCATTAAGGGTGACGGACTGAATTGGAATTCAAGGGAAGCGTAGCAGGAGGCGGCAGAAAGTTAGGTGGGCGGATGAGATTAAGAAGTTTGCAGGGACAACATGGCCACAAATAGTACATGACAGGGGCTGTTGGAGAAGTGTGGGAGAGGCCTTTGCCCTGCAGTGGGCGTAACCAGGCTGATGATGATGATGACGACGTATTTATTACAGTCTAGCTTTGGCTTTCAACGAATAATTTCGCTTTGGAGGCGTGATGACACACAGTACCTGTTATAACTCAACAGTTATGACTGCTACCGGGCGGGAATGGCATGCGGCCGGTAGACAATAAACACTAGCTACTGCCGTCATCTTGCTAAGAAGCAGAAACTAGAGTCGAGCACAAGAACTTCGAGACGAGGACTTTAAATAAAGTTTTTATTGTAACTGAAAATAAAGGCGAATTGCAAGCGCCCGCTTGCGTTTCTGTTCGCTATTCACCTTTTGTCTGTTTATTGCGCTTTAGTCGATTTCATTTAGAAGAAAGGTGGAAACGCAAGGCGGTTTGCGTGCCAGCCTTTTCTTTGTGTCCCCGCTTCAGAGGTTTCGCATCAAACACAAGTTACTATGCCATGTGGACAAAGGCACGTCTCTTTTTATCTACGTATAATATGCGGGCTGTTTTCATCACGCACTGAAATGTACCAACACAAAAATATTCATGCTTCTTAAAACTTCTGTGGCTGTCTTATCTGCGTCTGCGTCTCCAGGCTTTAGCGACAAGCACCACCTACTGTGTAGTAAACAAAGGACGACAACCGTTCTTGGTGTCGCGCTTACTTTTGTGCTGCTTAGTCGGGCTCCACCTGCCACCAAGCGGTCAAATTGAAATTGCCTCTTCATGCTTCCCTTCGTATGTACAGGGTGACATAAAAATGATAAAATTGTACTCCTGATAATTCACTCTATTGATCCTTCTTTCTGTAATGAAACTTGTTGTGCTGAAAACTGCCTTGATAAGGTGACCTGTTCAAAGTTTCGCTTCACATTCTTGTTCGCATGCCAAGCAAGCGTCCCTGACCTACTTCGTATGAGCTGGGAAACCATGGGCTATATGTAAATGAACAACATTGACAGAAACATTGCTTAATAGAAGAGCGGAGCGATAGTTCATGCAGATAATGCATGCAGATAAGCTAGAACAAGTTTGACTGGAGGAGCGTCAGCCTAGCAGACATAGCGTATGCGACATCTCAGCGACATGCTATCTGCGTAGGGCGGTGAAGTCATCAGTAGCGTATTGAGCATAAGACGTGTAATATAATTGAGGACGCTAAACGCCAAACTGTAAGTACATAATCCCATGATTAGAGTGAGAGGAACCTGGACAGGAACATTCGTGAATTCTGCGCGAATTCCGGACACAAGATACTCAAAAATCGACGCACGTTACGTGACAGCGATTGAAGGATCTAAATATGCGTTAGTTAGTTTTAATTGACATCTAAATGCTTATCGTGCTCTTTCTACCAAAACATACTGTGCTTTATTCGCTACTATTGGAATTATTTGTGCGGGATATCCCAAGCCGCTGCCCGTTTAACCTGTGTCTTTATTCTTTTAACGTAATCTTAAAAGTCCGCTGGAGAAAGAAAGCTCCGTTTTAATAGAGATGGAAATAAAACAATATATGTGCTCCTTTTAAGTCGAAGTCGTAATCACTATTCGTTGTCTTCGCAAACACATCCATCCAATACCAGCCCTCCTGTTGAGTCTTCTTGTAAGGAGGACAATTCAACCTTTCTTCTATAGAATTTCAATTTTCAAGCTGCGCCCCTGCCTATAGCCCTGCTGCTTGTAGCCTCGTAGTTGAACTCAGTATGATTTCATACTTATCGATGGTTCTCGAAGCGGCATCAGCGTCTCCGCACTTGTCAAGCACCGATCATGCTTCCACGGAAGAAGGATAGAATTGTGTTGTCGCCGAAAAGAGATGGTTTCGTTTCTGGCATGAACTTAGTTGATAACCAGTGTCCCAACAATTGCCCTTGAGTGGGTTCACTTTCTAGTCTTGTATAGAATCCTGTGCGGCAAACACTAACATGTACAGAAGGCAATGACTATTACTGCAGGAATACAACAGTTCGATAGATTTACGGCAACACCTCTTACGTTTTGTTCGTCAGTGCCTTAAGGGAACGAAACATGCAGTTGGCGGTAAGGTGAACCTTCCTATGTGAAACTGTTCTAAAAACAGGCCACCATGAAGGAATGTGGCTGGAGCCATATGTATTTCCACGCACATAAAATAAATGCGGCACTTTCTAAGTTCTTGTACATTTGGAGGCTATAACAAAGGTTTAGAGAACAATTATTTTGGACGCCATGGGCATATAGGCAGAGTAAACAACTAGTGCTCCCTGCCAAGGTCAGAAAATTACCAGCAGTTAAAAGGCACAGCGAGCGCAATCTTGTCCGATAAATCCCAGTAAACAGGAAATCTGAAGAATCTGGACCATCTAGAATTTTTTCGGGTGCCCAACGTAAACATTCAACATTTCGGGATAACCAAGTTCCTGAAATCAGGTGCCCGCAGTTTGATAGAGGCATCTAAGGTGCTTACACTAGCGTGAGAATATTTCTAGAGCCCGACCATGTCCCTGAAATCCCAGCTCTACTTCGTCATATGGGTCCCAAAACACAAAATATATTCCAATATGTTTTCATTCTAATCTCCTGACGTCAAATTTGCGTAATGCAAGAAGTAAGCATCGGGCTGTGACCCGCAGGGTTGTCTGAGTAGACCAATAAAACGCTCTCCTCGTTTATAGGAGGTCAGTTTTTTTGCTTTAAAAACGAATAACTTTGCCTACATTGAGCCGCTTGTCTTTTCTAATTTTCTGACAAGAGCCGAGGAGCACGCTCAAGTGGCGAAGGATTCGCTGGGGCCGAGCCAGTGAACTGAAATTAGATAACGGAATGAAGCAGGTGGTGCCGGTGTCTGTGATTGGCATGCTTCCCCTAGATTAAATTGCGGTGGCTGGTGGAAAATCGTGACGGCATGCAGCTGAATGTTGAGAATGCCGATAAAACGGCTAGCTGCCGATAAAACGGATAGTTGGCAGAACCAGGTTGTAAACATGCCGAAAGTGCTCGAAAACATTACACGGCCACACAAAAATCTTTATTCTATGCAAGTCAAAGCCATGCTTTCCGTCTGGAGCGAGTAGTCAGTACTTGAGCCATCGGCGGCAGCCATCTTTTATTATTTTTGGAACGGGGTAACGTGGGCGTATTCAGAAGAAACTCAGTTTTGTTTGGCATATTAATGCACCTTTAACGCCTACAGGTCACTTTGACGTGGAGAGTTCTCGCAGTTTTGTGACGTCGCGGGACAAGCAGGTGAAGTGAGTATTGCCCGAAAACATTTGACCAATAGCAGAGCGCTTTTGGCGAAACGGCGTCGAATCATAAACAACTATTTTTCTTTTGTTCTTTCCAGTCATGCGTAATCAATGTGTTCACGTCATATCAGATGGCAAACTAACGCGATTTTACTGACGTCGCGTGACAGACAGGTGAAGTGGGGGTGGTTCAAAATGTTTTTGACCAACGGTGGAGGTCTGATTGCAGCATTGAAGTAGAAAAGTTTGGAATAGCTTTGCGTTATAGAGCCCATGATAACACATAATATGGTATGATATAGCAATATACATAATTATTTATTATCGCTAAATGGTAGGGGTGTGCGAAGAATCGAAACTTTCGAAGAACGAATTGAATAGTGTCCCTTTTGATTCGGTCTTCGGATCGAATAGGCACTCGAAGCCGCTCGAGCTCACCCTTTGCAAGGGCAGTGGGGAAGTTACACATGCTAATACTGTGGCGTGACTTGAGCAGCTGACGCCACGGATCAGCCTAGCCCTCCCAACTTCACGCCTCCCTACCCTTTCCTTGTAAGCGCAGATGAGATAGTCCACGCCGCTGCGGATGCCGTGGCCGCCAGCAATTCAGCGCATGCGGAGACCGCTCCTCCCCCGCTTTCCACCTCATTCTTTAACGGTAGCTTCTTCCTCTGCCTTTCTCTTCGTGCTCTCTTCTTTCATCTCCCATTGAGCTCTGCATTCGTTTTCACCTTTCGCTCTACTCGTTCGCCCCGTTATGAGGTAAGACAATGAGGTACGCCGTCACTCAACGCACGAACGGGTGCCTAAGCGGTGCGCCGTGAAAGGCATCATGCAGCAAACCTGTGACCGTAATTGCCTTCTCCAGTTGGTAACTAGGCGAAGTGGGATTTAAATTGAAACCACCCTTAAAATTGTTTAATTGTGTGTGCATTGTGCAGGCCTAACTCGGTTCGGTTCAGATCGTGACGTGCTAAGCAGTGTGCCTGAGGCCAATGTCTAATTTGGGTGGCATAAATGGTGATTTCTGTAAATAATCCTCGCCAACAAAAACCCTTGGTATCTGGTGAAACCTTACTGGACTGAAACGTGGCTCCCGTCCCGTGGCATAGTGCGCGGTGTCTCCATTCACAGTAGAAGCACCCAAACGTCTAATGGGTGTATTTCCAGGCATAGTTCTTTCAAAGGTCTCTGTGACGTTGCCATGACGATGAAAAAAGGTTTTCATGCGAAATCTTGAAATGGTTCATTGAGAAAAAGAGCCTACGTCTCTCTCTGTAGCAGCGAAACTACAAGTAAGCTCGCACTTTCATTGGCCCCAACACCACGTCATGAGCGCGCCTCGACAGAGCAGACCGGGCGAAAGGCAGAGCTTGCTGCTGCGATAGTACTCCAGCTTTGCGTGATGAGAGTCGGAATTGCCGCTATGCCACGTCCCCCTCAATCTTCGTGCGCGCGCTCCTATACACAGCAGAGCCAACGCTTCCTAGACAGCTGGCCTGTGCCAACACCCTCTGGACTAACTAAGGCCTTAGCACACCTCCCGTGACGTAGCGCGAAGAGGCCCACAGTCGCCCCATCTAATAGGGGCATTGAAGGAATCGCGGCTAGGCTCACCTAGCAGCAGTAAGTTAGCTGCACTGAATACAACTGCTCACGTTTTCATCAGTTAAAACTGAAGAATGAAATGCTGGCGTCTTACGCGGCATTTAATTAGAGGCACGGGCCACAATGTAGCTCTGTAAAGCTTTTTATAGGTATCGCGGCCAGCAGCTATTTAGCATGGCACTTTCCTATCTTTATTACTACACCTTTTTTTATGCTTTCAATAATTTACAAATCCATAAAGACTTTTGCTTTCGTATTTTTGTATTTATAGTTGTTATGGATAGGCAATCATGAAAAATGAAACCCGCTCGAATGGCTTCACAGTGACGTATGAATAATGTTTTTTGATGACGCATGTATTTATTCCACTCTAGCTTTGGCTTTAAACGAATAATTTCGCTTTCGAGGCGTTGTGACACAGAGTAGCCGTGTCCACTTATTTACAGCACCTCAAATGAGTTCTGCTATGGAGATATAAAACATTCCTGCAACTATTTACGAAGGAACACCTGCATCCAATATTTTGCCTATACTCTTGCAACAGTGGTTTTTCCGCAAAATATTGGTACTACACGACAAGTGCCATCTCTGGTGAACTGTTCAACCGTGAGGTCCGTTACTAAACGGAGCTGGTTCAGCAGATTAATAAATTCCCCTTTCGCTGACACTTGCTTAACAACGATGTAGTTGTGTGCGACAGCGTAGATGGCAAATATAGCTGGATAGACAATCCTGTCCTGTCAAGTTACTTTTCGAGGACTTGTCGTTCATCCGTGCCGAACGTCTGACCCTGGAGTACGGTGATACAATGAAGTTTGCACGTGTTATCGCCCTAATCCAGGCGTTCTTGGCTTGTTCATCTTGCGGAAAACTGAAAATATGGTTTTTAGGCCACGATTTGCAATTGCTCCGGCAATTGGGCGCGCGGCACTTATTAGGCATAACATGGCACGGCCGTAATTCTCATTCCGCGGCAATGAAGGCTAGGCGCCTACACAACTGCAATCGCAGCACAAGCGCGGAGATTACTTGCAGGGTTGGCGTCCAGAAAAAAAGGGCGCATGGAAGCATGTCGCAGCATGCCAGGACTTTTTAACCCCGTAGCTATGCAAGGAGTGACAGGGTTCCCGCATCTAATCGTATTGTTGTCGCCGCCGTCTTCTGCGCGGTCTTCTCGGAATATCCGGGTTTAACCATTCTATATTTTCCACGCCTCATTTTCAACACAGGTCCGCTCGTGGCTTCGCAAAGCGCTGCACGGAGCCTCTACGTGGGCCTCTTTTGCATGAAGTAGGTAGGGGTGGGGGCGCTAAGGAGCAGCTGGAAGGCCTTAAGTTTTATGACGTCATGACGCCTTATGACGTCGTGCTATTTGGACCGAAATTTACACTGTGAAACCCGGCGTGATGAACGCGGCGACGTCAAAACCACCGGGGCTTACTCGACAGCATCCCTATTAGCTTCTGCTGCAGTCGGGCAACGTGGCATGACACCATGGATTGAAGTGCACGGGTCTAGTGCTTCTAGGGGGCGTTGGCAGTACGTTGGGAGCGCCTCACGGAGACATTAGTTCTCATATTGCCTCTCCGCGACTGCATGGGATACACTCTTACATGGCCATCACCCTTTTGTACAACTTCACCTTTTTGTTCACTCCAAGCACACCCGTGGGCTCCATGTGACTGTGTCATGTTCATCATCATTGCACGTGCAACTGTGTCAACAACACACGGCTAGGGAAACACCAAGGTGCGTTTGAAGGGCTCATTTGAATTTGTCCAACTCAAGCCTTCACTTGACAGTCGGTTCAGCTCATCCACAAATGGCTTTAGAGAACAATTCATATCAGGCTTCTGCTCGCCATACCACTGGCCTGCCAGCAAGACTCGCTTCACGCGATATTTAAATGGTAGTTGATTAACCTGTAGCTGAAGTGGCCAGATCAAAAACTTTGATGGCTCCAAAAGTGGAACCCCATCTGTGTTCCACAACAGAGAAATGTCATAAGTTCCCATCCCAAATTCATTGTAACCTTTACTTTGGGTTATGTCACTCACATCCCAGTTTAATTCCTTTTCTTTAATTTGAAGTAACGCGTTTTTGGGCTGCAACAAATCACGAATTTGTGATTAGATATCAATGACAATTAAGGAAGTAATGACCCTCTTTTGTCATCACTTCAACACTGGACTGTTCGTTGCAGGAAGTGCAATGCAACTGTGCTGCTGGCCTGGTTTTCCAAGTAAAGCCTTATCCCTTTTACAATAGAAGAACATTTGTGGTCTATCCATATCTCCACTAAACTCCTTAAAGAACAAATGCCTTGTTGTTGGAAATGATGACCCATGTTTCAAATGTGCGTCAAGCACTTTGAAAAGACTTTCGGTTTCCTCCGTGCTGGTACAGCGGCGTAGGCTGTGGCCCATAAGTAGCAGCGGGCTTTCCGCGCTGGTTATCCGGTACCCTGGGAATACGCAGCTCTCCTGAAAAATAAAAATTATGACAAACAACATCAGAACAGTGCGCGCTCACAATTTGACTCTGCTCTTCACCTCAAAACAAAGTTCATGCTTGTCAAATGTTACAATAATTTTCTAAAATGTACGAATCTTTAGAACTTGTGTGCAATTGTCATTTTGAATACGATATTTAACGGTTCATCAGATAGCCAGAATTCATCCGTCTTCTGCAACTATGGCAGGCCTCATAATCAATAGTGTGGTTTCGGCACATAACATCCAAGAATTTAAATTTAGTAACGCAAGCAAGTTTCGCATCTTTCGAGCCCAACATGGCGTTGGATCCGCATGCTCTTGCTTTCCTTTTGCTTGGATGCCTAATGCAATGAGAATAGACTTATTGAGCCTTAGCAGGCCTGCGCGGACAATGGCCAACACCCGTGTCACAAAAACGTGCCCTCATATTACAACACCTTAAGTGAATATGGCTTTCTGACTTGTGCGTTTGATTTGCATTCTAACTTCGCTTTAGCAGCTTCAAAAATGTCGAGGATTTGTGAAATAAACACCGATCAATAAACACTAATAATATCAAGGTAAAAAGCCCCCTTCCGTAGGAGCTATGTTTTTAGCCGAAGGTGAACCCAAAGATACCAGACATAGGAGGTAAAACTGTTTGACGTATACAGTACTTACCGTTGCAGTCCCTTGGGAAGCGGGAAAAACTGTTTCCGTCGTGGTCGTCACCGTCACTCGAAGCGGAAGTGCTGACGGATGACATTGAAATTGCGTCGTCAAGTACACCAATAACGTCGTTCGAGGCACCGCTCTTTTGGTCGTCGGAGTGTTGCCTCGGGTCGTCTCGAGAGCACGTGTCCGCACACTCCGTACTTCGGACAAGCGAATGTGCCTCCGGCGACCAAGTGCTGGCAAGCGGCTCGACCGCGTCGGAACGATGTCAGCTATGTTTCAACCAATACTTGGCGCTAACGGGCATGTCGACATTAATATCACGCAGGTGCTCATTATAGCACTTGCGAGGACGCATGGTGAGCACTTCGTCCAGGCAGTCAGCGACAAACTAGTAGCACTGACAGCACCGCCTGAAACACGTGAAGAACAAGTGCGGTAGTGGAGCGAGTGGTGCAGAAAAGCGCTCTCCCTCCACATGAGCCGCGGCGAGCGAACTAGTCGGAACTATACGTAAAGCATCTGCTACATACAGGACGCTCACCACCCTTCGATAGCATATGTGTTCGGCGCTTCATTTCAACATCAAATTAAGACATTAGTTTGCCGCATGTATGTATGTGAGACTTGGTTTATACTGCGAGATGTTTCATTTCTCTGTCATTGTCAAGAGTTGTCATTGTCTGCTAGCGAGTTTACGTACTCCCATTTGGTTTCTTGTAAGGTGGCGATTTCATTGCGCGAAATCTAAACAACTATATATTCATGCTCGCGTAACCTTTACTGCGCTTTTTAACCCTTTCAGCTTGCTAAGCACACTATTTCAGTGTAGTACGTACTGATCTGCACATTTTATTATCTGCACTGTAATCGTGCTGGCAGGCACTTGAAGTTCATTACAATAACTATAACTCTCCATTTCCGCTCATGTAAAACTGCCGTGTGAAGAAAGCCTGAATTAGCAACTGCGGGACGCTGGCAGACCCAGAAACGGGTCCTGCCCATGCCCAATTTCTTGTGATGACCGATAATAATGGCATGTGTTGCATGTGAGAGAAAGCTTAATTATAGCAACTCGAGCAAGCAGAATTTTGTTTAGTACCCGAAACTTCTTTCCACAAGAATTCCGAAATGTGTAGGTTTTGAAAAAGAAATAGTACCTCAAAGCTTATACATACCTCTAATACGGGTGTCACGCAGCGCACTTATGATCGCGATCAAGCCCGATCTGGATCGGGTATCTGGGACGTTGCT
Source organism: Dermacentor andersoni (assembly GCF_023375885.2). NCBI lineage: Eukaryota > Metazoa > Arthropoda > Arachnida > Ixodida > Ixodidae > Dermacentor > Dermacentor andersoni. Next base: position 55,836,794 of record NC_092818.1, read on the forward strand.
GGCTCCTTTGTGCAAGCTTCGCGAGGGAGGTAATCGCAGTCGAGAATTTAGATAGGGATCGGGCTTGATCGCTATCAAAAGCGGTTCTGTGACACCAGTGTAACGAACCAGTATAATAGCTGTTACAGGTGATTCTGTGTACGGCATCTGTTAGAGCATCTAAAGCGTATAAAATTGAACTATAATTTACAGCAGCCAGAAAATTGTCACATCGTGAAGAAGAGCATTGCAATATTTCTGCACACAATTAAATTAGTGGTATATTTCATAGACATGTAAAATACATGGAAGTTGTCCGTCAGGCCTTAAGATGTCTTATTAAGTGCAGTTTACAGAATTTTCATGCCGTTTTTCATTAAACAGCTATAAACGTCTTGTTTATTTTTTTAGTTATGCAATTTTCAAAAATTTTTCTCTATTTGACAACATAAATAAAAACTTGCTTCCTACAGTCACTAGGCCGTCTTTCACTTTTTCTTTTAAATGGCACAAACAGTTCCAATATATCAGTAGTAGGAGGAGAGAAAAACGATCTCTCCGTTCTTATGTGTTCTCCGTTCTCCAGAGCTAATTACTTTTAAAGCTCTCCCTTAAAAAGAGTGAAGTGATTATGCGAGAATTAAGCGATTTCCTTGGGATTACATTTACCACAGAAGTCTATATGTTAAAATTACACGAGACAGTAATTACGCCATTAATAATGGAAAGAAGACTACTACCGTGAACTTTTAGGTGAAAGATCACTTTTCTATTCTCATTCACGACTTGATCTAGGCGCGTCATCCAAGGAATTTATAAACGGTTCAGGAAATGCAGAATGTTGAGGCGACTTATCGCTGTTGCGTTATAAGTACCCGCCAAAACCAGAAATGGGATCTACATTTTTCGGTAAATGTAGGCAGAACTTAATCATACACGGAATTAATTCTGTAGCGTCACCCTTAAACCGGTTATGAACTCCTGAGATGACTGCGGCTTGCAAGTCCGAAACGACGGATCGCGCTTGGCTCATACAGTTGAACAGTCAATAGACTGATTGTTATTCTAGCTAATGTATACCATGGGCCGTTTTAAATTTATGACCCGGCCAACGTGATAAAATCAATGCCATGCGAACCGCTGAATTATCGCGATATAATTTCGCACGCATTGTCAGCCTTATGTGGCATCAGAGCCACGCATGCTGCAAGTTATCAGTCATGTGCGTATTATTATCCCTCTTTTATGGGCAAGGAAATATAATCGTAGGATGTTCAAATGCTAGCACATATATCTTACTGATATCCTTCATTCAACTACAGTTATACGGTCTTTTACATTATAAATTTGTTATCAAAATCAATGACAGCTAGGTTCATGCTTGCAACCTTGTTGATCCGACCAATTGCGAATATATCATCATCATCATCATCGCCATGATTTTTATTTTCACCACTGGATTCAAGGTGAAAAAGGGAGCGCCGGAATAAAGGCCGAAATTTCTTCGGCTTCACAAAGCTCCGGTCTCCCAGACAGGCACGGAAGCGGCTGGTGTAGCAAAAGAATCCCGCATAATGTGTGGTTATAACAGTATTTTGAACACAAATACATACACATACTTTCTTGTTATAGAAACTAGTCATAATACAGTTGTGTAAAATAACTCCCAGTATACAATTACAATATGTTATCTTCCATATTATTATTTAACACAGACTCAATCTAATATATCATAAGAATGCAAAAGCAACATACATACATACATACATACATACATACATACATACATACATACATACATACACACATACATACATACATACATACATACATACATACATACATACATACATACATACTGTCCTGAAGGCACTGGGCAGTGGGCATGGTGCTAGTGAATGAGAAGAAGACGACGAGGTGTGCTTGCTTCCCCGTTTCGAGATAGCACCGACCTGTTTTAAGCCTACCGCTGCAACCTAGAGCTAGTGCTGCTAGGCGAACACCCCCGTTGCATTTGGTGGAGCTGCTGGGTTTCTCTTCAACATCCTGGAACTCCTCAGTCGGACGCTACCACCAGCTGTTACAATGGATGAACCGGGACCGTCCCAGGCTGCTGCTCGCGTGCCCCCGGCCATCGTCTGCTCTGGTGTTATCCGCCAGCGCGATCCACCTATATTTGGCGGCACAGACGACCACAACGTGGAAGACTGGCTGGCCGAATATGACCCTGTAAGCGCCTATAATAAGTGGGACGACCGCGCCAAGCTCACAAATGTCATATTTTACTTGACTGACGTAGCCAACCTATGGTTTCGCAATCATGAAGCCGATTTTACCACTTGGTCGGCTTTCACGGCGACTTTGGCTGAGGTTTTCGGCCGTCCCGCAGTTCGCCGGCTTCGCGCTGAGCAGCGCTTGCGTGGTCGAGCTCAACGCCAGGACGAGACCTTCACCAGTTATATTGAAGACGTGCTCTCGCTCTGCAAGCGCGTCAACTCTGCCATGGATGAAGCAGACAAGATCAAGCACATCATGAAAGGCATCGATGAGCATGCCTTTCAGATGCTCGTCGCGAAGAGTCCCCGGACTATTGCCGAGGTCATACAGCTTTACCAGCAGTACGACGAGCCGCGCAAGCAACGTGCATCAACACGCGCTGCTGAGCAGGACACTGCGGATCTATCCCCGTTGGACTTCGGTCGCGACGCTGCCGACATCTCTGCTTTAATGCCGGAGATAAAGCAGTTCCTCCGCCGGGAAGTCGCACGCCAACTCTCTCTGGCGAATAGCGCACCCGAGCCGTCGACAAACCTGGCTCCTTCGCTTCGTCGCGTCATTCAGACGCAAGTTGCCGCAGCGCTGCCATCTGCCCCTCCTCCGCAGCCTGCAGCTGGACCGCTAACGTACGCTCACGTTGTCGCGCGGCCTTACAATCCTCCGGCTCCTGATTCCTACCGGGCCACCGGCACCTTCCATGTACCGCCGCCACCTTCGCGTCCGATAGTCGTTCCTTACTCGGCTGCTGGAGCCCCTGTCGTCAACCCGTGGCGAACACCTGATAACCGGCCAATATGTTATTCATGCCATTTTCCGGGCCACGTAGCACGATTCTGCCGCTGTCGCAGCCCCCGTTTACCTGACTGTGGGGGTGCCTCAAGCTACAGGCCTGCTCGACTTCCGCGTCAGGACCAATCTAACCTTCCTCCGGACACATCTTACAGTCGCCTCCCCTTCCATTCACACCGGTCGCCTTCCCCACGTCGCCGATCCATTTCCCCGATGGTTCGCCGACCCAGCGCAGCCCGAGAGGAAAACTAGCAGTCGAAGTTCCAGAGGCAAGAACTGCGTTTCCGTCGAACATTTCAAGGCCTCATTCTGCGCCGGCGAACGAAATTGAACTGTCCGTAAACGGCGTCACCGTACACGCACTTATCGACACCGGTGCCGCCGTTTCTATTATTAGTGAGAAGCTCTGCCGCAATTTGAACAAAGTGACCATTTCCCTTACCTCTCTTTCTCTGCGTACGGCAACCTCGCATCGCATTCAGCCTTCAGCGTCGTGCACAGCCCGGGTTGTCATTGAAAGCGTTAAGCTTGTTATCGAATTTGTCGTCCTGCCTCGTTCCTCACACGACGTTATTCTTGGTTGGAATTTCCTATCTGTCAGTCAAGCTCTTATCGACTGCGCTCGTTGCGAACTTACGTTATCAATGCCGTGTTTTGACCCTGACGACCATTATTCTCCTAAAGTTGTTGCCGCCTCTGACAGCGATATCGCACCTTTCTCCGCCGCTCTGGTCCCTGTGTTATGTAGCTCTGCTGCAAACTCATCTGCTCTGTTTACGCCGTCGACCACTTGTGCGCGCCGCCGGAACTTTCTGCTTCCGTTTGCTGTCGTCACTTTTTGAGAAGGTTCTGCTGCCCTTTACGTGTGCAATCCGTCCGCCTGCCCATCATCCCTACTCCGCGAAGAGTGCCTGGGTACCGCTGAAGCTTTCGATAGCATTCTCCCGGCCACCGTGTTTGGTGATACGGCATCACTTCCGATTTGTGCCGTAACTCCTCCCGCCGCGACCGATGCCCCTGTAGACGTCTTCGCTCGTGCCGTCGACGCAGAACTCACACCTGCGCAGCACACCGAAGTCATCAAGCTCCTCCAGCGTTTTCGTGCCTCATTTTACATTGGCTAACCATCCTTGGGCCGGGCGTCCGCAGTCGTTCACCTTATCAACACCGGTCAACAAACACCATTGCGCCAGCGTCCGTATCGTGTGTCGGCCGCTGAACGCCGTGTCATCGACCAGCACGTTGACGACATGCTGGAGCGTGGCATCATCCAGCCCTCTAACAGTCCCTGGGCATCTCCGGTTGTCCTTGCTAAAAAAAAAGACGGCTCCATTCGGTTCTGCGTCGACTATCGTCGCCTTAACCGAATAACGCGCAAAGATTTCTATCCTCTGCCGCGCATCGACGATGCCTTGGACAGTCTGCAGGGAGCGGAATTCTTTTCCTCGCTGAATCTACGCTCCGGGTATTGGCAAGTGCCAATGGCAGAGACCGATCGCCAAAAGACAGCCTTTGTAACTCCTGATGGGCTATATGAATTCACCGTCATGCCGTTTGGCCTCTGCAACGCGCCTGCCACTTTCGAGCGAATGATGGATAGCATTCTTCGAGGGCTGAAGTGGAAAACGTGCCTCTGTTATTTGGATGACATTGTGGTTTTTTCCACCGACCTTGCGACGCACCTCAGCCGCCTCGAGCAAGTCCTTGCGTGCCTCTCCACTGCAGGACTGCAACTAAATTTGAAGAAATGCCACTTCGGCGCTCGCACGCTTACTATTCTCGGTCATGTAGTTTCCAAAGACGGTATCCTCCCGGACCCCACGAAACTTAGCGCCGTAACCGAGTTCTCTAAACCAACCACCATAAAAGAGCTTCGCAGTTTCATCGGCTTGTGCTCATATTTCCGGCGCTTCATCCGTAACTTCGCCTCTATCCTCGCCCCCTTGACGCAACTTCTCACCGGCAGTTCTGACCTATCAGCCTGGTCCCCGGCATGCGACGACGCATTCCAAGGAGAGGTGAGAACTGCGACGCGTTCTCACCTCTCCTCCAGTACTGCGACACTTCGATCCCTCTGCATCAACTGAGATCCATACGGACGCTAGCGGTGTCGGGCTCGGCGCTGTTCTTGCACAACGCAAGGATGGCTTGGAAGAGTACGTCGTCGCGTATGCCAGCCGCACCCTTACCAAATCCGAGGCGAACTACTCGGTTACTGAAAAGGAATGTCTGGCCATCATTTGGGCAATCGGAAAATTTCGTCCTTATGTGTACGGGCGTCCATTTGACATCGTGACCGACCATCATGCCCTATGCTGGTTATCTTCATTAAAAGATCCAACTGGTCGGCTCGCCCGTTGGGCATTGCGCCTACAAGAGTATGACATCCGCGTTGTTTATCGCTCCGGCCGAAAACATTCAGACGCAGACGCTCTATCCCTGTCACCCCTGCCCTCCGGTCCTGTCCACTCGTCTATTTCCACACATGGAGCCTTCGCCCTCAAAATTACCGACATGCCATCAGAGCAGCGCAAGGACCCATGGATCTCTTCGCTTATTGACTTCCTGTCTAGCCAGTCGCCAGCGCCAATTTCTCGGACGCTCCGTCGTCAAGCCGCCCACTTCATCATTCGGGATAACCTGCTGTACCGCCGCAACTACAATTCGAGCGGTCGCAAGTGGTTGCTTGTTATACCCCGACACCTGCGCCCTGACATCTGCGCCACGTTCCACGACGATTCCCAATGCGGCCACGCTGGTGTCTTAAAGACATACTCTCGCATCCAGCTTCGGTACTACTGACGCGGTATGTACCGCTTCGTTCGCCAGTACGTCCGGTCCTGCCTCATATGCCAACGACGCAAGACGCCACCTCAACATGCCACCGGGCCCTTGCAACCTTTACCATGCCCCGCGCGCGCGTTCGACCGTGTCGGCATTGACCTATACGGTCCGCTTCCCAACACTCCAAGTGGCAACCGCTGGGTTATTGTCGCTATCGACCACCTCACGCGGTACGCCGAAACTTCAGCCCTAGCATCTGCCACAGCAAAAGACGTCGCCAGTTTTATCCTTCGAAACCTGATTTTACGCCATGGAGCACCTAGAGAATTACTGAGCGACCGCGGTCGCGTTTTTCTCTCCGACGTCATTGCAGCATTGCTAAAGGAATGTCGCATCATTCACCGCACCACCACGGCATATCATCCTCAAACTAATGGGATGGCAGAGTCAGACCACGTGCATCAAGGACACAAGCAGAAAACATAGAAATCACTTTGGAAGGGAACCGGATCCTCCCGGTAGCTCAACTCAGGATCCTGGGTCTCCTGATCCAGGCAGACGGCAAGGCAACAGCCATGATTAGAAAAATGAAGCTCACGTCAGACCAAATCTTGAACATGATCAGACGAGTGGCCAACAGGCAGAGGGGTCTGAAGGAATCGGACACCTTGCGCCTCGTTGAGGCCTTTGTTATCTCACGAATCGTCTACGCAGCGCCGTACCTGCAGCTCCTCAAGAAGGACGTCTTACAACTTGACGCAATAATCAGGAAAGCCACGAAGCAGGCCCTGGGTATTCCCATAAATTCATCCACGACAAAATTACTTCAAATGGGAGTCCACAACACAGTAGCCGAGCTCGTAGAAGCCCACCTATCCAATCAAAGGGTACGCCTTAGCCAGACCAAGGCGGGCAGAAGCGTCCTCCGCAAGCTAGGATGGCAAGAATCGCACTACACCCGCCACGACCAATTACCCGAAAAGTTCAGTGAGAAGTTGGAATGCAAACCGCTACCACGGAATATGAACCCCACAAGGCATGTCGGACGACGCGACGCCCGGGCAAGAGCCATCTCCAGGACCCTGGAGGAAGACGACACTGTTTTATATACAGACGCCTCTCTATCGAAACGCTCCACGAGGGCAACAGTCGTGGTCACCGGGCTAGAAAAGCTGGTCACCTGCGCATCAATCTACACTCCGTCTTCGGAGGAAGCAGAAGAAGCAGCGATAGCTCTCGCACTCCTACAACCAAACGTCACCAAGATCGTCACGGACTCACAAGCTGCATACAAGAACTACAGATCTGGCTTGGTGTCCCTTGCGGCACTAAAAATTCTTGGTAAAGCTACGCCTCCTAAACAAGCGATCGAATTAGTTTGGGTCCCGGCTCACTCCTCAGTTGAGGGCAATGAATATGCTCATCAACAGGCCCGAGCGCTAAACTCCCGGGCCAACGAGGAGGAGGCAAGGGGATGGCAACCCATCACAAATTATAGAGATATAGTCAAATATTACAGGGACGGCAGGAAGACATTCCCGCACCCCCACCACTCCTTGACCAGTGCCGAACAAACAATATACAGGCAAATCCAGGCAGGATCCTTTCCCCACCCCTGCCTCCAGAACAAGATATACCCAGAGAGATATAAGAACATATGTCCTCACTGCAATGCATTAGGAACCCTTCAGCACGTCATAGGAGAGTGCAATTTTTCCATACACCACCCCCCACCTATACCCATAACTAACCCCCCTGCTATCCCCACCCTTTACGAGCGATGGGAGATCATGCTGTCCAGCCCCGCCCGGGAAGACCAGCTCAGACTGATCCACAGGGGCCAGGCGGCCCTGGAAGCATATGGAGCCCGCGAAGAGGGAGCCACCCCATCAGACGCTTACCGCGTTTCATTTCATAATGGACCAGTAAAGTTGTTTCTCTCTCTCTCTCTCTCTCAGAGTGTTTCAACCGCACCCTTGGCGACATGTTGGCCATGTATGCTTCATCTGACCACTCGAATAGAGATCGCATTCTGCCTTTCGCCACCTACGCTTACAATACCGCCACGCAAAGCACCACTGGGTTCTCCCCTTTCTTTTTCCTTTACGGACACGAACCTTCATGCCCTATGGACACGATTCTGCCTTACCGACCAGATGCTTCGGAGTGCACGACTCTTTCTAGAGCGGCTGCTTACGCCGAAGAATGTCGCCAGCTCGCTCGTTCGTTGACATCCCAGGACCAGTGGCGCCAAAAGCATCGCCATGATTCATCTACTGCGGCTACGTGCTTTGCTCCTGGCTCGCTGGTCTGGTTGTGGGTGCCCTCTACTCCTCCAGGCCTTTCCTCTAAGCTGCTCTCCAAGTACCACGGTCCTTATCGGGTACACAAAAAAACATCCGCGGTCAACTACCTCATCGAGCCAACGGAAGCGCCTTCCGACCAGCGTCGTCGCGGCCAGGAAATTGTGCACGTCTCCCGACTCAAGCAGTGCCATGACCCTTCTGCATTTTGCTACCCTTAGGTCGCCAGGATGGCTACTCTTTCGGTCGGGAGTGATTGTACTGAAGGCACTGGGCAGTGGGCATGGTGCTAGTGAATGAGAAGAAGACGACGAGGTGTGCTTGCTTCCCCGTTTCGAGATAGCACCGACCTGTTTTAAGCCTACCGCTGCAACCTAGAGCTAGTGCTGCTAGGCGAACACCCCCGTTGCAATACATGCATTCATACATACGTATACATACACATATCTATACAGATATATATATACACACATACACACATAAATATAACAAACTTCATAGAAGTGTGCAATAAACAAAAGTTACCACCAGGAAACGTTCTTTCTTTTAGAAATTATTTTACATACTTCTAAATATATATCTGCATCTTTGTTAAAAAAATGGAAAAGGAAAATCTTTTTATAGGCTGCAGCTTTCGCGACAGACACCCCGTCAATGTAGCCCAGGGCGTGATTACATCCTCGAACTCTATAAACGCGAAGACGCCCTTTGCAGCATCCAGTTTACAACGCAAACACTGCTACGTTGTCCGGGCATAATCACTGCATCAGAAACCTGGATTGTAGGAATAATAGTTACAACTGTGAACGTATAGACACAACGAGAGTACATGATAAGTTCTACGGAACTGTTAGAGCAGTTAACAATTCTCTTCTATGTGCATAAAACCAATATTTTAGTTTTGTTTACAGATAACACATCAACATTTTCTTGGTTGAAATAGTTAAGTAGGGAATGTAGGGTATGTTTAAGGCGTTGATTGCCATAATAAGCACGTGAGAAAGTGATCTGCCATGGTGCCTGGCGAGGATAAGAATATGTTCTTCTATTTTCTTGTAAATTTGCCAGGATTAGGAATGAATCGAGTTTCCCCAGCATAGCGGTTTTATAGGTTAGTAGTGTTTTGAGTTTATATATGTCACGAGCTCTGATTATTCTGTTTTATTGGAAAAGCTACTGCGTATGTTCGAAAAAAACGTTCGCTATCGTCCGAATCGCTTTCTTTTGAAGTATTTCCAGTATTTGAATATTGTGCGCTGTAGTGTTACCCCATATTAGCATATACGTTAAGTAATCGCGAATAAGTTTGCGAATAAGTACATTGCATGCCCTTATTTAATTGCATTTCGTTAGTGTAGGAGTTACTTTTATCCCACATACGCACCCACATATGAGACGACACAGGTAAACATGCAAACGCGAAGAGCCCCGGAACCCCCCCCCCATATATATATATATATATATATATATATATATATATATATATATATGAACACTAGGCCGGCCGTGCCTTCCAAAGCCACGTTTCTTGCGAACATTCATGTTATCTACCTTCGCATGTTAGCTAATTTCGAAGACATCGTATGCGTGGAAATGACGACAAAATTTTGTGACACTTTTGCTTCGTTGTTTGACAGCGATCGAAATACGGTAATATGTTCCACGTGCGCAAATTCTGCTGTCGCTATGTGCGCCAAGTTCGCTGTTGAGTGTGCGGGTATCGCTATACATGCAGGCATTCTGCGCGCCTCGTGTGAAAATAATACTGCAGAAATATCTTGAACTTAACCACGATATAGGCACTTGTGCATGGAATATATTACGGTATTTTGATCAATGTAAAACAACGAAGCACACGTGTCACAACGTGTTCTGAGTGTTTTCACGCATATAAAGGATTCGAAATTCGAAGGTAGCTAACGTATGTTCGAACACATGTGGGCTCACTAGACAAGGCCGACCAAGTCATGAGATGTATATAGCTGACGAAATGACTGCGCGATAGGTTGATTCGAGGCACTTTTTACTTAAAAAGTGAGCTAAAATAATTATTCAAGTGTACAGTGCGTGTGCAGTACGAACCACAGAGAACTCTGGTGGTACCCCACACAAATAAACAATTATCCCGCATGCAGTAAATCGATTTACTGCATGTGGGGAAAAATAAAATAAGCCATTCTCTCGCGGGGTGTAGAATGTTGAAACAACTATCATTTTAATGCAGCAATTACAAATACAAGCACCCTGAGGAACTTCAGATCAAGAGGTTATAAGATGCTGGCGTTCCGCATGAATCCTCTCAGATTGCAGCGCCGCCACAAAGTTTGTTGGTATGACGTGCGGCATGTGTGCCGTTCGCCGCACTACGGTGGCCAGCACAGCCCCACTCAACCACATTCCACACCTTACGCCAAAAGAAGCTATGCGGAAATTACCATAGCATATAATTAGCAATATATGATAATAAATAACGTCCTCGATATATATATATATGTACATATATATATATATATATATATATATATATATATATATATATATATATATATATATGCATACGCGTAATTCAATAATTAAAAATTGTTTGTGAGGAAAATTGGATAATCAGGAAAACAATGATACGATCGGTATCGCCATCTTGTCAAAAAAATGTCGCGCACATTGCTTAAACGTGCATTGAGCATTCTTCCATGTTGCGTGCGCTGTGAAATTTTACATAGCCCATGGGTGACCAAGTGCTCGTCAAATGGGCCAGGGAAGACAAGTGGGGCCTGTATCCCCTGCGAAATATAAAGTCGCAGGAAGTAATTTGCCACACTGGCTACTGAAGAAGTGGAGGTCCTGTGGGCGGACAATGAGTATGCGCCTGCATATGTTTTGACAATGAGTGAGTGGTCCTTTTTGGTTGTTTGCGGCAGCAGTATGTTCTAGGCAGAGATAAATTGGGAGTAGCACTAGTAAGAGAGACATTTTTCCAAGCTTGATAAGTTGGCATTGCCGCCGTTGCATTCGCTTGTCGTAGAGCGTTGTCCAAAAGCCTATAAACGAAACACCGCTGACAGTTGTAAGAGTAAAATGAGTTATTTGACTTCATATGGTAAGGCGCGATGGTTTGTTTCGGTCACATGAGAGTGCCAGGTACCGCTGAGCCTACGAAAGCGACATTATCAAGATGGCTCAACGCGCAGGCGGTAAGAAATAGCGCCCCACATCCCGCATGCATACGTATTTCATTACGTTTCTTGTGTTGCGATTCCATTTGACCTAGAGACGAAGTTTATGAAATACTGCAGAAAAAATACAGGGCTTGGAAACTACGGCGCATTTGCCAGGGCTTTTGCAGAGGGATCCTCTCATGATTGTTTAGTACTGGTGGGTGTGTTAGTGCGCCATGTGGATCCTCCACCGATGATTTGTCCAGCAAGCTTTCCAAGTGTAAGTCTTATTCTTGCTACAGAGTTATATTTGTATTTGCTGCGAGAAATATTTAGGAACATGGAAGGGAAACAGATCAGGGGGCACAGATTACCTTTAGGCTTCGTGTAGTAAAACTCGCTCATCGCGACGCCTTTTAGTAGAAGGTTCGCTGCACTGAGCAGCTTTAATATTCCATAAGGTTAGTTTCTTGTGCGAGCACATGTGCATCGAACATAATTCAAGTTGCGCGTAGGCTCGTGATATGGGGGCAGGAACGTCGGCACCAAAACAGGTGCACACTATGTTGTGTCTCAGGCCTAATGTCTTCATGCGGGCGTCGCCACCGAAGATTGTGAAAAATCGAATATTATCTTTTGTCGTTGGAACGCTCAGCCTATGCTAGATTTACTTTGCTCCGTCCTCAGTTAGCAGTTTTCATGCGGTGTGCTTATTTACAGGCGCGGGTACATGATGAATTACAAGTTTTCCATTACTGGTAATGACTAATTCTTTGCAACTGCCGTCTCAGCGATTTTTTTAACACTAAATTTGTACACCCTCCACTGACACCTGCTAGTTAACACTGCCCACTACTGAAAACATGGCTACATTCTTTTCCAGTGGCTGATTACTCGATGTGCTTCTACGACTGATTCTGCTGCCAAATCTACTGCATGGTCAATAGGTATAGATTATTCATGTAAATGGTATACATTTGCTCAAAAACTGCAAGGAAATTATTATTGTGCTACAAGATGCTTGTCCTTCTAAGCTCTAGTGATTCATGCAATATTAATATGCATTCATGCATTCTACAGCTATTCAGCTGTAGAAGCACTGTAAGCAATTGACAACGACACATGGTTCACATTCTCACTCTATTGCCTCTGAGCATTGAACTGCCACACCAGCAATTTTTCTTCACAATAAATTTGCACACTGCATTGAGACCTGCTAGTTAACAGCGCCCATTAAACAGAAGAATTCCTGTGCAATTATTTCACAGCTGTGCTGTAATCAGTCTGAACCACAGGGTGCATGATAATTTGGAAAGAATATGACATGGTTCAATCTAGCTTGCTTGATATCTGTCTGTCATATTCTTGCACCACATGAAATAATATACTGCTTTTGCAGAACTGTTGCGTGAGCTATTTCATAAAAGTCTTGCACTTATTGCTTTAATCCTTGTCCCATTATATTTCATAGCTTTCTCTGTGATCAAGTTGCAGGCAGTGATATTAGTAAAATAGCAGATATTTCATCAGTCAGTTTACAATGCTTAACTCGTTTATTTGTTGCTTAGTTTGCAAACGAGACAAGCCAGATGGTTGTCACACCACTTGATTGAAATTTAGTTTGGTGTTCTATAATGTTTCAGGGTCACAGGTTGCCAGGGAAAGGACGCGGACCAGACTGGTAGCTAACCTAGTCCCTCAGAGCTACCTTGCTAGACAGAAGGGAAATCTTGTGCATCAAATTGACGGCATAAAAAACTAAGCAGCCATTGCTTCTTAAGCAATAATTTTAATGATTTCTGTCATCTACCATATCTTTGTTTTCTGCTGTCATTGAATATAGGGAGACCTATGACGGTGCTGCTTATACCTTTTAAATAAGTTTAATTGGTCATTCTATAGTCTTAAAAAGGAACCTGTGTCTATGCATGTCTACATGATGGCAGTAAAGGGACATAACAAATCTCAAACAAAATCCGTGAGTGCTTTGTTTTGAAACATAGATGTGACAGCATCAGTGCTAATTGGAGGCGTAGTTAAGTGGTGTAGCATAATTAAATAATCTTGCATGTCATAATTTACATCCTGTCAAGGTCATTCAATTTACATTTACAAAACACTAAGGGACTTCACTGTTGACAAATTTGAGCTTAAGCTTATTGCCACTCTTAGATACTTTATTTTATTCCATTGCTTGCCTTTCAAATCTCATCTGTGAAGCCAGGACCACATATGCTGCTTTCCTATACACAGGTGCATGATTTGGTGCATGATTGTAAATATATGACTGCAGAATATTTACTTCATTGGTGTTAAATTCATTAGGAATGGTTTTCTTCCACAAATTTCTGAGCTGCGTAAATGCAGCTGTGGGCTTGAGGACGTGGTCGATAGCCTAAAAGAAGAGTTGAAGATTTCGCGAGCGAAAGTCCAGGAACTGGCGGAGAAAGCAGCCATAGCCTCGGCGAAAGCCAGTCGGCTTAAAGGAAAATATGCCTATGCAAAACAATTACTCCGTATGTAGAATAAACAGTATCTTTTGCATAACCTACTTTTGCCTTAAATTCAGGGCAACAACTGCTGCCACCAATGTTCAGAACATAACTTGATCTCATATTCTACTTGTTGCCTCAAAGTATCTATCTTGTATTCCTGAGATGCACATTCAAATGCACTTCCTTGAACTCGTCCGCGGATTCAGTCATGCGTGGCATCATCTGAATACAGCATAGTGACCCATTTGTGCCATGCCGAGGTACACATAGCTGCTCACATGGGAAGGAGCGACGCGGGATACTTGATGGGGGCCGTTGTAAGAATTACTCTGTGCTTGTTCGGTAAGTCTAAATTACCTCGAGATATGAACAGGAAATAGGTAAGTATCAAGCGAAATAAACAGCAGCACATAGTGACTTGCCAAAAACCCTGAAATACAAGAATATGTACGGATGTCGTACTGCACGGTATTTATACATTCAAACTGTAAACTTTGTGTAAGCATTGTCATATCTTTGGATGATGAACTACTTGAACTGAATGAGCGATATGTGCGATGTTATGCGAGGGCGCCACTGCGAAGAAGTTGAAAGCAGGACTGCGCGAAGGTAGGCGTGACACTAGGCTAAAATTATTTGTAGTGTATTTAGCGTATGTCTCCTGGAACAATGCGCTACTAAACGAGCAAACGTATATAATCGTGGCCGTCGAATTCAAGCTAGACCTTTGGAGTGAACTCTTGTCGTTAGCTCAGTCGTCATGGCGCTGGGCTACTGCGCTCGAGATCGGATGCTCGATTCAACCCGCGGCGACTGGAATTCGATGGAGCGGAATACAAAACGTTTTATTACTTGCATTTTTATGCACGCTAAAGCAATCCATGATAGTTGCCGAATATGGCGTGTCTTATGATTGAATCGCGGTTTCAGTACGTGATACATAGCAATCTATATTTAGCTTTTTGCCGTAAATCTGCTGGGAACACGACGAGAGAATGACGGGATTACGTTGACAAAATGACGATGATGGAATGACGACGATGGCATGAGAAGCAAGGAGTGAGATCAATGGCATGATGACAAAAAATGGAGATCGACGAGTTGACGACGGATCTAAAATTGGTTCGATTCCTGACGTCTGTCCGTCCTTATCCGTTATTTGGTCTGTTGTCATGCCAGACCAAACAACAATACCCCATTTTCGCATGCTTCTACGCAAAACTCTTGCGCCATTCCTATTCCATCTCCGCTACACACTGATGCGTGGCATACCGAGATAAGTGTCTAGAAGTGGAAAAAATGTTGTCGATTGGAAATACCATAAGTAATGTCAAGGAAACTTTAAGAAAGGCAGCCAAAAATAAGTATTGTGGGACATGCCTGAAATGAAAGGAACAGCAGCAATACAGGACGATGTCACTGATACACAAGTACACAATAAACAATTCAGCTACTGCCGTCATCTCGGTAAGAAACAGACATTTGAGTCGAGCACAAGAACTTCGAGACGAGGATATTAAGGCAAGTTTTTGTTGTAACTGCAAATAACATCGAATTGCAAGTTCCCACTTGCGTTTCTGTTCGCTATTCAACCCTTGTCTGTTTATTGCGCTTTAGTCGATTTCATTTAGAAGGAAGGTCGAAACGCAAGGCGGCTTGCGTGCCAGCCTTTTATTTTTTGTCCTCACTTCAGAGTTTTTCATCAAACACAAATTACTATGCCACTTGGAGAAAGGCACGTCTCTTTTTAGCTTCGTATATTATGCGCGCTGTTTTCATCACTCCCTCAAATATACCAACATAAAATTCTTCATGCTTCTTAATACTTCTGTGCCTGTCTACCGATCAGATTCAAAGTGCCTCTTCATGCTTCCCTTCGTGTGCACAGGGTGACATAAAGGTGATAAAAATGTACTCCTGATAATTCACTCTATTGATCCTTCTTTCAGTCAAGAAATTTGTGGTGCTGAAAACTGCCTTGATAAGGTGACCTGTTCAAACTTTCACTTGATGTTCTTGTTTCCATTCCAAGCAAGTGTCCCTGACCCATTTCGTATGAGCTGGAAAACTGTGGGCCATATGTAAATGAAAAATCATCATAGTCACAGAAACATTGCTTAGTAGAAGATGTGACCGATAGTGCATGTCTATGTTAAAGAGTCTTTAAGAATGTTATTAGTCACGAGAAAAGCTAGAAAAAGTTTGACTGGAGGAGCGTCGGCCTAGCAGACATAGCGTCTGCAACATCTCAGCGACATGCAGTCTGCGTAGGGCGGTGATGTCTTCAGCAGTGAACTGGAGCATAACACGTATAAAATGATTAAAGCCCTTAAACAGCAAAGTATGAGTACATTATCCCTCGATTAGAGTGAGAGGAACCTGGAAAGGAATATTTCATAAGCGTGTATGAATTCAGGACATAAGATATCAAAATACCGAGGCACGTTTTGCGATAGTGAATGGAGCATCTAAGTTCTACCAAAACATATTGTGCTTTATTGACTACTATCGGAATTAATTGTGCGGGAGATCTCAAGACGCTGCGCGTTTAACCTGTGTCTTCATTCTTTTAAAGTAATCTTAAAGCCGGCTTCTTAACAAAAGCTCCGATTCTATAGAGACGAAAATAAAAAATCTGAGTGCTCCGTTTACGTCCAAGTCGTAATCACTATTCGTTGTCTTACAGTTTTCCTGTAAGCCGGACAATCCAACCTTCCTGCTATAGAATTTCAGTTTTCAACCTGCGTCTCTACCTAAAGTCCTGCTGTTTGCAGCCTCGCAGCTGAACTTTATTAGATAATATTTATAGATTGTTCTCGAAGCCGCATCAGCGCCTCTGCACATGTCAAGCACCGATCATGCTCTTCCGGAAAAAGGAGTGAAGTCTGTTAGCGCCGAAAAGAGATGGTTTCGTTTTTCGCATGGAAACAAAAGCTATGCAACAGTGCACGAATTGGTCGCCAGTCCAACGGATGGCGCTTGAATGACTTCAATCTCTAGTCTAGTGTATAACCGTGTGCGGCAAAAATTAAAGTGCACAGAAGGCAATAACTATTGCTGCCAAAACACGACAGTGGCATACATTTTCGGCGACAACGCTTACGTTTCGTTGGTCAGTGCCTCAAACGTAAGAAACCTGCAGTTGGCGATAAGGTGTGCCTTCCTATGTAAAACTGTTCTAAAAGCAGGCCACCATGAAGTAATGTGGCTGTAGTCATATGAAACGCAACGCGCACAAAATAAATGCGCCACTTTCTAAGTTATTGTACCTTTGGAGGCATTAAGAAAACTTTTGAGAACAATTATTTCGGACGCCATGGGCACAAAGGCAGAGTAAACAACTAGTGCTCCCTGCCAAGGCCAGAAAACTACCAGCCGTTCTAAGGCACAGCGAGCACAATCCTGTCTAATTAATCCCAGTAAACAGGAAATCTGAACAATCTGGACCATCAAGAATTTTTTCAGGTGTCCAACGTAAACCTGCGACATTTCGGGATAACCAAGTTGCTGAAAATCAGGTGCCGGCAGTTTGATATAGGCATCTAAGGAGCTTACACTAACGTGTGGATATTTTTTAAGCATGACCGTGTCCCTAAAAACCCAGCTCTACTTCGTGGTATGGGTCCTATACCGTAAAACTATTCCAATCTCCTGACGTCAAATTTGCGTAATGGCAGATGCAAGCATCGGGCGGTGACTCGCAGGGTTGTCTGAATAGAGCAATAAAACGCTCTCCTTGTTTATAGGAGGTCACATTTGTTTGCTTTAAAAACGAATAACTTTGCCTACATTGAGCGGCTTGTCTTATCTAATTGGCTGACAAGAGCCGAGGAGCACGCTCAAGTGTAGAGGGATTCGCTGGGGCTGAGCCAGTACGCTGAAAATAGATAACGGGATGAAGCGAGTGGTGCCGGCGTCTGTGATTGGTACGCTTTCCCTTAGTTACATTGCGGTGGCTGGTGGAAAATCGCGACGGCATGCAGCTGAAGGTTAAGAATGCTCAACAAACAATAGTTGATAAAAGAGGTAAACATGCTGAAAGTGCTCGAAAACGTTACACGGCCACTCAAAAACCTTTATTCTATGTAAGTAAAACCCATGCTCCCCGGCTGGTACGAGTAGCCAGTACTTGAGCCGTCGGCAGCAGCCACGTTTTATTCCTTTCGGAACGGGGTAATCTTGGCGAAATCAGAAAGAAACTCAGTTTTATTCGGCATATTAATGCACCTTTAACGGGTACACGTCACTTTGACGTGGTGAGTTCTCGCAGTTCTGTGACGTCGCGTGACAGGCAGATGAAGTGAGTATCGCCCGAAAACTTTTGACCAATAGCAGATCACTAATGGCGAAAGGGCGTCGAATCATAAACAACTAGTTTTCTTTAGTTCTTTCCAGTCATGCATAATCAGTGTGTTCCCGTCATATCAGATGGGGAGCGATCGCGGTTTTCGTCACGTCGCGTGACGGATATGCGAAGTGGGGTGGTTCAAAATGTTTTTGACCAACGGTGGATCGCCCTTTGCAAGGGCAGGGATGCCGTCACACACGCTAATACTGCGAATTGACTTAATAGGGCGAATACGCGGATGAGCGTAGCCCTCCCGACCTCACGCCTCCCTGCAGCTTTCTCATATGCGCAGAAGAGATAGTCCAGGTGGGTGCGTATGCCGTGGCCGCCAGCAATTCACCGAATGCGCAGGCCGCTCCTCCTCCACTTTGCACCTCATATTTAACGGTAGCTTCCTCCTCTGCCTTTCCCTTCGTGCTCTCTTCTTTTATCTCCCGTTGAGCTCTTCGTTCGTTTTCACCTTTCGCTCTACTTGTTCGCTTCGTTATGAGGTAGGACAATCAGGTACGCCGTCACTCAACGCACGAATGGGCGCCTAAGTGCTGCGCCGTAAAACGCATCATGCAGCAAACCTGTGATCGTAATTGCCTTGTGCACTAAGTAACTAGGCGAAGGGAGATTTAAATTGAAACCATCCTTAAAATATTGATATGTTTGTGCATTGTGTAGGCTTAGCTCGGTTCGGTTCAGATCGAGACGTGCTGAGCAGTGTGCGTGAGGCCAATGTCTAATTCGGCTGGCATAAGAGATGCTTTCTGTAAATAATCTTCGCCAACTAAAACGCTTGGTATGTGGTGAAACCTTACTGGACTGAAAAGTGGCCCCCGTCCCGTGGTATAGTACGCGCTGTCTCCAGTCACAGTACAAGCACCTAAGTGCCTAATAGGTGTATTTCCAACCATAGATCTTTCAGAGGTCTCTGTTACGTTGCCCTGACGAAAAAAAAAATTTAATGCGATATCGTGAAATGGTTCATTGAGGAAAGAAGCCTGATTCTCTGTCTGTAGCAGCGTAGCGGCACCTGAGCTCACACTTCCATTGGCCCCGATGCCACTTGACGAGCGCGCTTTGACAGAGCAGAGCGGGCGAAAGGGAGAGCCTGCTGCTGCGATAGCGTTGCAGCTTTGCGTGAGGGGAGTCGGCATTGCCGGTACGCCACGTCGCCCTCTATCTTCGTGCGAGCGCTCCTCGACAGAGCAGAGCCAACGCTTCCTAGACAGCCGGCCTGTCCCAACACCCTCTGGACTGACTAAGGTCTCAGCACACCTCCCGTGACGTAGCGCGAAGAGGCCCATATTCGCCACCACTAATGGAGGCATTGAAGGAATCGCAGCTTGGCTTACCTAGCAACAGTGAATTAGCTCCACTGAACATAACTGCACTCGTTTTCTTCGGTTAAAACTGAAGAATGACAAGCAGGCGTCTTACGCAGCATTTAATTAGAGGCCCAGGCCACAAAGTAGCTCTGTAAAGCGTTTTATAGGTATCGAAGCAAGCACCTATTTAGCATCGTACTTTCCTGTTTTTATTACTACACTTTCTTATGCTTTCAATAATTTACCAACCCATGAAATTTTTTGCTTCCGTATTTTTGTACTTATAGTTGTTATGGATCGGCAATAATAAAAAATGAAACCCGCTCGAATGTCTTCACAGTGGCGTATGAATATTTTTTGATGACGCATGTACTTATTCAGGCCAGGACAGGTAGTGACAAGTAGGTAGTGACAGGTTGTAGGACAGGTAGTGACTGCGGATCCGGATAATGAGACTGAAATAATCAGAAGAATAAGAATGGGCTGGGGTGCGTTTGGCAGGCATTCTCAGATCGTGAACAGCAGCCTGCCATTATCCCTCAAAAGAAAAGTGTATAATAGCTGTGTCTTACCAGTACTCACGTATGGGGCAGAAACCTGGAGGCTTACGAAAAGGGTTCTAGTTATATTGAGGATAACGCAACGGGCTATGGAAGGAAGAATGATGGATGTAACGCTAAGGGATAAGAAAAGAGCAGATTGGGTGAGAGAACAAACGCGAGTAAATGACATCATAGTTGAAATCAAGAAAAAGAAATGGGCAAGGGCAGGACATTTAATGAGGAGGGAAGGTAACCGATGGTCATTAAGGGTGACGGACTGAATTCCAACTCAAGGGAAGTGTAGCAGGAGGCGGCAGAAAGTTAGGTGGGCGGATGAGATTAAGAAGTTTGCAGGGACAACATGGCCACAAATAGTACATGACAGGGGCTGTTGGAGAAGTGTGGGAGAGGCCTTTGCCCTGCAGTGGGCGTAACCAGGCTGATGATGATGATGACGTATTTATTACAGCCTAGCTTTGGCTTTCAACGAGTAATTTCGCTTTCGAGGCGTTATGACACACAGTACCTGTTATAACTCAGCAGTTATGACTGCTACCGGGCGGGAATGGCACCCGGCCCGACGGCCAGGAGCATAATAACGCCCACACAAGAACGGGAACACTGCGCCCGTTTGTTCAGTGACAGCCCTTTGTTCAGACGTACTCAAGCCGCTCCCGCACGTGCGATGACGTCGGTCTCGTGCCACGGCGAACGCGGTTTTCTCGGTCTTCGTTGTCGTTTCCACTTTGCAGCACTCTTCCCTCCTTGAGTTGAGTACCGCTGTACGGATTTTCGTATACGGGTCGATCTACGAAGCACAGCTGGTTGAGCCTCTTCTGGTAGCGTTGGTACACCCGCTGGTTGATCTTGCGAAGGTTGTGCCGGCACAGGACTGTATCGAGGATGGACTTGATCCATGTGACTCTGAAGCTCACCTTCTGCCGTTTCAACGGTGATCATTCGGGATCCTCTTGTTTCTTTCACTGTGGCTGGCAGCCACCTTTCTCCCTCTCCGAAGTTGAGAGTCCAAACAGGAGAGCCCGGGCTTAACTTGTTTTCTTGATCTACCGGTGGACAGATAGGAAAGGTTACGGGTGGTGGAAGGCATGTGTCCAACCGAGAACGGATCTGGTATCCGAAAAGTCGTTGAGACGGTGATCGTTCATCATCCAGAGGCGTTCTACGGTAGCTAAATAGCAGTTTAGCCAATCGCTCCCACAAGTCACCTGACCTAATCTTCTTGAGGCCATCTTTCGGCGTCCGCAGGGCGCGTTCAGCAAGCCCGTTCGATTGGGGGTGATATGGTGCCGTACAAAAGTGCTTAATGTTATTTCCTGTTAGAAACTTCGTGAAAGTCTCTGACTTGAACTGCGTTCCGCTGTCTGTCGCAATGGTTCTTGGTATGCCCAGCCTGCTGAAGATTTCACACGAGGATATAACTGTCGAATGTGCTGTGGCATGACGCACTGGAATTGCATTTATTCATTTTGAATGTGAATCTATGGCCACTAGGATCATGGTGTTATTCACTGGACCAGCCTAATCCAAATGGACACGTGACCAATTCTCGTGCGTTAGTGGCCAGCTTACTGGTATTTTCGCTGGTGGCATTGCGCTTGCTTGTGTGCATGTAGTACAATTCCTACTGATTTGTTCGATAGCTCCGTCGATGCCGGGTCACCACACGACAGTACGGGCCAATGCCTTCATTGCAGACATTCCCTGGTGCGTCTCGTGCAGGAATTGCAGCATGTCACCTTGAGAAGCCTCGGGAATCAGGATTTTGTGACTCCAGTAAATGAGACCTTTGTAAACGGTTAGCTCACTTTTTCGTGTGAAGTATTGGTCCAACCGTAGATCGGGTGCTTTGCGCTCCCTTGGCCAACCGTGAAGCATGTAGGGCTTGACAATTCCAAGTACTTGATCTTTCTCGGTCAACTGTCTCATTGCTTGCGACGAAAGGGGCGTGTCATCCAGCTGCTGCAGCGAGTGCACGTACTGGTGTAGCTCCTCTGATGTGTCCTCGGTGGTTTCTAGAGGAAGCCGACTGAGTGCGTCTGCATTCAGGTTGTCCGAGCCAGGTTTGTACTCTATCTTGTACTGGTATGCTCCCAGCAGCAAGGACCAACGCTGAATTCTTGCGGCAGCCATGATAGGCGTGGGACGGTCTTCGCAAAATAGGCCCACCAGTGGCTTGTGATCTGTGATCAAGGTGAATGTTCTTCCCAGCAGGTAGTCGCGAAACTTTGATACCCCGAACACTAGGGCCAACGCTTCACACTCCAGTTCGGAATAACGCCTTTCCCCTTTGGTAAGTCTTCGAGAACGAAGACCTATATGCTTGTCAACGTTGCCAATGCGATGGGACATTACCGCTCCGATTCCGTTGGGTGACGCATCGCACTCCAAGCGCAGCGGCAGCGAGGGATCGAAGTGAGTGAGCATTTTGGCATTGCATAAAGCTTTTTTTGACTTCTGAAACGCTTCCCGTTGTTGACAGCCCCAATTCCAGCGACATTCTTTGGTTAACAAATCGTAGAGCGGTGATAGCAGACTGGCCATATTGGGAAGGCACTTGCTGTAATACGTGAGAATACCCAAGTAGGAACGCAGTTCGCTCACGTTCTTGGGTGTTGGTGCTTTCATGATAGCATCCATGTTCTTCTCCAGAGGTTGCAGCCCTCCAGTACTGATCTTGTGGCCAAGATACGAAACCTCAGGCATCCTGAAGGTGCACTTGTCCTTCCTTAGCTTGACGCCGTGCTCTCGAAAGCGCTGTAGAACTCCATTGAGATTCTTTCCGCCGTCATTTCCCTTCTCGGCAACCAGAACGTCGTCCAAGTACGCCTAGACTCCCGGCAAACCCTTCAGGACGCTGTCCATTATTCGCTGAAAGATAGCTGGGGTAGAAGACACACCAAATGGCAGGCGGTTAGAGCAGAATCATCCCCGATGTGTGTTAATGGACGTCAGCTTCTTTGACTGCTTATCTAGGGGAACCTGGTTGTAGGCGGCTCAAAGGTCCAATGTGCCGTAAACGTCACCCTCGTGCAGTGCAGCAAAAAGGCCATTGATTACCGGGAGTGGGTACTGCTCCGTAACACAGCTGGCATTTACGGTTAGCTTGTAATCGCCACACAATCGAACTGTTCCAACTTTCTTCATTACCAGAAATATCGGCGTCGCCCACTCCAAGTGAGCCACTGGGGACAGGACTTCGGATTTAACAAGCCTGTCCAGCTCGTTAGAAACTTTTTCTCGCATTGCATATGGAAGTGGCCTGGTTTTGAAGAACTTTGAAACCGCATCCTCCTTCATGTATAGATGAGCGGGCGGAACCTTGAACAGACCCAGTTCAGGTGCAAACACGTCCTCGTTCTCACACAGGGTCGCTTGCAAGTTTAGCCCTTGCTCCGTAATGCTGGACACGCTCAAAACCGCAGCCCCTTCGTTGTTCAGCGCCTGGATGAGATCACGGCCACATAGGCTCGGTCCGGAGACGCGCACAATGGTCATTGACGCCGTAAGAGTCGTGCCGCAGTATGAAACTGGGAGCGTTAGCTTCCCGGCTATAGGCAACGGACCCAAGTAGCATGACAACTTCAAGCTGGATTTTTCAAGGCAGGGCCAGCTTGTGCGATGTTGGCAGTAGACGTCCCAGGACACCACGCACACGGGTGTGCCGACGGGTGAGCCGGAGTCAATTTCCATCACGATGTCGGCTCCGCCCCAGCAAAAAGTGCGTCGTACCGGGCTGACGATTCCGTTGTCTGCGGTTGGTTGCGGCTTTAGTGTATACAACTGTGCGGAGAGCTCGGCTTCGGCATTTTCCATTGAGCCGCTGCTCAGCGCCAAGCTCTGGTGCGGTTGCTTTACCTTAGATCGACACACGGCAGCTAGATGCCCCTTTTTCCTACAGTAGAAACATTTGGCGTGTTAAAAGGCACAAGTCGCCTCACCGTGCTCGCGGCTTCCACACCGATAACAACCTTTAGACGAGCCACTCGCGTGACTGCAGGTTTTTCCTGCCTGTCACTGCCGTCGATTGCCCGCTAGTCTGTGAAGCTCAGGTTCTTCTTTCGGTTCCGTCTGTTTCATAAGCTGAACACCATGTCCTGCAGCCTCTGCTGCAAGCACGATGTTTTCTGCCTCCTGCAATGTCAGTTTCGGGTGAGAAAGCAGTGCCCTCTGCACCTCACTGCTACGAATTCCGCACACGATCCTGTCTCGCAGGAGGCGGTTCAGCATAGTCCAGAAGTTGCTTTTATCAGCCAGGCGTCGAAGCTCCACGATAAACTGTTGAGCTGATTCCTCTTCCCTTTGAATGCGGGTAAAGAACTTGAAGCTTGTGGCTATCTCATTTGGCGGGGATGCGTAAAATTCTTCGAGAATGGTAACCGCTTCCGCGTAGGTTAACTCGCTCACGTCCCACTGGGCACAACGCCCACTCAGTACGTCGATTGGCTTCGAGCCCAGTGCCGAGATGAGAAGCGCCCTTTTTTTAGCGTCGTCGACGATGTCGTTACCTTCGAAGTACGACTCGACTCTGATGTAGTACGACGAACAGTTGTCCTTGGCGTCGTCGAACTGTGGAACTTGGTACGCCATGGCAGGAGTGTTCGCCGTCATCAAAGTGCTGGTTCGTTGCTCGTCGCCACTCTTACAACTGCACAGTTATGACTGCTACCGGGCGGAAACGGCATCCGGCCGGAGGGCCAGGAGCATAATAACGCCCACACAAAAAAGGGAACACTGGGCCCCTTTGTTCAGTGACAGCCCTTTGTTCAGACGTTCTCAAGCCTCTCCGGCACGTGCGATGATGTCGGTCTCGCGCCAGGGCGAACGCGGTTTTCGAACATTCCTCTTATTACTACTCATTGCAAGTTCATATACTTGCAAATTAATTACTGTATATATTCACTGCTGCTAACATAACTAGTGGACGTCGTTTCTGTGGTAATTAAATTTGGTTCAATAAAAATCATACTAGATTTTATATCTCAGATAATAAGGGGGCAAGCTGCAGTCTCCTGAAATAATTTGTTTTTCAGAAATACATAGGTGGTTTCTTCAAGGGCAGAAAGTATGTCAGAAGTGCAATATTGCTAAGCACTTCCAACGTTCAAAACGTCTCTGGCTTTCACATTATCCTTCATGGTTGCGTGAAAATGTGTGACAGCTTCAAAGAATAGCTTTTCTTCCTTATAACGAGGGAAACATGATGGTCAGCATTGATACACGCGTGGTCGCACCAATGTTTAGTCGAAGGACAGTTATCTCTTTACCAATATGTATCCATATATCGCCGACTTGTTTTGAACACTACTTAATGATTGAAAAGAGCGAAGACGAAGAAAAAACGCTCAGTTAATTGCTCTGCCAGTCAGTGACCTGAATGTTGAATATAACGTGTAGGAGACGCCACAGATACTGAACAAAAGCAAAGCAGCATTTCAACGGTTTTTATCTACCATGACGTTTATATAACGTAAACTATCCCCATTTATCTGTGTATAATAGCACATTGTGTTGTCTGCGCGTTTGGCATAACGCACAGTGTTTCGAGTGTTGGCTAACGTTTCGATTGTGCCATGTTGACTACTCTCTTTCAGAGAACTTAGAGTGTGAGCTCCACGGATTTCCAATGTTTCAATAAATGCCACTTTGAACGTCGCGGTATCTGAAGGCTTACTAGCAGCGAAGGAGCTACGACTCACTGATGTCCGGTGAGGTCAGTCACGTGTGACGGGCGATTGTATCTCGCCGCTAAGGTGAGGAAAAAGATATTCGAATGGTTTCTTACTTTTCGCA
Organism: Dermacentor andersoni; assembly: GCF_023375885.2. NCBI lineage: Eukaryota > Metazoa > Arthropoda > Arachnida > Ixodida > Ixodidae > Dermacentor > Dermacentor andersoni. Next base: position 55,862,593 of record NC_092818.1, read on the forward strand.
TGACTAATGCGCTTGTCCATTCGTGTCGCCGTTTAGGATGCTCATCATGCACTACATTGCTGCCACAGATGTAGGCGAATTGTGTTCAGTCTAATCTAAAATTTCTCATCTCGGTGAACACAAGAATTCAACAGAAGTGAATGACGCAAAAGCAAATCATAGAGATTTGGAAATATTTGTTCTGCTCTGCGCCATATTCAGAAAGAGAACGTGAAGAGCAAAGTATGGCTTTTGCTACGTAGCAGCGAGGGTGAATAATAGTTCGGCAAAACTGTGAATGACGAAACAAACTTTTCATTAGGCGGGAAACACAGCAATAGGGGCCAACACGGTCGCCGATCGTCGAAAATATGATCAGCGGATCAAACGCGTCGGCTTTCGCACATCAGTCATCGAAGGCTCCCGAGTAATCGCTGGTCCCCGGGTTTCTTGCAAACGTTCTACATCATTCGCGTCGCGCATACATTTAATCAGATTACACAAGGTCCGGTGATCACAAACAGCGGATAGAACCATCGATAACATTCGAGAAACTTCGGATACATGCAGGCGCGTCCTGCACTGTGCGGTAACATTTGTTAGGCGATACAATGTGGTCACCCGATAAAGATAAAGAAGTACACGTGAGAATACATCCTTGGTAAAAACCATCGTCTCGATACTGCAAGCAAACGAAAGTGATAAACAAAAACACCCGTATAAAGAGACAATGAACTAACGAGGTTCGTCAGCGTGTTTAAAAGGACTTAGGACGCACCACGTGGGTCACTTTAGGTCGTGCGTGGCAACGCATTGATTGGGAAATTCCGTCTGGCACGACCTCAAAGTACAGTGCAACAATACGTCGGAGGTGTTTGTAGGATATGAAATAGCGTCGCAATTGTTTCTCACTGAGTAGTCATCGGCGTATCGGAGTCCAAACCCAAACACGGTCCCCAGGCTGCTTTTCCACGTAGCGTCGTCATAAATTGTAATGTCGGCTATCGGTCCTCTGCTGGTTCTTGATCCGCTGGCGGGCGGGCTGTCGGGCTCCTTCGGCGCGCTGGAGATAGGCAGCGACGCCAAGATTCTCCTCGTCAGTGACGTGCGGCAGCATGGCGTCAAGCGTCGTCGTCGGGTTCCTGCCGTAAACCAGCTTGAATGATGTGATCTGGGTTGTTTCTTGCACCTCCGAGTTGTAAGCGAATGTTACGTAAGGCAGGACCACATCGCACGTCTTGTGTTCGACGTCGACGTGCATTGCTATCTTGTCGGCGAGAGTCTTGTTCAGTCGTTCGGAAAGACCATTAAATTGCGGGTGGTGGCAGTTCTCCTGTCTGGCTGCATTGCACAATGGCTTGGGTAAGGTCGGCAGTAAACGCCGTTCCTCTGTCGGTGATGAGGACTTCTGGGGCACCATGTCGCGCTAGCATATTCTCAACGAACAATTTCGCTGCTTCTGCTGCACTACGTTTCGGCAGAACTTTCGTTTCAGCGAAGCGGGTGAGCTAGTGCGGCGCCACGACGATCCGCGTGTTTCCAGAAGTCGACACCGGAAAGGGTACCAATAAATCCACCTCCATGTGCTGAAATGGTAGGCAATGTGGCTTGATCGGCTGTAGTAATCCCTCTGGCGTCGTTGGCGGTGCCTTGCGTCGTTGGAAGCTACGGAAACTGCTGACGTAACGGGCGACATCGGTGGTCATGCGTGGCCAGTAATACTTTACTTACTTCTTGCCAATTTACCGGAAAACCCGAAGCGCCCGGCTGTAAAATCTTCCTGCAGTTTACACGGGGTAGGGAAAAGTTCTTGTTCACCAGGACGTCTATTCGCAAAAAGAACGAAGACAATCCTTGCCTAAATATGCTAGGGCCAAAGTTGGTCTTGCCTTCCAAGTACTCAACAAGGCTTCTTATCTCGCGGTATGCTCCCTCCTGCTCGGGAAAGTCGTCTGTGCTTAGTGTTACTAAAAAGGCGTCGTCATCCTGGTCATCTTTGGGTGGCGGGTCCTGTGGAACGCGAGATAAGTAGTCGGCATCAGAGTGTTTTCGTCCGGACTTGTAGATTACACTGATTCCACATTCTTGCAGTCTCAGGCTCCACCGTGTCGGGCGTTCTGAAGGGTCCTTGGGTCGCTAGCCAGCACAAGGCGTGATGGTCGCTTGCACTTTGAACGGTCTGTCATATAGGTAAGGGCAAATTCTTGCAGTAGCCCAGATGATGGCAAGGCATTCCTTTTTCGTTGTAGAATAATTGCGTTCCGCTTTACATCTTTTCTTTAGACTAAGACGGCGCCGAGGCCTAAGCTGCTGGCGTCATTGTGGATTTCCGTGTCGGCGTCTTCGAAGAAGTGCGCAAGTACTGGTGACGTCTGCATGCGTCGTTTGAGTTCTTGAAATTCTTCGGCCTGCGGCGTTTCCCACGTGAACTCTACACCACATTTAGTTAAATGTGTCAGCCGCGCAGCGATGCGTGAAAAGCCCTTAAAGAAGAGCCTGTACACATGCCAAGGATCGATGCACTGCCCCCGTGTCGATGGGCTGCTGGAACTTTGCGCTGACAGCTGTCTTCAGTGGGTCGGGGAATACTCGAGACTTGCTGATGACGTGTACCAGGAAGAGCAGCTTTTCGTACGCAAAAATTGAAACTTTTCCGCTTTCAAGGTTAGTCCGGAAGACTTGATTGTCTTTAGCACTGTCTGAAGGCGTCTGTAGTGCTCGTGCAAACTTGCAGAAAAAATAAACGACGACGTGATAAAAGTAGACGAGGCAGGTCTGCCACTTCAACCCTGCTAACACCGTGTCGATCACGCGCTGGATCGTTGCAGGCACTCAGCACAGTGCGAATGACATGACCTTGAACTCATGGAGGCCCTCTTGCGTGATGAAGGCACTCTTTTCGCGTTCTCGCTCGTCGACTTCTATTTGCCAGTAGCCAATCTTTAGATCCATCGACGACAACTAATTAGTGTTGTAAACCCGATCAAACGCGTCCTCTATATCTGCAAGGGGGTATACGTCTTTCTTCGTAATCTTATTGAATCGATGATAATTGACACTAAAATGTACTGTTCCGTCCTTTTTCTTTACCACGAGTACAGCAGATGCCCACGGGCTTTTTGAAGGCTGGATGATGTCAACTTGTTGCCTTATACCTTCACGTTCTCGCGACGAAACTCGCATGGGCTCTGGCGGAGTGGTAGATAACACTCTTGGCTTACTATGCGATGCTTTACAACTGGTGTTTGTCGAATCCCCGATGACGTCAGATAGCAGTCTTTGTGTCATCGGAGAATACTTCTCAGCTGTTGCTGCTTACTGATAGTGAGAAACGGATTTATGTCGAAATCTGATTCGGGAACTATGGTCGTTGAGGTAGCTGCGGCAAATTCTAGGAGGACAAACACATTGCTGGTTCGCAGAATATCCTCGGTGTATGCGATCGTCGGGCCTTTGTTTACGCGGTTAAACTCCTGGCTGAAGATTCTCAGCAAAACTTTGGTTTTTCCTCCGTGCATTCGAAGGATCCCTCTAGCGACGCAAATTTCACGGTCGATCAGTGGGCGTTGGGCACCTTCGATGACGCCTTCTACGTGTGCGGGTGTTTGGGTGTGAACGGAAATGACAGTGTTGTAGTTGGGCGGCATGCTGACTTTATTTTCGAGTACACTCGAGGCATGGTGCCTACGAGAGCTCTCCAGCGGTATCGCTTGATCTTCGTATAGCGTTATCGACTTCGACTTCAAGTCGATGACTGCGTCGTGTTGGTTCTGGAATTCCATGCCGAGAATTGAGTCTTGTAAACACTGTCGGAAGATAACGAAGGTGGCCAAGTAGGCGCGGTCATTATTGGCAATTCGGGCAGTGCAGATTCAAGTGGGCGTTATCGGGTGTCCTCCAGCTTTCCAGATTTGAAGGTCCTTCCCAAGTAGAGTTAAGTTTCTTCAGCTGAGTGGCAAGGGCTCCCCGCTTCACGGAGTAGTCGGTTTCCGTGCCCGCTTAGGCGGTGACTGTGTGGCTATCGAGACGCACGTCGAGAATGTTGGTACTTTGTCTGGCGCTCCAGTTAGGTCTGGGCATCGCATCACCACTGCGTCGTGTTGACGAGTGGCTGGAATGTCAGGTGTTTTTTCTCGGCGTATTCTTTGCTTGTAAGGTTCGTAGGGATGGCGGCGTCTCGATGATCTATCGTCGAGATACACTTTTCGGCGTCTTCATAGGCGGCGGAGGATCTTCGTCAGTTCGACAAACAGGAACTGCACCTCCATCGGTTGCTACTTTTAATTTTCCCATATGGGGTCGCAGACCGGCTCCGGGCTGGGCCAACGTATGGTAGGCGTAGGTAGCGGCGGCCTGGTGACGGCTGACGGGACGATTGTCGAGAACTATACTGAGTGTTGTTGAGGTAGTCTGCGAAGTCACAAGCGCGTTCCCCAAAATGTGGACGCGGCGCGTCGACGGCGAATCCTGGCTGGCCCAAGTCACGGTATGGGCATGGTCAGTACACATGGCTGGCTTCTCCGCGATGGTAGCCGAAAGCGTGGTGGTCGGGGGTGGGCCAAATGTCTGTCTTCCTCGGTGCGCTTCACCGGCCGACAGGTGGGCCGTGTGGCAGCGGCGACTGTGGCGGCGTCTGACGACAGACTCGCGGTCACATGGGGCCCTGGCGTGGGCATGCGGAAGGAATCTGGCAGCGGGCGACGGCGGCATAGGTCATCGCTTCAGGCTGAAGCTGCGGCGATCAGGGGAATCCAAGCAAATGAGGAGTCTCCTGTCGGACGACGTCGGCAATGGATGATACTTGAGGCTGTGATCGTGGGAACGTCCTCTGAAGTTCCTCTCGCACGACCGCTCTGATGGCCTCGCGCAGGTCGCCAATACGCACTGGCTGAACTTCGGCGTAGTTGGTATGGAGGCCACCTCGCTTGAACTGCCTATTCTTAATTTCGAATGTTTTCTCGATGTTTGCAGCTTCGGAAGCAAATTCAGCAATTGTCTTGGGCAGGTTGCGCATCAATCCGGCGAAGAGCTCTTGCTTGATACGCCTCATGAAGAAGCGAACTTTTTTCGCTTCTAACATGTGGAGGTCGGTGTGTAGGAAAAGGCGCGTCATCCCCTCCGTGAAGATTGCCATGCTCTCGTTGGGAAGTAGCATTCGGGCTTCTAGCAGAGGTTCGGCCGTTTCCTTGCGCACGACAGTCGTAAACGTCTTCAAGAAGCCATTGCGGAACAGGTCCCATGTTGTGAGGGTCGCTTCGCGGTTCTCAAACCACGTTCTGGAAGCGTCTTCTAAGGCGAGGTATACATGCCGCATCTTGTCGTCAGAGTTCCAGTTGTTTAATGTGGCGATTCTTTCGTAAGTCTCCAGCCAGGATTCTGGATCTTCAGTCGAGAATCCATGAAAGGTTGCCGGGTCCCGAGGTTGTTGCAGCCGAATGAGAGACGCTAGGGCAGCCGTTCCGGTTGTTGACTTGGGTTTGATCCGTCTGGTCTTGTTATAAAGAAGTCCGTATTCCGCTAGCAGTCCTTGCTGCCTTCGGCTAGCTCGCTGGTCTTTCGCGACGTTGGTGTTGACGTCACGTTTCGGGATTGGATCGCGGCTTTGCGGGGGCATTGAGTACATGAACGCACCAGCACCTCCACCAGATGCCACGTAGTAGTGACTACTACGTGACATAATAGAGCGGTAAAACGGTGAATGACAAAACGAACTCTTTATTGGGCGAACTTGTGCCCACAAAAGCAAGTTACACTCAAAACACAGCAATAGCGGCGAACCCGGTTGGCGATCGTCGAAAATATGATCAGCGAATCAAGCGCGGCGGCTTTTATGCATCAGTCGTCGAAAGTTAAAGAGTTATAGCTGGTGTCCGCGTGCCTTCGAGAAAGTTCTATATCATTCGCGTCGGGCATACATAAAATCAGGTTACGTCAGGTCCGATGGCAACAGAGAGCGGATAGAACCATCTATACCATTCGACGAATTTCCGACACGTGCAGACGTGTCCTGGGCTGTGCGATAACATTTGTTAGGCGGTAAAACGCGGTAACCCGATAAACAAGTACTTAGGTCACTATAATATACTAATAGAAATCGATGTTATATCTTAACTGAGATTGAAGAGCCTTCCCAAATACATGCGAAGCCTTGGTGCTCTTAGATCGAATACAGCTGAGCATTATAGGCAAATTGTCAAACCATTTAGCATCCTTAGACGTTTGTTATGGCACGGTCGTTAGTCTACCTATGACTTCGGAAATGCTTCGGGGTTTTCTGTACAATTCGTTCAATATATGCAAACCTTTTCATATGCTTTATCTTTTGTGATTTACATACATACGTGCAGTTTTTCAATGAGACGTTGAGAAATATTTACGGCATGAATAGATGCTAAATATTTGTTAATCAAATTAACCAAAGAGAAAATGGCCGGACGCGATGCCTACACGTGGTTACGAAATATGGCGCCTACATCTTGACCTTAACGGGAAGCCAGTAAAATTGGCAAGACAAAGAAAGGATAGTCTACCGAATGAGATAAAACAATAGAGACATATAGGAATTAGTTGGGAAGCTTCGAGTGAGGTATAAGCAAGGAACCGTTATTTTTTCATAACTCTTGTTAAGCACTAGAGCTGTTAAGTTAAGAGCTCTAGCAATGATGGCACTGTTGCCTGTGTTTTATTTGGGCGGGAGGGGGGGGGGGGGGGTATTAGGTGAGGACCACGCTGACAAACGTCGCCGCGAGCTTTCACCACCGCCGCTCGAAAACTGTTGCTTATCTCCGAGCCGCAACATTTTTGTAAAACTACACGATACAGTATCGCACATTGCCACAGGGGTTTATTAAAGTTGGCAATTTATGAGAGAATGGAAGTTGTTTATCAGTAATAACGTGCTAACTTGGCCTCGTTGGTGCATGTCTGAAGAAAACGAGTGACAGCACTGGACAACGGCAATGAAACAGACGAAGGGCTTCGTGTGCCTCAGTCACGCCCTCTTGTCCAGCGCTGCAATTCACTTTTGTTTATGAACTTCCTTTTTCCTTTGCCGTCACCTTTACCTTGGCCAAACAGGCCACTGCTTAAATGTTAGATTGTCCGTGCACAAGCGCTGACTTGAAATCAATGCGTACTCGCATGTCCCACGCTTTGTTCAGAGCACGGTTGCGCTCCAGTTTTGAAGACACCCTATTGATTTTCGCACATTGTATTGTGGCTACTGTTACGTTTCGCCTACGACGCGCGGTATAGCCGGCGCGGATGCAACGGACGCCGGGGCTTCGTTCAAAGCGGCGGACATTTTGGCCCGTTCAGCGCCACCGATACGCCTCCCCGCCAAGCGCGTGCAGGCATGTTTCAATGCCACGTGTCTTCAAGTGTGCGTGTGTGTGTGTGTGCATGTTGGTGCCCACGCTTGTCAAAGCGCGGCAGCCGGGGAGAGGAGCTCCCCAAGTATGAAGCGAGGAGGTCTGACCGGCGCCGGCCCGGCGGATGCGTCACTATACTCGTCTCAACCTGTCTCTCAGCGTGTCCGTGCCCCGTCACGTGCGCCTCTATCGAGGCGTTCCTTCTTGCCCTCAACTCCGAGAGTATAAGAGCAGCTGCCCCCGGACGCCGAGAGAGAGGCTCCGATTTCTTCCGTTGAGTTACGTGCTCTCCCGTCTCTCCACTTCGGTCGACCTGACCGCCCGCTCTTTTGCGATGCTAGAATAAACAAGTTGTTCTGTTACCAGTCGACTCATGCTTTGCCGGGACCTTCGGATGCTTCCAGTTGTGCCCCAGGCCATCAGGCCAACGCTACCCTTGGGGCTTGCGACCCATTTGCAACAACGGGCGTCAGCGCTGAGATTCCAACACTACGCGGAAGATAATTGCGGTCTACACGAAAATAAAAGAAAAAGAAGATACGTATTGTGTTAGCGCGCCTTCAATACCTATGAATGACAGGGAATTTTGGTTACTGAACCGCTTTTTATATTCTCTAAGATAGCGCATCAGGTCATCCTTATTTGCTGTTTGCAAGTGCACTGAAAATAACGCCGTCGATGTGAGAGCACGTAGCTTTAATTATGCATGTGCTTTCGATTAAAGTTAGTTGCGAGTCAAAGCTATCCCGTATTTTTTTTTAAATTCTGTCTTCGTCGTTTTCGCTGCCTATCAAGATGTTCCACGAGCACCAAATTTTCCCAATGTCAATTCTGTTGCCGGTTGATTACGTGGAGAAAAGTGTAAATCAGCAAACAGCAAAGTTTGAAAGCTGCGTCGATAGAATCATTGTCGATAAATCTGAGGTGTATGAAATACGGTGGACAGCTGCAAAAGCAGGTTAGAATCTAAACGACTGCGGAAAGTATATGGTGCTCTCCCTGCGTGAGACGGCAAGTAGAAAGTTAAGCGAGAATTATACAGCTGCTATTTGTCCAGGCAGAGCATTAGTTTAGTAGCAACACCACCAAACAATGTAAAAATTACAGCGTAAAATAAAACGTAAAACTACAATCAACGTAAAAATAAAGACCTGTGGAGTGTTGTAAAGAATCAAACTGGAAGGCTCTGTTTTCCAGTTCGAGAAAAAATTGAAGCTTCCACCCAATGAAAAGCACAGAAAGAAAATACTCCCAAATAATGCAAGATTAGTGCAGAAGCTTACGAAACATTTAAGGTTGAAAAATGAGAGTGTTCGGGTTCACACAGTGTTTTCATTATTGAAAACTTTATTTATACAAGACAACAGTTGTGGTCTTGTTGCTTATTTATAAGCATACCATGACTATTATCATGTCTACAGATTTGTAATCCCAAATGAGAATACCGGTATATCTCTCCGATAAGACGCATCAATAATATTTAGCCACTGCTTTGTGTTTCATAATAACCGTGCAGACTGCATCGATAAGTTGCAAACTGGCTTGTGTGAAAATATTGTAGAAAATATTGGGGATTGCACCTCGCCTAATAATGCGCATTGTTGTTTTTGCTTTCGCGGAAGTATTCCCATCATATCTGCATGACGCCAAAGCAAGCCCGCCGCATATGTTTTAAACAAGATTTTAAGAATGTGTTGCGTGATATATTTTGGTGACTTCCTTATTGTTGACAAACGAGGAGAACGCTCTTACTAGGCGGAAATTATTGCAAAAAAATATTCGCCGAATTCATCTGACCCGTGGTGGCTCTGACAGCATGCAAGGGGTATGAAACTTATTTTTATGTGACATACTAAGTTTTTGGATTCTCTACACGTATTTCAAGGCGACTACGTATGTCATAAATATTCCTCTCATCGAAAATGTGCACTTCTTTAGCTGTCAGCTATAAATAGTTTGTCGCATACTATCATTTATCGCAATGTAGTGTTTTAACTGGCACCTTTGGTTGTTAGATTTGCTTATGTATTGATGGTTATCTCAGTTGGACACTGACCCTGCTCAACAATGGGTAAGTATAGTGAGTGAAGATTCTCCACGCAATCACACCAATCGGTGCTGGTGAATATATGTGCACGTATCGGAAACGTTCCCAATGTCAAATGCCTTTTTGTATGTGTGAGTATCTTTGTTTCTTTATTATGCAGGTACAAGGATACAAGTGAAGATCGGAAAAGATTCTTCAAAAGTTCCACACCTATTCCTAGGGGTTACCACAATCTTATTACGAATTGAATATAGTATATCTTCAACTCCATTGTAGAAATGACAGGTTTTGCTGGTGTATGCAAGCTATTTCGCATCTGGAATACTTGAAGAAAATTGTTCCCCCGTGTGTTGCACAATATTGCTATGTAAATAAGGACAAAGAAGTATCGGAGTTTTGTGCAATTTATTCCACAAATGTGCAAAGGAAGCGCTTTAAAGGTCGCTTCGTTGTTACTAGTAAGGTCGATCAACATATTACCATTCTAGAAATTGCAAGAAGGAACAAAACCTTTTTCGCCATCAAATGTTTCAGATAAAAGCAATTCGATTTTTATAGACGCTGTCAAGAGCGATTTCAATCACCGCGCTGTGCGTGGTCTTTGCATCGCACGGTTAATCAGTCATTTGTCTGCACATCTGCGGAAGTTTAACGCGAGATAAGATAAAGGACCTTGTGATTTAATTAGGTCACTCCTTCTTTCTAAAGGAATTAGATATTGCACATAAAAACAAAAATAGTAAAATAGGAAAAAATCTACGCAAGGAATTTTTGTCAGGTGAACCATAAGTATTCCTTTTGCTAGAAAAGCTTATCTCCTTTTGTTATCACAAGAAGTTGTTTGTTTTGAAGAAATGACTTCTAACATTAGGATCTTAATATATATTCTCTTGAGTGTTGCACATATTTCTTGCACCTCAGAAAACAGTACACTAGGCGGAAATAATCAACACTTGTTTGCCGCTCTACAGACCCACTTTTCCAGGCACGATGCGGTAGCACTCGGCACGTGGAAAGGCTATTGGAATTCGAACAACCGTTCATTACTACGCGAGCTGCCTTGGGCTGCAACACTGTGGGCACTGCCTACGCCGACTTTACGTGATTATATCTACGACAATGTTCGTGCGGGAATCAAGACAAACTTGGTCGCGCTAAATGTTGTTCGGAAGAATTTGCAATATCTAAGAATGTGTCCCATACGCCCAGTTGAGGTTCCTTTTCTTGACTGCTTCTTGATTGAAAAGACGGCTGGTGGACAAACAGCATCAAATGACTACTTTAAAGCGTGGTACACGAGAACGTTGTCTTGCGATATTAGGAGGCTCTGTCAGGCACAAGGAAGTGCAATGCCGTGTTTGCTTTTGCTACCGAAACGACATCTCTCAAGATCTACTACAGAATGCAATCTTTATTTTCTTAAAGAACCTACGAGACTTCAGTGGGAAAGGCAGCTGAGAAATAGAGTAATATACTTAGGCTGTGCAAAAGGGGATTTAATCGTGCCTTGTCAAATAGGAATGAGTGGATTCACCATAGAGGCACTTGATTTTTACAACGTCACCTTGAGGTGGTTCTATAGCAGCTCCGTTAGCAACCTTGCAAACATGCTCATTAACGGTAATCTTGATATCGTGGGAACCGGAGTCGTTCTTAACTATCACCTCGCACACTACTACGATATTTACGAAATTCTTTCTCAGACCTATGACGTATTTTACGTCAGAAGTGAGGACGTTGTCTTGGCTTCTTTTGTGAACATCCTCGTCGAGTCAAAACTTGGATTGTGCCTCCTCCTAGCTGCCCTAATATCCAGTTCCTTAGTGGTGATCATTGCTCAGGTCCGAGAAAGAAATGTGTGGAAGTTTAGCTGTACTGTGGACTCCATATTGCTTCTTCTGGCTTCTTTTTACGGAACTTCGTTGCCTATTTCCCGCAGAAGAAAATCACTATTGGCACAAACACTCGTGTACAGCGTCTGGTTCATCGCCATTCTTCCGCTGTCACACTACATGCGCGGCGAACTTGTTTCCCGGCTCAGTGTACGCTCTCCTGTGGATGTTATAGACACACTAAAAAAACTTGACGATGCGCTTAGCCGGAAAGCTATCACTCCGTGCTTCCGTGTTGGAACTATGACGCATCACAGCGTTGTACAAAACCAGAGCTACACAAATTTCCACGCCAGGCTCAGCATGGCGTTCTATGCTGCCAAGCAGAGAAAGTCCTTAGAGACCAAAAACGCTGTGCGCTGCCTTTCATGTGCACGACAAAAGGACCATGTCTGTTTCACGGATAGTTTGCCGAATTGCTGGCATAAGAAAACTCGTGGATTTGTTGAATCGAAAGATAAGCTAAATCCAGTACTGTCTAGTATGCTTGTTCGAAGGAATTTCGCGTCGAAAGAAGCCTTTCACAAATTGGTACGCGGAATTCAGGAAGCAGGGTTGTTAGACAAAGTACGAATGTGCCCTGCAGAGAGGGGGGACACTCCAGATACCGTGCAGCAATACGACCAGACAGCTGAACTTAGCGGTTTTCTAGTGCTTTACGTAGTGATGCTAGCCGTGTGTTGCTTTGTTTTATTGCTTGAATTAGGGATTTCGCGGCTGTAGTTCCCATGTGGTAGTCTTTCTTTTCGAATGGGTGGTGTGCATTATTCTGAAAAAGAGACCGTATGCATTTATGGCGCGTTCTTAATTAAATGAAGTGTAATTTTACGCAACAAAAGCAGTATCCAATTTTAAGGCACGCCGTAGTGGGGGGAGTCCAGATTATGTTTCGACCACCCGGGGTTCTTTAACGCGCAGCCTTTGCACTGCACAAGAAGATATTTGCATTTGCCCCCCCCTGCCTCGCTATTTATTATCTTGTTAAGGTGGGAATAGCGGACAATGTCTTCGACGGCGAAGACGAAGTGGCAACAGCCTCTCGGGATTCTCGGCTGCTGTTTACGTACGCCTTGTATATAAAGCATGTAAGTAATATTACACCCGTGACATTTTGTTGGAGGTTTGAGGTACGCGTCGTCGCCACGGAGCTCCGCAGCGAACGTATCACCCAGCCTGGGACCATGCTTCCAGTGGAGGGCACCGAGTCTGCAGCTGCAATGCCGACTACGCATGCCCAATACGTTGCTCTACCTCAGCCACAAGAGCTCGGCAAGTTCACAGGCCTCGATCGTGCTGACGTAGAAGAATGGTTGAAGATGCCTGAGCGTGTCAGGAACGTGAGCAGGTGGGATCCGACCATAATGGTGGCTAATGTCGTGTTCTACCTCGACGGAACACCACGAGGAAGAGCTAACCATCTGGGACTTGTTCAAAGAAAGGCTATCCGACGTTTTCGGCAATCCAACCGGTCGACAAGCAACACCTCGCCACGTGTGCCCAAACAGCTATCGAGTCGTATGTCTCCTGCATTCAGGACGCCCCAGCCCTCTGTCATAACAGAGACACGTCCATGCCAGAGGCGGACAAGGTTGGGCACATAATACAGGCTTCGCGGATGACGCATTAAACCTTCTGGCCTTTATAAACTTAACCGGCGACCCCATCATGAAAGATTGCCGCCTTTTCGAGCAGTGGAAGAGTCACCGCATATACCGACGAATCTAGCTCGCTACCATTAAGCTAAAACGTGACCCGAATTGTACGCCGCGAACTCGAAGAAGCGTTTCCTGCCTCGCCTCAACAGACGTCTTGGAACAAATACTGACACGATATCGCTCATCCAGTCAGTGGTTCGCTAGGAAATCGCTAATATGGGTCTTCCCGGCGCTTGCTCCTTGAGTCGCCCTGACACCCGCCCTGCTCCTATGCCTTGGTCCTGTCGCAGTCTACCTCACAGTGTCCGTTATCCCTACACTACCAGGAATCAATCGGACTAGCGTACACCTGACATGCCGATCTGTTTGTGTCGCGGCCGAATCGGTCACGTTTCCCGTCACTGCCGCAGCCGTTGGCCGTCCTCTCCCTCAAACACCTTCTGGAATTCAAGTTCAAGAAAGCTAGGCAATGTGGCACCCTGAGGTGGTGCTGCAATGTCGGATTCGCCGCAAAATCCTCCTTTGACGCTGTTTACGAGACATAACCTTCTTGGCGTCCAAGTTGACGGCACACTCGTCACAGCACTCATAGATGTCGGAGCACACATATCGATAATGACCAGCCGCGTACGCCGCCATTAAAAGAAAATTGGTAGGCCTGTGGTTACTCGGTTCGTACGAATCGCCAACGGTAGCACGGTGACCGTGATCGGAATGTGTGCTGCAAGTGTAGGCATTTTGGGCCGCTATACCACCATCCTTTTCACTGTGCTTGTCCAATGCCCCCATGACCTCATACTAGGCCTAGTCATCCTCACCGCCCATTCAGCGCTCATCGATTGCATGTACTGTGCAATTCCACCTGCATCTACTGGACGTTCCAGCGACACCACACGAAAATCGCCTAAGAACGACTGATTTTGTTCAAATTCTACCACAGGTCTTGACATACATTCAAATGTCGCCTTCTACGGCAGTTCTCGATGACGATTACATCCCCGCTCCCATAACTGCCATCGTTCTCACCCACAACGTTACTGTCCCGCATAGTCACTGAGGGTCACAGACAATCGCGCGAATGTCCCTGTGGAGAATTTCTGGCTCGCTAAGCAAATTCTGCATGGAGATGTCACGCTGGATACGGTGACGGCTTTAGAAGTTAGCTGCGCCGAGACTTTTGCCGTCGACGCTTCCTGTGAGCCTTTCCAGTCTGCAAAATGTACTGACAACGACATTAAGAAAATGATCGCCCCGAATCTCACTCCTGTGGAGGCTAAACAGCTCTGCAGTCTATTGCTTTCCTACAAGGATATATTAGAGCTGAACAACCGACCCCTAGGCTAGATGTCACTTGTCAAACATTATATACATACAGGCGATAATCAACCCATTCATCGGCGACCCTACCGAGTTTAAGCTTCGGAGCGTCATGTCATCAAAACGGAAGTAGACAAGATGCTAGTGGAAGACATCATTGAGCCATCGTCAAGTCCCTGGCCGTGACCTGTCGTGCTGGTCAAAAAGAAGAACGGCTCATGGAGATTCTGCGTTGATTAAAGCCACCTCAAGGACATCACGAAGAAGGACGTCTACCCACTACCTCGTATCGATGACGCCCTCGATTGCCTATGCGGCGTACAGTATTTTTCGTCCGTCGACCTACGATCCAGATATTGGCAAATCGCTGGCGATAATCTTGATCGTGAAAAAAAAAACTTTTTAACGCCTGATGGTCTTCACCACTTCAAGGTTATGCCTTTTGGGCTATGCAACGCTCCGGCTACCTTTGAGCGTATGATGGACTCATTAATCTAAAGATTCCAGTGGTTGACTTGTCTCTACTACTTAGATGATGTTATTGTGTTCTCGCCCTGATTCAGCACACACAGCTGCACTTGCCGTTTTTCGCAAGGCCGGTCTACATATGAACTCCAACAAATGTAATGTCGGCCACCGTGAGATTACTGTTCTTGGATATGTCGTCAATGCGACAGGCATCCGACCGAACCGAGAGAAAATTCGCGCCGTGAAAGATTTCCCTGTTCCACAGTCCACAAGAGATGTCCCAAGTTTCGTGGGCATTTGCTCTTACTTCCGCCACTTTGTTAAAGATTTTGCCACCATAGCATGCCCTCTCACAGATCTCTTGAAGAAAAGTACGCCGTTTTCCTGGGGATCCTCTCAGGTCAACGCCTTTTCTAGCATTACCACCATGCTCACCACCCCACCACTTTTAGGACACTTCGCTACTTTAGCCCCTACAGAGGTGCGCACCGATGCCAGTGGCCGCGAAAACGTTACCGTCTTGGCACAAGTTAAACACGGCGACGAACGTGTCATCGCGTACGCTAGCCGTATTTCGTCACATACGGTGCGGAACTACTCTATTACCAAGCGCGAATGTTTAGCGGTTGTGTGGCCAATAGCGAAATTTCGCCCGTATTTATATGGCACACCCTTTTCTATTTTAACGGATCACCACGCCCTATGTTGGCTTTCGTTCATTAAAAATCCCACAGGGAAGCTTGGACGATGGGCTTTGCGGCTACAAAAGTATTCCTATTTGGTAGTGTATAGGTCTGGTCCCCTACACAAGGACGCCGACTGCTTGTCCCGTTATCCTGTGCACACGCCCCCCAACGCCGACATATACGGTTCCGCAAGTGTTCTTTCCATTTCCCCGCTTTTGGACATGGCCAACGAGCATCGCCGTGACGCTACATTGAGGAGCCTCATTGACGAAATGGAAACTTCTCATACTGATCCATCGTTACGGTAGTTCGTCCTCAACAACGGGATATTGTGCCGACTCAGTTTTCATCCTCACGGTCCTTCCCTTCTCTTTCTCGGTCCTCAACACCTCCGCTCAACCGTGCTTCAGGAGCTTCATGATGCCCCAATTGCCGGACACGTTGGGTTTGTGTGCATTTACGTTTACGACCGCGTGCGCCCCTGCTTCTACTGGCCCAGCCTCACACGCTCCGTACGGCGCTATGTAGCTGCTTGCAAGCCCTGTGAACTTCGCAAAAAGCCAGCAACGCTTCCTGCCGGGTATTTACAGCCGATAGACATTCCACCTGACCAATTGTTCCGCGTGGGTTTCGATCCCTTTGACCCTTTCCCCCGAGTCCAGCTCCGGCAACAGGTGGATCGTTGTCGCCACTGATTGCGCGACGCGCTATGCCATCACTCGGGCACTTCCCACGAGCTGCGCAACTGACGTCACAGATTTCTTTCTCCGGGACATCATCTTAGTACGTGGCGCCACGCGGCAGCTCCTTACTGACCGCGGCCACACTTTCCTCACCCAAGTCATCATCGATATCCTAGGCTCATGTTCTACTAAGCACGAACTGGCTGCCGTCTATCATCACCAGACCAACGGCCTTGCTGAGCGACTTAATCGGACCATTACTTACATCCTATCGAAATACGTTTAACCCGACCACAAGGACTGGGATGTGGCGCTCCGTTATGTCAAGTTCGCCTATAATTCATCACGCCACGATACTGCTGGGTATGTCCCCTTTTACTTCCTTTTCGGTCGTGACCCTGTATTACTATTGGACACTTCACTCCCCTTAATACAGGTTTCGAGGACAGAGTAGTATGCCTTCGATGTCATCGCCCACGCTGACCATGCGCGTCAGCTTGCCCGTACTCGTTTTTGGCATCGCAGTAATCTCAACGGCACGCCTACCCCCCCCCCCCCCCCCCCTCCCTATCGACGCCAACGTAACCCATATTTTTCAGGAGGCTCGCTCGTGCTACTTTGGTCCCCTTGCCGCTGAGTGGGGCTCTCTGAGAAACTCCTCCGTGCTACAAAGGCCCTTACCGCGTCCTACGCCAAGTGACCAATGTCACTTACGAGATAATCCCGGTGACGTATGTCATGCCACCCGGTTTCACATTACCTGACGTCATACTCGTCTTTCGACTTAATCCTTACTATGCCCTCACCGACGGCCCCGTCTGAAGCACCGGGACGCTGCTTTTTCTGCCAGGGGTCGCGTTACCGTGGGAAAAGTGGACAATGTCGTCGACGGTGAAGCCGACGAGGGGGCAACAGCCCCTCGGGATTCTCGGCTGCTGTTTATGTGCGCCTTGTAAATACATCGTGCAAAAAGTTTTATACCCCTAACAACATTTTCTCCTTATTTTGACGTTGTAAGAGGAACTCACGTTTCCGTGAGGCTTTTGCTGCACTAAACTTCGCACAGTGCTCACATTCGGTTGAAATGGGGAACGTCATTGGCGGGCAGTACGAGCGCACTTGAAAAAATTATATTTCCTTAGTTACAACCTTTACAGATATTTATAGACGCCTCTGCTCATTATAAGTTCACAGAGTTTGTTAAACACAAAAGTGGTTACAACATTGAGCTTTATTTTGGTGAAAATGGGGCAGTGTTCCGATCAAAATTTCGTACTGTTTTGTTTAGTCAGGGATATAAGATAACATCTAAATATTCGCAATCGAAAGAAACGCATTTCCTATGAAATAAATTTTATTGATACAAACTATGCTTTAACCTTCACTTATTATTTTAGACTTTTTGAGACGTATAACGACACTCAGAAAGTCCAAATTGGCTATCTTGTGTTTCGCCACGCATCTATATTGTAAGCGTTGCTCACGCTCCAGGTGAAAAACGACGCCCCAAACGTCACAGGCAATCGTACCTATGTGCATACAGCATCAAAAATCAAAGGGGACGCAATGCTCAGTGGTAATTAATATTCCGCCCACGACAAGTTCAGTGGAGTTTTGGCATAATTAGGTGTCCGGGAGTTCTATCAGCTGTGCGTGAATCTCAGATGCCTTAGCCTGTAATTCCCTAGTGGACAAAAATGACGCGGTGCTCAGTGCGAAGAAACCTTTGGTGCAGAGAAGTGTTCAGCTGATTGTGGTTTATTTCAAAATTTCTAATTAGACATGTGTCATCGTTATGTTATTAAGGTACTTTCACAAAAAGAAATTACTTACCCTAACGGGGCCGGATTTTGAGAAAGCTGAGTGATAGATGCGTCGGCCATCGTCATGTGTGCGTTGAGAATGATACCGGATACTATTTAGAATTTATCTTCCTACCACGAATGCACATGTAGGAATATGTTTTGTTGATTGATTATCCATATATTATGATGTATTTCATGTGACGACACATTTATGTATGTCTAGAACCTTTTCACCTACTACCATTAAAACCTGTTGAAAGTTTGCGCTTTTGTCTGTCGTTCCTCAGTCCTCCTTTCATATGATGCGCAGTAACATTGAACATGAATTGTAACCTACTATCTCATAGCAGTACCGCTCTATGTCACGCAGAGCCTATTTTATTATTTTTGTGAGTACTATTTGACAATCTTTGCGTGGCCGATCTTCCTCGTGGGTTGAGCCATAATTTTAGGTTACAGCCTCAACATTTATGGGAGATTGAAGACTCCCTTGGTATTCAATTGCAGAACAGCACAGGCGAAGACACGCAGTTATTAGCTAAGCATTTGTAAAGGATGCAATGAATGTATTATATATACAGAATGTCCCAGCTAACTTGGACCAAAATTAAAAACAAAATACCTATGCGTTCTTCCGAACAGAAATCACGTGGATGTTGTTAGCGTTTATCTAAACTTACAGTACCATTTTATCGCTGGTCTTTTTTTGAGTAATTAGCCGAGATAAATTACCTTCTTAAATATAGCGTGAAATGCTCAGGCGTCAATAGCAAAGTTGTGGAGCTTCACAAATCTTGTCCAACCTAGGTACTTCCAACGAGATGGAATTAGCGTGTCCGTTTTTAATCGGAAAAAAAAACCCACGGAGATTAAAAAAATACCACGTGACAGTGCGCTCTGTGCGTCCGAATGCGCCGCGATTACAGCGCTCTCATGAGTGATTTGTGAAAACATCGCCAGGGCCGCGCCTTCCCTTCACTAACGAGGAAGGGATTTAACCTTTGCTCTGCTCTGATCAGCGGCTGGCGACGGCGCTCCGCAAAAGTGCTTCGTCAGCAGCCGCTTTTGGCTGTCGCCGAAGAAAGCGGCGTCATCAGCCGTTTATTCCGATGTGACGAGAAGAGCAATTTCTTTTCCAGCGTTCAAGTCGATGCGGAATAGAAAAATACACACAAAACATTCATCATACATCTGGAAACTGTGCGAAAGAGACCATCATTTGTTACAACGCAGCTTTTCTTGGAAGCTGTGCCAGCGGCTAGATGCATGTGAGCTCGACAGCCTATTACTGTCGTGCCACGCAACCATTTTGAAGAATTTGTTTGCAGTGCCTAAAGCATGCCGTACTCAAGCGAACAGAATGCGAACATGGTCTTAGCCTTGAGAACGGCACGGGGCGACAAGAGGAAAGCTGCAAAGGTAAAGCGAAATTGGCAATGTGGGGGATGACCTAGCGCGAACACAATTATGAGGAGTTACTTGACGCTGAAAGAAACAGGTAGATTCAAGGAGACGCGACACAGAAAGGGTGCCATCAGTGAAGAGGCTGAAGGAGACATTTTGGCTTTCATGACTGGAAACCCTCATTCCAGCATGCGTGATGTGAGTGGTGAGGTCGGCATTTTAATGTCTTCCATGTCAAGAATTCTTAACAAGGCTGAAATGCACCCGTATCACCTCCAACTGCATGAAAATCTGCAAGAAAGAGACTTCCAATGGCGGCTTGATTTCTCTGATTCGATCCTTTTGAATAGTGACGAAATACCGGATCTCATTGACAAAGTGCTCTGGACAGATGAGGCAACCTTCTCCAGCAATTCTCAAGTCAACATCCATAACGCGCATGACTTGACCAATACGAACCCGCTTTGGGTGGCGCAGACCAAACAACAGTACCAACGGTCATTCAGTGTGTGGTGCAGTGTCTTTAACGAAAGAATAATTCGCCCCATATTTTTTGACCACATGCTCACTGCTCAGCGGTACGTCAACGACATCTTAGAAGGCCCAGTCGAAAATTTTCGCTGTGATCTTCCTCTTGCGTTTTTAAAGCGAATTTGTTATCAGCACGACGGTGCACTAGCTCACAGCAGCAGCCTTGCTCGAGCCTTGCTTGACGAAGCCTTCAAACGCAAGTGGGTCGGGCGGCATGGACCAGTGGCATGGCCTGCAAGATCACTGGACTTGACACCTCTTGATTTCTTCTTGTGGGGACATGTGAAATACCGAGTGTACCACAAACCTATAACTACACCAGAAGCGCTAAAGGCAGAGGTTGCTGAGGCTTGGAGCGAGATACCGCCTTGGGTCATCAAAATAGCTACATCGAACGTGCTTAAAAGGTGCCAATACTGCATTATGGCAGAGGGTGACTTGTTTGAACACATTCTTTAGACAGACATCAAAGCGAATAAATCTCTACAACCGTTATCCATCTGTGTGAAACTTATGTACGACGTGGAAAAGGCACGTAAGTATTATGAAATTACAAATTCTCTGCGGACGACGAATGGACAGGAAGCTAAAAAGCAACCTTCGGTGTTAGTTTACTATTCTTCTTTTTGTGACAACGAGCGTAATTCGCACAACGTTATGAAGCTTTTTTGATAATCAGCGATTGCTTGTTGGGGTCTTGCTCCCAAATTTGAACTCATGACCTTGTCATTTTACTTACGCATGCATTGTGCTGGCGTGAGAGTGCAATTATCGCCGCAGAAACGGCAGCCGCGCTGTATTTCAATTGCCGTCCGAACCCACTGGCGTTTATCTCAGAACCAAGCCCAACGCGAAGCTCTGTAGTGGGCTGCACGAAAGGCGCGAAGCGAGCGACACTTTTTACAAAGCAGGGTTGAAAGCGCTGTAGTAGTGGCGCATTCGAGCCTACAGAGCGCGCTGTCACGTAGTATTTTTTCAACTCCGTGGGTTTTCGTTCTCCCTGAATAAAAACGGCCACGCTAAATCTATTTCGTTGGAAGTGCCTGGGGTGGGCAATATTTGTGGAGCTCCATACATTTCCTATTGACGCCTGTACGTCTTAAGCTATATTTGAAATGTTTAATTAATTTATCTCGGCTAAATACTCAAGACGAGCAAGAAATGGTACGGTAAGTTTAGATAAAAGATAATAACACGCACGCGATTTCTGTTTTGAAGAACGCATAGGCTTTTTTTCAAACTTTGGGTCCAAGTTAGCTGGGACACCCTATATATATATATATATATATATATATATATATATATATATATATATGAAAGTTTGGCTAGAGATAAATATATGGCGATGCACTCTAAGATGACGAGACCGAGTTGTTGCTCACACTTGTATGTAGTGTCTGACACTATTTTTTGTACTTTGCTTGACTAATTGGTCAACCGAACATAATTCACCAACTTCTGAAGCAACGAAGCTAGCAAAAAATTCGATTGAGAAAGTTACAGAGCGGTTTGAAAAAATTCCTAGTCAATAGTTTCTGCCTTTCTATATATTAAGTGTTAGTGTTATTCAGCTTACTGCGAATGCCTGCGAAATAAAAAAAAATCAACAGGTGACGTGCCCACTTACGCGTCGTGATTGCACTGCGCTGAAGCGTTCCCCGCACGAACGAACATAGCATTTCGCCGGGTGGGCGGCCGGTGCGCCTGGTTATCGCTATCATGAACCGCCGCGAGGGAAGAACATCGCTGGCATACATCGCACACAGCCAATGCCTACGTCACTGACCCGTCGCTTATTAAGCGGCAACATGTCCCGCTAGATGCTATGTTCGTTTGTACGCAGGCAGTTTGGCTGTGACGCAATGTCAGGTAGTAGTTTTTTTTTTTTTGTAGTTCGCGGGCATCCGCATTAAGCTGAAAAACATTAATACTTAATATATAGAAATAAATTTGGAGACTGCCTAATCGGACATGTTGCAAAGCACTGTACAACTTTCTAATCGCATTTTCTTACCTGGCTTCATTGCTTCAGAAGTTGTTTAATTATCCTTGGATCATAAATTAATTAAGCACAATACAAAAAATAGCGTGACATCATCATCATCATCAGCCTGGTTACGCCCACTGCAGGGCAAAGGCCTCTCCCGCACTTCTCCAACAACCACGGTCATGTACTAATTGTGGCCATGTCGTCGCTGCAAACTTCTTCCGCCCACCTAACTTTCTGCCGCCCCCTGCTACGCTTCCCATCCCTTGGAATCCAATCCGTATGCCTTAATGACCATCGGTTATCTTCCCTCCTCATTACATGCCCTGCCCATGCCCATTTCTTTTTCTTGATTTCAACTAAAATGTCATTACCTGGGGTTTCTTCCCTTACCCAATCTGCTCTTTTCTTATTCCTTAACGTTACACCCATCATTCTTCTTTCCACAGCTCGTTGGGTCGCCCTCAATTTAAGTAGAACCCTTTTCGTAAGCCTCACGTTTCTGCCCCGTAGGTGAGTACTGGTAAGACACAGCTATTATAGACTTTTCTCTTGAGGGATAATGGCAACCTGCTGTTCATGATCAGAGAATGCCTGCCAAACGCACCCCAGCCCATTCTTATTCTTCTGATTATTTCCGTCTCATGATCTGGCTCCGCCGTCACTACCTGCCCTAAGTAGATGTATTCCCTTACCACTTCCAGTGCCTCGCTGCCTATTGTAAATTGCTGTTCTCTTCCGACACTGTTAAACATTACTTTTCTGCAGATAAATTTTTAGACCCCTTTTCTACTTTGCCTCTCCAGGTCAGTGAGCGTGCATTGCAATTGGTCCCCTGAGTTACTAAGCAAGGCAATATCATCAGCGAATCTCAAGTTGCTAAGGTATTTTCCATTAACTTTTATCCCTAATTCTTCCCAATCCAGGTCTCTGAATACCTTCTGTAAACACGCTGTAAATCGCATTGGAGAGATCGTATCTCCCTGCCTGCCACCTTTCTTTATTGGGATTTTGTTGCTTTCCTTAGGGAGGACTACGGTGGCCGGGGAGCCGCTATAGATATCTTTCAGTATTTTTACATACGGCTCCAGGGGCGTAGCCAGGGGGGAGGCTTATGGGGCTTCAGCCCCCCCCCCCCCCCCCCCCCCCGAAATTCTGGATTTTGTCTAGAGCGTCTTTTTCCCGCTCGAAGAGCCATTTCACCGCGAAAATTGCGAACTCAGGCTGAATTTGGCGGCAACGCCCATGCACTGGCAGTCACATAACGCAAGCAGCCCCATCCGAGCACAAAGTTTCAAGGGTGTTTTCATGGCGAACGGGCTCGCCGCGGCATTTCGTGGAGGCCGCGGAATCTACACTCTATCATGGAATTTACGGAGTGCGTGGATATCAATTCTGAAAGTTTAGGGGTATAAAGTTCTCATAAACATCTGATGTGTAAGGTACATTGACATTTCCAAACGTGTGCTTTAGATTTCCAATTGCGGAACTTTGTAAGTTTAATGCTCCCATAAATATTTGACGCCAAAGGTGCATTGACTTTTCCAAAGTCGCACATCGGGCCATACAACGAGACAAACCAAATCAACACGCTATCAGACAAGTTGACAAAGCCCGTAGCGAGGCCCGATGAGACGA
This sequence comes from Dermacentor andersoni, assembly GCF_023375885.2. NCBI lineage: Eukaryota > Metazoa > Arthropoda > Arachnida > Ixodida > Ixodidae > Dermacentor > Dermacentor andersoni. Next base: position 55,886,055 of record NC_092818.1, read on the forward strand.
AGCGTTGTGGTGGTTCATTCGTGCCGTCACGTCACATAAAAAAATATCATTTTTTTTTTCACCTGCGCCAAAGCATCCAGTGAAGACACTAAAGCCAGCCAAGGCAACTACGTTATTATTTAGTTTTTTCTACTTTGACTTTTAATCGCGAGGACACATTGAGCCTCTTCGTTTTCTTTTTTTTTTTTTGTTCTCGCTCCCCTACCCGCGCGCTGCCAGAGCCAGCCAGAGCGCATGCGTTTTTCTCGTGTTGCTCCGACCACCGCGCGGCGCACTTCGGTGCGCGTTTGGTTTTCTCTGGCCGTGTGTATTTTCGCCTGGCAGAGCTTTGGACGCTTTATAGCTAGCAGACGAGAAAAAGAAACAATGGTCGCTAGCCGCCATCACTGTGGGGACTCGACGGATTGCACCGCGTTCGCTTGAGCGCAACCTCTCCAGAAAGTCTTGTGTCGCCGGTGTAGGATGCCGAGCAGTATGCGCCTGGTTCTTGGTGGACCAAGCGTCTCGTGTTTTCTTCGATATTCCTTTAATAGCCATATCAGTTGCCCAAAGTAGGCAGTCTATTGTGACCAACATACTTTGCGTTTTTTTTTTCATTACGGTGCCCCGCACCACAAAACGAAAAAAGAAGCGTTGTTGCGGTGCAGCGAATTGTCGTATGGCGAAAGTGTTTTTTTGTTATTTCTTTTGCGGAAATTAATGGGCCATTGGACGCTTAAGCTGCCGGATACTCTTATTATATTATTGCGATAGTAATTATATGGACACTCTAGGCGCATTCCTGCCGTCGCCGTCGCCATCATGTTCCGCATAAAGTCCAAGTGCTATAACATCTAACCCCGCGCCGCAAGCTGTATGTGCGAGTGAAAGCGTGTGGGGGGTGGGGGGAAATGGGTGAGCCGACGATAGTGGCTCAGTCTTGTGGGCGCAAGGGAGAAAAGTGAGGAGCAAGCGCGCCGCCTTCCGTCGCGCGCGATACATCGGGGGGAGTGGATGGAATGGGGGCAGGATCTAAGATTGTGTGAATCTGTGATTGCGCAACATGTTTATTTGCCTTATTTGATGCATTATATACCGTGACTTTTTCTTAGATACGTAGATTTATTGGAGGCTTATTTATACGTATGTTTAAATATCTTGTTGCGAGGTTTTGTGTATACGTGCAGTGAACTTCGTTTCCAGTGGCACTTTTTGCCCTTTATCAAGCTGTATCTTCGCATTTGTATATTCCATTGCTTCTTCGCATTTCTAATGTACCAGGGCGAGTCAAATGAAAGTGAGCCTACCCACCCTGCGCAATTGTGGTTCTGTTCATTATCTGCAAGGCCTGCGCGTAGCATACAGGCATCTCTCATTTACAAAAGTGACACGCAGGTGTGAGGATAAATGTTCTTTAATGCTTTCATCATACACTGGGTTGAACATGGTTGCGTGCCGTAATGGACTCTCCAGAAGTTGAGCAGCGTGGTGCCGTCAGGTTTTGACAGCTGAAGGTGTTTCCCAAAAAGAAATTAGTCACCGTATGGCTGCCGTGTACATGGAACATTGCATTTCATTGGCCACTGTGAAGCGTTGGAACAAACGGTTCAAAGAGGGACGTGAAATTTGCAAAGACGATCCCAGACCGGGCCAAAGCCATCGTGCAATCACCCCTAACAAAATTACAAAAGTTGATGAGCTGATGAGGCAAGAACGGAGGATAAGCATCGATGAACTGGCAGAGCGTGTGAACATCAGTCATGGTTTGGTTCACGCCATAATTCATGAACATCTCGGTTATCGGTTCTTGTGTGCGCAATGAATGAACAAGATTTTGAACCACCGCCTGAATACGGAGAAGATCAGCGCTGCGTTTACTCATCTGATCCGGTATCACAATAAAGGTGACTATTTCTGGTCTGCAATTGTGATTGGAGACGAACCATCAGGCCACTACTAAGAGCCTGAAACACGACAGCAAAGCTTACAATGGAAACATTCAAATTCACCTTCCCCAAAGAAACCAAAGGCCGTCATTTCCGCCAGTAAGGTGTTGTTGACTTTTATTTTTCGATCGTCGGGGGCCATTACTGATAGAATTTTCTAAATCTTGAGAGACTATCAATTGTTTCCGATATTGTGAAACGCCGGATCGGCTGCGTGTCGCAATCAAGAGCAAACTACGTGGAAAATTGACGAATGGGGTCATCTTGTTCCACGACAATGCCCGTTCCCACGTCGCTGATGTGGTTAATATAAAGCTGGCAAAGTTCAAGCGGGAAACACTGCAACATTCGCCATACAGCTCAGACCTGTCGCCTTGCGACTCCCACATTTTGCGGCAACCGAAAAAACAGCTCAAAGGAACTAGATTCGTCTCGGACGATGTCGTGAAAGTCAGTTGCAGACGTTTTGAAGGAGCGACCCAAGGAGCTTTACGAGACGGGAATTGCGCGACTCTTTAGTCATCGGGAAAAATGTCTAAATGCTCATGGGGGCTACTTTTAATTAAAGTACCCCGTTTGTTATATATTCGCATTAGCTCACTTTCATTTGACTCGCCCTCGTATATTCTGCAGAACTCATGCTTTCTATACGTGGTCTCTGTTGCGACTATAATTTCGGTGCAATTACTCAGGATACACGACCGGTGACAGCTGCTGCTGCGTAATACATTGGAACAAATGGCAGCGTCATTGAGATTTTTCACTGGCTGTTTCATATGTACAAGAATGTAAACAAGCATCTTGAATGACAAAGTGTCATTAACATATTTGTCTTCAACTTGTTCATTTTATGGCCTTTACATTTTTCATATCAGCAGCATGCACTGCTTTGCTGGCTTCGAACTGATGTAGTTCTGAAGTTCGTGTGATATTATCTTTACTTATTAAATCGACAAAATACATGGTAGCATTGACATCAGTTATGTTGGGCACAATTTTTGGCACTACGAGTATATTCTTTCATGAAAAAATACATATTTTACTTGTATTGACAGTGCGTAGCGTTCAACAATTCGTTTGCAGCATCTTTGGCAATGACAATGCAGTTATTATTCGTGTATTTGATCCCTAGGCAATTGTTTAAAAGAAAACTCTAGCTCGGGCCCAACTCCGACGTGGCCTATTCAGATACATGTAAAACGGCAGAAACGGTTGTCTGAGATAACTCCTAAATCGCTTTTAATGAAATTTGTTGCATTTGAGAGAGTATGTTAAATTCTAGTGTCTGTTGGAAGCGGAATTTCGATTTAGGGCCTGAACTCTGTTTAAAATATTTAGAAAAATTCGAAAGTGCGAAAGAAATAGAAGCACGAAGTTTAGAATAATAGCTATGCATCAAGAACAGATATCGCGTTTCTGTAAACGGCATCCATTACACCATTCAAAGCGGACAAATTCGTTATGGCAATGTGTATCTTTCGTGAATTGGTTAAGTTATGTACAAGGGTTCTGCAAAAGCCGTATTTCAATAATACTTAATTTTTTGAGACTCATGTGTAACATATCAATTTTGTCCGCTGTAGATGTACTATTATGTGCAATTCACAGAATTGTGATATCAATTATCATTGCTGATTTACAGAGTTGTATACTTAACTGTTTCGTTTTCTGAAAATTTTCGATTTTTGCCACGTTTCAATAAAATATTGACGACCTCAATCGAAAATTGGAAACAAACAGCCACTAGAATTAAAGCTTTTCTTTTAAATGCAACAAACCTCGTCAAATTTGGTACAGTGGTTGCCGGGAAAAACGAATTCTCCTCCTACATGTATTTAGATAGGAGCATCCGACCTAACGTTTCCTCTTAAGGAGGAGGTCCACCTGCAACGTGAGCCCCCCCCCCCCCCCCCGAACGAAATTTCTGGCTACGCCACTGTACGGCTCGTCTACACCCTGATTCCCTAATGCCTCCATGACTGCTGAGGGTTCGACAGAATCAAACGCTTTCTCGTAATCAATGAAAGCCATATATAAGTGTTGGTTATCTTCCACACATTTCTCTATCACCTGATTGATAGTGTAAATATGGTCTATTGTTGACTAGCCTTTACGGAATCCTGCCTGGTCCTTTGCTTGACAGAAGTCTAAGGTGTTCCTGCATCTATTTGCGATTAGCTTAGTAAATAGTTTGTAGGCAACTGACAGTACGCTGATCGGTCTATAATATTTCAAGTCTTTGGTGTCCCCTTTCTTATGGATTATCATTATGTTAGCGTTCTTCCAAGATTCCGGTACCCTCGAGGTCATGAGGCATTGCGTATACAGGGTGGCCAGTTTCTCTAGAACAATCCGCCCACCATCCTTCAACAAATTTACTGTTACCTGACCCTCCCCAGCTGCCTTCCCCCTTTACATAGCTCGCAAGGCTTTCTTTACTTCTTCAGGCGTTACCTGTGGGATTTCGAATTCCTCTAGACTAATGTCTCTTCCATTATCGTCGTGGGTGCCACTGGTACTGTGTAAATCCCTATAGAACTCCTCAGCCACTTGAACTATCTCATCCATAATAGTAATGATATTGCCGGCTTTGTCTGTTAACGCATATATTTGATTCTTAACAATTCCTAGTTTCTTCTTCACTGCTTTTAGGCTTCCTCCGTTCCTGAGAGCATGTTCAATTCTATCCATACTATACTTCCTTATGTCAGCTGTCTTACGCTTGTTGATTAACTTCGAAAGTTCTGTCAGTTCTATTCTAGCTGTAGGGTTAGAGGCTTTCATACATTGGCGTTTCTTGATCAGATCTTTCGTCTTCTGCGATAGCTTACTGGTATCCTGTCTAACGGAGTTACCACCGACTTCTATTGCACACTGCTGAATGATGCCCATAAGATTGTCATTCATTCCTTCAACACTAAGATCCAGTTCCTGAGTTAAAGCCGAATATCTGTTCTGTAGCTTGATCTGGAATTCCTCTATTTTCCCTCTTGCCGCGAACTCATTGATCGGCTTCTTATGTACCAGTTTCTTCCGTTCCCTCCTCAGGTCTAGGATAGTTCGAGTTCTTACCATCCTATGGTCACTGCAGCGCACCTTGCTCAGCACGTCCACATCTTGTATGATGCCAGGGTTAACGCAGAGTATGAAGTCTATTTCATTTCTAGTCTCGCCGTTCGGGCTCCTCCACGTCCACTTTCGGCTATCCCACTTGCGGAAGAAGGTATTCATTATCCTCATATTATTCTGTTGCGCAAACTCTACTAATAACTCTCCCATGCTATTCCTAGTGCCTATGCCATATTCCCCCACTGCCTTGTCTCCAGCCTGCTTCTTGCCTACCTTGGCATTGAAGTCGCCCATCAGTATAGTGTATTTTCTTTTCACTCTACCCATCGCTGATTCTACGTCTTCATAGAAGCTTTCTACTTCCTGGTCATCATGACAGGATGTGGGGGCGTAGACCTGTACAACCTTCATTTTGTACCTCTCATTAAGTTTCACAGCAAAACCTGCCACCCTCTCGTTAATGCTATAGAATTCCTGTATGTTAGCAGCTATATTCTTATTAATCAGGGATCCGACTCCCAGTTCTGGTCTCTCCGCTAAGCCCCGGTAGCACATGACGTGCCCGCCTTTTAGCACTGTATATGCTTCTTTTGGCCTCCTAACTTCACTGAGCCCTATTATATCCCATCTACGGCCCTCTAACTCCTCCAATAGCACTGCTAGACAAGCCTCCCTAGATAACGTCCTAGCGTTAAACGTTGCCACGTTCATATTGCAATGGCGACCTGTCCGGACATACGACACACAAAAGTGAGCAACATCCATTTGGTCGCGTCGTCTGAGAGTGCTTCGGCATATTTTTCTTTAATTTCTGGCTAAAGTTAGCTGGAACACCCTTTATATACAGTGTAGTAGACGCGGCTGGGGTCCGGCCTTCATAAGAATATAATGTATGGCGTAAGTACAGTTTATATACATGGAAATATAAACCACATGAAGATATGTTTCCATACAAAACGAAGAAAATGCGCGAACAGAACACGTGTCAATCGTTCTAAAGAACAGTTGATATATGTCTAAACAGATGGCGTTTACAAAAACTGCGCAGCCCCGGCAAGCCACCGTGTTCAAAAACCCATGTAGGTTCTCGTCGAGGCGCCCTCCTCGGCGCGTACGGCCACAAAGAGGGCCCCAGCGAAGTCGGTTCGTGACGAGGGACTTGAGGAATTTCAGAATGAAATGAGGGTTATGCTCAAGTCACTCAGCGAAGCAGACGCGATGCTGAACGCTAAATTTGACGTCCTTGACGGCAAATTCAACACACTGGAGGCCAGAGTGAGCCCATTGGAGGCGAGGAGAGGGAAGCTGGAGTTTTGTGCTCTTGCAAACAATGCGCTTTCTCCGGCTAGAATCCCGGCAATTTCTGGTGCCCAAAACCTCCATGCTGCTACACCTAGACGCATTTTACAGGAAAGGCTAACTGGCAGATCCAATCATAGAGTCTCATCTTAAGGCAGTTGGAATCTGGCGATGGAATTGCTGGGGTTTTCAGCGCAAGAGGGCTGTCCTCCAGAAGTTCATTAGATCTCATCCGGAGAAGCCACACATCATTATACTTCAGGAAACATTTCCGACGCTGTCAGTTTATCGGGTCACAAATTGCACGTCGTTTACGGTGAAGGGAAGAGGGACATTTGTACGCTCGTCTCTAAAGGATGTACTTCTGTTGCGCATAATCTTTTTTAGACTCCAGCAAGGTTGAACACTCTTTTCTTGAAATAATTGCGAGTGGTCAGCTTAAATGTAGCATCTTTATACTCCACAGCTAGTGTTCACCTAAGGATTTAAATCAGAAGTTTGCACCGCTCTTTAGCAGGGCAGCTGGTAAAGGTGGTGGTTCCCCGCTCATCGTTGCCGGCGACTTCAACACCCCGCACCGGGCGTGGAGTTACTCGCGAACGACGCCCAAGGAAGACGATATGTGGCAGACGGCGGCTAATCACGACATCACGCTCGTCACGGACCCGGCATTCCCGATCAGGATTGGCAACTCATGGTCGAGGGAGCCGTGCTCACGGCCCTTGCAGTGGGCCGGGGCCAGCGGAGCTGGACGCCAACGGGCCCCTCAAGGTCCACGAGCCCAGTGGGCGGGCGTCTCGTCCTTCCCGAGTGTCTGGAAGCGGCAGGTTCGCAGGCCAACACTGCCGTGGTTGCTCAGATACCGTGAAACTTCCCCGTGTGCGTGTAGGTGAGTCGGCGAACTCTATTGCGCAGCACCGGAAGATAAGAGACGTGCCGCGAAGACATGTTTCAGTTTGTTCTAGGGGTCATTTATGTGCATGAGCATATGTGTTCATATATGTTCATGCAGGTGCCGATAATTGCTATACGCACCCTATGATACGGCAGTAAACGCAATGTCCGGTTGCCACGTCTCCCTCGTTCTGTATTGAGCCCGTGGCCCACGAATCCTTTTCTTATCACAGACAGCCAGTCCGAGACAGAAGACGCCATCTTGGACGCGCTGACAAACGAGCACCTACCGATCCGTACCTCGAGCCCGGCGGATTAACCGTGCTATAAGCCCCCCCCCCCTGCCTGGAGCTTGACGAGCCTTTCAACGTCAACGAGGTCTGGGAAGTTCTTCAGAACCGCAACGGCAGATCGGCCCCGGACACCAATGGCATTTCCAATAGGGCGCTTCGAAATCATGAAAACAGCTCCATTGAATCCCTCACTGAAGAAATCCACCGCAAGTGGGAGCAGGGCTCCGTCCCACAATCCCGTAAGACGGCGTCGGTTGTCCTCATCCCCAAGCCAGGTCGGCCTCTGGGGCTGGCTAACGTCGGACCCATCTCCCTCAACTCATGCGTGGCCAAAGTGGCATTGCATGTTATACACAACCGCATCTCAAGGCACATCGAGGGGAACAATCTCTTCCCGTTCAACATGATCTGTTTGCGCCTGTCCCTATCGACGCAAGACGCGATGAAGCTACTCAAGCACAAAATAATTAACAACACGAGAGATGCCAGGGTCATCCTTGGACTCGACATAGAAAATCCTTCAGTAATATCACCCACGCGCCCATCCTGGACTTCTTTTCGGAGCTCGGGCTGGAGGAAGCTTTTCACACGTTTGTCAGTTCGTTTCAACGATCCAGGAAAGCCACTCTCAAGATTGGCGATCTCAAGTCCACTCCCGTTGAGCTGGGTTTGGAAATTATGGCGCAGGGTGCGGTAATTTCCCCGCTTTTACTCAGCATTGCAATGTGCAGGCTATCCACATCAATTTCCAGAGCCGAAGGCATTAACCACCCTCTGTACGCCTACGACATCACCATCTGGTGTGCCGGCGGTAGTGAGGGTGAAGTCTAAACTGCACTTCAGGAGGCCCTTGTCCAAAGAGAACGTTTTTTCAGCAACACGGGCTTTAAGTGCTCTATGAAGAAGTTGGGGCTTCTCCTACACAAGCCGGTCAGGAGGGCACCCAAACCTAAGGGCTGGCTGCCGCTGTCGGCAGTCGGCATAAACCTCTGCACGAGTAACGATAATCCCATACCCGGGGTGACATCCTTATAGTTCTCGGATGCTGACAGAGTCGAACGGCTATAACGGTCTAACGAACAAAATCACTACGAAGATGGAAAACATTACCAGACTAATCAACAGTCTCCAACAGGAGGGAAGGTCTCAGAGAAGAGAACTCCAAGCTTTGCTCATAAGCCACGTTACCTATGAGGCGGCCGCGCACTGCTGACGAGGCTGTGAGAAGAAGCTGGACATTGTAATTTGAAAGATCATGAAGAGGGTGCTGGACATTCCCATGCAAGCCCGCACGGAGCAACTCACGCAGCTAGTTATTAGTAGAGTTAGCAGAAAGGATTAAGATGCGCATAATGAATACCTTCTTGCGCAAGCGGAATAGCCGAATGTGGACGTGGAGGAGCCCGAATGGCGAGACTAGAAATGAACTAGACTTCATACTCTGCGCTAACCCTGGCATCATACAAGATGTGGACGTGCTCGGCAAGGTGCGATGCAATGACCGTAGTATGGTAAGAACTCGAATTAGCCTAGAATTGAGAAAGAAACTGGAAGATAAGAAGCCGATCAATGAGTAAGCGGTAAGAGGGAAAGTAGAGGAATTCCGGATCAAGCTACAGAACAGGTACATGGCTTTAACTCAGGAAGAGGACCTTAGTGTTGGAGCAATGAACGATAACCTTATGGGCGTCATTAAGGAGTGTGCAATGGGAGTCGGTCGTAACATGGTTAGACACGGTACCAGTAAGCTATCGCAGGAGACGAAAGATGTGATTAAGAAACGCCAATGTATGAAAGCCTCAAACCCTACAGCGAGAATACAACTGGCAGAATTTTTCCAAGTTAATCAACAAGCGTAAGACAGCTGAAATAAGGAACTCTAAGGAAGGAACTAAGTAACTAAGGAACATACTCTCAGGAATGGAGGAAGCCTAAAAGCAGTTAAGAAGAAACTAGGAATTGGCAAGGTTCAGATGTATGCTTTAAGAGACAAAGCCGTTAATATCATTACTCATTTGGATCGGATAGTTCAAGTGGCTGAGGCATTCTATAGATATTCATGCAGTACCAGTGGCACCCACGACGATAATGAAAGAGAGAATAGTCTAGAGCAATTTGAAATCCCACAAGTAACGCCGGGATAAGTAAAGGAAGCCTTGCGAGCTATGTAAAGGGGAAGACAGCTGGGAGGATCAGCTAACAGCAGATTTGTTTAAGGTTGGTGGGTATATTGTTCTAGAAGAACATGCCACCCTCTATACATAATGCCTCATGACCTCGAGTGTACCGGAATCTTGGAAGAAGGCCAACATAATCTTAATTCATAAGAAAGGGGACGCCAAAAACTTGAAAAATTATAGACCGGTCAGCTTACTGTCCGTTGCCTACAAAGTATTTACTAAAGTTCTCGCAGATAAAATCAGGAACACCTTAGACTTCTGTAAACCAAAGGACCATGCAGCATTCTGTAAAGGCTACTCAACAATACCTCATATTAACACTATCAATCAGGTGATAGAGAAATGTGCGGAATATAACTAACCCTTATATATAGCCTTCATTGATTACGAGAAAGCGTTTGATTCAGTACAAATCTCAGCAGTCATGGAGGCATTGCCGAATCAGGGTGTAGAGCCGTATGTATAAAATACAGAAGTATATCTATAACGGTTCCACAGCTGCCATAGTTCTCCGTAAAGAAAGCAACAAAATCCCAGTAAAGAAAGGCCTCGGGGCAGTGAGATACGATCTCTGCAATGCTATTCGCAGCATGTTTACAGGAGGTATTCAGACACCTAGATTGGGAAGAATTGGGGATAAGAGTTAATGGAGAATACCTTAGTACCTTGCGATTTGCCGATGATATTGCCTTGCTTAGTAACTCAAGGGACTAATTTCAACGCATGCTCAGTCACCTGGACAGGCATAGCAGAACGGTGGGTCTAAAAATTAATCTGCAGAAAAATAAAGTAATGTTTGACAATCTCGGAAGAGAACAGCAGTTTACGATAGGTAGCGAGGCACTGGAAGTGGGAAGAGAATACATCTACTTAGGGCAGGTAGTGACCGCGGATCCGGATCAAGAGACGGAAATAATCAGACGATTAATAATGGGCTGGGGTGCGTTCGGCGGATATTCTCAGATCATGAACAGCAGGTTGCCATTATCCCTCAAGAAAAAAGTGTAAACAGCTGTGTCTTACCAGTACTCACTTAAGGGGCAGAAACATGGAGGCTTACGAAAAGGGTTCTATTTAAATTGAGGACGACGCAACGATCTATGGAAAGAAGAATGATGAGTGCTACGTTGAGAGATAAGAAAAGAGCAGATTGGGTGACAGAACAAACGTGATTTAATGACATCTTAGTTGAAATCAAGAAAAAGAAATGGGCATGGGCTGGACATGTAATGAGGAGGGAAGATAACCGATGGTCATTGAGGGTTACACACTGGATTCGAAGAGAAGGGAAGTGGAGAAGGGGGTGGCAGAAAGCTAGGTGGGCGAATGAGATTAAGAAGTTTGCAGGAACAACATGGCCTCAATTAGCACATGCCCGCGGTAGTTGGAGAAGTATCGGAGATGGCTTTGCTCTGCAGTGGGCGTAGCCAGGCTGATGATGATGATGAATGGTATTCCGCATGTAACACCATGGGGAGTTAGCTCCAGCTGGGTAAAACGTGGAACATCCTCTAATGTCTCTTAGACCCCGAGGGCAGCGAAATGACACAGGGGCAGAACCTCAGAAATATCAGCCACACTTATGAGGGAACCGACGACCAACTCATTCGCGACCTACAGAACAAATGCATAGGAAGCATTACGCGAGTGCCGAAGAACGCGTACATGGGAAGCGAAAATCCTGCGATGGCCAAGGAAATCACGGAGGCTGATGTGAAGCACGAAATGCTCAGGCTACACACTAAGTCGGCGCCGGCCTCGGATGAGATGACGAATACAATTCGCCGAAAGCTAAGTGGCGAATTTATCGCGGCAATCACGAAGTACCTGAAGGAGCGATAGGAGCTGGGCACATTAGCACGCCACTAGAAAACTGCACACGCAGTGATGATCCCAAAACTCGACAAGAAATTACTGATTCAGTACCTCAGCCCTATCTTTCAGCATGTTCCTATGGGTGGGCAGCGCAACCCGGACGAAGGACGACAGGAAGTACACAATCACAAAGTACACCTCGTCCTTCGTCCGGGTTGCGCTGCCGACCCATAGGAACATGTTCAATCACCAACTCGCCCAGCTGGCCGTCTTAATTCTATCTTTCTGACCTATTGCGTGAGTATGCTGATGGAGCACTTCGTTATCACTTTATTAAGCAACTGCATGTAGGACAGACGCCTGTATCCACTCATGATGATTGGGTTCAGGCTGATACTGTCCACGCAGGACGCCATGCTCCAAATCAAGCATCAAATCTTCGACGCGTGGGGCAGAGGACTGGGCTAAAGTATATATTAGGGCTTGACCTCGCCAAGGCGTTCAATAATATTACGCACAAGGCCCGCCTAGGCAACCTCTGTAATCGGGAGGTATGTCACACCTGGGACTTTCTCTCGAAACCGCACAGGCCAAATCACGATAGGAGAAATCAAATCGGACGACATGGTACCAGGTAGTAGGGGAACGCCGCCGGAGTCGGTATTGTCGCCCTTTCTCTTCAACCCGGCCATGAGCGGTCTGCGGAAAATCCTCGGCAATATCCACGGCATCGAATAGAGCCTGTACGCCGACGAAATAATTTTGTGGGTGACAGGCGACAGGGAGGGCCAAATCAAGAAAACCCTCCAGCAGGCCACGGAGGCCAGCGACCGCTACGCGAAGGAGTGGGGGCTCAGTATCTCCCCTGTAATTCTTGCACTCTATTATTTTCAAGCCATCAATAAAGTATTATTATTATTATTATTATTATTATTATTAATATTATTATTATAACAGTCCAAACTCCTGCTGGTGTATCCTACGACCAGGAAACAGTACGGAAGAACACCGAACCTCAACATCAAGGCTAACGGTGACCCGATACCTATTGTAGGTCAGACCACAGTCTTAAGACTCCGGTTGCATGCGGAAGGCAGAAAATTTGATACCATCAATGCGCTAGAGAACAGCGCACAGGAAGCACTAACTAACTTACTAACACAACTAACTAACTAGCACTAACTAACCAAACGGATACCCACCACTATTCCCACCGGGGTTATTGTTGTGAAATATGGGGCCTAACATATACAACTCAGTTAAAACCTATAGTGCAATTTTAAAACCGCGTTGTAAGAATAACAACGTTTTCCTCTATTCAACACCAAAATCATTGTTTATTGACCTTTGTAATCCTTTTTGTTTTGGCAAGTCCTCAAAGCATTTAGCGAACACACAACACCACCACCTCACACTCGTCGAGTCGTTGCACCTTTCCTCTATGTTGGCTACATTTCTCTGTGGATTTCAATGGACATTCCTCGCATCCTCCATAGAAAACAAATCACTCTTCCTTGCTCGTATGCCGTGGACATGTCAAGCAGAACCGCCATTTTTAACAACTGACAGCAGTGCCGTGCCGCGGTGGTAGCGGCAGATAACATCGGCCTGGTCCAAGAAAGGTCCATGCTGGGAATGGATGATATCTTGACTTCGCATTTACAGCCGTAATTTGGCTAAAAAAAAAATAAGGGCAAAGACTTTCTAATTCGCGCTCGTATAACGGAACGATTACATCCGATCAGTACTCGTCATTCGTATCTTAAGATTATCCTTACATTCCTAAAGTTCGCATTATTTGTTGCAGAATTATGTTTTCGCGCATATTCAAATTACAATCCGACACTATCGCGCATGTAGATTGTGTCTAAGTCGTGCTTTACGATTTTCTTGAGCATTATACTTTGAGAAATTCAATCAGGGCAGTAATGCCTATTCTACCCTTTTCGTAAATTAGACGAAACGACTTCAAGAGCTGCTATCCTTACTACTTCACTATCTGTTTGCTCCTCCCTTACCAGTAATAGTGATTGACCCCAGCTATATGTCGTTCACTTGCTAGTTTCTGCTCATCTGCAAGGTGGTAATTTGATTTGAGCTCCCTGTCATATATATTTGCTCTGAAAGAAACTGCCGATTCACAGTCAATGACATCACTTTTGGGCCCAGTCCTTCCTGTTCTGCCAGGGCCAGGATGGCGTGATAGCCTTCTCACCCACTTTTGAAACGCCCCCTGAGCGGCTTTCGACAAGTCTAGCTATATTCCGACGAGCTGTGTTCCAGCAAAATTCCTCGCTCTTCTTAAAAATACTGTGCTCGGCCACCTTTTTGACGGTTCCAGTGTCCGACCAGACCCAGCTAAAGTACGCGCTGTCGCGAACTTCCCCGTTAGCCGCTCTGTTCAGGATGTTCGTAGTTTTCTTGGGATTCTGCTCCTACGTTTCCCATTTCGTGAAAAGTTTTGTGGCACTCTCACGTCCACTCATTCACCTCCTCAAACAAGGCATACACTTTGTCGGGGTCCTGCACAAGCTGACGCCTTCCCTCGGCCAATCACCGCTCGAACCACTCCGCCTATTCTTGCACATTTTGACCCAGCTGCTGCCCCCAAAGTGCGCATGGACGCTAGTGGTCACGGCTTCGGTGTAGTTTTGGCCCAAACCCAACAAGGCATTCGTGTGCTATTGCGTATGGTGATCGCCTGCCTTCGAAATATGAACGCAACTACTCTATTACAGAACGGGAAGGCCTTGCCCTTTTCTGGGCGGTTTTGAGTTTTTGTGCTTTTTTGTACCACCGGCCTTTTCGTCTTGTCACTGACCATCACGCTCTCGGTTGGCTTTCTTCATTAAAGGACCCTACTGGACGACTTCGTTGTTCAGCGCTGCGCCTTTAGAAGTATTCTTAATAAGCCACCTTCAAGTCTGGCTGGCGCCATCTGGACACGGGCTGCTTGTCCCCTTACACTGTTGAACTACCAGACGTATCATACATTGAACGTAGCCCTGAATCATGTCTAATTCTATTGTTCTTACAGATTGGTGACGAACAATGTCATCGTGCTTCCTTGCGATCGCTCATTCACCCTCTCGACTCTACACTTAACGACGCGTCACTGCGCACGTTCGTCCTCTTGAATGGCGAACTTTACCATCCTAACTTCCAGCTGTAGGGCCATGAGTTCCTTCTCGTTGTACCCAAACATCTGCGCTCCGTGGTAATACATGAGCTTCACGATGAACCAGTTGCTAGTCACCTTGGCGTATTGAGCACCTAGGACCGTGTTCGCCGCCGCTTCTTTAGGCGCCATCTCACCCTGTCTGTCCGACGTTACGTGGCCTCCTGGGATAGAGAGAGAGAGAGAAATAGAAGACAGAAAAGGCAGAGGGGTTAACCAGAGGCACGTCCGGTTCGTAGCCGTGGGATGGGGGAAGGGTGTATAGGGCACAGTTTCGCGCACATTGGAAGATTCGCACCGAGTTTACACACGGTTACCAAGACCTGTTGACTTGAGGTATTTCAAGAGCGCCTTCGTGGCCTTTTGTGCCATCGAAGCGAACGGCCAGGGTACAAGTATCTTCTTTACAGAAAATGGTCTAGAGTCCGGCTGGTTCAGTGCTGTCCGGAGAACTACGCGCTCGACGTCGTATTGGGGACATAAGCATAGGATGTGTTCAATCGTTTCTGTGGCTCCGCAAGAGTCACACATGCGCGTATCCCCCATTCCAATACGCAAAAAGTACCGCATTGCACCGCATTAACAAGTACTACCGCACCCCTCGCCATTTTCTCAGAGATCGGGGGCGCGAATTTTTTACTCGTGTAGTCGATGGTTCTTTTGGGCTCCTCCTCAACGCAACCCAAATTGCTTATTAATGGCCTTTGCGAGCGCTTAAATCGCACCCTCACGAATATCCTCTCAATATGTGTTTCATCTTACTGCAACTTGAACCTGGCATTACCCTACGGCAACTTCGCCTGCAATTAGTCGCGTCACGATACCGCCGGCTATTCACCCTTTTATACGCTCTTTTGCTATGAACCGGCGTTACCATTAGACACCGTGCTTTCGGCTGCGACAGCGGAGCCTAGTGAATATGCACGTGATGTCATCGCTCTTGCCGATCACGCACGTGAGATCGACTGCACTAAGCTGTCGGCCTCGCAAACCAACCACAAGCGCCTTTTTGAGAGACGGCATCAGGACGTTCGTTCCTCACCCAGTGCCTTAGTTCTCCTCAGGTGTCCATTCCATCATGTTGGCTTGTCAAAGAAGTTATCTCGCTACACGGATCCTTGTCGGATCATCCGCCAGTTCTCGGACGTCACCTACGAGATTTTCCCCGCCTCGTCGACTCATCTATAAAGCGCTCTGCGGTGTTTGCAGACTGCGCGTAATGCAGGCCGCTTAGTATGCGCTGTGCTTTCAACGTTTCGTTAGTGCACAAGCGAGATATGCATGAAGGTTATTCGCTTGCTGCTACAGCGATTCCACACTCCAAAATTTTCGCAGCGAGTTTCCGCGCTCATAGATTGAGATGTGTTCGTTCTTACGTGTGCGCGCATGACACCGCACTTGTTAATTTAGTTAAAACACGTTGACGAGCTAGTTGGTTTAAATCCATCATAGAATGTGTAAGCGCAACTCAACAAGTACGTAGAAAGAAGCAGACGTTTTTTTCTACGTCCTCGTTGTGTCACGCTTACACGTTCTATCATAGATAATTTAGTCAGTAAGCGACTGTTTACAAGATTATACAACCGATAAAACTAGTACCCTTACTTCGTACAACTATGTACTAATTTGTTATCGCAATCGGTGCTTCGTCTTTCGGGCGGAACTGCGAATTTTTATATGAAATTTCTGATAACGTTATCATTCTTGGCGAGCTTTTGCAAATGCAGTATAGGTTTTAGGCGAGTTCTATCTGTTAGGCCCCATATTTCACAACAATAACCCAGGTGGGCGTGAAATAAAGATGTTTGCAACGAAGCAAGGCTCGAGAGAGAGAGAGAGATTCAATATTTATTGATACCAGCAATCGCGAGGGCGGACACAGCCTCCGTCCGCATAGCAGAGACCCAGATCCCCTGTGTCTCCGGGTTTGGATAGATGTTTGCTTGCAGGAGGCGCCAGGCTACCGCCTGTTTCTTGGTCGGCTCTGTATGAGCTGACGGGTACCGCGCCCTTCCCAGCCAAAAGTAATCGGTGATTTCTTTGCATGTCACCATGCGGCCTCCTCTCGTTTCCGGCTGGGCTGGCTCACTTGCTCGGCGAGTAAGCCCTCGAGCCACGTTGTAAGCGGCCTCGTTGCCAGGGAGAGAGGAGTGCGCGCGCGCCCAAATAATTTGTGGTCGCTGTTGTTATTTAGAATTTTGAGCGCCTCTGGTGATATGCCTGCTTTTGTGAAACTATGAACTGTGAACTTCGAGCTGCTTATGATAATTGTAGGTTTGGTGAAGGCCACCACTAATGATGTTGCTGATTTCTTTGACACTTCGGAGTTGTCCGTTTTGACGGTTCTGCTCGCTATAGGCTCTCCGTCCCTATCTACCACTACGACGGCCATCCCTTGGCGTTCTTTAAATTCCGCGCCCTCTACGTACACTAAGCCCCCTACGTCATGGTCTTTGCACTCAGTGTGGCGCTTGCTTGCCTCTCGTCGCTGCTTATGGTTCTCCGGGTGCATGTTCTTTGACAGTGAAAGAATTGTAATGTTACTCGTCGTCTCTAATGGTATGCTGAGTTTCGTGCCATGTTGTGCTTCGCAGTGAATGTTTGGTTTACGTACAATGTGTCACCCCGAGGGTGACACATTGTACGGAAACGTATTGTTGGTCACGTTGTTGGTCCTTCATATTTGGACGTGGTGTGCGCCTCGTTTAGTTCATCACTCGTGTTATGATGCCCCTACTCTAAGTGTTTGTCTTTGGTGTTGTGACCGGGATGCCAACTGCCTGTTTGAACACTCGTCTGATTATGCATTCCATCGTGCTTTTTTTTTCTGCCACGGCAAATGTTAGGTACGGTGCTACATAAACGACGCGGCTGATGACGAAGGCCTGCACTAAATGAATTAAGCCACCCTCCGTCATACCGTAGTGTCTGTTGGCAATCCGTTCGATTAGTCTTAGTGCTCGCTGTGGGCTGTTCTCTAGCGCATTGATGGTATCGAGGATTCTGCCTTCCGCATGCAATGGGAGCCTTAAGACTTTGATCTGATCTGCGATAGGTATTGGGCTCCCCTTCGCTTTGATGTTAATGTTCGGTATTCCTCCGTATTGTTTCCTGGTCGTAGGGTACAAAAGAAGGTTCGGACTTTTGCGAGAATATACTTGGCCGCCTCTCCGCCGCGTAGCGTTCGACGGCCTCCGTCGCCTGCTGGAGAATTTCCTCGATTTGGCCCTGGCCATCGCCTGTCACCCACGACGGCTTGTCGTCAGCGCGCAGGCTGTAGTTGAGGCAGCGGGTCTTGCTGAGGATTTTTGGCAGACCGATCATGGGCACGTTGAACAGAAAAGGCGACAGTACCGACTCCGGCGGCGTACCCCTAACTACTCAGTACTGCCACAGCATACTCAGGAAATCCGGACATGCATTGCGTGAGAACTGCACCAAAACTGATACCACTGGTGTCTGTATGTATTTCGGTTGGCACAGCAGGGTCATATTGGCGTAGCACGGTTGGCGAAGTAAGTAGGCGGAACTTGTGTAGAAGGGCAAGAAGCTGCGTCCGCTCAGAAGGAGCGAGGCCGCTGTCAATGTAACGGTGAAAAGAATCCGAAGGCACGGCATCGGACGCAAGATAACGTGTCAGGGCGTTCAGCTCATGTCTTGGCTCAGGCTCAGAGGGATCCAGGTGTACGAGAACAACAAGGCCTATAGGCTGCTCGTGGCCAAGCGTTTCATTACGGTACAAAGTCAGAGGGCATGAGTTGGGGTTGCAAACAAGTAATCCGGAATTATCCTGATGAAGTGCGAGGATGGCAAATGGCAGTGACGTAATGTGGCGGTGATGAAATATGTCAAATGGCGTGAACAGAACGATGCCATCCGGAAGGGTGGCGTCGGTGGCATCGGTCAGTACCGACGGCGACGACAAGCTTGCTATTACTAGGCGCGGCCACATAGGTGGAAGGCGTCTCGCGAAATACAGAGAGTGCTACCTGAACAAGAGCGCAGTCAATAACAGCGTGATTACGCGGCAAAAAATCCCACCCAAGGATCCCACCCTACGTCTTGTATGAGCACCCTTGCCGTACATGCTGCAACCAGTTGAAAATGTTGTGATCTCGCTGAACGGAGAGGAAACCCTGAAGGTGGCATCGTCACTTTACGGAGGGAGTCGCAAAACGTCTGGCTCATTAAGCAAGTAGCGGCACCAGTGTCAACAAGCGCGAGATTTCGTACACCTTGAACAAACACTTGAATAACATCGGCGGGGGAAAGGGAGGATTTAGACGGGTGTACGACGGCGCACCTCCTGCCCCAGAAGCTGCGGCAGTCAATTTCCGCCTCAAGAGTGCTTGAGCGTCAACGCATATGCGAAAGAAAACGGCGGCGCGGTGAAAGTGACCGGGGAGAAGCAAAAGGCTGGGCACCGGAAGTCGGCTCACGATCGCGGGAGTAGGCTTCAGGTCGTTCTGGCTGCGTGCTATGAGGAGGTCGGAGCGTGTATTGGCACGCGCGAGGAAAGCAGAGACGAGACGTGGGGCTTGGAGTCTCGGTGCCAACTAATCTTTATTCTTTGTGCGCCGGCCCTCTCTCGGCGGCCGGCTGGCTACGGTCGACTGCGGTCGGCTCTGTTCCGCGCTGGCAGCACCGCGGCTTACTTGTGTTCACCACAGCACTCCCCCCCTAGTGAGAACACGAGCGGAACCAGCACGACAAAACACTCTTGTGATTAGAGCTTGAGGCGATTTGGCGCATTTAGACGTCTGCCACTGCACGTGTGATAGGTGCGAGTATCAGGCGTGGCTGCATTTTCCGCCCTGGTGGAAACCGCTGCCCTGGGACGGGGCACTTTTGCATGGGTTCCAGGCGACGGGGTGGAAGTGGGTGTCATGGACTGCGTTTCCATGTACGCAGGTTTAAGTCTGTCCAACGAGACAACTTCCCGCCGCCCCCGCATTTCGATAGTGAACGTCTTCCGCCCACGACGGAGAATGAATGGCCCATCGTACGGTGCTTGTAGTGGTCGTCGTACAGCGTCGTTCCGCAGAAAGACGTGACTACATGACTCAAGCTCGTTGCTCACATGTGTCCTCCGCTCTGTGGGCTGTCGCGGAGGTGTAGCTCGAAGCTTGTTCATGATGTCACGGAGGCGAGATGCGTAGTCGCTGGCGGAAATGCGAGCTTGCTGTTGGCCAGGTGCAAAGAAATCACCGCGCAGACATAGCGTCGTGCCGTAGACATGTTCTGCAGCGCTGCAGCCGATATCTGCCTTGCACGCTGTGCGTATGCCCAAGAGCACGATAGGCAATGCTTCCACCCAAGAGTCATGCTCACTTGCCATAAGTGCTACTTTCAGCTGCCGGTGAAACCTCTCGACCATTCCATTGCTCATCGGGTGGCAGGCCGTAGTCCTGATGCGCGAGGCGCCGATGAGTTTCGTCAGACTGGCGAACAACGCAAACTCAAACTGGCTTCCTCTGTCCGTTGTAATGGAAGAAGGTGCACCAAAACGACATAGCCAGTGGTTGACAAAAGCGCGAGCAACAGTTCCGGCTGTAATGTCGGGAATCGGGATAGCTTCTGCCCACCGCGTGAAACGGTCGACCAAAGTGAGCAAGTACGTTTGGCCCTGGCAAGGTGTCAATGGTCCAACTATGTCCATATGGATGTGGTCGAATCGAGCATCTGGCCCTGCGAAAGTTTCCAACCATGTCACCGTGTGACGCTGAACCTTGGACCGTTGACAACTAAGACACTCGCGAGTCCACTGCCAGGAATCGCGGGTGATGCCAGGCCATACGAAACGTGCCGTGAGCAGCTTCTGGGTCGCCCGGGTTCCTGGGTGTGAAAGCTCGTGTAACGAAGCGTAAACCTCCCGACGGAGGCAAGCAGGCAAGAATGGTCGAGGGCTACTTGTAGATGTATCGCAACAAATCTCTCCTGCTCCGGGCAAGGGAAACCACTGTAGGATGAGTGACGTCGATGTTTCCTGCAAACGGCGCAGTTCGTCATCGTCGCGTTGAGCTGCCGCCACTTTTGCTAAGTCTATTCCCGTGTGAGTAATGGAATTTACTGGGCTGCGCGACAGAGCATCGGCGACAGCGTTGTCTACTCCTTTTATGTGGCGAATGTCCGTGGTGAATTCCGATATGTAGGACATCTGCCGCAGCTCGCGGGCTGTGTACGTGCCGCCATCAGATTTGAGGGAGCGTAAGGCGTAGGTGAGAGGCTTGTGATCAGTCATTACAAAGAATTCCGTTCCTTCTAAGTAATGACGAAAGTGCGGGATTGCTGCGTAGACGGCCAATAGCTCGCGTCCGAAAGTGCTGTAACGCTGCTCAGTGGGTGTCAATTTCCCAGAGAAGAAAGCGATCGGTTGCCATACTCCTTTGTTGAGTTGTTGAAGGACAGCACCCACAGCTGCGTCCGAGGCGTCGACCATGACGCACTGTGCGACTCCCGATTGCGTTTAGGCGAGAAGTGTGGCGTCGGCGAGGTGTCTCTTGATCTCTTGAAAAGCCGCTTCGGCGTCGTCCGTCCAAAGCAGCTCCCTAGCAGCACCTTCGTGTGTCGACAGCAGGAGGTGGAGGGGGTGTAGAACGGCCGAGCACCGAGGTACGAAACGTCGGTAGTAATTTACAAGGCCAAGGAACTCGCGGAGCTGGCGCTTAGTGGTGGGTCGTGTAAACTACTCGACAGCTTTAACTTTCTGGATGAGGTTGAATGCCAGAGCTTGAAACAACATGGCCAAGAAAAGTCAGCTTCTCGGCACCCAACTCGCACTTGTCCGTGTTCACCAGGATGCCGTGCTCTGCCAGGCGCTGAAACACGGATCGCAGATGCGCCTCATGCTCGTCCGGTGAAGTGCTTGCGATGAGTAGGTCGTCGAGGTATGCATGGCAGAAGTCGAGGCCATGCAAAGCGCCGTTGATAAAACGCTGGAATATCTGTCCGGAGTTTCGCAGGCCGAACGGCATGCGTAGGAACTAGAACAGGCCGAAGGGCGTGGTTATCGCCGTCTTCGATACATCCTCTGGAGCCACGGGGATCTGATGGTGCGCCCGCACGAGGTCGACCTTGGAGAAAATTGCCGCACCATGTAGGCTGGACGTCACATCATGAATGTGAGGTACCGGATAGCAGTCGGGCACGGTTGCTCGATTGAGGGCTCGATAGTCGCCGCAGGGTCGCCAGTCTCCTCGTGTAGACTTCGGCACCATGTGCAGTGGAGACGCCCACGGACTAGCGGACGGGCGGATTATGCCGAGCTCGAGCATGTGGTCTAATTCCTGTCGAGCTGCTTGCAGCTTTTGCGGGGACAGGCGACGTGGGCGTGCGTAAACTGGTGGGCCTGTGGTGACAATGTGGTGGCATACATTGTGTCTGACGGCCGCGCTGGCCTGTGGTGGCCGCGTCAGTTCGGGGAAATCGCCGAGGATGCTGTTGAATCGTGTAGCGCCCGGCGGTGCTACGAGCATGGGGCTGAGCGGTGGATGGCTGGATGGCTTCCCGCGCAATTCTGCTTGTGACAGGGGGTCCTGTAAACGCCGGTTGCGGACATCGACAAGAAGTCCGAAGTTGCGCAAAAAGTCCGCTCCCAAGATGGCAAATTTTACGTCAGCCGCGACGAAAATCCACTGAGATGTCCTCTTAAGGCCCAGGTCCAGCGAGAGGGAGCGTTGCCCGTACGTCGGTATCGTCGTATTGTTGACAGCTGGCAGCGGTGCTGCGCACGGTCGTTTGCGGACGGCTGGCGACGCCGGCACGACACTAACTTCCGCCCCTGTGTCGACTAGGAAACGAGCACCTCTTTCGCGATCGGTCAGGAAAAAAACCGATGGGCGACTGTCCGGCGGGGCGGAGGCAATGGTCACCCTCAGTGCTGGCCCGGAGTGTTTCCCGAATTTTCACAGGGCGACACACAGTTCCGTGCAGCGTTGCCGAATTTGCGGTGGTACCAGCACACCCTACGTTGTTGTGGTTGTGATGCGATACGCTGTCGTGGTCGCTGGTTTCCGCTCGAGTGCAGCGCTGCGATGGTGTCTGCGAGGCGAGAAATTTCCTCTCGCATCTCTTGCAAGGAATTGGCGAACGGTGCGTCTGCGTGCACCGACGCGACTGTGGGCACGGCGACAGCCATGAGTTTGTCGGCGAGCTCGGCCATCTTGGCAAGGTCTGTCTCGCCCGACGCCGTGAGGCCTGTCCGTACACTTGTGGGAAGCCTTTGCAGGAACAGTTCCCACACTAAACGACCGTCGCTTGCTGTCGCGTCGCCGGCCAGTTGTTGCATGTGGCGTAGCAACTGGCTGGGTCGGCGGTCGCAAGTTCGACCTCCCGCAGTAGCTGTTGGAGACGCTGCGGCTCTGTAGGTGTGACACGGCGAATCTGTGTCTCTTTTAGCGTCTGGTAGGCGTTCTCTGCGGGTGGTGTTAGCAGTAGGTCCCGCACCTAGCTGGCCGTCTCAGGCGGGAAGCTGCCCACCCCGTGGTGGTATTTGGTGCTGTCAGCAGTGATGCGGCATGCAGCGAACTGCGACTCAACTTGCACGAACCAAAGTTCCGGGTCGCCAGTCCAAAACGGAGGTAGCTTGACATCAAGTACGGCTACCGTGGGGCTGTCTGCGTCGCTTGGCTGGTTCATAGCGATCATGTCCGGGTCACCAATTATTGGCACGCGCGAGGAAAGCAGAGACGAGGAGTGGGGCTTGGAGTCTCGGTGCCAACTAATCTTTATTCTTTGTGCGCCTGCCCTCTCTCGGCGGCCGGCTGGCTACGGTCGACTGCGGTCGGCTCTGTTCCGCGCTGGCAGCACCGCGGCTTATTTGTGTTCACCACAGGTGTAACCCGGATATTTCGGCGCACTATTGGTCACCGGGAAATGCTGGCGACAGAAGCTGGCAACATGACCCGGAATTCCACAAGCGTAGCAGATCAGCCGGTTGTCTGCAGTGCGCCAAGGATTTACATACTGCGGCTGTGCCCCGACAGGCGCCGTCACTGCTAGTTGAATTAGTGGTTGAGGGGTCAACACGCGCAGAGGATGTGGCTTTATGACGGCATTCGCATACGTCCGTGGCGCGGCGAGCATAGCCGGCGGAGCGGCAGACGGCACCGCAAATGATAGCGGCGCGGCGGCAGAAGTCGGCTGGCAGACAGACGGCAAAGCCTCGGTCACCTGGTCCTGTATCACCTGTCGGATGGCCGGAGACATATATATCGTAGGCCCTTGCGTGGCTGGGAAGAACGAAAGCTGTCGAGTAAATTCCTCACGCCCGATGTCCTTGATCTGTGCGAGGGGCGCCGGGTGGTCGCCGCCGATTGTCAACGTGGCGAGGGTACCGTCTATTGAGATCTGCCACCGAGCTAAGACGCGTTGCTTACGTAATTCGTCGAAGGTCTGGCACAGGCTCACGAGTTCAGACAGGATCCGTGAGTCCTTAGCCAGCAACATATGAAAGGCGTCGTCTACGCCTTTCATGATGTACATGATCCTGTGTTGCTCAATCATGGAAGGATTCACGCACTTGCACAAGTGAGTGACGTCTTGGATATAACTGGTGAAGTTCTCGCCCTGCTGTTCGGCACGAACAGTGAACAGTGGCACGAACAGGTGAAGTTCGCAGACGCTGTTCGGCACGAAGCTTGCGCACTGCCACGCGACTGAACACTTCCGCGAAGCTCATCTTGAAAGTTATACAAGTGGTCAAGTCGGACTCATGGTTGCGAAACCAGAGGTTTGCGACGTCTGTTAGGCAGAACAGGACGTTGTGCAGTTTCCTAGAGTCGTCCCACTTGTTGCGCGCGCTCACCCTTTCAAACGACAATAGCCAATCTTCTACGTCATGGTCATCGATGTTGCTAAGGAAAGCAGGATCGCGCTGGCGCAGCAAGGTTGACACGACCGACGGAGATTGGGCCGCGCCTTGCTGAGTGGCGTCATCAGGTGTTGTCGGAGCGGCGGTGGGCAACGTCCGGTTTCGGAGCTCCAGGTTTGAAAAGGGTAACCCGCACCTCCACCACTTTGATACGGAGATTTATTGACCTTAAGCGATAGACAAAAAACCAGCGCCGTCATAAGGGAAGAATGGTCTCGGCGACAACCGCTCGTGATCTGCGCTCGCGTCCTACATCAATGATAACACCCTACTACTGCTTGGTTCCTGTTTTTCTTCCTCATTACACAAGCTTTTATGTGGAAATATATCCTTGTAAATATTTTCGTAACGTTGCCGCGTAGACCAAGACTCGCATTACACGACGGCTTGCTGGTTCAGTCCACGACGAGGAAGGCGTGACTCAATGCCACTGAATCAATGTGCACGCTTGGAAGTAGCAGACGAGCCACGAGCGGCCACGGCCTGATGCAGCTTAGCTTTTTCGTAACGCTCGTCCGCGCATTCAGCCATGCGTCTCGTCATCTGAATAGAGCTTAGTGACCGATTTGTGCCATGACTAGGTATACATGGTTGCCCACATTCGAAGAGGGTACGCGGGATACTTGATGAAGGCCGTTCCAAGAATTACTGTGCGATCGTTTATTAAGTTACCTCGGGACATGAACATGAAATTGGTAAGTATTAAGCGAAAATAATCAGCGGCAAATATTGAATTGCCAAAAAAAGCCTGAATAACAAACACATGTACTGATGTCGTACTGCAAGGCCTTTCATTTTACATTCAAGTTGTAAACATTGTGCAAGGTTTTTCATATCTTTTGCGGATAGAGTATTAGAATTGAAACGATGGATATGTGCGATATTATGCGAGGGCGCCACTGCGGAAATGTAGGAAGCAGGGTGGCGTAAAGGTCGGCGTGACACTACGCGAAGATTATCTGTAGCCTAGTTAGCGTATGTCTCTTAGAGCAACTCGCTGCTAAATGAGCAAACGTATCTGTTTGTGGTCGCCGAAATGAGGCGAGAGCTTCGCAGCGAAGCCGCCGCGTCAGCTAAGTCGTCATACCCCTGGGATACTGCGCTCGAAGTCGGAGGTTTGATTCTATCCCCGGCGACCGGAATTCAATGGAGTGAAATATAAATCGTTCGCGTATTTAATGTTTTATTCACGCTAAAGCACTCAACGACATGAAAATTATGCCGGAGTCCCGGAATATGGCGTGCCTTATGATTAAATTGCGATTGTAGAACGTGATACATGTGTAAGGAAGTTTATTAAGCGAGTCCAACAAACGGGCGGTAGCTCGGAACAGTAAGCACGGAGAACAAGATGGTGGTGTTCGAGCGCCGGTCTCGAGCCCTCCGCTCTTGATGATGATCGGTATGTCATTCCCTTCCTTTCTTCATTACAATTGCCCCCGTCGAGAAAGGTGGAGCCATCCTGGCGATCTAACAGGTGGGTACAAGAGGGTCGAAGTACGGCTTGAGGCGGTCTACGTGAACAACATCACGTCCACGTCGACGACGGTCGCCTTGCAGCGGAAGAGGCTCAATGACATAGTTTACGGGGGGAGTACGCTCGACGATGCGGTAGGGACCATGATAATTTGGGAGCAGTTTGGACGACAAGCCAGGGGCGCAGGGTGGTACAAGCAGCCACACAAGTGCTCCAGGAGCGAATGTTGTGCCGGAGAGTGATCATCATCGCGGGCGTTTTTCTGGCGTTGTTGGTCGGCTGTAGTAAAGCGCTTGGCTAGTTGTCGGCAATCTTCAGCGTAACGGGCCGCTGCTGACACGGGCGTGCACTCTGAGGTATCTGGTGCGTATGGCAGCAACGTGTCGATAGTGTGCGTCGGCTGGCGACCGTACAAAAGGAAGAAGGGGGAAAACCCGGTTGTGACTTGTGTAGCGGTGTTATACGCGCATGTCGCAAATGGAAGAACCAGGTCCCAGTTTGATTGATCAGATGCAACATGTGTCGCAAGCATGTCGCCTAGAATCCGATTAAACCGCTCAGTGAGACCGTTCGTCTGAGGGTGGTAGGCAGTACACGTCCGATGTACAATGTTGCACTGGTGGAGAAGTGCTTGAATTGCATCGGAGAGAAATACGCGGCCACGGTCACTGAGGAGTTCGCGAGGAGGACCATGCCGAAGCACAAAACGCTTGAGGATGAAAGAGGCGACGTCCTGTGCTGTCGCCGTGGGTAGAGCAGCGGTTTCGGCGTATCGTATAAGGTGGTCGACAGCAATGATAGCCCATCGGTTTCCGGCCGTGGTCAAAGGTAAAGGTCCATAAAGGTCAATTCCAACGCGGTCGAATGGGCGTTCTGGGCATGGAAGGGGCTGCAATGAACCTGCGGCAGGATGCGGTGGTTTTTTTCATCGCTGACACTCGTGGCAGCCGCGAATGAACTTGCGGACAAAGCGAAACATTCCGCGCCAGTAGTACCTGTTCCGTAAGCGTTCATAGGTCTTGAAGACGCCACCGTGAGCACACTGCGGGTCGGAGTGAAAGGAAGCGCAGATTGTAGAGCGAAGCGTTCGAGGGATAACTAGGAGCCACTTCCTACCATCTGGCGAGTAGTTGCGCCGGTACAAGAGGCCATCACGGATGCTGAAGTGCGAAGCTTGGCGTCGCAGTGTTCGAGTGGCCGAAAGAGTGGGTGCCCCTGATAAAACGTCAAGAAGCGAAGCGATCCAGGGATCGTGGCGCTGTGCAGAGGAGACGGTGGCGACGTCAAGAGCTGACAATGGATGGGCTATAGTGGATATGGACGCAGTTTCGGTGGATAGTGGTGACCGCGACAGTGCATCAGCATCGGCATGCTTGCGTCCGGAACGATATATAACGCGGATGTCAAACTCTTGAAGTCGAAGAGCCCAGCGGGCAAGGCGACCTGACGGATCCTTCAACGAAGACAACCAACATAATGCATGATGGTCCGTAACTACATCAAACGTGCGGCCATATAAGTAAGGGCGGAACTTGACAAGCGCCCAGACTATTGCCAAGCATTCTTTCTCGGTGACGCTATAGTTTCATTCAGCCTTGGTGAGCGTTCTGCTGGCGTATGCGACGACATACTCTGCGAACCCAGGCTTTCGTTGCGCGAAAACAGCACCGAGGCCGACACCGCTGGCGTCTGTGTGCACCTCAGTTGCGGCCGTAGGATCGTAGTGGCGCAGTATAGGTGGTGACGTCAGGAGACGGCGAAGGGTGGAGAAGGCTTGGTCACACTCAGAAGACCATGACGAGATATTGGAGGCACTGCTTAGTAGTTGGGTCAAAGGCGCAATTATAGAGGCGAAGTTGCGCACAAACCGACGAAAGTAGGAACATAACCCTATGAAGCTTCGTAACTGCTTTAGAGTCGTCGGTTTGGGGAAGTCAGTCACGGCACGTAATTTAGCTGGGTCCGGAAGCACACCATCCTTTGATACCACGTGACCAAGAATTGTAAGTTTTCGCGCAGCAAAACGGCACTTCTTGAGATTTATGTGCAGCTGAGCGGTTTTCAGACACGTCAGGACATGGTTGAGGCGTTCGAGATGGGTTGCGAAATCTGGCGCAAAGACAACAATGTCGTCGAGATAGCAGAGACACATATGCCACTTCAAACCCCGCAGGACCGAGTCCATCATGCGTTCGAAGGTGGCAGGCGCATTGCAGAGGCCGAAGGGCATGACATTGAATTCGTATATACCGTCAGGCGTGACGAAGGCTGTCTTTGAACGGTCGGCCTCTGCTAAAGGCAGCTGCCAATACCCGGAACGCAAATCTAACGACGAAAAAAACTCGGCACCTTGTAGGCAATCAAGGGCATCGTCAATTGCGGGTAAAGGGTACACGTCTTTATGAGTGACCTTGTTTAGGCGCCTGTAATCTACGTAGAAGCGAATCGATCCATCCTTTCTTTTTTTAACGAGAACCACAGGGGATGCCCACGGGCTTTGTGAAGGGCGAATAACGTCCCGTTTAAGCATATCGTCAACCTGGTCGGTAATAACTTGACGTTCCGCGGTGGAGACGCGGTAAGGGCGTTGTCGCACTGGCGAGTTGGAGCCGGTGTCGATGTTGTGAACAATGGTAGAAGTTCGGCCAAAGGCACGTTGGGCAACATCGCAGGAGTCGCGGAACTGGTAGAGCAGCTGGAGAAGAGCAGAGCGTTCAAATGGGGACAGTCCGTCTGCGATCGACGAATCGAATAGGTCAGCAGCTGGAACATCAGAAGGAGTAAGAGCACTGATGACGTCGAGGTCGCGTCGAGCTGAATCTTGCTGCACGGAAAAAATTTGGCCGATATCAATGGGTTGCACGCATCCAAGGGATTCACCTTTAAGCAGTCTGATGGGATATGGAAGAGGATTTGTGAGGCAGAGAGCGCTTGTTGCATTCGAAATAGAGAGGGTCGAATAAGGCAAAAGAAGTGGCTTCCGATTTAGAAGAAGGCGTGACGGTTCAAAGAATGCAGCTTCATCACATATGCTTTTGCAGAATACGGGGAGCAAAACAGCTGCTGTCGGCGGAATTTCTGTGTCTTCTGTGACGACTATTTTGTGTGCGGCTTGATGAGCGGGGTAGTAGGACTGGTCACACAAGGGGAAGAGCTCAAGTTCAGATCTGGCACAATCAATAACGGCGTGATTATACGATAGAAAGTCCCAGCCAAGTATAATGTCGTGCGAGCAAGAAGAAAGGACGATAAGCTCGACAATGTAGTGCTCTTTAGCTATAATAAGTCGAGCAGTGCAGGCAGCTATAGACCGAACAGGGTCTCTATTCGCTGTACGTAAGGGCATCATCTCAAGAGGCGTGGTCACCTTCCGAAGCTTGCGGCAAAGTGTGGCGTCTATAACAGAAACGGCAGCACCGGTATCGACAAGAGCATATGCACGGATGCCTTCTACGAAAACTTCGACAATATTCGACGGCAAAGTTCGAGGACTTGAGCATTTCGACAGCGCAGTTTTTGCCTCACGAACTGCGGAGGCTAGTTTCCCTCATTTTCAGGGGCTGGTCGACGACGCATGGGCGACAAGGAGCGGCGACGGGGTGAAGGTGAGCGACGAGACGTGGGTTGCGGATAGTCACGTGAAGACGTGCTTGTTTGGGGACCCGGACCTTCATAACAAGAGCGGGGACGATCTATGTAGTTCGGTGAACGGGCGTCTGAGTATCCTGTCGCGCGACGGCGGCAGAATCGGGCGATATGACCAGGGCCACCGCATGCAAAACAGATCGGCCGGTTGTCGCGTGTTCGCCAGGGATTTGCAGGGATGGGAGCAGACCATGTCACGGACGGCTGAATCGGGGCTGCAGCATACGACACACCATGGGGTGGTGAGGGCTGTTGAAGCTGCTGCCGCTTTACTACCTCAGCGTAACTAAGAGGCGCGGCGACCGGTTGCTGCTGAATGGGCACCGGCATGGCCTCGGAAATCTGCTCTTGAATGACGTGTCGAAGCACGGGAGCCAACGGGATTGGTCGCTGCAGTTGCTGCTGTTGTGAGAGCTCCTGACGCTGAGCAAACGGCAGGAGAGACAACTGACGGGCCACCTCCTCACGCACAAATTCTTTCATTTGTGCGATAAGGTATGACTGGTCAGGCATGATGTCCAGTGCAGCGAGCGGTTGATTGTACGTCTGAGATGAACGTCGCGTGAGAGCCCGCTGCCTTCTCAACTCGTCATAGCTGTGGTAAAGAGTTACAACTTCAGACACAGTGCCAGGAGACTTCGCAAGAAGCATCTGAAAGACATCGTCGTCGACGCCCTTCATAATGTGCTGTATTTTGGCACTTTGGCTCATTGAGGCATCGGCGCGCCTGCAGAGATCGAGTACGTCCTCAATATAGGCGGTAAATGTTTCATTCGGTTCCTGTGCCCGTGTGTGCAGCCGTTGCTCGGCGCGTAACTTGCGCACGGCAGGGCGGCCGAAAACGGCAGATATTGCCTCCTTGAAAGCAGACCAGTTTTCAAATTCCGATTCGTGGTTCGTATACCACAGCTTCGCCACGCCAGCCAAGTAAAAGTTCGCGGTACTCAACGTAGCAGCGTCATCCCGCTTGTTGGGTCCACTAACTTTTTCGTAGGACGACAGCCAGTCCTCGACGTCCTGGTCTTCCGTACCCGAAAATACCGGGGGGTCTCGCTGGCGAACGGGGCCGGGACAAACGGCGGCCGGGAGAGGTGGCGGCTGTTGGGCTGCGTCAGCTTGCATGGTCGAGTGCAACGTGCGGGATCGGAGTTCCAGGGTGCCGACGATGTGCGTAAGGAATGTAAGGAAGTTTATTGTAAGGAAGTCCACCAAATGTAAGGAAGTTTATTGAGCGAGTCCAACAAACGGGCGGTAGCTCGGAACAGTGAGCACGGAGAACAAGATGATGGTGTTCGAGCGCCGGTCTCGAGCCCTCCGCTCTTGATGATGATCGGTATGTCATTCCCTTCCTTTCTTCGTCACACATGGAAATTTATATTTAGCTCTTGGCCGTAAATCTGCTGAGAACAAGACAATAGGATGGGGGGATAAGGTTGATGGAATGACGGTGATGGAATGAAGACGATGGAATGAGGAACAAGGAGTGATATCGATGGATGATGACGAGCGAATGAGGTCGACGAGTTGACGACGGATCTAAATATAGTTGCCGATGCCAGACGTCTGTTCGTCTTTACCCGTTGTTTGGTGAGTAGTCGACTAGACAACAATACCCCAATTTCGCATGCTTCTAGGCAAAGCTGTCTCCCCATGTTCATTCCCTCTCCGCTACATGCCGATGCGCGACGTACCGAGATAAGTGGCTAAAAGTGAAAAACAAAAATCTGTCGATTCAAAATATCATAGCTAAGTCAAGAAAATCGTTAGCAAAGACAGCCAAAAATAAGTATCTTCAGACTTTTCGTGAAATGAAAGGAATGGCAGAAACAGGACGATGTCAATTATAGACAAGTACATAATAAACAATTTAGCTACTGACGTCATCTTGCTAAGAAACAGAAACTAGAGTCGAGCACAAGAACTTCGAGAGGAGGACTTTAAAGAAAGTTTTTGTTGTAACTGAACATAACATTAAATTGTAAGTTCCCGCTTGCGTTTCTGTTCGATATTCACATCCTGTCCGCTTATTGCGCTTTAGTAGATGTTATTTAGAAGGAAGTTCGAAACACAACGGCGGTTTGCGTGTTAGCCTTTTCTCCGTGTCCTCGTTTCTTAGTTTATGCATCAAACACAAATTACTATGCCACGTGCAAAAAGGCACGTCACTTTTTAGTTTCGTATTTTATCTTCGCTGTTTTCATCAAGCCCTCAAATGTACTAACATAAAAAATCATCACGCTCCTTAAAACTTCTGTGCCGACTCATCTGCGTGTGCGTCTCTAGGCTTTAGCTACCAGCACGACCTGCTGTGGAGTAAACAAAGGACGACAGCCGTTCTTGGTTCGCGTTTTTCTTGCGCTTCTTTGTCATGCTCCACCGGCCACCAACTGGTCGAATTCAAATTGCCTCTTCGTGTTTCCCTTCGCGTGTACAGGGTGACAAAAAAATGATAAAAATGTACTCCTGGCAATTCACTCTATTGATCCCTCGTTCAGTCAGGAAATTTGTGATGCTGGAAACTATCTTGATAAGGTGACCTATTCAAAGTTTCACTTTGTGCTCTTGTTTCCATGCCAAGCAAGCGTCCCTGACCTACTTTGTATGAGCTGGAAAACTATGGACACTATGTAAATGAACAGTAATCATAGTCACAGAAACATTGGTTAGTAGAAGAGGCGAGCGGTGGTACATGTCTATGTTAGAAAGTCTTTAAGAATTTCATTAGTCACAAGAAAATCTAAAACAAGTTGGCTGGAAGAGCGTCCGGTTAGCAGATATTGCGTTTGCATCATCTCAGCGACATGCAACTTGCGTAGGGCGGTGAAGACTTCAGCAGCGTACTGGATCATAACAAGTATAAAATGATTGAGGACGTTAAACGGCAAAGTATGAGTACATTATGCCATGATTAGAGCGAGACGAACATGGAAAGGAACATATCTTAAGCCTGCACGAATTCCACGCATACCAAATAAAGAAATCGCGGTAAGTTCTGCGACAGCGAATGGAGCATATAAATATGCTTTAGTTAGTTTTTATTGACATCAACATGCTTATCGCGTTGTACCTATCAAAAGATACTGCGCTTTAATTAGTACTGTTGGGATATATGAAGCCGCTGCGTGTTTAACATGTGTATTTATTCTTTTAAGGTAATCTTAACGTTGGCTGGAGAAAAAAGGAGCGCGTGTGTAGAGATCAAAATAAAAAAATATTAGTGCTCCTTTTACGTCCAAGTCGTAATCATTATTCGGTGTCTTCGCAGACACATCCACTCAGTGCCAGGACTCCTGCTGAGTTTTCCTGTAAGCAGGGGAATCCAATCTTCCGGGTATAGAATTTCAATTTTCAAGCTGCGCCTCTACTAAAAGTCCGATGTTTGCAGCCTCGCAGCTCACCTCAGTATTATTTCATACTTATCGACGGTTCTCGAAGCCGCATAAGTATCTCCGCACATGTCAAGCACCGATCATGCTCCAAGGGAAGAAGGAGAGAAGTGTGTTACGGCCGAAAAGAGATGGTTTTGTTTCTCGCATAGAATGAGCCTATGCAATAGTGCACGAATTGATAACCAGTCCCATCGATAGCTCTTGAATGACTTCACTCTTTACTCTAGTATAGAACCCTCTGCATCAAACACTAAAGTGTACAGAAGGCAGTAACTATTGCTGCCAAACTACAGAAGTCGCATAGATTTACGGCGACATATCTTACGTTTTGTGGGTCAGTGACTCAAACGAAAGTAACATGCAGTTTGCGACTAGGTGAACCTTGTTATGTAAAACTGTTCTAAAAGGAGGCCTCTATGAAGTAATGTGGCTAGAGCCAAATGAAACACAACTCACACAAAATAAATGCGGCACTTTCTAAGTTCTTGTACATTCCGAGGCATTAAGGAAAGTTTAGAGAATAATTATTCCGGACGCCATGGCCACACAGACAGAGGAAACAACCAGTGCTCCCTGCCAAGGCCAAAACATTACCAGCATTTCAAAGGCAAAGCGAACAGTATCCTGTCCAATAAATCCCAGGAAACAGGAGAACTTAACAATCCGGACAATACAGATTTTTTTAGGTGTGCAACGTAAACATTTCATTCTTCGGGATAACCAAATTGCTGACAGTTAGGTGCCGTCAGTTTGATCGAAGTTTGACAGCTTACACTAACGTGCAGATATTTTTTGAAGCCCGACAATGGCCCTGGAATCCCAGCTGTACTTCACGATATTATATTGTCACGTTGGACTTGGTGGTAAAGAACACAGTAGCAGTACTCTGAATGACGAATCTAACATTTAATGGGCAAACCAGTGCCTACAAAAATAGTCTACACTCAAAGCACAACGCTAGCGGCGAACACAGTCGGCGATCGTCGAAATCTGATCAGTGGGGCAAGCGCGTCGGCTTTTATATATCAGTGATCGAATGATCAAGAGTAATCGCTGGTACTCGCGTGTCTTCCACAAAGTTCTACACCATTCGCGTCACGCATACATGCTAACAGATTACACAAGGTTCGGTGACAGACAGCGGATGGAACCATCGATAACGTTTTCAGAAACTTCCTATACATGCAGGCGCGTCCTGCGCAGTGAGATAACATTTCTTAGGCGGTGAAACGTGGTCCCCCGTTAAAGATAAACAAGTACACGTGTCAATACCGCTCCTCTTAAAAAGCATCGACCCGACGCAGCAAAGAAACGAAAGTAATAAACAAAAACCCCCGTAGAAAAGAAACAACAAATTAAGGAAGTTCGTCAGCGTGCGTAAAAGGGCTTATGACGCACCACGTGGACCACTTCAGATCGTGCGCGGCACAGCTGTGAATGCGAAATGCCGTCTGGCGCGAACTCAGAGTCGAGTTCGCCAATACGCCAGATGATCTTGTAGCGTCGGAAATAGCGTCGCAATAGTTTCTCACTCAGTCCGCGTCGACGCATTGGGGTCCAAACCCAGACACGGCCGCCAGGCTCGTACTGGACGTAGCGTCGCCGGAGGTTGTAGTGCCGGCTGTCGGTACGCTGCTGGTTCTTGATCCGCAGGCGGGCGAGCTGTCGGGCTTCTTCGGCCCTCTGGAAATAGGTAGCGACGTCAAGATTCTCTTCGTCGGTGACGTGCGGCAGCATGGCATGGAAAGTCTTCGTCAGGTTCCTGGCGTGAACAAGCTTGAACGGGGTGATTTGTTTTGTTTCTTGCACCGCCGTCTTGTAAGTAAAGGTTACGTACGGCAGGACTGCTTCCCACGTCGTGTGCTCGACGTCGACGTACATTGCTGGCATGTCGACGAGGGTCTTGTTCAGGCGCTCCGTGAGACGATTCGTCTGCCGGTGGTAGACAGTTGTCCTCCTGTGGCTTGACTGGCTGTATTGCAGAATAGCTTGAGTCAGCTCTGCTGTAAAGGCCGTTCCTCTATCGGTGATGAGGACTTCTGGGGCACCATGTCGCAGCAGGATGTTCTCCACGAAAAGTTTCGCCACTTTGGCTGCGCTGCCTTTCCGTAGAGCTTTAGTTTCAGAGAAGCGGGTGAAATAGTTCCTCGCCACGATGATCCATTTATTTCCGGTTGTGGACGTCGGAAAAAGTGCAAACAAGTCCGCACCTATCTGCTGAAATGGTCGGCAAGGAGGTTCGATCGGCTTTAGTAACCCCGCTGGCCTTGTCGGTGGTGTCTTGCGTCGCTGACAGTCTCGTTAAGTCTTGACATAACGGGCGACGTCGGCGATCAGGCGCCGCCAGTAATACTTTTCCTGTAATCTCGATAGTGTCCGGAAGAAACGGAGGTGCTCAGCGGTCGGATCGTCATGTAAAGCGTGCAGTACTTCTGCACGCAGCTCTGAGGGAAGAACAAGAAAGTAGTTGGCGAGGACTGGTGAGAAGTTCTTCTTTACGAGTAAGTTGTTTTGAAGCAAGAACGAATACAATCGTCGCTTAACTACCCTATGGACAACGTCGGTGAGCCCATTAAATACTCCACGAGGCTTTTCAGCTCCGGGTCAGCTCGTTGCTGTTCAGCATTCTTCCGCGCTTATTATTCCGAGGAAGGCGTCGTCATCCTCGTCACCTGGCGGCGTCGGGTCGATGAGGGCGTGTTATAGGCAATCGGCATCAGAGGGTTTTCGGCCGGAAATATAGGATACAGTGATATCATAATCTTGCACTTTTACGCTCCACCGCGGCAGCCTTCCTGAAAGGTCCTTTAATTTCGCTAGCCAACACAGCGCGTTATAGTCGCTAACGACTTTGAATGGCCTGTCATATAGGTAAGGGCGAAATATTGCTGTAGCCCAAACGATGTCGAGCCTTTCCTTTCCGGTTGTAGAATAATTGCCTTCCGCTGTTGACAATGACCTGCTAGCGTAAGCTATCACTCGTTCACATCCGTTTTTTTCTCTGGACTAGGAGGGCACCGAGGCCTAGGTTGCTGGCGTCAGTGTGTGTTTCTGTATCGGCGTCCTCGTTGAAGTGCGCAAGCATGATGCCGGTGGCGACTGCCTGCGTCATTTGGTTTCTTGAAATACATAAGCCTGTGGCGTTTACGACTTGAACTCGACATCACATTTAGTTAGATGTGTCAGCGGCTCAGCGATGCGTGAAAAGTCCTTGACAAAGCGCCTGTAGAAGGCACACATGCCAACGAATCTACGCACTGCTTTCTTGTCGATGGGCGGCTGGAACATTGCGATGGCAGCTGTCCTCTGCGGGTCAGGGCGGACTCCAGAATGGTGATGGCGTGGCTCGGGAACAGAAGCTCCTCGTAAGCGAAGCGGCACTTTTCCGGCTTAAGAGTGATCCCTGATGTCTTGATGGCCTCTAGATCTGTCGCAAGCTGCCTAAGGAGAACGTCCAAATTTCTGGCAAAGACGACGACTTCATCCAACTAATCAAGACACGTCTGCCACCTCAATCTTGCTAACACCGTGACCCCGACGCGTGGAACGTTGCAGGCGCCGAGAAATGTCCGAATAGTATGGCCTTGAACTCGTAGAGGCTGTCAGGCGTGATGAAGGCGGTTTTTTGCGATCACTCACGTCGACTTCTATTTGCTAGTAGCCAGAGTTGAGATCCATCGACGAGAATTGTTTTAGCGTTGCAGAGCCGATCCATTGCATCGTATATCCGTGGTAGTGGGTGTACGCCCTTCTGTGTGATTTTGTTCAGTCGACGATAATTGACGCAGAAACGTAAGGTGCCGTCATTTTTCTTCACCAAGACAACAGGTGATGCCCACGGTGTTTTAGACGGCTGGATGATGTCGCACAGCATATCGGCAACTTGTTGCCTAATAGCATCGAGAAAGAAGTTTAAACAAGAGCGGACACTCCCATAGAGCCCAACGTCCGAATTGACTGTAGCGCACCAAGCGGATGGTATTAACACCTTCCGGTTTCGGATTTGGGCACATGCGTTTTGAACGCCAGTTCAAAACGCCAGTTCCGCTGATCAGCACGGCATTTATTATTATTTTTTTTAGCTTCTACTGCTGAACCACGATAGGCCTTAGCGCGGAATCGTTTTATTTAGAAAAATGATTGCGAACAATCTTTACAAGTCTCCACCGAATCTGTGTCACGTGTACATTCATAAAGAAAACGTCAGACGTCTTGTGAAATGATGAAATGTTTATTTTGCTCTATATAAATGCTCGATACGGGTTTCTTGTGCGTTCATCCAAAGTTGTGGCACCATGTAAGCCGCAGTCATTGCCGTATGAGTCTCCACCGAATGCCATCAGCTGGAAAAAAGTAAATTACAAGCATGTATTATTTTGGTATATTGACCTAACAGGAATATTTCGTGTAGAGGAGAAACGTGCGTAAATAATGAATAAGCGGCATTACACATAAATTGACTTTTACATATATTTCGTAGTAAATAGACTCTTCCCAAACAGTTCCATAAAGTCTGAAGAAGACATCCGATTGTCAAGCATCCCTCCCTTCCCGCGCATTATTTCCTGCACATTAAGAGCACGAATGCACCGGTGACCGCGCGTTTCCAAAACAACTTGGCCTCAGTCGACGCCATGGTACACTATAAAAAATAGGGAGGGTATCCCAGGAGTCAAGCGGCCGATTTACTTTTCAAAGGGTTGTTTCACTCTCTCAAATTTTCAAGTGGAGTGAAATGTGCTTTTCACTCTGCTATTCTGAGCGAGAGTAGAATACCCGTTCTACTCTTGCGGCAATAAAGAACAAAACGTACCGTAATCTTCTCCTTCTACTGTAGGAGGCTGGCCGCGAACATGTCGATGTATTACTCACGCACGCTAAGCAAAGAATACACTGTTTTGCTTCTAAGGGAACAGGCAGCCACAGTTCGAAGGAACGCGAAGCGAGCGTTATCCGTTTTCACTAGGACTTGCTCCACCACGTGCGCGCGCAACATCGCGGTACATCACAGTACTGGAGAAAGGTGATCCGTCCAGCGAGCCGCAACGAAGGCCATACAAGCGAGATCGCGTGTCCGCCATCTCGCGTCGCCGCGAAAACACGACAATCGTTCGACATTCGTTGGATATAACAACAAATCCTCCACGGTAGGCAAATTCTAACTTAGGTGAACATCCTGCGTATATAACATGCTATCGCCAGGAAGTCGTCGTGGCGCTTAGCCGATGCGATTGACAACGGACTGGACAAGCGCGCTGTGTCTCTCGATGTCAATCGATGTCGCTATAACTGCATGTTATTTTATCACTTGCCGCTATCCGTAACAGCTTTGAAAATCGTAAACGCTGCCAGAACCACGGTATCTCCAATAATACGTGAGGCGAGAGGACGTCTACAATGGTTTGTTCACCAGACCATGATTCCGAGCCTATGCGGAGCGTGCTTAGCGTGCGTTTTGCGTCTAAATTTATTAGGTTTTGCACTCTACTGTGCACGGAACGTTGAAATAAGGAGTCACATAGCAGAAGGCGTCATATTGCTGGCGGCATGCTTTCGTTATATATAAGCCGAGCGCTTGACGGTACCTCGACCATTGGTAATCTGCGACCACTGAAGTTACGTGCACCACCAGTGCTAGTTAGAAACTGCCGCAGGCATTCAGCTGCATGCTGCAAGAGGTCACTTGGGCGCGTTACCTTGAACCTGTTGAAAACACACGAGGAATTCGTGTTTTATGATGAATAAAGTATAAACCACATTTAAGCGATCTTGCGCGCGACAGCTAAAAGTGATGCGATGGAGATGGCTGTCGCGTTCGCTCGTCGCCTACAAGCCGTACTCCGCGCGAGCGACGATATTGAGCGACGTCTCCCCGGTGTTGCCGGTATGAAGGCTGCAAGTACGCGTCGAAACTAGCGTGACGCGTGGTTTAGTAATTTAAATTGATGTATTTTACTATAAAAAGTAGCATGACATATTTCCGAAGGTGTTCCATTGTGTTCTTATCCTTGCACGCATAAGTATTCAATCGTTTGCTCGTTCCGAGCGACAATCGGTAGTATTTGAGTGATGTACATCCAGTGCCGGCTTCGCGCTATCGGCTAGCCGCTCATTGCACTTCTGCGATGCGAGTGACGATTTCTTGATTCTAGGCCTGTCGCTTGGACACATCAAGCGACGGGTCGTTTTGTCGCTCGAAGTCGTCGCTCGTCGCCGTCGGGCACTAAATCGCTCTCATGGAGATTAGCCCTAAGAAGGAACTGTTTTGCTCATGTATTGAAATTGTGTGATAAGTCTGATTTTACGTCTCCTGTTGCGGTTTTCGAGCACCGTGCGAATCTGAAGGAGTGCTTATGTCTACGAACTCGGTGAATTGTCAAGCAGCGACTTATGCATTGGCATCGAATATAACGGCTGCTGTGTGGAATTAGAATTGCAGGGGCGCTTTGCATACGCTTATTGTTTTGGACATGCCTGTGCATTTGCTAATATGAGTTGGCGTTTCAGAGTTAAGTCATATGAACATCTAAATCACCCTTCCTCTGAAGGTTACACGCGTAATTTGTGCACCTTGCTACTGCATTGCAGATCAAGATGTGTTTATTGCTTTCATATTTTTAGTGGAGAAATAAAGTATCAAAATAAAACGTTCCTTTAATTCCGAGTTACCAGTCATATGTTGTACGCCAAACAAAGAGTTGGTCTAATAAACTAATAACTACAGCCTAACTGCAACTTTTACATTACTTCTAGAATGTAAAATGCTAGATTTCAAACTGCAGTATTAGTAGAGTCCGTCAAAAATGGACACCATTGGGCACCTCGTAAATGAATAAGTTCATGCCTTTTAGTATGCATAGATGCATGCCGCAGTGAACGTCCTTGTTATTATTGAAATGTGGGCAAGCTTGCCATTACAAGCCTTCTTGCCGTTTTTTTACAGGCACATGCAGCCACGTTCATTGAACTGGAGGACCATATTTTGATCCTTACTGAAGACACCCAGACATTGTCGATATCCTCGCCTTCCTCGACAACACCCGGGGGGGGGGGGGGGGGGGGGGGGGGCACAAATACCTATGGGCCCCGGGTGCCAGACGACCTAGCTGCGCCACTGATCAGGTAATAGCAGATTTGTTGAAGGATGGTGTGCAGGTTGTTCTAGAAAAACTGGCCACCCTGTATACGCAATGCCCCATGAATTCTAGCGCACCGGAATCTTGGAAGAACGGTAATATAATCCTAATCCATAAGAAAGCGGACGCCAAAGACTTGAAAAATAATAGACCGAACAGCTTACTCTCCGTTGCCTACAAAGCATTTACTAAGGTAATCGCAAATAGAATCAGGACCACCTTACACTTCTGTAAACCAAAGGACCAGGCAGGATTCCGTAAAGGCTACTGCACAATAGACCATATTCACACTATCAATCAGGTGATAGAGAAATGTGCGCAATATAACCGACCCTTATATATAGCTTTCATTGTTTACGAGAAAGCGTTTGATTCAGCCGAAACCTCAGCAGTCACGGAGACATT
Organism: Dermacentor andersoni; assembly: GCF_023375885.2. Taxonomy (NCBI): domain Eukaryota; kingdom Metazoa; phylum Arthropoda; class Arachnida; order Ixodida; family Ixodidae; genus Dermacentor; species Dermacentor andersoni. Next base: position 55,926,631 of record NC_092818.1, read on the forward strand.
ACGGAATCAAGGTGTAGACGAGCCGTATGTAAAAATACTGAAAGATATATATATAGGGGCTCCACAGCCACCGTGGTCCGCCATAAAGAAAGGAACAAAATCCAAATAAAGAAAGGCGTCAAGCAGGGAGATACGATCTCTCCAATGCTATTCACAGCGTGTTTGCAGGAGGTATTCAGAGACCTGGATTGGGAAGAATTGGGGATAAGAGTTAATGGAGACTACCTTACTAACTTGCGATTCGCTGATGATATTGCCTTTCTTAATAACTCAGGGGACCAATTGCAACGCATGCTCACTCACCTGGACAGGCATAGCAGAACGGTGGGTCTAAAAATTTATCTGCAGAAAAATAATGTAATCTTTAACAGTCTCTGGCAAGGGGGGGATGAGAACAGCAGTTTACGATATCTAGCGAGACACTGAAAGTGGTAAGGGAATACATATACTTGGGACACGTAGTGACCGCGGATCCAGATAATGAGACTTAAATAATCAGAAAAATAAGAATGGGATGGGGTGGGTTTGGCAGGCATTTTGAGATCATGAGCAGCAGGTTGCCATTATCCCTCAAGAAAAAAGTGTATAACAGCTGTGCCTTACCAGTACTCACGTACGGGGCAGAAACCTGGAGGCTTACGAAAAGGGTTCTACTTAAATTTAGGACGACTCAACGAGCTTTGGAAAAAAGAATGATGGGTGTAACGTTAAGGGATAAGAAAAGAGCAGCTTAAGTGAGGGAACAAGTGCTAGTTAATGACATCTTAGTTGAAATCAAGAAAAAGGAAATGGGCATGGGCAGGACATGTAACGAGGAGAGAAGATAACCGATGGTCATTAACTGTTATGGACTGGATTCAAAAGGAAGGGAAGCGTAGCAGGGGGCGGCAGAAGGTTAGGTGGGTGGATGAGATTAAGAAGTTTGCAGGCACAACATGGCAACAATTATTACATGACCGGGGTAGTTGGAGAAGTATGGGAAAGACGTTTGCCCTGAAGTGGGCGTAACCATACTGATGATGATGGTGATGATGAGATATATCCATGTGATAAAATAATAGTGGTACAATAAAATTGCATATTTGCTTAGTACTATGATACGTATTTGCAATGAGCACGGTGCCTGTGTTCACTGTAGAAAGCAACAGCTCATGCTTTGTTAGGTGCTTACATACATTTAATAGCTTTAACACCACGTCCCAACTCCACTTTCTAGAACGCACGTAGCACGGAAGCTCCGCCTAATTACCTCGGCAGTGCACCACGTCGCAAGGGAATGAGCCACATTTAAGTATAGGCGACTGTACTCAATTGATCCCAGCTTAAATCTTCAAGCGCCATCACAGCTTCGCCATAGAGACGCCACGCTTCTATATGGACTGTGGTTTGGCGTTGCCTTTACCAAAGCCTATGCATTCCACATAGGGATGACCGACACCACAACTTGTGACAACTGCGGCCATGAACAATCGATTGACCATATTTCGTCCACCTGTCCGCAGTACAGTTCACAGAGGGAATGCCTTCGCCACGAACTTGGCCAGCTGCACGAACAACCGCTACCGGAAAGCAGAATTTTACACCATCGAAAGCACCTACCGTCACAGAAGAAGGTCATGCAAGCATTATTGAGCTTTTTGCGATCTACCGGCCTCCGTGAAAGTCTTAAACTCGAACGCCTCTTGAGTGTGTGCGCCTCCGTGTGTGCGTGTTTCTTTAATGTTTCTCTCTCTTTCCTCTTTCTAACCCCGCTCTCCCATCCCCAGTGTAGGGTAGTAAACCGAAGACTGATATCTGGTTAATCTCCCTGCGTTTCCTTTTTATCCATCTCTCTATAACAGCTTTAATAGCTTACATTTAACAGCCCGTGAATGCAAGTTAATGTAATGCCGATGGTCATTAAGGGTTACGGACTGGATACCAAGGGAAGGGAAGCGTAGCAGAGGGTGGGAGAAAGTTAGGTGGGCGGATGAGATTAGGAAGTCTGCAGGGACAACATAGCCACAATTAGTACATGACCGGGGTAGTTGGAGAAGTATGGGAGAGGCCTTTGCCCTGCAGTGGGCGTAACCAGGCTGATGATGATGATGATTAATTCAAGGGTGCAAATACAAACCACTGGGATTGTGTATTTGAAATGCTGACATAAAGCAGACAGATTTTCGTATCTTCCCTTTTATCAATTTTTTTTACCCGTAATTTAGAAGTATTGTTTCCTTTTAGGTTCCAGAAAGGGGAAGCATTGGGGGAAGAGAAACCCATGTTTAACAAGTCATTATCGTTTACGTGCATACTCGCGAAACCAGTTCATTTGAACCGCTCCTGCCTCCCAAAGCGAAAGCAAGGAACAATTAAGGCCTTTAACTGTGCACACCATGGTGCACACCCTACATCTTAATAGCCGAAGAGTCACTTGGAAATGAAAATGATTAAAAAAATTTAAATTCTGGTTTCTCCTTCTGTGAAATAGTCATATCATAGCTTCTGGGAGGTATTTGATATCTTGATTAGGGTGGCTCAATGTACTTGCGATCCAAGTATGCTAGTGGAGGTAGAGATGCGTTCAATGCAAAGAACAGAGCATCTGAGTATAAACACTTGTTCATCAATTGGCAGATGTGAACATATAATGTTAAGCAATAGCCCCTTAGTTTCATGGCTTCTGTAGACATAATTATTATAAGGCAAAATAAAATATAAATCATTTTTGCACATGGTAAATTTCTGGACTTCAGATAGAGTGCACAGTGAGGCGATGTATTAATCTCAGACACACATGTACTTGTTTTGAGACGACGATTCTAACAAGTGCGATAATATTTCTTACTTTAGCGCATCTTAACCACTTCAATAGGAAAAATGTTTGGTTTTAGGTAGTTGGTTCATTGTGCAAGTACATGCATAGTTGCATGCAAAATCCACGTGCATAGAAGGGATATGCGAAATAGGATGGTGCCATTCTCAATTTATGTTGTGCTTCTTTGTTTTTTTCGTGCACTTCCCTGCCTGTACTTATGCTTATGTAGCCTTTGATGCATCATATTCATCACATCTGAAGCCATGCTATACATTAGTTAGGTTGCATATTCAACGAGCCACAACAATTGATCATATAATCATGCAAGTTGCTCCTCAGATGTATAGCATTCTTACCGTAATGGGAATGAAAAGCTACCATATATGACAAGAAAGTTGATGGGCAAGATTTTAATGCCAATGAGCGGTGCAGTTTTGTACTCATTTGCTACATACTAGATAATATTGCAAATTTAATTTCATTTATTTGTGAGAAAGTGTAACGGATCAATCCCAACAGCACCAGGAAGCTACTTTCGTGTGGAGGCCAACTGAATAGGAAATAGGATACGCCTCTGTACCGCTCTGAGACCGGGCAGGATACTGCTACAGAACAACAAGAAGCCACATTTAGAAACAATAGGGTGCAGCCCATACATGAATAACTTTATGTGCAATATAAGCAAAACTAGCTAGACCTGCGGCCTCACATAAGAATGTACAACCCATTTCTAAATGCACTTTACTCTCAGTCAGGAACATCTATACGCTACTGCACGGGACGTTATCAAATGAGCTGCTATCTTTGAATATGGCACACAAAAAAGTTTCTTGCACAGTTTATTTACATTAACAGCCCCATGCTTAGCAGCTCATCTGGTAACCGCTGCCATATAAATGCACGCGTTTTGTGTCAGAAATGCGTATGCTGTCCAGTAAGGTGGTGCATATTTCTCTTCGATCATAGTGTGAATACTTTGTGAGTTTGCACATGTTTGTTCTATGTTTAACTTTCCGTTGTATACTTATTTTTGAAAAGAAGGAGCCAATTAAGATTAAAGGATATTTCTACACTGTAATACTGATGAAACTTATGTTTGTAATATACTTATGTTTTATTACAAGATGTGTTCTTAAGTTCATGGGCATCATTGTAATCTGATTCTATATGTTTGTCAATATGTTTCTAAAATTATTATTCGGGTTCTGCTGTGACTCATCAATAAAGATTTTGATCTTTTAAGAGAGAAAATGTTTGATTGTATTAAACGGTGACTACAGATTACATCTCATTCACCAAGCAAGAGTGCAGGAGCTGCTATTGAAGGAATCAGATATTCCCCATATGTAAGTATTGCGAATCCCTTCTAACGTGACCGTGGATCTATATCGTGCTTTCACACAATTGGGAAGAGTACAAGCACTCTGCTTGGGGGAGTAGAAACATTCGGATTGGAGGAGTAGAAGTATACGGTTTGGAGGAGTATAAGCACTAGGTGTGGGGGAGTACTATTAACCCTGTGGGGGGAATATTAGCACGATGCGGAAGAGTACAAGCACTCGCTTGCGGTGGAGTAACAAAACCCTGTCAGGAGGAGTTGTGCTGCTCTCTCTCAAAGAGGGTCGATGTACTCTCAAAAAGAGAGTGAAATATGGTACAAGCAGATACTCCCTCAAAGAGAGTGCCCGGAACTCTTTGTTTTTAGAGTGTACGCCAAGTACACAGAGATGTCTACAACACAGCCTCTCAGCCAGGCCATGCTACACGCTCGCAGAATGCCTTCTAGTCGCACTCCAGACATATTCGTGGGTGCGAAGCCTGTTTTCAGTCACTCAGAAGACAGAAATGTCAAGATCTTGAGGTCCTCGGAGTTATCTTTTACGCGTCCTGCCGGCGCAAGCAACACACTCCCGTGTTATCACTCTCGGCAATCGCTTGTCGCGTTTTCGACAAGCGTGAGTATCGAAATAAGGTATTCGTTGTTGCAGGGCCATAAATACCGTCACAATCTTGTCCCACTAAATTTAAATACAGGCAGAACTAACTCACCACGGCCTGCTTGCTTTTTTGCTAACAGCTTCACAACCGCCGGCGCGGCAAGCACGCCTCAAAAGTATCCCAAAAAGTTACGAAATTAATTACAAAAATTTTTGCGCTCAGAAAATGCGTCCCGAACTTCTCCCAGTAAGATTCAGTACACGCGAAACTAACTGCGGCACACAGCCGACCTGCTTTTAGCTAACTGCGACACAACGCCGAGCGCGGCCACTGTGCTTGAAAAGTACCCCAAAAAGTAGTGAAATTAGTTACGATAATGTTAGGGGTCAGAAAAAGTGCCAAAACTTGTCCCGGTGAGATTCAGTACACGCAAAACAGCGTCACACGGCCAAGGTGCTTTTCTTCACAAAGCCAGGTGCGGCGGGCGTGCCAAAACACCACCGAAATAAGTTATAATAATGCTTGGGCTCATAGAAAGCGTCGCAAACATCTCCCAGTACCAGTAATTAACTCAAGTTAACTAGTCCTGGACGGCGGAGCTGTTTTTCGATAACTGCGTTACTATATAGGTTCAGCTTTTGGCAGTAAGCGTAAATGTGCTAGAAGTGCGTCGCAGACTCAAACAAAATTCCTCACCTTGCTGTAGTCCAGTAGTGCAGCGGTTTAGTGTCGAAATGCAGACGGAACATAAGAGAACGCCGGGAGCCCTGAAAACGGGCTGCATCCTAAACAGACGGGTCGCCGAGCACGCGAGCTTCACATGCGCAGCCGGCCTCGCTCGCTCCTGTGGCATGCCTGGCGCATGACGTATGCACGCGCGTGTGCCGTGCCGCTAGCTTGTTGCTAGACAACGCAAGAAAAGTACGTCGCAAAGTATACCTCCACTTACACACAAAACTTTTTTAGCTTTAGAGGGAAAGAAAAAAAAAACGTCTGAAAGTGCATTTCATTTTTTTTCTGATGCTCGCGCCAACTAACGGATGGAGTTGACACTAGGCGTGACCTGTTTCCTGTTGCCAGCTTTTGTCGAGTGTTCCCTGCCCTTTTCTTGAATTTATTTCTGTACGCCAATAGCTCCACGTTCTCGCGTCGAAACTCAGTTAGGGCTCCGGCGGAGTGGTCGAGCGCACTCTTCGCTTACTATGCGATGCTTTGCGACTGGTGTTTGTCGAATCCTAAATGACGTCGAAATGCAGTCTTTGTATCGTCGGAGAAGAGTTCTGAGCTGTTGCTGCTTACTCACGGGGAGCCTTGGATTTATGCCGAAGTCTGGTTCGGGAACTATGGTCATCGGGCTGGATGCGGCAGAATCCAAGAGGACAAAGGCATTGTTGGTCGCGAATACATGAAATCAGATTAGACTATATTCTGTAACGACAGCGGATAGAACAATCGATTATATTTGTTAGGCGGTGAAGTGTGGTCTCCCGATAAAGATGATAAAGTACATCGGTCAATATCGCATGATATGGTAGATATTGCTATATGCATGATTATTTAATATCGCTACCTAGTAGGGGCGTGCGAATTTTAGAAAATTTCGAATAATGAATTGAATGGTGCACTATTCGATTCGGTCTTCGAATCTAAGAGTCACTTGTAGCCGCTCGCCATCACTCCTTAAAAGAGCAGTGATAACGTCACACACGCTCGTACTGCAGACTGACGTGAGCAGCTGACGCCGCGGGCGAGCGCGGCCCTCCCCACCTCGTGCTACTTTGGCCCCCTCTAGCAAGCAACGATGAGATCGCTTACGCGGTTGCGGATGCCGTGGCCGCCAGCGACTCGGTGCATGAGCAGGCCGCCCCTCCTCCGCTTTCTGCCTCATTCTTTAAGGCAAGCTTCTTCCTCCGCCTTTCTCTTCGCGCTTTTTTATCTCCCGTTTCACTCTGCGTTCGCTTTCACCTTTCGCTGTATTCCTTCACTCGGTTATGAGGTACAACGATGAGGTACGCCGACACTCAACGCAGGAACGGGCGCCTAGAAGATGCGCCGTAAAACGCGTCATGTAGCAAAGCTGTGACCATAATTTCCTTATACCATAGGCGAAGTCAGGTTTCAATCCGCACAATCCTTAAAATTGTTTGAAATGGCTGTGCATTGTGAAAGCCTAACTCGGTTCGCTTCACATCGATGCGTGCTCAGCAGTGTGCATGAAGCCAATGTCTAATATGGGTGACATAAAGGATACTTTCTGTAAATAATCTTCGCTAAGAAAAAGCCTTGATATGTGGTGAAACCTTACTGGACTGAAAAAGGCGCTTCCGTCCCGTGGCATAGTACGAGGTAGGTTGTTAAATATATAGGCGTGCACGCGCTGTCTTCGGTCACAGTACAAGCGCCCAAACATCTAATAGGTGTATTTCCAGTCATAGTTCTTTCAGTGGTCATTGTTAAGTTGCCCAGACGAAGAAAAATATTTTCATGCGAAATCATGAAATGGTCCACTGAGGGAAGAAGTCTGTGTCTGTGTCTATAGCAGCGAGACGGCACGGAAACTCGCACTGCCATTGGCTGCGATGCCACGTCACGAGCGCGCCTCGACAGAACAGAGTGGGCGAAAGGGAGAGCCTGCTGCTGCGATAGCGCTCCAGCTTTGCGTGAGAGGAGGCGGCATTGCCGCTACGCCACGTTACCCTCACGCTTGGTGCGTGCGCTCCTCGACAAAGCAGAGCAAACGCCTCCTATACAGCCGGCCTGTGCCAACACTCTCTGGACTAACTAAGGCCTTAGCACACCTGCCGTGACGTAGCGCGAAGAGGCCTACAGTCGCCATCACTAATGGGGACGTTGATGGAATCGCGGCTTGGCCTACCTAGCAGCAGTAACCTAGCTTCACTGAATACTAACTACTGCACACTTCTTCGGGTAAAACTGCAGAATGAACAGCAGGCGTCCTACACGACATTCATTTAGAGGCCCGGGCCGCAAAGTAGCTCTGTAAAGCTTTTGATAGGTATTGAGGCGAGCAGCTATTTAGCATCGCATTTTCTATTCCTTATTAGTACACATTTTTTTTTATGCTTTACCTTAAATAAATTTACCAACACATAAAAGGGTTTGGTTGCGTATTTTTGTTCTTATAGTTCTTATGGCACGGCAATGATGAAAAATGAAAGGCATTAAAATAGCTTCACATTGGCGTATGAACAATTTTATTGAAGACACATGTATTTATTCCAGTATAGATTTCGCTTAAAACAAACAATTTAGCTTTCCACGCGTTATGACATACAGTACTGCTGTCCACTTATTTACAACACCTCAAATGAGTTCAGCTGTAGAGATGTAAAACATCTGTTCAACTATTTACAAAGAAAGGTCTGCCTCATTCCGCAGAGTTTCAACTTTTCTCTTCTTTGCCTTGGCATTGACATCCAATATTTTGCTATTCGTCTTGCAACAATAGTTCTTGTATAAAATGTGGGTGCTACACCCCAACAGGTGCCTGAACGCCATTTCACACTCGTGTCCTTCCTCGCAGGCGTCAAACTCTTGAGGAATCATCTCTGACGAGCACGAGCAGTTGAACCGTGAGGTCCGTGACTAAACGGGGCTGGTGCGGCAGATTAATAAATTCCTCTTTCGTTGACATTTGCTTACCAACCACGTAGTTGTGTGCGACAGCTTTGGCAGGAACTACAGCTGGATAGACAATCCTCTCCTGTCAAGCTGCTTTTCGAGGACTCATCGTTCATCATTTCCGAACGTCTTACTCTGGAGTGCAGTGACACAATGAAGTTTGCACCTGGTATCGCCCTAAACCAGGAGCTCTTGGCTTGTTCATCCAGCACAAACCTGAACACTTGATTTTTCGGCAACGATTTGTAACTGCTCCAGCAGTTGGGCGCGCAGGACTTATTAGACATATCCTGGCACGGGCGTAATCCACATTGTGCAGCAATGAAGGCTAGGCGGACACACAACCGCAATCACAGCACAAGCGCGGCGTCCATAACACACTGGACGAGCTCATCCAGACCGAACGCGGCTCGCAGCTGGAGAGACTCTCACCCCGACGGACCGCCACATCCTCACCTGGCTCGGTATCACCTAACACGATCAACACTGCCATAAAAACTGGATCCCCTCCACCATACGAGCCTGGATTCACGCCGACTTTATCGCCAGAAACATGCACCCTGAATACAACCGCGCACGCCGCACAGCACTTGCCACGGCTCACACCAAAGCCCTTGCTCGCCACGACGGTGTCGGTTTCATCCATGCCACCGAATATCCCCACGGTAGCCGCTTTGCAGACGTCACCACGCGTGAAGGCTCTGTCCACTATGGGTCAGCCTAGTAACTCCACACTGTGAGGAAGCTGAAGTGCCCATCGCGCTAGCCACACAGACCTAACATGTCATACCGTCGTCTCTCACTCCCGCTCCACCGATATCAACTATATGAACGGCCGTATCTCACACCAAGGTTTGCGCAGCTTGCAACAAGCACCTCGCTCAACCGGCCATCAGGTTAAACTCGTCTGGTTCCCAGCTCATGTAGGCACCGTACACCCGCACTTCCTCAACCTCAACGAGGTTACCCACTCCCTTGCGCGAGTTCCAGTTAACCGCGCGGGAAACGGGGAGGCTGGCCCCACTGGCAGGGATCTGCTGACACGCTGCAATAATCTTGTTACATCTTACTACTTAGAGCGTAGAACCTTCCCCGGCCCGCACAACAAACTGTCCCGAACGCAGGCTACAATTGTCCGCCTGCTACAAACCAATACTTACCCCTCTTTACACCGTTACAACAAGATCTACCAAGCCATCTACCCCAATCCTACGTGCCATATCTGCAAGACACAGGCGGCCATGCTTCCACGCATGCTTTGGGACTGTACACAACAATACTCCTACAGTAACTCCAAGACCCTCTCGTCGAGTTGGCACGCTGCCCTGCGTAGCTCCAACCTTGACGACCACTTCTGGGCGACCCAGTAAGCCTGCGAGGCGGCGAAGAGGCAACACCTCGACGTCCCCACCTGGGAGGCCTAGGCCCAGCCACCACCTCTTGCACGTTTGAACAGACAATTTTAGTTCGGCTTACGCAACTTTTAGTGCACGCTATACGCTAAAGTGTAGCGTACGCTAAGCAGCGCACGTTTCTTTTACAGGTTTAGTTGGCTTGCACGATTTTTGGATCTTAGAGGCCATATGCCATCGTTTCGGCTATTTCTCGACTGCAGCGATAGGTGCCACTGACATCGCGAAAGTTTCTTTCGTTAGGCTTCGACTGGTCCGAAACGAGAAGCGATTTGGAAAACACCACAAGGTTGCCCATAATACTCTGTCATCGAAGCGGCCTGAGACTAAGCGAAAGCCCCTTACAGAGTCATTTGCTACAAACGAAGTGCAGTTTACGAAAGCAACGCCACATTCAATTCGAAGCGGGCAGGCGAGACCGCCGCCGCCATGTTTCACGCAAACTCCGCAAACCACGCAAGGGTGCTAACACTAAATCTGAGAAATAGAATCTTTTAGCAGTGCTAGGGAAAGTACGGTATACGGTACGGTATTACCGTTCCATCTTACCGTACCGCGTCGACCGAATACGTTTTAGCTGTGCAGGTTGCTCGACACGGGACGGTAATATGACGATGATGATAGTGTCTATGGCAAATTAAAAGTGCTGCGTGCAGAGGCCAAGATAGTTAGCTTATATATATATATATATATATATATATATATATATATATATATATATATATATATATATATATATATATGCGATATCTCTAGAAACCTTTGACTAGCAGCATTTAATTTTGCTGTCAAGCCCAAGCCTTATTTTATAGGTGCGTGCATGCTCCCGTAGTTAGCCGGTGGGCTGTTGGGTCACTGCGACGGCTCACTGTACGTGGTTAGGCTTCTGCAGGACCGCGTTGCAAGTCTGCGTTGTTTCGAGGTTTTCTCTTTGGGCGCAGCATAGGTGAAGTTAATTAAGTGCAGGTGTCATATCGCGGCCTGTTGAGCGAGCGACGATCTCCTAATGTGCTCTCTGTCATGCAGAGATATAGACGACATTTGTCTCCTACAACCAGAACCAGCGCCACGTCGTAATTTACACGACCGCGGTTTGCTGGATGTGGAGGCGATGGAGAGCGACGAGTTTTATCACTTGTATCGCTTTCGACAGATTGACTTGACAGGCCTTGCATCGGCTCTGCTGATTTCCGAAGAGGTCATCAGCGCCCAGCGCGTCCGGGTTCCAGGCAACGAGGCGCTCTGTATGGCACTTCGACGCCTGGCCCACCCCAACCATTTGTGCGAGCTGGAGCTCTTGTTTAACAGGCACAGCTCTGTGCTGTCAAGCGTTGTGTGTTCAGTGCTAGCTCATATCGAGCACTACTTCGACCACCTGCTGGCTGACATGACTACGCAGAAGCGGCAAAACTTGCTCGCCGTCGAAAAATTCTCCGAGGTGAGTCGGCCTAGTATAACTCCTTCAGGCGCGAATCACGATGGACTGTCGATACATGAGTCACATTTACGAAACTTTATTCGAAGGCACCGGACACACGAAGCTACGTCAAGGCCGCATTGTCAAAAGACTAGTGATAGTGCAAAAGACTAGGTCAGCCACTGCGTATGCAGAGTATGAATAGTTGTTATCAAAATGTCGCCATGTTGTAGTGGAACGGGAATAGCTTCCGGTCTAAGTGTGCAGGTTTGAGAAAACGGGTGGATCAGTTCTCATTTCCAGTGTTACCTATTAGACAGAACGGTGTACAGAACGCTTCTAGACTAGCTAACTACGTTGTTTATACGTCTGCTTGATCTTCAGCACTGAGCATGGCGATGATCTGTGTTCGAATAGACTTGCCATCAGCGTTAAGTGCGGCAGCGTCAGACATCGTAGGATACGTAGCATGTGAAGTTCGGCTCAGCCGAGTAAATGTCGCTAAGTTCAGTGTTTATCTACAGCTAACTACAAATACTTCACTTTCCACATTAACAGGCCTCTTTCAGAAATACACAAAAGATGTAATATGTTGCTCAGGTTTCAATGCGCCCCATGTCATTTTGGGAAGCGCCTACTGCGACGGTAGTCGAAATCAGGTACAAAAGAAAATTCAGAAGAGTGGTCTGTGTTGAATGACGGCTCAGTGACGTTTGTAGGGATTTTAATTACTGCCGCTGCCTGGACCTCACGCCCTGCTCAAACGATATTGCATGTGGAGCAACAAGGAGAACATACATTGAAACAAGGGGTAGTGATCATTTTTCCGTTTTAATGCAGCACTCTAGACAACAATTTTCTCCTTATCGGCGCTCTGCAAAAATATCGAATAGGCGAGCATTTCGATATCACATTACAAGTCAAGCTGTTGCGGCCAGTCATACAGACAGTCTCTTATGGCTCATTGAAGAAAAATTAAACTTTTGTTCAGTGTTTGTCATGATTCCCGAAAGTAACCCTTATGTAGGCTCTGTATACGTAAGGCTCAGAGATATGCGCTACAGAGCTACAAGAAAATACCGACGCACAGCGCCTATTGTAGATTGCGCGGAATGCCAAAGGTGTATGATCGTATGGGTCGGCAGCTGCAGCACGTAGGTACAAAACGCTGGCAGGAATTCTGCACTTCACTTAATCCTCTTACACATTAATCAAAATTGCAGAATTTTTTACGCTCATCGAGTGGACCAGTAACGCACAAACAACCATTCATAGCTCTACTTTTACTCCAGAAATCACCTAAAACGACATTGCAAACGAGTTCTGTCAGCTTATTACACGCCCAAGCGCAGCATTAAACATGAATACATTACCTCTGTCGGAGTAGTCAAACCATCGATCAAGCTTTCTATACATAGCCGTCATCATAACCTAGGTCAGCCGCTTTCATTAGATGACATAAAGAACGCACTTGCATTATGCCGCCAGAGGACAGCGGCCGGACCTGACGGGGTCACGTATGCTGCCCTGAAAAACCCAAGTTCTGCGGCCCCCAAAACGGTGTTAAAATTACTGAATCATGCGTGGATATCGGAATGTGCTTCTCCGTCCAGGAATATCGCACAAGTAGTTCCGCTACTAACACTGGGTAAAACTCCTTTACGCTAGATTCTTTCCGCCCTGTCAATCTGAGAAGTTGCCTATGTAAACTTAAGGAAAAGATGATAGACGCTAGGCTTCAGTGGTCGACAGAATGCACAAACGCCTTACCGGAAAATATGGTGGGCTTCCGCAGACGCCGGTATATGGCGCATGCTATGTTAGATCTTGTAACATACTTAAATCACGAGAGGAGTTGTGGAAGAATCTCAATCGCAGTGTTTCTAGATATAAAGCTTGAATTTGACACAGCCAGCCACAATCACGTACTGCATGGGTAATTCAGTTTGGTGTGTTGGGCGAACGCTGAGATGCATTGCGGATTTCTGAAGAGACAGGAAAATCTTTATTAAGCTGCTGATCGCAAAAGCACAGATCACGAACTGAATCAAGGCGTTCCGCGAGGTTGTGTACTTAGTCCGTTTCTGTTTAACTGCGTTATGGCTCAATTACTCCATATCATGCCTGTTACCTTGAATTAATCGCAATGTGGAGACGACTTGTGCATATGGGCCTCTGAATAGAGTACTCAAGCATTTCAGCGAAATCTACGAGATGGCCTAAGAATAATTACAGATTTTTTTAAAGCAGAGGTATGTATATTTCACACTAGAAAACTGCTGTCTTTCATTACACAACGTATTGCCTCAAAAGCTCCTAGCTCATGCTAGACTATCAACGTTGGGAACTTGTGCGACAACACAAGTTCTGGGCATTATCATAGAAAGTCGGTTATCGTGGGCTCCCCAAATAAAAGCACGAGAGAAAGTCAACTCCCTAATCAACATTCTTCGTCGTTTGCTGGAGTGAGATGAGGTATTCTTCATTACGCATTCACTCGGCGACCATTAGACATAGAATAGCATAATCTGCTCCTGTGTAACATGGAATATCGTGCAATCTCGACGAAATAATAAAACATATTGGTAGCCAGAAGCCTCCGCATAGTTCTTGGCGTTCCGAGTTCATCTCCCAGTGCTGTGGTAATTGCTGAGTCCCGCCAACCAACTTTTCATGCACTAAGATTTACGGAATCTTGTCGTCACTTTTTTTTCGTTTGGCAACACAACACTCTATTCCTCCACTATACCGACGCCTGCAGGATAGAACCGTCGCACGCGTACGTGAAGATATACGGCGGTGCAAAAACTTTCTGCCTGTTTACGCTGGCCTACTTGCGCAACTCATCCCCCATGGCGACTAAACATTCCAGAAATAGTCAGTTCAATTCCTGGAGTAGGTCGCAAATGTGATATGCCCGTAGTTCCTATAAAGCGAAAGACTTAATCACATCTCTACACTAGGTACGTAGATCGCATTCATGTCTATACACGTGGATCATGCTGGAAACGGAGCTCTACATCGGCATTTTATATAGTTGCATAGCAGCAGAAAAGAGCTTATAAGCTTTGCTAATTAACAGCGTCGAAAATGGCAGAATTGTGCACAGCACTTTCTGCTTTACGTTACATATGTCAGCAGTCAGAACCACTTCGCTGGATGAATCTGAGTGACTTACATGCCTGATCGCTGTGCTTAAAAGAGACCTTAAGAAAAGCGGACGGCACATTGACATACGAAATAATGAAGGCAAACGCCATTGCGAAACATTTACAACGTGACATAATTTTCCAGTGGACTCTAAGTCACTGTGAATTAATACGAAATGCATCAGCTGAGCATATAGCACGTGCAGCACATCAAGAGAATTAATTACCACTACTTACTCTAGCGGCGAGTGATGCGCGATATCTATTGAACAAGCTTGGTTCATAAAGGATGCACAGAACTCGCAATTATAGATTATAGATCCTGGAATAGAAGTCACTATTCCATTTAAAGTAGTTTTTTAAACAACACTTCATAAAACATTTTAAGAACACTTCATAGTCTTCAGCAAGGCACGGCCTATACTAGAAGCTTTCTGATTAGGATAAGAAAAATAAGAGTGCTACATGCTCATGCAGAGAGGCTGAAGTCATAGAACACCTTCTTGTACAGTGTAAAATTCAAGATGCTCACCGCGAAACCATTTGGGAAAAACTACATAGCTTGTATATATGGCCACTATCCTTAGTAAAAATTTTAAGTCGATCGCCAACAAAAAAAACTTCAAAAGAGCGCTGCATATGCCCAAGTAGAATTTTTGGAGAAATAAAAAAATATCAGTAAAATATTAAGTCATACAATAGCTATTGCTGGCATTGTTACTATTAACAGGCAGCCGTTATTACATGTCCATTGTGTCTTCGTGTTCATGTAGCATTTGTTGTATTTGGAGTGCGGCACTCAAGTGCCCAGCATCTTCTGTGTGAACAACTTGGTGTTGTCTACAGTTATGCTTTGTGAACTGATTTTTCACTTACTTCTCTATCGCTCGTGTACCGCATATAAGCCTGTAATAGACCCGTCATATTTAGTTCCACTTACAAGAACTCAGCGCGTGGCTGCCGAGGCACTGAGCGTTGGGCACCGGTTCCTCCGATCGCTGAGAATTGTTTCGTGGTTTGCCGTACAAAAATTGGCACGTACTCATTGACCCATGATGGCGGGAGGTTCACTGATTAGCGGCACATACACTGTGCGTTCGTGGTGCAGCCTAGCAATGCGTCGGTTTGCTGTCCTTGTGACTTGGGTTTGATTCCACCGAGTATTGAAGAACTTGAACAGATATTTCTATCACTACACAGCGGCACATTCCCATTCGCAATTACTTCTTCACTCAAGTTGGACTCAAACACGTGCATTGAAGACCGGTGCACACCTACTGGCATATACCCAGTGACCCAAGTTTGTCCGACGGTTTGCTTCGGGCCCTCCTACCTCTAACCGACAGCCCCATCCACTACCCACTCGACCATGGACTACCCAGTGAGCCAAATAAGGGAGAAAACTATTTGATACGAACAACATAGACATATACAGATACCAATATGAATAAGCAACCATCCTAAGTTCGCGAAGTGCCTCAAGAATGCTAGCGCTTTAATAAGCCCGACGGCATTCGCCCGAAGTTCTTTTAGAAGTGATGTGGGCTTCTTGTATAACCCTTTCTGTGTTTTCTTGGGTCAAATTCTGGCGGGCATAGGCCTCAAGAATGCTAGAGTTTAATAAGCCCGACGGCATTAGCGTAAAGTTCTTTTAGAAGTGATGTGGCCTTCTCGTGAAAACACTTTCTGTGTTCCTTGGATCAAATTCGAACGGCCATAGGCACGGAGAAGTAGAAAAGATAACCACGCCTGGAGCGCGACGATGTGAGCACTTTGCTTTGGCTTTTTTGCTGACAAACGGACAGGGCGTTTCCGCGGCTCTGAGACATAACCCTCTATCGTCGACAGAGGAACAGCATGAAAGCCTTGCAAGCTCGCTTCGAGTGTTTATAAATTTGCTAGCGCAATAAGACCTACTTGTGCATTCGATTCAACCTGTCATAAGCAAGCAGCGCCACCGGGAGCATTACGAGGAGGAGAAACGCGCTGATTGCCAAACATGTGAAGTTACTTGACATCATGCTTCACATTTTGATCTACAGAAAACAGAGGAGCTGCGTTTTTCATCTGCGCATTGCGAATCGTTCTTGATTGGATGCACAACAGCTGTTATGAACTATATGTGTTCTGCAGAGAACATTCGTTGCTTTGGCAACGTGCGTATCCTGTGGGTATGGCAATTAAATTATTTCTATATATTCATTGCCACATTGCCAGTGACCCTCGGTAGGTTCAATAGATTGCGGGTAGCCGAGGCCATGGCGTGTTTCGAATAGGAGAGGATGCTTCTTTCTGCACGCAGGCCCCAAAAGGAGAACACGGCACTACGGTTCGTGGCATGGTGGCTGATACTGTGATAAGAGAGAGATAAAACTTTATTGTGTCGTTGATGGTGGCGGGGGTTGGGAGACTAACCTCCAGTCCCCCCCTTCCTAAGATGGCGGCCAGTCCTTGCATTGTGGCGGCGTCTTCCATCATCCGGACGACCCAGAGCTGTTCTTCTGGATTGAAGCTGAGCAGGAAGGTCGCCCACTGCTCGGCGGTAGTTATCATGCGTGTAGTGTTAGTGTGGTGGGTGTTGGTGGGTGAGGCTTTGAGGCATGCCCAGATAAAGTGATCGAGATCAGCGGAGGCTTCACACGCTTTGCAGAGTGGTGCGCATGCATCGGGGTAAATGCGGTTGTATAGCACATGGTTTGAGAAAGTTTGCGTCTGAAGGAGTAGCCAAGTGGTGAATTGAGAATTATTCAGTTTTTTGTGTTTGCGGAGCGTAACCACTCTCTGCGGAAGTGGAGGAAGATTTCTGTAAACGTGACATTCGATCCCTCGCAGAACAACAGAACTCGTCATGATCAACAGAACTCGTCATGATCGGAAGATGCAAGAGAAGGATGATGCGCCCGGTGTGCGAGAGCTCCGGCTTTCGTGGGCGCCTTCGTTTCCAAACAGACCCGAGTGACCAAAGGCCCAGAGCAGCTGGTTGCGGCGTTGCCTTGAGAGAGGTACGCCGGAGAGTATCTTTTTTGCTTGGAATGCTATCAGCCCTCTTGTGTAGTTGCGAATGGCCGTTTTGGAATCGCTTATGATGCAGTGTGAATTGGTAGAGGCAGAGGCCAAAGTGATTGCCGTTTCTTCTCCTTCTTCGGGCTTAGTGGTGATTAGTGATGTGGTTGCGGCCACGCGGTAATGCGAGCGCGCGACTACGGCGGCCGCCCTCTCGTTCTGGTGGGAGAATTAGGCTGTGCCCACGTAGGGAGGTACATCTGTGGATTGGTCACAGTGCTTTTGTAGTCACTGAAAGGTATCTGTATAGCGCAACAAAACATGAACACAAGAAGAGGCGAAGAAGAAGACAAACGCTTTGTGTTTGTTCCTTCTTGTGTACTGGTTTTGTTGATCTATACAGACACCTTTCAATGATGACGGACCAACAAGCCCATATCGACACCCTTGTCGATTACTTTTGTAATCGTTTAGCTCTGTCTGCATGTCGCTCCTGGTTGTGTTCAGGGCGCATGTTGCGAGCTTTGGGCGGGATAGCTAGCTGAGCACGAATGTTCGGAGGGACGGGCACATTTGGTCCGAATTGGGCGATGTAAGTTATGCCTAGGGTGCCTAGAACGCGCCTGCCCGTGGTGGAATTGGCGAGCCGATCGCCTTGGCTAATACGCTGAGCTTTTTTCAATAAGCTCGTCTTTGGTGTTGCGAATGCCGAGGGCGTCCAGGTTCTCATTACAGGTACAAAATGGGATGATGTAAGCTTGTTTATAGGCCCTCTTGATAATTGTATTGAGCTTGAGTTAATCAGTTTTACTGAGGCTAAGGTACAGGGCGACATATTTGATCTTGCTCAGGGCGTAGGTGGTTACCAGGAGTATGACGTTCTTTTCTCTCATGTCGTGATGTCAATTCGCGATGCGTGCAATGAAGCTGGTGCGTTGGTGTACATGAGTATCCAATTGCTTGAGTATTCGCAAGCCAAGGATACGCATGCTAGGCACTGTAGGTAGGCATTGGTGATGCATGTGCAGTTGTATAGGGAGGTGGGGGTGAAGGTCTGGACGTGGACCTGCCCAATTAGGCTTGCACAGAAGGAACTCCGATTTCTGTGGGACGCACTCCAGGCTGCGCGGTTCTACGGGTGCAACAACCTCGTTGATGGCTTGCTGCAGCGTGTCTTGGATGTCCCCGTCCCTGCCCCCCTGACCCACAGGGTGATGTCGTCTGCGTAAACGCATTGCTTCAGGTTGGGTTTGCTAGCTAATGCAGGCGGTAGTCCGAACAAGGCCACGGTAAATAGGAAAGGGGACAGAAGTCATCATTGCTAAGGTCTCGCTCTACTATGCGTCATGGCGCAGTCGTTCACTTGGGTTTGTTTCAGTTCGACTACACAAGAGAATAAAGTTTCGCCAGTCATTGCACTTAAGATGTGGCCTAGTTTCAACAACTGCGAAGTCAATTTTAACCACAGCTCTTTTAGTGGTAGTCTATGAATGCTAGTCTAGTGGTAGTCTATGAAGACACTCTAGAGCTCTTGCATACGCATTTTTCTGCAAACGCTGTAAGAAAATTACAATACTGACACTTTGCTCGACCATCACACAGTATTCTCCATATCCTCTCAAAATGTTTAGTTTTTGACACTTAAACTTCGTTCAACATATTACAGATACTTCCTGCGCCGTCTGCATTAAACGCTTGTCAGTGCTCTTGAATGCTATTGTTCCAAGTATTGTGCACCAATAATTAAATATATATAAATGCCACGTTGCTGAACAGAACCAAGGTAATCTTGGTTGTCGTCGCTTAGATACACTCAGACCATTTTTTACATTCCATCTAAGTAGAAAATAAGCCTTAATTATTTTTTTCAAGTTCTCAAATATAAGAAAAGATCGAAAGTATAAATGAGAAAAATGTATAGCGACATGAGAAACTCCCGATACAGCTTTCTGTTGCTGAATACGTGCTACCTAAAAGAATCTGCCCGAGCTTCAAAGAAGGCAGCGAATACACGCAAAATTGCAGCCCCACTGGCAGCTCAAAGCTCATCCGCGTATTAACAGGCTGCTTTTACGCTCCGAAAAAGACTTTTACATACCAGGTGCTGAGCAACAGAAAGCTATATCGAGAGTTTTTATGATGCTCTACAGTTCTCTTATTTACACTTTTTATCGGCCTATAATATTAGAGAAGTTGATGCATTTTATAAACGCTACTTATGTAAATAGGCGTAATGCAAAACAAAATGCTAATAATTACAAGCAATGGAAAATCAATCAATCAGAGGATAATGGAACATAAAAGGTCGTTAACTAGTGGATCGCCTTCTAATTTTTCCCTACATTGTCAAGGTTGTAACTGCACGCCAGAGTTAGATGAGTGCGCGATATTGTATAGGCGTACGAAAGAAGATACGCGTCTTATGATAGAGGCATAGCATATCTATAATGGTGGAAGTCCGTGCGTGAGTCAGCCTTCGATTACTTTACATAAGGAAGAGATTAAGTGCCTTAACAGTCATCTCTCACGTAGACCGGCACATGTACTCGACTGACACATGGTGATACCTTTCCTGAGCTTGCGCAGATGAGTTTTGTGTCTTCCTTCTTTTTTCGCCTCAGTGCTCCCATCAGTTGACAGTCGACATGCCTCGCCTCTTTTTTGCATAGGAAAACAACATTATACCTTGTTTCTGTGCAGCTACAGGACATCTCCATATTTTGATATCTTCGTGCACGGTAGTTGCGACAGCCTGTTTAACGTCTACAGTCTAAAAACAGAGTTCCGGGACTCTCTCTTCGTGGAAGTATCTGCTTGTCCCACATTTCACTCTTTTCGAGAGTACATCGACCTTCTTTGAGAGAGAGTAGAAGAACTCCTCCTGAGTTTTATTATTCCAGCGTAAGGGAGTGCTAGTACTCTTCCGAAGAGTGCAAATACTCTCCCCACAAGGGTAATAGTATTCCCCCAGACGGAGTGCTTCTACTCCTCCAATCCGAGTGCTTCTACTCCCCCAAACAGAGCGTTTGTGCTCCTTCGGAACACAGTGCTAGTACTCTTCCCAGTAGTGTGAAAGCACAATGTAGATCCATGGTCACGTTACAAGAAATTCGCAATACTTACACGTGAGGATTATTTGATTTCTCCATAAGCACCTCCTGCACTTATGCTTGGTGAATTGTATGTAATCTGTAGTCGCCGAGTTACTCAAACGAAACATTTTCTACCCTAAAAGGGCAAAATCTGTATTGATCAGTGACCAGACAAACTGAATAATAATTTCATAAACATACTGACAAACACTCTTAATCACATTACAATGATGGCCATGAACATTAGAACACATCTTGTAATAAAATATAAGTATATTCTCTAAAGTTTCATCAGTATAAGTGTAGCAATATCGTTTAATTTCAATTGGCACCTTCCTTTCAAAAATAAAGTATACAATAGAAGATTAAACAGAACAAACATGTGCAAACACACAAAGTATTTACACTATGATCGAATAGAAATATGCGCCACATTAATGGCCAGCAAACGCATTTCTGGCACAAAACGCTTGCACCTATATAGCAGAGTTTACCAGAGGAGCTGCTGAACATGGGGCTGGTAATGTGAATAAATTGAGCAATAAACTTTTTCGTGTGCCATATTCTAAGACAGCAGCTCATTTGTTGACATCCTGTACAGCGTATGGATGTTCCTGACTGAGAGTACAGTGCATTTAGAAATGTGAGGCCGCAGGTATAGCTAGCTTTGTTTATATCTAACATAAAGTTTTTCAGTATGGTCTGCACCCCATTGTTTCTAAGTGTGTCTTGTCGGTGTTCTGCAGCAATGTCCTGCCCGGTCTCAAAGCGGTACAGAGGCGTATCATATTTCCTATTCGGTTGGCCTGCTCACGAAACTAGTTGCCTGGTGCTGTTGGGCTTGAACCGCTACACTAATAAAATAAATTAAAATTTATAATTTGATCTAGTGTGTAGCAAATGAGTATAAAACTGCAAGGAGCATTGGCATAAAAATCTTGCGCATCTTGTCATATATCTTGTCTGCTTATGTTAACATATAGGGTGGCTTTTTATTCCCATTATGGAAAGAATGCTATACTTCTGAGGAGCAGCTTGCATAGTTACTTGACCAATTATTGTGACTCAATAAAAATGCAAATAAACTAAAGTGTAGCATGGCTTCAAGTGTGGACCAAAAATCAGATGTGATGAATATGATACATCAATGATGACATAAGCATATGTACAGGCAGGAAGTGCACGGAAAAGACAAACAAAGAAGCAAATGATAAATTGAGAAAGGCACCATCCTGTTTCACGTATCCCTTCCATGCACGTGGATTTTGCATTCGACTTGCACATGAACCAACTACCTGAAACCAAAGTTTTTTCCTTACTGAAGTGGTTAAGCTGCGCTAAACTAAGAAAAGTTATCGCGCTTCACAGAACCTTCGCCTCAAAACAAGTACATATGTGTCTGGAAAGATTAATACATCACGTCACTGTGCACTCTAGCTTAATGCCACAAATTTACCATGCGCAAAAATGCTTTAATTTTATTTATCCTTATAAAAATTATGTCTGCAGAAGCCATCAAACTAACGGGCTTTTGTTTTATTTATATTTTATGTTCACATCCGCCAATTGATGAACAAGTATTCCGGTCAGATGCTCAGTTCTTTGCATTGAACACATCTCTGCTTCCACTAGCATACTTGGCTGGCAAGTAGATTGAGTCACACTAATAAAGATATCAAATACCTGCCAGAAGCTATCATTTTACTATTTCCCAGAAGGAGAAACCAAAATGTTAATTTTTAAAATAATTTTCAATCGCAAGTGGCTCTCCGGCATCTAAGACGTAAGATGTTCACGACGGTGCACACGGTTAAAGACCCTAATTGCTTCTTGCTTTCGTGTCGGTAGGCACGAGCGGTACTAATGAACTGGTTTCGTGAGCATACACGTAATGGATAATGACTTCTTAAATATGGGATTCTCTTCACCTAATGCTTCCCCTTTCTGGAACCTAAAAGAAAGAAATACTTCTAAAATTAGCTGTAAAAAATAGATAAAAGGAAAGATATGAAAATCTGACTGCTTCAAGTCGGCATTTAAAATACAGAATGACAGTGGTTTGTATTTGCACCGTTGCATTCATGCGCTGTTAAATGTAACCTATTAAAGCTGTTACATGTGTGTAAACACCTCACCAAGCATAAGCTGTTGCTTGTTATAGTGAACACAGGCACTCTGCTCATTGCAAGTATGTATCATGTCACTAAGGAAATATGGAATTTCATTGACGACTATATTTTTTTATCACATGAATATATCTGTTAAGACGCAAAACAAGAAGCAGTCACTTGTCACAAAACTAATCAGTTTTCTTTAAACACATTTCTAACTTTTCAATGAGACTTGCTCCTCTATGTTTGCTTCCAGAGAGTATACTTGATCTTGACTTTCCCTCAGATACATTACATAAATATACGATGTTAAAATGACTGCCTAGAGCACGTGAGAATTGTCATCTTGGTGCAACATACTGTATTTGTAAAGTTTTGTTGACATTTAGTGAAATGGTACACCCAATACACCCACATACCAGTTTTCTCGTCCAAATTGCGTGGCAATGTATTTCGATTCTTTGGCGTGTGCTCCTCTGCACTACGTGGAGACCTGCTTGGCTGGCTCTTTGATATTCCTGTGTGCTTGCAGCTGCCTTCTTGCGTTATGTAAAGCGGGTGCCTGAAAAATATCCTGTGCAAAAGTCAACGCGAGGACATCGTGCAAAGCAACATAAAGACAGTCAAGAAATAAGGTCACGGAAATAAAAGAAAATCTTAGCTCTTAGTCTTCCTAATGAAAAGCATGCGAAACATCTAAATGACTGCAACAGTCCAGTGCTAAACTAAACTAACTTCAATTTCTGGATTTAAAGAAACAAAAATAACCGACAGTTCACCTTCGTTAAGCAACAATGTTGCAATACTCCTACTAATAAATAGAATATTGGTCATTGTCAGATGTCACAAGTCTGTCATTAGCCTGGTGTGTCGAACCACCAGTTGTCACACATCCTAAGCACGTGTCCTGTGTGCCCCCCGCACCATCTCTGGTTGTGCCACCGCTCAATCCGTAATTTGAGGATCATATCTGCAAACATAATGCTCAGTAGGGATGAAAATACCGTCCTCCAGTACAATGGATTTGACTGGATGCGCCTATAAGAACGGGCAACAAGGCTTGTTATGGAAAGCGTACCCATATTTCAATACTAACAAGAAAGTTCACTGCGGCCTGCATCTTAGCTTAAAAGGCACGAGCTTATTTTCATTTATGAGGTGCGCAATGGAGTTCATTTTTCACAGACTCCACTAGTGCTGCAGTTTGAAATCTAGCATTTGACATTCTTGAAGTAATGTAGAAGTTGTAGTTAGACCGCTGTTGTTATTTTATTAGGCCATCTCTTTGTTTTGTGTGCGACAGACGCCTGGTAACACGGAATTAAAGCAACGTTTCATTTCCATACTTTATTTGTCCACTTCAAATATTAAAGCGATAAACACATTTTGATCTGTCATGCAGTAGCAAAATGCACACTACGCTTGTAACCTCCCGAGGAAGGGTGATTTAGCTGTTCACATTACTTAGCTCTGAAGCGCCAACTCATATTAGCAAATCCAATAAGCGTATGCAAAACGCCCCTGCATTTGTAATTCTACACAGCTGCCGTTACATTCGATGCCGATGCATAACTCGCTCCTTGACAATTCACCGAATTCGTACACATAATAACCTTTTCAAATTCGCACCGTGCTCGAAAACCGCAACAATAAACATAATATCAGACATATAGTAACACCACTTCAACACATGAGCAAAAGCAGTTGAGTCTTAGTGCTAAACCCCACGAGAGCGACGTTGTGTGCAACGGCGACGACGACGGCTTCGAGCGACAAAGCGGGCCGTCACTGGAACAGATCGCACGGTTATGGAAATATAGAATTCGTCGCTCGTTGCCCGGAAGCCCTGTGAGTGACTAGGCAATAGCACGAAGCCGGAACTGGACGCACATCACTCCAATACTACCGATTGTCGCACGGAACGAGCAAACGATTCAATTTTTGTACCGGCAAGGATATGAACTTACTGCAAGACCTTCAGAAATACTTTTTACAGTAAAATACATCAACATAAATTACTGAAACACGCATCAGGCTAGTTTCGACGCGTAGTTGCTGCCCTCATACCGGCAACACCAGGGAGAAGTCACTCAAGATTGTCGTTCTTGTAGGCGACGAGCCAATGCGACCGCCATTTCCATCGCATTGCTTGTCGCTGTCGCGCGGAAGATCGCTTATATAGAGTTTATCTTTATTCAGCATAAAACATGAATTCCTCATGCGTTTTCAGTAAGTGCTGGCTAACGCGCCCAACTGACATCTTGCAGCATGCAGCTGAACGCCTGCGGCAAAGTTTCCAACTAGCACTGGCGCTGCACGTAACTTCAGTGGTCGCAGGTTACCCATGGACGAAAGACATCGTCAATCGCGCGGCTTATCTATAACGAAAGCATTCCCCCAGCAAAATGCCGCCTTCTGTTATGTGACTCATTATTTAAACAGTATTCCGTACACAGTACACTGGCAAACTAAATAAATTCAGACACACAAAACACACGCTAAGCGCGCTCCGCATAGGCTCGGAATCATGGGCTGGCAAACAAACCATTTTATGCGTCCTCTCGCCTCACGTATTATTGAACATGCCATGGTTTTGGCTGCGTTTGCGATTTTCAAAGCTCTTACGGATACCGGCAAACGATAAATTCGCATCCAGTTATCACGACCACTGGCTATTTCGAGTGACATAGAGTGACACAGCGCCCTTGCCTAGTCCGTTGTCAATCGCGTCGGCTAAGCGCCGCGACGACTTCCTGGCGACAGCATGTCATACGCTCAGAATGTGCACCTAAGTTAGAATTTACCTACCGTGGAGGATTTGGTATATCAACGAATGACGAACGACTGTCGTGTTTTCACAGCGACGCGAGATGGCTGACACACGATCTCCCTTGGATGGCCTTCGTTGCTGCTCGCTGGACGAGGGATCACCTTTGCCCGGTCCTGTGCTGTTCTGCGATGTTGTCTGCGCGCCCGGTGGGCTAACTCCGAGTGAAAACGTAGAGCGCTGGCTCGACGTTCCTTTGAACTATGGCTTGCTGTTCTCTGAGAAGAAAAACTGTGTGTTGTTTGCACAGCGTGCGTGAGTGATACATCGCCATGTTCGGGGACAGCCTCCTACAGTTGGAGCAGAAGCTTACGCACCGTTTTGTTCTGAATTGCCGGAAGAGTAGATAGAACGGGCGTTCTTCTCTCTCTCAGAAGGGCAGAGTGAAAAGCACATTTCACTCTCTCCTTGCTGACAGAGCGACCAATGCATTTCACTCTACTCGACATTTTGCGAGAGTAAAACAACGCTTTGACTAGTAAATCGGCCCCTTCAGTCCTGCGATACCCTCCCTAGTTTTCACAGTGTAGGCTTAGTATAGGCACAGTGTAGTAGTTTGCCTAAGTATTTTAATTTTATTGTCATCGTTGCTCACATTATTTCGTTTATTTTATGCAAATATATGGAATTATTACTACCCTTGCTCCTTTCCAGGCGCCAGCTAAACATTGTAATTCCTTAATATAACGTATATAACCTGGCGAATAACCAGAGTTTAGAAACCTGCAAATATCATTGAATTGAGCCAACTAATTCATAATTTTCTAGATATTATCGTTTGCGTGCCCCTTATTCCCTCATGATATTACCAAAGTGAACAATGTTCTTCATTCAGGACACGGCGAAAAATAGCAAATAACAGTTTCGAACTTTTCTTGTCACATTACCAGCTTCGGTGTAAAGAATTCCGTGAGAAACGCAACTCAGACTCAACAATAAAACTTAATGCGAAGAAGTCTTGTTTTGTACAGAATGGTTATGTGAATAATGTAACAGGTCTGAAGCAGACGTTTATCATTTCCGGCGCCAAATCTACAGGAATGGTGTTTCATATTTGATGCAAAGCAGCTTCCGAAGAAGCGAATTGATCTCATGATTACTTATAGAATTCTAGGCAACTTATTTTGAGGCATGAAGCGGTCGGAGACGTGCTTTTTGGGGTTTTTTTTACTGCAGAATGCTTTAAGGTGAAAAGAGGAATCAAACTATACCCTCGTGACGTTGCTCAGCGTACCTCGCGTCAGCTGACACGGTGCATACGTGGTGGCGTATATTTAGTGGACCCTGTAGGCGTCCAGGTTATAGTGAGCGCGACGTCCATCTCTACGGCGCTTTGGGAGAAACGTCACCGCTATAGGTCAGCTGGTGTACACCCAAGGTAAACATGAATTGTATCACTAGCGTTAGTTTCTCTCCTGCTGTTTTATATACCAAGCTTCCGAGCGAAACCAAAACCAAGCCTGCTGTCATGGCAGCAACTTGTCGATGCGAGAGAGGTGAATTCAGTGTTGCTCGTCCTCTGCTATGCATACGACGAGCAAGCGATTTTCTCGGCAGAGGCAAAGAAAACGAGAAGTTTTTGTGTTTGTGGAAGCTGTCAGTATTCTTCTCACAGCTGGCATATTTAGCTTGTTTCTACTTGTATGGACAATTCATTTTTATGTGTGTGTTTCCTGTCGCACTGAATAAAACCAGGAAGATCATCCGTAATTAGGAAACTTTCAAAATAGGCATGCACACATGTGAGCCAGCCCACCATAGTATGTGTCTGCTGCGTTTGTGAAGGATATCAATGGCACAGAAACATTTATACTGTGTACGTATTGTGAACTTTAGAAAACAAAATAACATCTATATTTCAGAGTGGGATATAATAAAGTACAATAGAAACTAACATATTCAGGTGCATAGGTTCATAAGTACGCTTACAATTTCTCCAAGGGAAGACGCAAGTTTTTTTCTTCGCACTGGATAACATGACGGAAACAAATCTACCTTCTGCCGCGACACTTATTTGCGAATACTTTTAAAAATGTCAAGCAAGGAAAACCACTCGTAATCTTCTACACAGCCAATAACGCACACTGTGACGCTTGACACAGAGGAGACTGCAATTCATGCGAAGTGGAGTTGTTCGTAGCGGCACTGTAGCCTTGAAAAATGGAGGTAGTAACATGCTTGCCCGCAATAGGATCTTTCAACCACAGTTATAAACTGTTCCCACAAGGTAGTGCCTTTCAGTTCATGCAAGTTAATTTTTATTATAGGCTTCATGGGACTGATACGGAGGGTACTGCAGGGAAATTGAAGAAGCAACGTTATAAATTTAGGTGCTACTATTGAAGTGAGAGCATTGGTTATTGTGGCTTCGTTAGCAGCTGCTGATAAAAACTTCGGACCCATTTGTTACAGCTAAGTGAACCTATTCAAAATATCGTTTTTTTAAAGTTACAATGGAGGCGCTTAAGATTATTTTGATTGACCTCATATACTTTCTGTCTTACTCACTATAAAAGGATACTTTCTACAGGAAGACAAGCTACCAAAAGTGTGAAACCACTGGGCGACTGTGCATGAGCACTTCAAAGTCTAGAACTTCTATTTTAGATAGGGAGCCAAACATAGCGCAAACACCGGAGCGCATGGCTGACTAATCGCCAGATGCCGAACCCCACTTAAGCTCCTTCGAATAAGCATTGCGCCAAGAGCACCGCAGCGGGACTTGCGGAGAAGGTAGATTGGCTAGTGTCCAACCAACAGATCTTCGGCTGCACTTAGTTATTACTGCAACAACAAACATCGCATAACGCACATGTACATATGATAAGCAAGAATATACACGCAGGCTGCTTTTTGTTGCGCATAGATAAGTTTTCGCTTCGTACCATCGCGTAGAAACGTGACCCCGTAACAAACACCGTAGAGAAGATAGCGATAGCCTTGATTCCTTCTCCTGCACAGTGCTCATAGAATGTCGAGATGAGGCCAGTGTGGCTACGCAGGATTGCCCGAGTTTGACAGAGTTCGGGATCTCCGCGAACTCTAGCGTCGCCCTCAGATAGTTAAAGGCATTTAGATATAAAATTCATCCTTCGGCACGCCTCCAGTTTCATCTGTTTATCCATATTCACTTCTGGCTATCATAACTTCAGCGTTACCTCCTGGGCGGCTGAAAAAAAGGCAGTCAAATGGTGAAACTGTCAGATCCTTCTTTCATTTGTGTATTCATCCTCCCAGAGCATGAAGTGTGCATTTAGAAAATTCTAATACGTTAACTTTTAAAGTACTGGGAAAAAATGAAAGGGCTAGCGTAAAAATGCGTTACGTCTGCACTGTTCGCATTCGATGGAGGATCAAACAATAATAGACAGTTTTAGAACAGCGTTCGTCGCCTTACCAATGCTTAACGTAAGCACCTTTGCGAGAAGTTGCGGTGCGTGTGCTTCCAGCTCCTTTAGTTTACCCTACGGAAACTAATACGTAAAGCAGACGTTATAAAGTAGGGCGCCGTCTGGTGCCTCCTGCCAAACGTGTCCAAGCGGAGACGATTCCATTAGCAACCATCCTGCTGTTGCTATTCGGACGCGTCTCGCTAGGCCTACGGGTGCCGGAATCATCGAATGATCTCATAAAATGGACGCGCTAGGCGCTCATAACTAACTTTTCAGGTTAGTTTAGATAAAGCGAAAGCTCATTACATTACTGGCGATCAACGCGACTGAGAGCGTAGCCATCTCGAGAATTCACAGTGAAGCGGGAGCCATGACTGCGGCCATGTTCGAGAATGGTATTACTTAGCGTCCGTAAGCATTACGAACGTTGAACTCCCAAAATAACGTACGTTATCATAGCGCACATACACCAAAGAAACCCAATAATGTTCGGAGCAGGCGCAGTGAGAACGACGCAGCTTCTTTACATGCGTAAAGTGTTTACGTTTGGTCGAAAACGCTATCTGAATCTGTCTAATGTCCGAAACACGAGAAACGCCCGTGAAGCGCCTCAGAAAGTCTTGGCCAGCGGCTTGCCCCATATCTGTAGATACATAGCGGCGCAGTTACAGTGTTGCCACATTGCATTGACAACAATAAGCGGCGTTGGTGGGCAACACTGGCCAGTCTTCATTGTTTGTAACGAGGAGCGCTCGTGTTGACATGCGTGGCGTTATCTCGACACTTTATTATGAGCTGCTTTCGCGCTTTCCGCTACATTTTTGCACTATCCTTGTTCACCTACTGCCGAGGAGCAAAATGAGGCGAGCGACAAACTCGGCACATCCTGCACAGCACAACAGCGCAGTGTTCCCTGAAACATTGGTCGCGAAGCACACATTCCAACACATCTACAGAATAAAGAACCTGACCTTTATATTCAAGAAAAGCAGGGGCGATCGGCAAGAAATGTCGACACTCAATTTTCATCAGCAGGACAGGTAGAAATCAGTCAAGCCTGGAGCTCCTGTAAATGTGTAGACTCAATGTTTTTAGAAACCAAACCTAAATCTACAGACACCGGGACTTCTGAGCAACTAGGCAGAGAGCTGTGCTTTTGAAGCAAAAAAAGAAAAATACAGGTTTGATGGCATATGTATGCTGTAGGCGTATGACCTAGAGCTGAAGAAAAACCACGCGAATCTAATAATTTTCATTGAACGTTTTTCTTTTTGGGTGCGTTCTTATTTATCACCCTTTTGTTCTTTTCAACATAATAGCTTACTCTTTTCGAAATAACCGTGACTGATGCTATACCGCCCAATGGCGACTGTTACTTTTATCTTACAACTGGTTCAGCACGGTTATTTGTCGTCCGTTTCAAAATAACCGCTGAAGAAGCTTGCTCAGTTTTCGTTCATATCTGATTGAGATAGGATAACACAGGCGCCCGTCCAACTTCCCGAGACCGAACCATCGGTGCATGCAAGGACTCCGTTCGCGTAGGAACTTTCTAAAAGCTTAATGTAATCTGCCTTAGAGCTGCAGAAGAAAGTATAGCTTCCTTCGCAATTATCTAAATTCTTAGGCACCCAGAAATCTGTTCAAGTACTACGAAGAGCGTTTGTTATTGTTCAAGAATGTCACAGAAATCGAGTGCATATCAGCCGCGACTACTTCGAAAACCGCTGCCTTGGGTCTCTTCTCTGCCAAGCGAGCAAGAGTTTGGTCAGGAACACTTCATATATGGCAAATTTAGCCCAGTGCATCGGCAGCTATATTTGTTTTTAGTGAACGTACTTTGGGGACATAAGTCTTTGGTACGGTTAAACACCGCGCTAGCACCAAGC
Source organism: Dermacentor andersoni (assembly GCF_023375885.2). Classification (NCBI taxonomy): domain Eukaryota; kingdom Metazoa; phylum Arthropoda; class Arachnida; order Ixodida; family Ixodidae; genus Dermacentor; species Dermacentor andersoni. The sequence continues at coordinate 55,957,300 of NC_092818.1, forward strand.
ATGTTCCATGAACATTGCCTACAATGCTCTGTAGGATAGGGGTGTTACAGCATTGGAGAGCAGTGGTGTGCTATATAGCAAGTATCCTGTGAAGGGCCTCCTGTATAGTTGAAGCATAGATGCCACGGATGTTCCCCTCGTTTTCCTAGCTAGAAAGATAGTACGCGGGTTACAGGTAAGTACCTACTTCGAATATGAGATGGGGGTGCTGCGCAAAACGTCTCAGTCGATAATACCGTCCTAAATTTGGCAGGATTTGTTATTTTGATTTTTTTACTTTCCTATTGCATTATATATACAATATCTTTATTGCCATTAAAACGAGGACATCGGCTTGGGCTTGCCGCTAAGGGCAGCTAAAACGCACTCATTGGTCCAGATGCCGAGGCTTTGGAAATGGAGGTATGTCCGTGAGCAAAAGTATACGGACCAGGCATTACAGGATAAAACTCCTTTGCTACTCTGTCTGCGAATGCAACTTGAAATTAAAGACTGCAGCCGATACTTAGCATTACGAATTTTCCAGTGCACTCGTCAGTTTCCGTTTATGCGTGTTAATTGCGAAGAAATTCTCTTTCTTCGGCGGCCCTGTTTTCCGTATACTTTTGCTCACGGGTGCACTTCAATATATGATCGAGATACTTTCAAAGTGAGTGAAGTCCGCTTCTAACGCAGTGCATTATAATCGTAACGGGGCAATACTAATGGGAAAGATCGCGTGCATTGATTTTACGTACTATGCAAATTGGTACTGTGTACCGACAAGTACTCTCGCGCCCCTCGTGAATCTATGCCAATCTATGACTCAACTTTATGAAAGCCGACAGCGAAGCATTCAAAAGACCTAGGGTGATTACACAGCAACAGAAAAAAGTGCTCGCGAAAATCAATTTGCATTCATGACGGAGGCGGGTGTCACCGAGGAGGTCAGTGTAAATTACTATTTTGCTCCTACTCAAAGACTCGTGAAACTCTATAGGTCATTTGCAAATTTGAGAGGTAGAAATCGGTGCTAATCATATGTGAGGCACATAACATTGAACTGTAAGAAATGACTTGGCTAGAAACATGATGGAAGACTACCAGGGCGCATTAAATCACGCAGGCTGCATCAGGAAGCGAACTCTCCGCGTAGTCATTTCCTTTTATTTTTCTCTCGAGGTATCACCCCAACACGTGACCTCTTAGACTCACCGTATTGGCCAGGAATGTTTGGTTCCCTGTTGTTTAATGAATGCGCACTTGTTTCGCTGCCCTGATGCAGTGCTGCTTCCAGAGATGGAGCACTAAAACCTGCAGCGTCCTCTAACGTGGTGATGCTGAATTGGGCTGATGACTTTTGCCTCAATGGTGTTGCGCAATGCTCTCTCGTAGGTATTTCCTTGCTCCGTCTCCGGGAAACAACAAGGGCCTCTTGCCGGGTCGAAAACTTCTTCATTGAGAAGCCAAGGTGAGATAACTTGTTTGAATTTCACAAAATGCCGTCTGTTTTAAATACCGGGTTTGTTACCTGCCTGGAACCTTTTCCTTCTGGACGGGCACGACTCAGAAACATCGCACAAATTTGCCAATAGAGCGGTTGGTTTACCACGTTGTCTTAAGGAATGACGGTATATCGTCTGCTCGTTCGGTAAATTTTTCATATAGTGTCTCCATTGTCCGAAAATGCTAATTAGCGGAAAGAGGAAACAAATTATTGCGTATTTCTGGTTTCGTTTGTTCATAGTATTGCGGTAATATAAGTAGCGAAACAAAGTAAAGAAAGACAATGGCAAGCAAGGGGTTGTTCCTAGTACTACATCGTAATAAGAGTAAACAATACCGACTTGTACGCGCCTAAGAGCCATAATTACTTTATTTAGCGGAAAACAGCGGACATAAGCGCACAGCGTAATTATGGATTGGAACCAACTAGCCTGCCGATGTATTGCGCGCAAGAGCCTTGGTTTATTGTGGCGTTGACTGGGTAGGACTGATCATAACAGGTCAGTTAATTCTTGACTGATGCAGCTGAAGGGCTGTGCTTCAACGTTATTCTTCAACTTACTCACCACATTGGTTCAGACATTTTTCGCATCGCAGCTCTAAATTTGAGAGGCCCCTGTCGTCAGTCGGCGACGCGTGCGAGCTTCTCGAACGATCTTTGTCATGCAAGTCTTCACAGCCTTTTGCGAACTCATTACGCCACCCCCTCACACAGAGAAAGAGGGAAGGAGAGAGGCACAAAAAAGGAATAAGTAAAAAAATTTGGCACTGAGTCTTCTGACTCATGGGCAACGGCGTGCCATGGTAAAGTCCTTCAGAGTATGCACAGTCCTGCGAGGGGGTGACGGAATTCGCTGCGTGAAAGTGACATGAGGGTCACAGACGAGAACTACAGTTTGTCGAGGTAACCAATGTTTTCTAAGGATGTGAATAAAAAGTTCATCGCACGCCTCCGTTGTGTGAGGCAGGCTAAAGCGCCTAATTGCAGGGAAGATAATCTTGAAACAAGAGGAATACAGAGCGCTTACAGATTATTTCAGGGAAAATAATCTGTAAGCGCCCTGTATTCCTGTTTTTTGAGGGATTGAGTGTTAAACTTCACGTAATCCCACTGTTTAAAAGCAGCAAAGGATCAAATAGTGAATTTCATCGGGCCATGACACGTCGAAGGGGCAATAGTGTTTCACTGCTATTGAGGAAAGTATCAGGATTTGTATAGTTAGCTCTGCGTTCTCATTGGGCTGTTCAAAACATGTCGATGTTGCCGTGCCAATCATGCGTGAAACTGTTTTTGCACAGACGTAGGTCTAGTGTATTGAGTCTGTTTATCAATTACACCTTGCTTACACAAGGCGATAACAGACAGTATAAGCCCTTGATTTCAGAATTATATAAATGCGAGTAAAATATTGATGCAGTGTGGATATTTGGTGTCTGTCTCGTGGAAAATAAAATTATACCCGTAAATTTCGTAGCACCGCTGTACTTAGAAAATTGGCGACTCACTAATCCGCGAGACAAGGCATTGCATCTATCTTCGATGCATCCTGAAGCTTTATGCAGATGGGCACGTGCTCAAAGATAGCGAGGTTTCTGAGTTCTCAAACGGGTTTTATCTCTAGCAACGTACTTTCCTCAGCCGTTGTCAGTCAGTCAATCAGCCATTGTCAGCCAGACAGAAATGAGTCTGTGGCGACGAGCGACCACGTAGACCGGTAAAGTCTCGGGCTCTCGCCGGAGTGGAAAAACCGACACTCCTTCTCTTAGCGTAGCATTCTTTCTAATGCCCTTTTTAGAACGCTAGCCCGTGCCGGAGTGTTCCAGCCGCTCGTGCCTCGTGTAGACGCGAGCGTCTACGTAATTCTCACGCAACGGCGATGCTGCTGCCGCTACAGAGCCCCCCCCCCCCCCCCCCCCCCCCCTAGAGCGGAGGAAAATTCGACGAACGATGGAAATTTCACGTGACGTTCACGTCGAAGGATGCAGCAGGTTCCTGTCGCATATTGGTGGGGCCGATGGCGTGGGCGCTTCAATTCGGAGAGTTTGAAGCGTTCCAGGGCAATCGTGTGTGAACGGCCGTTGACATTCACGACAAAAGTCGTCGGACGACGTTCGAGAACACGATATGGCCCGGAGTAGTGTGGCTGCCAAGGCTTCCGCACGGCACAGTTACGCCGAAAACGTGGGTAGCAGAGGTGAGTGCGACCGAAACGTACGGAGACCTTGCTTCTTGCGAGCATGTAGGCATGACACGTATCTGGCTGAAGAAAGCTTGCAGTTCGGCAAGGTAGTCGGCAGGTGATGGCATAGGCGTTTTGGTGGTGGCAACAAAAAAACCGCACGAAAGGCGTAGGTGAGTGCCGTAGACTAGCTCCGCACAGCAGCAACCTAGGTCGCTCTTGAGTGCGGTCCCGATGCCAAGTAAGACGAGAGGCAAATGTAGAACCCACTTCTCCGGCGATTCATGCGGCATAAGGGAGGCCTTGAGATTCCGGTGAAAATGTTCAACTAGTCCATTGGACTGCGGGTGGTAAGCAGTCGTGTTAAAACGTGTCGTTCCAAGTAGTTTGAGTAGCTCGTTGGAGTGCTCAGTCAAACTGCTGACCGCGGTCGGTGATTATTGTGGATGGGCAGCCGAACCTTGCGATCATTGTAGACACGAAAGCTGCTGCAACAGTGGGCGCTGAGATGTCAGATATAGGTGTAGCTTCTGGCCACCGGGCATAGCGGTCGATGCATGTCAGTATGTAGCAGTAACCTTTCGAAGGTGGGAGAGGGCCGAGGAGGTCCAGATGTACGGTATCGAAACGAGCATCAGGTGGAAGAAAAGGCTTGGCAGACGGGATGGGGTGGCGCTGGATCTTAGAGGGTTGACACGGCAAGCAGCAGCAAACCCAATCGCGAACTCGCGCGTTTAGCCGGGCCAAACGAAACGACTGGAAAGAAGCTTCTGTGTCGCGCGTATGCCAGGAAGCAACAGGCTGTGCACAATTTCGAATAGACGTCTGCGAAGGGATACCCGAATGTATGGTCTAGGTTTGTCGGTAGAAGTGTCGCAGACGACGGACTTACCATGTGGAGTTACAAGGACGCCTTCCAATTTCAGGGACGTTGGCAAATTTCGGAGTGTACGAAGTTCGGTGTCGTCGTGCTGTTGACTGGCGAGTAAATCGTCCTCGATGGAACGTTGTCGCTGCCCTTGATGCGGCAGAAGGTTGTTGTAAACTCGGAGATGTAGGAAAGGGGTCGAATCGCGCTGGGCGCAGAACGATTCATTGCGTGCACAAGGAGCTTGTGGTCAGTCAAGACAGTGAATGCACAACCTTCTAGGAAATGGCGCAAATGTCTGATAGCAAGGTAAACGACGAGTAATTCACAGCCGAAAACGCTGTAGCGCGACTGCAGAGGCTTCAGTTTCTTGCAGAAAAAGGAGAGTGGATGCCACGTATTGTCGAAGAATTGCTGCAGAACGGCACCAACGGCGGTGTTTGAAGCAGCGGTCATGATGGCAGTGCGCGCGTCTGGCTTTGGGTGTCTAAGCAGCGAGGCGTCGGCGAGAGCAGACTTGACTCTTGCGAAAGCATCGGTGGCCTTTTCAGTCCACTCAAGCACTCGTTTACGTTTATTTACCAGCAGAGCGTCTTGGGGAGCCATAAATTGTGTGTAATCGGGAATGAATCGGCGGTAGAAATTGACAAATCCCAGAAATTGGCGAAGCTTGGTGAGTGTGGTCGGCCGGGGGAAGTTTTCGATGACCGAGGAACTCGCCTTCGGGTTGACCGAATTCTCTCTTGGTGGCGCTGATGACAATTCCTTTACTTGCAAGGCATTAAAACAACAACCACAAGTGGTGAAGATGTTCTTCTGCGGAAGAGCTTGCGACGACAAGTTCGTCAATGTATGCAAAAACGAAGGGCAAGCCTCGGGTGACGGAATCGATGAAACGCTGAAAGGATTGGCCTGCGTTCTGTAAGCCGAAATGCATGCGGAGAAATTAAAAAAGACCGACGGGTGTGGTGATGGCGGTATTGGGAAAGTCTTCTTCAGCAACCGGTAGTTGATGATAGGCGTGAACAAGATCCATCTTATAAAAGATCGTCGCAACGTGCAACGCTACTGTGAAGTCCTGAATGTTCGGTAGAGGGTAGCGATCAGAAACTGTAACGTTTTTTAGTGCCCGGTAATGGCCGCATGGGCGCCAGTCTTTCGTCTTCTTAGGCGCCATGTGATGTGGTGATGCCCAAGTACTGGAGTAAGGGCGGATGATGCCAAGTTGTAGCATGTGTTCAAACTCTGCGCGAGCGATCTTGAGTTTCTCCGCGGACAAGAGCCGGGGTCGGAAATAGACTGGTGGGCTGGAGGTGACGATGGCACACGTCATGTTGCACCGGTTGCGTCCAGTCCGGCAGGCGCGTCAAAGTGGGAAACTCGCGTAGGAGCGCAGCGAAAGGTTCGTCAAACATGGCAAAACATAGGCGCGATTGGCGATGTGTCTGATGATGAGACGCCGGGAACGGATAGCTGGGTCACGGAGTCAGTGAGACGGCGTCGTTGGACGTCGAGAAAGAGTCCATAGTTGCGCAAAATGTCTGCTCCAATGACAGTACGACGGACGTCGGCAACCAGGAAAATCCAGCGGAACGCTCATCGAAGGCCAAGGTTTAGCATGACGGAGCGTGACGAGAAAACTGGAATCCTGGTGCAGTTGACGGCTTACAAAAGCGTCGCAGGTGTCGCGTTTCGGTCGGCGTGCTGGGCGTCAGAATGATGACGTCAGGTCCTGTGCTGACTAAGAACCGCTGTCCCGTAACTCTGTCCGTCACGTAGAAAAGGAGACGTGTCTTGTGCCGAACCACTCGTCGTCGTTAGAGGTCGGCCGGCCTGTTTCCCTGCCAAGCGCCGGGATGCCGACAGTGGTGAGCGTCGTTTCCAAAACGGCGGTGGTAGTAGTAGACACCATACGTTGTAGTTGACGTTTCATTGCGGGTGCCCGTGGGTTTTGATTTGCTGGAACTACGGCTGCGTGGGCGACGAGATGACGTGCGGCGATGTTCCGCTCCACAGATGATCCGTTCCAGGCGCTCACACAGGCGTCAAGCGTAGATTGCGCTGCTGAAGAGCAGCGAAGGGTTTGCAGGACAGTTCTATTGTCACGCGAAGACGATGCCGCGGCTGAGATGGTTGGGGTGGTTACTTCCATGACTTTGTCGGCAAAAGCGGCAAGTCCGGTAAGGTCCATGGTAGAAGCTGTCGCCAGGACCATCTGCATGTTAGCCGGTAGTCGTTGCGAAAAAATTCGCGCAACAGCGCGTCGCCGATGGGTCTCGCGTTGTTTCCGAGCAGCTGCCTCATTCGGCGAAGTTGACTAGGGCGTCGGTCGCCGCGTTCTTCAGCGGACAGAAGCTGTTGGATGCGAGAACGCTGTGAAGCTGCTGTGCGCTGTAGCAGCGCTGTCTTGACATCATCTTAGGCGGCGGCAGACAATGGGGAGTTCAACAAATCTGCTACTTCGTCAATGGCGGCGGGCGAGAGCGCTGCAACGGCGTAATGAAACTTTGAAGCTTGAGAGCGGATACCAGCGATTTGAAATTGCGATTCGGCCTGAAGAAACCACGCCGACGGATGCTGATCCCAGTACAGCGGAAGGCGGACAGCGACGGCCGAACAGGAGGGCTCACCGCGTTCCTCGGAAGGGTTCTGCCCTTGAGCTCTCGTAGCGTTGGTCTGGTCCATGGTCGTCTCTACCGCAGGAGCGTATGGCCGTATCACGTCCACGGTCACCAAACTGTGGCGACGAGCAACCACGTAGACCGGTAAAGTCTCGGGCGCAGGAGAGGAAAAACCGACACTCTTTTTCTTAGCGTAGCATTCTTTTTAATGCCCTTTTGGAACGCTTGCCCATGCCGGAGCGTGCCAGCCGCTCGTGGTTCGTGTAGACGCGAGCGTCTACGTAATTCTCATACTACGCCGATGCTCCTGCCGCTACAAGTCTGACTGACAACGGCTGATAGAAATTGGAGAATTATTTCTTGTTTCCTTTGAAGCTGAAATGAACATTGAACTTGGAGTAGATTAAAACCGCTTGTTCTTTACAGTTAGGGTGCTTACCGTCTGTGATGACAGGTCCCTCGAGTTCGAGTTATTCTGAGGCCGAGCCTCAGTCCGGCAAAAAGGAAACATTGAGAAAAAATTACTAAAACATAAAGAAAAGAGGAGAATAGCAAGGAGCACACAAAAAGTACAAAAGAAAAGTACAGTTGGCCGCGTTTTTCATGCCATTAACTCAAATCACTCACGGCCGGAAACTAGAAAAAATAATTTGGATATCGTAAGTCTTATTAACTCGGGTGGTGATGCCTTGAGAGCCATTGCCCTTGTGTTGACGGTGGTAGCGGAGTGGCGGGTAGTGGCAAACGAGAGACGTGGACGCACCGCAGTGCCAACCCCGGACATTTGAGTCCAAGGCCTAAGTACAAGGCCAAGGCTGTCGGAATCCAAGGACAACCGAGCACGACCGCTACAGCTGAGTGGCCTCCGTACCGGTTCCTTGGCTCGCGGCTACGCCCGGGCGCCTCTCACTTTCGTCGCCCCAGGCCTCTGGTCGCCTCCAGGTATCATCTGCTAGCCGCACGGCGGCTCAGGATCGGGACCAGAATCAGGATCCGCATTAACAGCAGTAGGTGCAGCCGAGCCCTAGGCACGGCGGATCTCTCCAACAACAGTCGGTGGCGTCCTGGTTCTGTCGAGGCCCTCTGGTTCGGGTGTGCTCCCCGATGACACCGACCTCGACTCCTACGACCTTTGAGCCCCCTTCCCAAGCGATCCATTCTCTCAGCGCTTGTCTTACCTCCTTCTCTTTCCTGGTTCATCAACTCGCCGGTTTGGTGCCGCACCCTGGTTGGTTGATGTTCTTTCTACATCGTCCAAGAGCTCGTGCCAAGTCCCGCGAACAGCTCCATTGTCGGTCACTCGAAGGTATTTGGAGCTGGCGCTGTTCTGCCGTTTTGGCACCGCATTTTGCATCAGTTTTCAGCAGTTGCAGTATTTTCGCCGCAGCAGTCGCCGCTTTCAACTGACTCAATACTCCCTCTTAACCTATGTCTTTTACAATGGACGAGTGCCACGCACTATCAACGTGACCCCTGAAGTTGGAACTCTTCACGAGACAATTCTCATAGCCACTAGGAAGTTCTTTTCATTGACGAACGAACGAACGAACGAACGAACGAACGAACGAACGAACGAACGAACGAACGAACGAACGAACGAACGAACGAACGAACGAACGAACGAACGAACGAACGAACGAACGAACGAACGAACGAACGAACGAACGAACGAACGAACGAACGAACGAACGAACGAACGAACGAACGAACGAACGAACGAACGAACGAACGAACGAACGAACGAACGAACGAACGAACGAACGAACGAACGAACGAACGAACGAACGAACGAACGAACGAACGAACGAACGAACGAACGAACGAACGAACGAACGAACGAACGAACGAACGAACGAACGAACGAACGAACGAACGAACGAACGAACGAACGAACGAACGAACGAACGAACGAACGAACGAACGAACGAACGAACGAACGAACGAACGAACGAACGAACGAACGAACGAACGAACGAACGAACGAACGAACGAACGAACGAACGAACGAACGAACGAACGAACGAACGAACGAACGAACGAACGAACGAACGAACGAACGAACGAACGAACGAACGAACGAACGAACGAACGAACGAACGAACGAACGAACGAACGAACGAACGAACGAACGAACGAACGAACGAACGAACGAACGAACGAACGAACGAACGAACGAACGAACGAACGAACGAACGAACGAACGAACGAACGAACGAACGAACGAACGAACGAACGAACGAACGAACGAACGAACGAACGAACGAACGAACGAACGAACGAACGAACGAACGAACGAACGAACGAACGAACGAACGAACGAACGAACGAACGAACGAACGAACGAACGAACGAACGAACGAACGAACGAACGAACGAACGAACGAACGAACGAACGAACGAACGAACGAACGAACGAACGAACGAACGAACGAACGAACGAACGAACGAACGAACGAACGAACGAACGAACGAACGAACGAACGAACGAACGAACGAACGAACGAACGAACGAACGAACGAACGAACGAACGAACGAACGAACGAACGAACGAACGAACGAACGAACGAACGAACGAACGAACGAACGAACGAACGAACGAACGAACGAACGAACGAACGAACGAACGAACGAACGAACGAACGAACGAACGAACGAACGAACGAACGAACGAACGAACGAACGAACGAACGAACGAACGAACGAACGAACGAACGAACGAACGAACGAACGAACGAACGAACGAACGAACGAACGAACGAACGAACGAACGAACGAACGAACGAACGAACGAACGAACGAACGAACGAACGAACGAACGAACGAACGAACGAACGAACGAACGAACGAACGAACGAACGAACGAACGAACGAACGAACGAACGAACGAACGAACGAACGAACGAACGAACGAACGAACGAACGAACGAACGAACGAACGAACGAACGAACGAACGAACGAACGAACGAACGAACGAACGAACGAACGAACGAACGAACGAACGAACGAACGAACGAACGAACGAACGAACGAACGAACGAACGAACGAACGAACGAACGAACGAACGAACGAACGAACGAACGAACGAACGAACGAACGAACGAACGAACGAACGAACGAACGAACGAACGAACGAACGAACGAACGAACGAACGAACGAACGAACGAACGAACGAACGAACGAACGAACGAACGAACGAACGAACGAACGAACGAACGAACGAACGAACGAACGAACGAACGAACGAACGAACGAACGAACGAACGAACGAACGAACGAACGAACGAACGAACGAACGAACGAACGAACGAACGAACGAACGAACGAACGAACGAACGAACGAACGAACGAACGAACGAACGAACGAACGAACGAACGAACGAACGAACGAACGAACGAACGAACGAACGAACGAACGAACGAACGAACGAACGAACGAACGAACGAACGAACGAACGAACGAACGAACGAACGAACGAACGAACGAACGAACGAACGAACGAACGAACGAACGAACGAACGAACGAACGAACGAACGAACGAACGAACGAACGAACGAACGAACGAACGAACGAACGAACGAACGAACGAACGAACGAACGAACGAACGAACGAACGAACGAACGAACGAACGAACGAACGAACGAACGAACGAACGAACGAACGAACGAACGAACGAACGAACGAACGAACGAACGAACGAACGAACGAACGAACGAACGAACGAACGAACGAACGAACGAACGAACGAACGAACGAACGAACGAACGAACGAACGAACGAACGAACGAACGAACGAACGAACGAACGAACGAACGAACGAACGAACGAACGAACGAACGAACGAACGAACGAACGAACGAACGAACGAACGAACGAACGAACGAACGAACGAACGAACGAACGAACGAACGAACGAACGAACGAACGAACGAACGAACGAACGAACGAACGAACGAACGAACGAACGAACGAACGAACGAACGAACGAACGAACGAACGAACGAACGAACGAACGAACGAACGAACGAACGAACGAACGAACGAACGAACGAACGAACGAACGAACGAACGAACGAACGAACGAACGAACGAACGAACGAACGAACGAACGAACGAACGAACGAACGAACGAACGAACGAACGAACGAACGAACGAACGAACGAACGAACGAACGAACGAACGAACGAACGAACGAACGAACGAACGAACGAACGAACGAACGAACGAACGAACGAACGAACGAACGAACGAACGAACGAACGAACGAACGAACGAACGAACGAACGAACGAACGAACGAACGAACGAACGAACGAACGAACGAACGAACGAACGAACGAACGAACGAACGAACGAACGAACGAACGAACGAACGAACGAACGAACGAACGAACGAACGAACGAACGAACGAACGAACGAACGAACGAACGAACGAACGAACGAACGAACGAACGAACGAACGAACGAACGAACGAACGAACGAACGAACGAACGAACGAACGAACGAACGAACGAACGAACGAACGAACGAACGAACGAACGAACGAACGAACGAACGAACGAACGAACGAACGAACGAACGAACGAACGAACGAACGAACGAACGAACGAACGAACGAACGAACGAACGAACGAACGAACGAACGAACGAACGAACGAACGAACGAACGAACGAACGAACGAACGAACGAACGAACGAACGAACGAACGAACGAACGAACGAACGAACGAACGAACGAACGAACGAACGAACGAACGAACGAACGAACGAACGAACGAACGAACGAACGAACGAACGAACGAACGAACGAACGAACGAACGAACGAACGAACGAACGAACGAACGAACGAACGAACGAACGAACGAACGAACGAACGAACGAACGAACGAACGAACGAACGAACGAACGAACGAACGAACGAACGAACGAACGAACGAACGAACGAACGAACGAACGAACGAACGAACGAACGAACGAATCAATGAATGAATCAATGAATGAATATCGTTTGGAGCTAAAGCTCCCCTATGGCTGCAGGAGCTCGCGACAATAGAAAATAGATCATTTACGTTTTCAAACGCAAGAAAGAGTCTCACGCTATAGGCTTGCCATTGATTTGAATTACCTTCAGGCCGTATACACAAACGTATAGAATACGTTCTCTTGCGCTATAATTCTCTGGCGCTTCGAATTAATTTTATGACGATTCGACTCGTGATTATACCATAGCTTATTGTCTGTGCAGTATGCGCGTTCCATCATCCATCAACAAGCATCCAATTGCGATAAAATTATATACCTGAATGAATACTTCTTCTCTGCCATGCTTTCGGACATTATTCTTAATAATACACATTGCAACTTCATATACTTTCAAATGTATTATTGCATAAATTCACTGCTGCTAACATATTCAGTGGACGTAGCTTCTGTGGTAACAAAATTTAGTTCAATAATAAAAGAATACTAGATTTTATATCTCGCATAGTAAGGGACAAGCTGCAGTTTCCTGAAATCGTTTGTTCAAGAATCCAAAAGCGGTTACTACAAATGCAGAAAGTGTGCCAGAATTAGACTATCGCTTAGCCGTTCGAATGCTCAAAAGGTCTGTGGGTTTCAGAAGATCCATCAGTGCTGCATGAAAATATGTGGCAGCTACGAAGAAGAGCTTTTCTTCGTTATAACGAGGAAAACATGACGTTCAGCATGGATACACTCGTGGTCGCACCAATCTTTAGTCGAAACGCATTACTCTCTTTACCAGTACGTCTCCATATACCGCTCAACTCTTTTCAACACTCCTTACAGATCGAAAGAAGCCGAGACGGAGATAAAAACGCTCAGATATTTGTTGTGCCAGTCAGTGATATGAGTGTTCACTATAACGTGTAGGACAGGCCACGAATGCTGAACAAAAGGATAACAGCAATATAGTGGTTTCCATCTGCCATAATGTTTAAAATGCGTAAAAGTTCATCTGTTCTCTGTGTTGAATAGCACTTTGTGTTGTCTGAGCGTTGTGTATAACCGACAGCTTCGAGTGTTGGCTATCGCTTTGATTCTACCATGTTGACAACTCTCTTTCAGACAAGGTAACGTGTGAGCTCCGCGGATTCCCAACGTTTCAAAACATCGCATACTAGCAACCAAATAACCACACCTCACTGATGTTGGGTGGGGCAAGTCACGTGTGACGGTCGATTGTATCTCGCCGCTAAGGTGAAGAAAAAAATATTTAAATGGTATCTTTCTTCTCGCATGACAACTTCGCGTGTCCATTCGTTCCCGCTGTTTAGGGTACTCATCATGCATGACATTGCTGTCACAGACGTAGGCGAATTGTGTTCGATCGGACCGTCAATTTCTGATCCAGTGAACACAATAGTTCTTGAATGACGCATAAAAAATCATAGATACTTAAACATATTTGTTCTGCAATGCGCCATTTTCGGAGAAACAGTGAAGAGCAAGGTATTGCTAGCGTCACGTAGTAGTGACGGCGAACAATACAGCGGTAAAACTATGAATCACAAAACTCACTTTTTATTGGGTGTAATTGTGCCCACAAAAGTAAGTTACACCAAAAACACAGCGATAATGGCAAACACGGTCGCCGATCGTCGAAAATTTCATCAGGAGATGAAGCGCGTCGGCTTTTATACATTACTCATCAAAGGTTCCAGAATAATCGCTGGTGCAGGCGCGTCTTGAAATCAGATTACCGAAGATTCGGTGACAACAGACAGCGGATAGCACCATCGATAACATTCGAGAAACTTCCGATACATGCAGGCGGGTCCCGCACTGTGCGATAAGATTTGTTAGGCGGTAAAACGTAGTCACCCGATAAAGAGAAAGAAGCACACGTGTGAAGCCCATGCTCTTAAAACCCATCGTCTCGAAACTGAAAACAAGCGGGAGTGATAAACAAAAACTCCCGTAGTAAAGAAACAACAAAACGACGAAGTTCGTCAGCGTGCATAAAATCTCAGACTCTCAAGAATAGTTCAGTGTGCCAATACGTCGAATGATTTTTTACGGTGCGAAATAGCGTCGCAATAGTTTCTCACTGAGTTCTCATCGGCATCTCGGGCCCAAACCCAAATGCGGTCGCCGGGCTGGTATTCCACCTTGCGTCTTCGTATATTGTAGTGTCAGCTGTCGAGCCTGAGCAGGTTCTTGATGCGCAGGCTGGTGAGCTTTCGGGCTTCTTCGCCTCGCTGGAGATAGGCAGCATGTCGTCGAGAGTCGTCGTCGGGTTCTTTCAGTAAGCCAGCTTGAACGGCGTGATCTGTGTTCTTTGCACTGCCGTGTTGTGAGCGAAGGTTACATGCGGCAGAATGGCATCTCCCGTCTTGTGTTTGACGTTGACGTACATTGCTAGCTTGTGGGCGAGTCTTGCTCAGCGGCTCCGTAAGACCATTCAGCCGCTCCGTAAGACCTTTCTTCTGCGGGTGGTAAGCAGTTTCCCTCCTGTGGCTTGTATGGCTGTATTGCAGAATGGCCTGGGTGAGCTCTGCTGTAAACCACTTCCCCTGTCGGTGATAAGGACTTGTTGTACCATGTTGCAGCAGGATGTTCTCAACGAAGAGTTTCGCCACTGCTGCTTTACTACCTTTCGGCAGAGCTTTCGCTTCAGCGAACCGGGTGAGGTAGTCCATCGCCACGACGATCCACTTGTTTCCAGATGTTAACGTCAAAAAGGGTCCCAACAAATCCGCCCACATCTGCTGAAACGGTCGGCAAGGTGTCTCGATCGGCTGTAGTAATTCCACAGGCCTCGTTGGCGGTGTGTTGCGGCGTTCGCAGTCACGGCAAGTCTTGACGTAACGGGCAACGTCGGCGGTCAGGTGCGGCTAGTAATACCTCTCTGGTATTCTCGCCAGCGAACGGGAAAATCCGAGGTGTCCGGCTGTCTCATCGTTGTGCAGGGCGTGCAGGACTTCTGAACGGAGTGCTGCAAGCACAACGAGGAGGTAGTTTGCATGAGCTGGGGAAAATGTCTTCTTCACCAGGACGTCATTTCGCAAGAATAACGAAGGCAATCAGCGCCCACATATCCTCCCGACAAAGTCCGTCTTGCTTCACAAGTACGCAGCAAAGATTCATAGATCAGGGTGTGCTTACTGCGGCTCGGCTAATTCGCCTGTCTATAGTGTTGCTAAAAAGGCGTCGGTGTCCTGGTCGTCTTTTAGCGACGGGTCCAGGTGAGCGCGAGACAGGCAGCCGACATCAGAGTGTTTTCGTCCGGACTTGTATATTACAGTGATGTCATATCCTTCCAGTCTGACGCTCCACCTTGCCAGGCGTCTTGAAGGGTCATTTAAGGTCGCTAGCCAAAACAAGGCGTGATGGTGGCTTACGACTTTGAACAGTCTGCCATATAGGTAAGGGCGAAATTTTGCTTTAGCCCACATGATGGCAAGGCAGTCCTTTTCGGTTGTAGAGTAAATGCATTCCGCTTTTGACAGGGACCGGCTGACTTCAGCTATCATCCGTTCAAGCGTGTCTTTCTTCTCGTCTAGGACGACGCCGAAGCCTATGCTAATGGCGTGAGTGTGGATTTTCGTATCGGCGTCTTCGTCGAAGTGCGCAAGTACCGGTAGCGTCTGTATATGTCGTTTGAGTTGGTGAAATGCGTCGGCCTGCGGCCTTTCGTACTTGAACTCGACGTCACAATTAGTTAGATATGCCAACTGTGCAGCGATGTGTGAAAAGTCCTCACAAAGCGCCTGTAGTAGGCACATATGCCAAGAAATCACCGCAATGGCTTCTTGTCGATGGGCAGCACGAATTTTGCGATGTCAGCTGTCTTCTGCAGGTCGGGGCGTACTCCAGATTTGCTGATGACGTTTCCCAGGAACAGCTGCTCTTAGTATGCAAGGTGAAACGTTTCCGCTTTCAATGTGAGTCCGGAAGACTTCATTGTCTTTAGTACGGTCTCAAGCCCTCTGAAATGCTCGTCAAAACTTGCAGAAAGAAACAACAATGTCATCCAATTAGACGAGGCGGGTCTGCCACTTCAGCCATGCTCACACCGCGTCCATCACGCGCTGGAACGTATAGGTGCCGAGCATAGTCCTAATGGCATGACCTTGAACTCCTCGAGGGCGTCTGGCGTGATCAACGCATTCCTTAAGGGATCCCCTCGTCGACTTCTATTTGCCAGTAGTCATTCTTGAAATACTTCGGCGAAAAGTATTTAGTTTTGCAGAGCCGGTTCAATGCGTCTGCTATGCATGGAAGGCGGTATACGTGTTTCTTCGTAACCTTATTCAATCGACGTTAATGGACACAGAACCTTACGGTTCCGTCATTTTTTCTTTACCAAGCCTACAGGTGATGCCCACGGGCTTCTCCACGGATGGATGATGATGTCGCGCAGTATTTGGCCAAATTGTTGCCTTGTAGATTCACGTTCTTGCGTTGAAACTCGGTTTGGGCTCTGGCGGAGTGGTCAATCACACTTTTCGGCTATTATGCGATGCTTTGCAACTGATGTTTGTCGAATCCTTGATGACGTCAGAATGCAGCCTTCGTGTCGTCGGAGAAGACTTCTCAGATATTGCTGCTTACTCATGGGAAGACTTGCATTTATGTCAACGTCTGATTGGGGAGCTATGGTCGTCGAGGTAGATTCCGCAGAATCTCGAAGGACAAACGCATTGCTGGTTTCCAGAATTTCCTCGATGCATTAAATCGTCGTGCCCTTGTTCATGTGGTTGAATTGCTGGCTCAAGTTTATCAGCAACACTTTGGTTGTTCCTTCATGCAGTCCAGCGATCCTTCTTGAGACTCAAATTTCACAGTCGAGGAGTAGGCGTTCCATGTTTGCGGGTGTTTCGGTACCGACGAATATGACAATGCTGTAGCGGGGCGGGATGCTAACGTAATTTTGGAGCAGACTCGAGGCATCGCGACTACGAAAGCTCCGGTGGTACCGCTTGATCTTCGGATAGCGTTATCGACTTCGACATCAGGTTGATAACTGCGCTCATTGGTTCAGGAAGTTCATGCCGAGAATTACGTGAGCACTGTGGAAGGATAACAAAGGTGGCCGGGCAGGTGCAGTCATTAATGGTAATCGGGCCGTGTAGATTGTAGTCGGTGTTGTCAGATGTTCTCTAGCTTTCCGGATTTGAGGGTCCTCCCAATGGGTCTTAACTTTCTTCAACTGGGTGGCATTATACGATTGCCGTTCAAAATTATGCAACTTCAAAGAAATACTCACAAAGAATAATTGCTACATTTTCCATTCACGTACGAATACAAATAAAAAAAAAATCAAACATTACAATAAGCAGTTCAGTACCACTTCCTTACTTGTTTCATCATTTTACCTTTTGATTTTATATGATACAGTATTTCATCAAGTTCATTAAAAATATCGGGGACATAATAATTCCTTGTTTTCTTTCCATAGTTTGTTAACACTCTATCAACCACGTTACGGCAGGTTCCGGCAGCGTCTTCTAAGGCGAAGCATAAATTCTGCAGCTTGTCGTCAGAGTTCCAACTGTGGAATGTGGCGATTTTTTCGTAAGTCTGCAGCCAGGTTTCTGGAGCTTCAGTCGATAATCCATGGAAGCTTCCTGGCTCCTGAGGTTGTTGCGGCAGAACGTGGGACGCTGAGGCAGCCATCGTGGTTGTTCACATGTATATGCTTGATCCCTCTGGTCTTCTCACGTCCGTATTCCGATAGCAGTCCTTGCTGCTTATAGCTAGCTCGCTGGTCCTAGGCGATGTTGGTGTTGTCCTCGTGTTTCGGGCATGAATCGCGGCTTTGTAGGGGCGTTTGGTACATGAACGCACTTGCACCGTAGTAGCGACGATGAATAATACAGAAGGAAATCTTATAATGATGAAACTAACTTTTTATTGGGTGAACGCATGCTCACAAAAGCATATTACACTCAAAACACAGCAATAGCCGCGAACACGGTCGGCGTTAGTCGAAAATCCGATCAGAGGATCAAACGCGTCGGCTTAATACATCAGTCATCGAAGTTTCCAGAGGCAAAAAAAAGAACAGATATTTGTCCGGTGAAGCACAATAAGAACAATAGTTTTACTGACTGTCGTATGGGTGTGGTTTATAAAATTCCCCTTAGCTGTGGCTCCAGTTCTACGTAGGGCAAACGGGACGGTGTATCAATCAGAGGCTAATGGAACATAAAAGGTCGTTCACCGGTGGATCGCCTTCTAATGTTTCCCTACATTGCCAGTATTGCAACTGCACGCCAGAGTTAGATGAATGCGCGATATTGTACAGGCAGAAGAATGAAGATACGCGTCTTATGGCAGAGGCATGGCATATCTGTAATGGTGGAAGTGCGTGCGTGAGTCAGCCTTCGATTACTTTACATAAGGAAGAGATTAAGTGCCTTAACAGTTATCTCTCCCGTAGACAGGCACACGTACCCGACTCACACGTGGTGATACCATTCCTGAGCTTGCGCAGATGAGTTTTGTGTTTTCTTTCTTTTTTTCGCCTCAGTGCTCCCTTCAGTTGATGGTCGGCGTTCGTGTTGTCCACTTCTCTACTCTTGTATCCTGCCTGCACGCCTCACCTCTTTTTTACACACTGCATATTATCTTTTACATAGATTAAAAATAAGAGCGGTCCCAAAATACTTCCTTGGGGGAATCCTGCACCATTATTTTTATTGAAGGCAAGGAATTTTTAAAGTCTACATATTGTGTTCTAATCTACGAATAAGATTTCATAAGGTCGTGTGCTTTTCCTCAGACACCATAGTTTGCCAGGTTATGCAGTAAAATTTTGTGGTTTATCAAGCCAGAAGCCTTAGTAAAACCTATATGTATGCCTACACCTATTTCCTTATTTTGAAACATATCTCTTATGATTTCTTTATGAGTGAGTAATGCTGTTCCAGTGGATCGATTCTTCTTTCGAAACGCGTGCTGAAAGTCAAGGATCAGGTTATGTTTTTCAAAGAAAGATAGTACCCTACCATGCATTAATTTTTCTATACCCTTCGAGAACACCGGCAATATAGAAATTGGACGATAGTTACTAATCCAATGCTTGTCGCCGCTTTTAACAACTGGTTTCACTCGAGCCGTTTGCAGTGTCTTTGGAAATATAGCGGTAGATAATATGAGATTGTAAATGTGAGTAACAGCGGGGCATATTAGATGAAGAACATGTTTATTGGGCGCCATTTGGAGACAAGTTCCATCTACTGACTTGCTATTTTTAATACTACTTATGCAAGAGAAAACTTCTGTGTAATTCGTGGGCGCAACGAAAAGGGTTAGTGGACAGCTGGTTCCCTTCATGGATTCAATGTAATTTTGGCTGCTCTCTATTTGACGCTGAGTTGCCTGTAAAATAAAGAAATTGTTGAAAGCGTCAGGTAAACAGGTCCCATAAATTGGTTTTCCTACATGCTGAATGTTTTCGGAAGTATCACGGGTGTTTTGTTCAGATAAGCAATTTAGTTTCAGCCAGATTACATCCGATCGCTGTTCATCAGGGCTCCAAAATACATTTGTGAAATAGGCGTCTCGAGCCATTTTTTTTTGTTTTGATGTAACATTATTTCTGTACTTTTTGAAGTGCCGACGCAACTCTTCATCTTTTTATTGTACAAACTGTGCGTACAGAGCACGAGGTCGCGGACGGAATCCCGGCCACAGCGGCCGCATTTCGATGGGCGCGAAATGCGAAAACACCCGTGTATCTAGATTTAGGTGCACGTTAACGAACCCTAGGTGGTCGAAATTTCCGGAGTGCTCCTCCACTACGGCGTGCCT
Organism: Dermacentor andersoni; assembly: GCF_023375885.2. Classification (NCBI taxonomy): domain Eukaryota; kingdom Metazoa; phylum Arthropoda; class Arachnida; order Ixodida; family Ixodidae; genus Dermacentor; species Dermacentor andersoni. The sequence goes on from NC_092818.1 coordinate 55,977,241, forward strand.
CATAATCAGAGAGTGGTTTTGGCACGTTAAACCCCATAATTTTTAAAATTGTGAGTACAATCGGTTCTTATGCTTGATCATTTGGGGCACGTGAGACCTCATCCAGGGTTTCCGGGCCTTTGATGGTGTGGCTGTCTTTCTTAGAGAAAATGTGCGTCATAGATAGCCTTGATTGTAGTGACAAGTTATGATGAGCGGTATCACTATTATCTGCCTCGAAAACATGGTTGCAGGTCTGTTGGCTAATGGCAGAAGAAATGGCTTCAAGATTTTTGTCGTTATATTTTGTGCATAAAATATTTGCCGCTTCTGATTAACGTGAACTGCCTTATCAGCTATCATGACGATTCCAAGATGGTAACTAATATCGGTATAAACTACATCTGCAGTTACTCAGTTACTGTCAACATTTGTAATGAATACATCTAATAAAGATTCACTTTCTAAAGTCACTCGCGTCGGCTTTGTTATTACGTTAAAAAACCATTAGCAGCAATTAAGTCCTGGAGTTATTTTTGCTGTTGAGTCAATGGAAGCATATGTATGGTAATATCGCCACCTAGAACCACAACTATCATTGATCAGATGCATAGCTAAACATGGTTTCAAGAAACTCAAAGAAGCGATTAGTGGCACAAGATGGTGGCCTGTAAATAACGCAGAAAAGTTTGTTTGAACTTCGTAGGGCGAGAGCCTCGTAATCAGCAGTTGTCGTCGTGTATGCTACGACTATTTCGCACGATATTTTCTATTCAAGCAGAAGCGTGATGCCATCTCCCCTTTTATCTTCGCGGTTTTGATAAAAGCACTCATAGCAAGAACAGCGAAATACAATCGATGCTGGTGTGTACCAGGTTCCAGTCCACATTATCGCTGTAAATGACACTCCGAAAGCGTCGAGTAGAACAGCTAATTCATCTTCTTTGTTTGTTAAGGATCTGACGTTTATATGAAAAACACACGAAGCAGATTTTTTTTCACTATGTGTTTAATTTCGTGTGGCTGATAAGCCATATCAGCAGAGAAATTCTAGGTGCGTGCAGGTCCAACTACACAATTTGATTCAAATCATCAAACTGAATGGTCGCTATGACTGCTGGGGTATTCGTCTTGCGCAGAAATATTTTACCATTCTGAGTACAGGCATATTTCCGCTGGCACTCTTTTTTCTTTGCATTTGCCGCACGAAACATTTTTATCATGGAAGGTCTCAAGTGTTCATTAATGAAGATGGGGGTTTTGGGTTCAAGTCTAACGTCCTCAGACGTTATCCTCAGCTTTCAAGCTTTCTCAAATAAGGAGTAACGGAGCGATCGCGAGAACGTAAATCTATAAGGCAACAAGTTGGCCAAATGCTGCGCGACGACATCATCCATCCGTCTAGAAACCCGTAAGCGTCTGCTGTAGTCTTGGTAAACATAAAGGACGGAAACCTAAGGTTCTCTGTCGATTATCGTCGATTGAATAAGGTTACGAAGAAAGAGTTACAACCCCCTTGCATGGATAGATGACGCATTGAATCGGTTCTGCAAAACTAAATACTTCTCGTCGATGTATCTCAAGACTGACCACTGGCAAATAGAAGTCGACGACGTGATCGCGAAAAGAACGCCTGCATCACGCAAGACGCCCTCTAGGAGTTCAATGTCATCCATTTCGGACTGTGCTCGGCGCCTACAACATTCCAGGATGCGATGAACACGGTGTTAACATGGCTGAAGTGGTAGACCTGCCTCGTCTATTTGGATGACGTTATTTTTTCTGCAAGTTTCTACGAGTATTTCAGAGAGGTTGACACTGTACTAAAGGCAATCAAGTATTTCGGACTCACTCTGAAAGCAGAAAAATCTCACTTTGCGAACGAAGAGCTGCTGCTGCTCGGACGCGTCATGAGCATGTGTGGAGTACGCCAGACCTGCAGAAAACAGCGGCCATCGCAAAGTTCCAGCAGCCCGTCGCCAAGAAAAGCCAGTGCGTGGATTCCTTGGCATGTGCGCCTACTACATGAGCTTTGTAAGGACTTTTCACACATCGCTACACCGTTGCCACATCTAACTAAATGTGACGTCGAATTCAAGTGCCAAAACGCCGCAAGAACACGCATTTCAACAACTCAAACGACCCATGCAAACGCTACCGGTACTTGCGCACTTCGACGAAGACGCCTATCCGGAAATCCACACTGACGCCAGTAGCCTAGGTCTCGGCGTGGTCCTAGTCCAGAGGAAAGCTACACTTGAACGGGTGATAGCCGGTGGCTGTCACAAACGTAATGCATATATTCTACAACCCAAAAGGAGTGCCCTGCCATCATGTGAGCTAAAGCAAAATTTCGCCCTTACCCATATGGCAGACCATTAAAAGTCGTAAGCCACAATCGCGCCTTGTGTTGGCTAGTGCCTTAAAGGACGCTTCCAGACGCCTGGCACGGTGGAGCCTCAGATGCAAGAATATGATATCACTGTAATATAAAAGTCCAGACGAAAACACTCCGATGCCGACTGCCTGTCTCGCGCTCCTGAGGACCCTCCACCAAAAAATGACAAGAACAACGACTCCTTTTTAACAACAATGAGCACAGACGATTTTGCCGAGCAGAATGAAGCGCACCGCGAGCTAGGAAGCTGTGCTGAGTATTTGTAAGGCAAGACGGACTTTGTCCTGGGGATATGTGGGAGCTGAGTGTCTTCGTTATTCTTGCGAAATGACATCCTGGCAAAGAAGAAATTTTCCCCCGGCCATGCAAACTACCTGCTCGTTGTGCCTGCAGCACTGCGGTCAGAATCCTGCACGCCCTCCACGATGACCAGATAGCCGGACAACTCCGTTTTTCCCGTTCTCTGGCGAGAATACCAGAGTGGTATTACTTGCACCGATTGACCGCCGACGCCGCCCATTATGTGAAGACTTGCCTTGACTGCCATCGACGCAACACCGCCTACGAGGCCCACGGAATTACTACAGCCCGTCGAGACACCTTGCCGACCGCTTCAGCTGATGTGAACGGATTTGCTGGGACCCTTTTCGGCGTTAACATCAGGAAACAAGTGGTTCGTCGTGCCGACGGACTACCTTGCCCGCTTCACTGAAGCTAAAGCTCTGCCGAAAGGTAATAAAGCAATAGTGGCGAAACTCTTCTTTCAGAACATCCTGCTGCAACATGGTGCCCAAGAAGTCCTCATCGCCGACAGGGGAACGTGTTTTACAGCAGAGCTCACCCAGGCCATTCTGCAATACAGCCATACATGCCACAGGACGATGACTGCTTACCACCGCAGACGAATGATCTTACGGAGCGGCTGAACAAGACTCTCGCCGATAAGCTAGCAATGTACGTCGAGGTCATATACAAGACGGCAAATGTAAGCCTGCCGTACGTAACATTCGCTTACAACACGGCAGTGCAAGTAGGAACACAGGTCACGCCGTTCGAGCTGCTGTAAGGAAGAAACCCGACGACGACTCTCGATGATATGCTCCTATCTCCAGAGGGCCGAAGAAACCCGACAAATCGCCCGCCTGCGCATAAAGAACCAGCACAAGGCCGACAGCCGATACTACATTCTACGAAGACACTACTTGGAATACCAGCCCGGTGACCATGTTAGGGTACAGACCCGATACGCCGACGAGAACTCAGTGAGAAACCATTGCGACGCCATTTCGGACCCTAAAAAATCATCCGAAGTATTGGCACACTGAACTATTCGTGAGAGCGTGAGGCTATGAGGAAGCGCCAGACAGCATTTCACAATCACAGCGGCGCCACGCACCACCTGCTGTGGTCTACCTGGAGCATCTTAAGGCCTTTTATGCCCGCTGACGAACTTCATTAGGTTGTTGTTTCTTTACCACTGGAGTTTTTGTTTATGACATTGGCTCCTTTACAGCGTCGAGACGATGCTTTTTAAGAGGGGGGCTATTGACACGTGTGCTTGTTTATCTTTATCGGGTGACTACGTTTTACCGCCTAACAACTCTTAGCGCAAAGTGATAGACGCGCCTGCATGTAACGGAAGTTTCTCGAATGTTATCGATAGTTCTCTCTGCTCTCTATTGTCACCGAATCTTGTGTAATTTGATTTGAAGTGTGTGCGACGCGAACGGTTTAGAAGTTTTTGGAAGACACGCCTGCACAAGCGATTGGTCTGGATCTTTCGATGACTTATGCAAAAAGCCGGCGCGCTTCATCTGCTGATAAAATCTTCGACCATTGGCGACCTTATTTGCCGTTATTGCTCTGTTTTAATTGTAACGTGCTTTTGTGGGCGCAATAAAAAGTTTCGCGATTCACAGTTTTACCTCTGCATTACAACGAATATGTCCACGTATCTATAATTTTCTTACGCGCCATTCCCTTCTGAAGAATTATTGTGTTCACTAGATCAGAAATTGGCGATCTTATTGAACACAGTTCGCCTACGTCTGTCACAGCAATGTCATGCATGATGAGAATCCTAAACGGAGACACAAATGGACAAATGCAGTGGTCATTCGTAAAGAAAGAAACCATTCAAATATTTTCCCTCACCTTAGCGGCGAGTTACAATCGCCCGTCATAAGTGACTTGCCCCACCGGACATCACTGAGGTGGGGGTCCTTGCTTGGTAGTAAGCCTTCAGACACCGTGATGCTGGAAGCGTCATTTTTGGAAACGCTGGGGATCCGTGGAGCTCGCACGTTATCTTCTCTTAAAGAGAGTCGTCAACATGGTACAATACCCAAAACTTCTGCGGAGCAGAACTTTTGGGAATCCGATTCTTACGTCGAAGGCGGTGACGAAGACTTCAGCTCGTATGTAGAGCGTTTCGACTATTACTGGAAAGTCACGCAAATTCAAGACGTCAACTTGAAGAAATCCGCCTTCATCACTGTCCTCGGAAGATGCCCCTACAAGAACCTCAAGGACCTGCTGCAGACTGCTACACCGCAGGACAAGTGATTCGAGGATGTGGTCAAGGTCTTGAAGGAGCACTACGCGCCATGTAGCCAAGCAATAGCTGAAATGTTCAAGCTCAGTCACCGGCACCATCTCGAAATGCAGTCCGCCTCAGCATTTGCCATTCAACTAAGACACATGGCTACCAAGTGCGCGTTGGGGACTTTTCTGGACGACGCGTTATTTGACCGCTTTGTTGTGGGGGTCCGAAACCCGGCCATCAAGCAAGGTTTCTGAAGAGGAAAGAGTTCAACTTTGAAACGGCGTGCGACTTGGTGAAGTCAGCGGAACTCGCCGAAAGAGAGTCGAAAAGCTTCCGGCCGTCCATTGAAAATCCGCAAACGGACATAGCCGCCCACGCTGTTAGCTAGAAAGGCCGTCCCCAACAAAAACCTAGGGTAAGCACACCACAAGGTTTCTGTCTCAGCGGAAATTACTACAGATGCGGAGACAAGCACGACGCAAGTGATTGCAAATATCGTAAGGCAGGATGTCACTGGTGCAAGAAATAGGCTATTTAGCAAAGGTTTGCATGAAGAAAAATGACAAAGCGGTTAATGCGCTCGAGGTACAGACCAAGCCTGAACACTTGCACCTTTTTGAAGTTGATTTAAACAAGCAAATTCAGAGGCGCTACCTGATAGAGGTGAAAATCGCGTGTCAACCCATGAGTATCCATATAGGTAGTGGTGCTGCCGTATCTATTATCAACGTGCAGATATACTCAACTGCCTCCGAAGCCAGGTCTGACAAAGTGTCTTCTCGAACTGAAAAGTTACGGCGGCACGCCTCTCGAGACGACAGGACGGACATGTAAGTGTCGAGTATGGAGTTCAAAAGAAAACTTTGCCAGCGATTGTCGTTCCTGGAACTCAACCATACCTACTAGGGCGCCACAGGCTTTCGCAGCTAAAATTGAACTGGCATCATGTTTTTAATGTGGAAGAAGATCAAAAAGTGAAGCTCCTGCTGCAGAAGTACCCTGACGTGTTCAGTCCGCAAGTTGGTTTGATAAAGGGCTATGAACCAAAAATAGTTTGGAAAGAAGAGGCTCGTCCGGTCTTCTGCAAACCTCGCCCTATTCCCTGTGCACTGAAAAATGTCGTTGAACAAGAATCACTCGCACTCAAGGACAGAGGGATCTTGCAGCCAGTCATGCAGAGCGACGGAGCCACACTACTTGTCTTCCGAAAGCTTGAGCACAAGTTGAGACTATGCGGAGAATATAAAGCCACGTTAAATCCTTTTATAAGGAATGAACACTACCCATTGCCACTCGTAGAGGATATTTTTGCAGCACTTGTTGGTGGAAAAGTCTTTACAGTGATTGATTTAACCACGTCATATCAGCAGCTACCAGTGCATGAGGATTGGCAAAGGTTACTTACTATTAACACCCATTTTAGCTTGTTCAAGTGTCTGAGCATGCCGTACGGTATTTGATGCCCCGGCTATCTTTTAGTCTGTTATCGACGAGATGCTCAAGGGACTGGAAGGAGTAGTATGCTACCTGGATGGCGTCCTCATAGCCGGAGCATCTATCGAGGAATGCCAGAATCAGGTTGAGACTGCGCTCGCAAGGTTTCAGCTCCACGGATTTAGAGTAAAGCAAGACAAATGTAAGTTTTTCCAACCCTCTGTGAATTATTTAGGCCACCATACTGAAAATTCTGGCGTGCGCCCTCGCGCGGAGAAGGTTAATGTTGTCACAAGCGTTCCTCCAGCACCCACAAATCAGATGGAGCTAAGCCTACCTTGGCTTGCCTACTGGCTATGCCAAATTCATTCCGAACATGTCTGCTAAGCTGAACCCGCTGTACAAGCTACTGAATAAGGATCAAAGTTGGCATTGGGTCGATAAGAAAGAATGCTGCTTCCAAGAAAGCGAGCAATGGCTGACAACCGACAGCGTTTTAAAGTTTTACTATCCCTCCAAGGCACTAGGATTAGTGGCAGGTGCATCTGCCTACGGATTAGGAGTGGTTCTTTTTCATGTTGTGAACGGCGACGAAAAGCCGATAGCAAGCGCTTCGCGCATTCTCAGCAAAGCAGAAATGGGTTATTCACACCTAGAAAAAGAGGCATTGGCTGTAGTTTATAGGATAAAACGCTTACACAAGCACATTTTCAGCCGTAAATTTACGATTTTCTCGAACCACTTGCCTCTGAAAGGGTTGCTCGGACATGATAAACCAATATCTACCTCAGCAACAGCCCGTATGCAAAGATATATGCTTTCGCTTGCAGCCTATCGCTACACGCAGCAATACCACAAGGTCAACGCAGTGGCGAACGTAGACGCATTGTCGAGCATGCTACTGAAAAACTTGAATGACGTCAGCGAATACGTCCAATTCTTTTCAGTGACTGACGAGCTACGGGTTTCGGCCGATAAGATTCGCAAAAACCAGCCGCGACCGAGACTTGTTGAAAGTACTGCTGTACACGCGCCAGGGATGGTCTTCATGAGTAACCGAGGAAGCGCTGATGCCCTACTTTGCTAGGCGTTATGAGCTATCTGTGGACAATTACTGTATCACATGGCGCAACCGGGTGCTCATACCAAATCCGCTGAAATGCTTGGTACTGAAACTCTTGCAGGAGGGGCACCCGGGAGAGACTCGCAAGCAAACTGAGGACATTAAAAAAACAGTGAGAGAATGCAAAAGTTGCCAATTAACTCAAAATGCTGCGCCACGCCTTCCTATTAGTTCGTGGCATTGGCCGAAAGGACGGTGGCAGAAAATTCACCTTGATTTCGGATGCTGCAAACCTCAGTGGGTGCTTGATCTTGTGAAGCTTACTCGAGATGAGTAGAGGTCATCTGCATGACTGTCACAATTGCAGGAAAACGGTGGCAAAGCTACGAACTATTTTCGCAGCTTCTGGCTTTCTGGAAGCGGTTGTCACCGACAACAGCCCACAGTTCGTGTCGTCGGAGTTCGCAGTTTTCCTCTCGTCAAACGGAACCCGCCAGAAGACGACACCACCTTATCATCCAGCGTCTAATGGAGCTGCTGAACGCCATGTTCAGACCGTGAAAAGGAACCTGGAAAAACAGCTGAAGGATGCAGAAGCAGCGGGAGTTTCCAAAACTATTCAACATCGGGTCGGCCAGTTTCTTTTCCTGCTACAGAAACACCCCATGGGAAGCAACCAGGAAAACCCCGGCCGATTGTTCCTATCATGTAGTGCAAGGACACGGCTAACCATGCTGCACCCCGAGTTTCAGAACCGTCTGCAGAAAGACGAGCGACGGCACGTCCGGCAGCCTGCTGCCCACTGGCGCGAGTTCAAAGAAGGTGACACGGTGCGGGTGAATGGAATTAGACCACGTGAACCGCCATGGATCATTGGTGCCATCGTCAGACGTATCAGTGCTGTGACTTATGTTGTGAACATGCAAAACGAAGAGTGGTTCGTTCACACAGACCATCTGCTAGAGGCAACGTTTCCTGTTCCTGAGCAGCCCGTGATTCCTCTTCTTCTGCCATTCCCAAGACCTCGGCAGACACTGCCTCCAACAAGTTCTGGCTCGCTTGCACGGCTCCATCTGTCTGAGACAGACAGCAGGAGCCAGCAACGCCACGAGAAAAGGGCCCTGCTTGCCATACGTCTGAAGCGACACCATCCCAAATCCCGGACCTCGGCCAACCAAGCGTGGACAACGCAGAATCACCCAGGTCCTTCCCTCTTCGGAGAACCACAAGAGAGCGTCGGCAGCCCGAGCGTTGGGATTATAATAAAAAAAGGGGGAAGGAGGTGGAAGAGTGGTGCCATGGGACTAACATCTCAGAAGCGCCGCTAGCGTCTCGAAAATGCGTCCAGCGTCTCTGCAAAAGCTATATAAGCGCGCGCGTTCTGGAATGAAGAGCATTCTTTTGTTGGTTCCAGTGTGCGTCTGCTTCGCTATATCACTTATGTAACCTGGAAGACGATGTTGTTTTTGCCGCTGATTTCACCACGTAACTTCAACGCCTCCAGCGTGTTTGGATGAGCCTAGGACACGCTGGCCTACAACTGAACCTAAAGAAGTGCCAATTTGCAGCGTGGCCGTTCACGATATTAGGTTACGTCGTCTGGAAGGATGGAATCCTCCCCGATCCAGCCAAACTTCGTGCCGTCGCCGCATTCCCTAAACCGACGTCCGTCAAAGAACTGCGCAGTTTCGTGGGCCTGTGTTCTTGCTTCAGGCGCTTCATTCGTAATTTCGTCGCTCATATCGCCCCTGACGAAGCTCCTTGGAAACAAAGGACCACTCCATTCGCGGTCGACCGAGTGCGACTAAGGGTTCGCAAAGGTCCGTCATTTAATGACGTATCCTCCCATTTTGCGCCACTACGACCCAACGGCACCTTTGGGCTTCACACAGATGCCAGCAGTCTTGGTCTCGGCGCTGTTCTAGCGCAGCTCAAGCAAGGGTTACCTGAATATTTTGTGGCATCTGCAAGCCGTACACTTGCTAAAGCCGAGACCAATTAAACCGTGACGGAAAAATAATGCCTGGCGATCATCTGGGCGCTTAGTAACTTCCGGTCCTGTTTGTATGGTCGCCAATGTGATGTCGTCGCGGACCACCATGCACTTTGCTGGCTGTCGTCATCGAAGGATCCATCAGGCCGTCTCGCCGCTGGACACTTCCCTTGCAGGATTACGATATCTGCGTACTGTACCACAACGGATGCCAGCCAGTATGCTGACGCTGACGCCCTCTCACGTTCTTGCGCTCTCACGTTGTTTGCTTGGGTTTATTTCGGTGAAGGCGTATTCCACCCTGCTGTGGCCGTGTTTGAGTTGGTGCTCGATGAACGTGAGCCCTTTGCGGATGAACGTGCAGACGCCCCGTCCCTCCGCTTGGCTAACGTGAGCGCGATACCCAGGGAGGGTGGGGGTCACTGTCGCCGTTTCTTGCAGCAGGATAATGTCGGGCTTCTGGTTTACTGTGGCAATATGTTGTTGCAGCACTGCTTTCTTGTTGTGACTGTGGCAGTTCCACTGCCAGACCGTAAGGCCCGGTAGCGATTCTATTGTGGATTGGGGTTGGGACATTGTTGTGGCGAGGGTGGGGCTTGCGTCTTTTCTTGGAGGTATGGGTGGGTGGCGAATTCCGCTGAAAAGATGGGGCTACGCACTATGGGCTTGAGGGTGTGTTCAATGAATTGGAAACGCTCTTGTATGGTGCGGAAGGACGTGGTGATCAGTTTGTCCAGCCGTGCCAGTCGTTGGTCGGTCATGGCAGCCGTGCTGGGGTAGGTGTTGGCGAGCGCTTAATTTTGGCTTCGAGCTGTGTTTCCAATTGGGTCAGGTCCTTGTAATGTTGTGATGAAGTGCGTGTTCCTTTCTTGGTGGTTGGGTCAGTGGTCTTCTCCTCCTGGGGCGCGTCTTGGGTTTTCTCCTTTGATTCTGTGCGTTGGTGCGATTGCGTGCCGGTGGTCTGCTCGGGTTAACGTTGGGTGTAGGTTCGGTGCGTGGTCATTTCTTGGGGGTTGGATCAGTGGTCTTCTCCGCATGGGGCTCGTCTTGGGGTGTGTCCATTGATTGTATGCCTTGGTGTGATGGCGTGTCGGTGGCGGGTGTAGGTGTATCGGGTGACTGAGCTGGGTCTGTCCTTGGATGGGCTTGATGGGCTTGATGGTCCTTGAATGGGTTGCGCGAAGTTGTTCGAGTTCTTTGTAGTAGGGGCTGGTAATCCATGCCTGCCAGCTGCTCGGAGTGCTTCGGCCACTAGTGGCGCTGTTGGAGCTGGCGCTGCTGCCTTTAACTTCGCCCTTGGCTACGTCGGCCCCGCTGACTTTGTCACGGGAGTGCGATCGCTGAGCGCCGCAGTTGTTCCTGTACGACGAGTCACGGCCGCGGGATGCGCTGCGCGAGGCATGACGGGAAGCGTAACATGATGCGTGGCGTGAGGCATGGCGCGACGTGCTGCGGAATCCGCCACGGGAAGCGCTGCGCGAGCGAGAGCGTCCTAGGCGTGGAAAGGAGCTTGATTTGAGTGCTTACTTTCGCTGTTATTCGGCGTTACGGCGTTCCCATCGCCGTCGCCGCACGACGTACGGAACCTTGTATTGGCTCTGCAGAGGTGGTCCTCAATGGGGTGCACTTGGGGACACACTTGTGGCCCTCTCTAGGATTAGAAACACCGCATAAAAGTCAAACACGTACGTTCGGTGTGGGGCACACGTCGCGCCTGTGGCGACCTTGCCGCATACTTTGCAAACTTCTATTTGCTTCCTGTAGAGACTGCACGGATAGAGCGTGGATCCATAACGCACATACTTGGGAACCTTGATACCATTGAACACAACGATTATTGTCGTCGTGTTCCCGATACGCTTCGCCCCCACGGGGAGGGGGTTGTACTTTGCAACGATCTGCTGCATTATTTCGGCTTCGCTGTCCTCGAGCGCTATGCCCCTGATCACGCCCTTGACTGTGTCGTGGGCGGTCGTTCCGTAAGCGCTGACTTCGTATATTTTGCCTTGGACGTTGATAGCTTTTATTCGAGCATACTTCTTCGCTCGCTCCTCACACGGAGTGCTGTGCACCATGATGTTCTGATGGGTATTGGGACACGCCATATTTTCAGCTTGATCTGCCTTCTCAATGCCGCTGCCGGCGTGGTTGCTGTAGCCACGCATGCAGCTCCCGACGTGGAAATATCGAGCCCTCCGCGGGGCCGCACGACGATTTTAATTTCTTCCGCAGGCATTGTGGGCATGCGAGCCGCCCGAATAACTGCAGTCCTAACGTTCTTGTTGAATTTGGTCTTCTGCTGAGAGCTCGGAGTATCGGTGCGAGAATTCGACTCACCCTGCGTTGCATGCAGGCGTGTTCGGCTCGTGTGTCCACCGTTGTGCAGCCATCCGGGCGTGCGATGAAATTCCTCGGGCATAATGTCTTCTCCCTCTACTTGCACGCACATTTGGGAAACCTGGGAAACGTGCGTCAAAGCGGTGGGGAAAACCTCCATGTTGTCGTGGCAGTAGTACGGCTGGCTAGGCCTAGCAAGCCTTGGCTTCGCTTAGGCTTAGTAATGCCTATTGGCGGTGAACCAGGTAAAGTCCGATAAATCGGTGAAAAACGCACCTTTGGTGGAAAGTCGGGTATCGGAGGATAGCGGATACCTTCACGATAACAGTGGTAATGAAATCTTCGTGATCCAAACTATTAGCACTGCGAAAGCGGTCATCAACGACGGAGCCGATATGAGCACTTCTTTGTCAGCAATAGCTAACACCCTAAACCATGAGCTTATGAAAAAGAATGTGGTGGCTAATATAATCGAACCGATTACTGAAATCTATAAATAAACCGAGAGTGATGAGCTTGCTTTTGAAACCGGTAAGGATATAGTTGTTATGATGAAGTAGGGCTAACTCTGTTGACTTGTCTTTTTGAAACCCATGCTGAGTTTCGCTAATTAGGTTGTGCTTATTACAGAATGAGTTTAAACGTACAATGATTATTTTCTCTAAAGATTTCGAAAAGATAGGAAGAACAGATCTGGGCCGGTAATTATTTATGTCTAGCTTGTTGCCTTTCTTATGGAGAACTGTTACTCTCGCAGTCTTCACCTTTGCAGGAAAAACACCGGTTGAGATGCACAAGTTGTACATGTGTACAAGTAGCTCAGTAATCTAATGTAGCACAAAATTTACGGATGTTATTTGTATCCCATCAGGATCAATGCATGACGAGCTTTTAAAACTATAAATTATTGTATGCACTCCATGAACATCTGTAGACTAAAAAAAGAGCTTGTTCTCATTTGGAGCGAAAGTAAGGTGAGGAAGTTGTGCAGAAGTAACATAGGTATCGCGATACACAAAATGTTTAATAACCTGTTCAACCATTTCTTGCCGTGATAACTTCTGTCCTTTGTGAACAATTCGTTCTATGGACTCGCTCCTTCGTTGTCGCTCCAATACAAAATTCAGTTTCTTCTAATGTTTATGGCTCCGAGAGCGAGAAGAAAACGTCTGGAAATAATATGGATCTTTTACTTTTCGTAGATCTTTGGTTAGTTTTTTTCTATACTCTCTAAAAGCCTTCAGTTCAGCAGGCTAACGGTATTTTACAAATATACCGTAAAGCTGGTCACGCTTCTTTATTTGCTTGCCGATAAATCGCAAGCGAGGAGCGAATAGTCGCTCCTCTACGATATTGAAGACGGTGGGCGCTCAGGACGCTCTAGGTGGCCGAAAGTCCTTGTGATTCGGTGGCCGCTTTGGCCCAGCATACGCTCCGGAGTTTGTCTTCCGGCCATCAGCTGCGCAGGGCAGCCTTCCGACGCTCCTGTCGCTCAGCCCCCTCAAAGGCGGAATAGGTTTGTTTGCACAATAACGGTATATATGATTAAAGTCGGCTCGCGGAATCGAGTAGAGAGAACAATGGGGTGAGGCATCACCCTGATGAATTAAATAATGGATGAAATGACAAATCAAAGTAGTCGTTTCAAGTTGACGCCAAACAACTTGCTTAGCCATGGTGCAGTGATTTGTGAAGCGAAGGGTAGCTCATGTGGGAATTGTGGTAGCGTAAAATAACTTCATGATAGATGAGTAGGCATTCCCGCGCGCTGCGAAAGGAAGGTAGACTATCCCCTGCCCGGTTGAGGAGTGCTCAGGCAACAAGCTCGAGCACTCGTAAGCACTCATTATTACCGTATTAGCGGAATGTCCACAGTGCGCTGGACCCCATAGGATGGTGATTATGCCTTTGGAATGAACGCTCAATTGCAGTATATGATAGGCGGGCACGTGAATTCGGCACAAAGTAAAGTTACGGATCGCTGTTTTTGAGTCTGAGAAGATATATTGAGCCTGAGCGTGAGCAATCGCTACAGCAATGGAGGCTTCTTCCGCCTCGATTGGCCACTCGGTCGACGGTGGCCCTACAAAGTGAATAAGAGTGGTTGCGTGGGCTTGTTGGTAATTCAAGGTAAAAACGACCTGCAGCGCGAACTCAGTGGTCGGTCTTGGAGAATCCTCAATAAACCTATTCGTAGCAATAACGACATACAGGGCAAAGGACAAGGACTGCCAGAGGCAACAAACACTCCGCCGATTTCCCACAATATTTTATTGGGTTGCCACATCACGTGTATATAAACAAGAGGGGGCATGCGCAGCAAATAAAAGGCGGTCACAATGGGTGTTCTAACAGCAAGTAATTGTACTAAATAGTTGGTCACGGGGGAAAAAGCGCACATTTGTATTTCTGGGTTGGGGCGGCCTACGTAGTCTCGCATGGCCTCGGTCGCGTACTGCGCACACTAGGCTTGAATTTAGAGTTGAACTACGACCTGACGTCGCCGCTTCGTTACGTGGAGCAGTCGTGTGATTACTTTGCTAGTTACCGCCTGGGCTCACGCGGAAAATTATAGAAGCCGATTTCAATAGAAGCTGGGTAGTTTGTGTGTCAGTGCCCCGTCTATAGCGTTGACACCTATCGAAGTCACGTATATGAAGAGATTGTAATAGTAATGTGCGCTTCTTTCACGTGACTATGTACTTACCAGAATGACTTCCTGATGCAGCACCCTTTGTGACCGCCTTTTAGTTTCTGCGCAAGCCCTATCTTGTACAAATGCACATGATGTGGCAGGAGGAGGAGGAAAAAACTTTATTGGGTCCTGAGGAACCCCTTCCCACCCACTCTTGGTTTAGTGGTCGGCAGGGGTCGCGGGCCGCACCCACGTTGGGACGGGAAGCCCGTGAGCCTCCGCAACGCAATAAATTATTGCTGGAAGCCTGCGCAGTGTTTGCCGTCTCTCGCAGTCCTTGTCCCTTGCTCTGTAGGTCGTTAGAGCTACAAAGTGGTTTATTGAGCATTATACGAGACTACCACTGCGAAGGCAGGAAAGTGAGAGCGTCCAGCAGAATCTACATAGGTGGTTTGGACCTAAAAAGGGTAGCGCTTAAGAAGGGCCATGGCTTTGACTACCCTGCGGTCATAATTATGGGTTGGATGAGTATTTTTCGGTAATGATGGTATGCACGGACGGTCGCTGAAGAAGTCGGGTGGTGAAGTAGTTGGGGTGGTGCGTCCTACGAGGCGGATTTTCAGGCGCTGTGGGAGCTTGCTTCCTGTTTCACACTGCGAAAGACCTGTATAATAGCTAATGGGGTGTGCTTCGACTCAGTTTACTCGTAGTGGTACTCTAAGGAAGGTGCAGGGCAGGTTTGCATGCTGTGGGGATGAGGTGACCTACCTTGTCTCTCTCGAGTGTTGAGAGGTGCAGATAGGAGAGGGAGCAGCGCCTGTCTGCTTCGCGCATTCCCCTGTAGCGATTATAAATCCTGTTTAGGAGCGGGGAGGTATTCAACACCAACCTTCCTATGGCACCTATAACGATGGAATTGCAAGTGCTATTGGAAATGTGGAAGTCTGGACTTCTTGTGTTGTTTACCTCTTGGGTGAGTTTATAATCCAGATATGTTGAAATTGCTGGAGGGGAAGGGTCTTTGGGGCGAATGAGAAGTTGACAAGTTCAGATTTCTGAGCGGAATAGCTGAGCCCGATGCTCCGCGCATGTTCTTGAACACTCTTGCTGCTTTTTGACAGGTATATTCGACTGCGTTAGTTTTACCTGTGGTGGTCATAAGAGTAATTTCATCGACGTACAGGGAGTCCTACAGTGCCAGTATGGCAGACAATTACTGCGCAAGCGGGATTAGAGTTATATTAACAATAAAAGGAGACAGGACGGCCACGTACCTCTGCCTCTGCAGAGGTACGTCGAGTGCCTCTGCTGCCGAGGGTGAAAGTATGGGATTTACCGATCCGAGGGTTAAGAAGGCTGCAACATGCGGTAAATCATGCGTTAAAATGGCTAGTATATATTGATAAGTGCGCTAACCCATGCCGAGCTGAGTGAGTCAGGTCAAGCGCCGTATAACTTTTTGTGAAATGTGGGAATTCGGGAGTTAGTACCTGCTCTTTGAGTCCTCCTCTCGATATAACGAGATATAATAACAGCGATATAATATCTTTGGTGGAGAGCCCTGCGATGAATCCGAACATATTTGGAGCGAAGAGAACATTTTTCTCCATAAATCTATTTTGGCGATTAACGATTATATGTTCCAGGAGTTTCCCTGCACATGAAGCGAGGCAGAATGGGTGCAAATTAGCTAAGCCGAGCCGTTGGCCTCGCTTTCTAATGAAGGTCTCCTTTGCACGTTTTCTTAGGGGAGACCGTGTGCCTTGTTCCCAGTGCTGGTCAAGATATTCGGTTAGCACCTTAATTAAGCCTGCATCCGAGTTGCCTAGAGTTATGCTGGTAACGCGATCAGGACCGGGTGCCCAGTTTGTCCAAAGTTGATGTAACGCTGCATACACCTATGCCTCTGCTATGGGGGTGTCTAATTCTGGGTTGGGGAGGCCTACGTAGTGTGACACGGCCACGCCCGCGAACTGTAGAATATTGGTTTGAATTTGGATTTGTATTATGTCCTGACCCCGCCCCTTCCTTAGGTGGAGCAATCAGGTCATTAGTTTGCTAGTTTCTGCCCCGTATTTAGATGGTTTTAACCAGCAACGTAGGCAGGATCAATCTCTTTGAATTGAAGGCTTCCATAGAGCCTATTGCAGATTTGCGCCCACTATTGAGAGGCGAAGCTAGTTTCATGGTCTGTGATGAGGTCCAGCGTGGCGGACATGCGGCGTCGCAATGCCCTGTTGTGTTTTGTCTCAGCCAGCGTGTTTCCACACTTTTATAAGCTTCCCATTGGAGTAGCAAGCGGCTATCGACCAGCCCATTTCACTGCCCATCGGGGGCCACTTTAGTCACGAATTTCACATGTTTGCTGGACGCCCCATTCCTCGTAGAACGATGTAAGACATAAATATTCATCTTATCACAAACCTGTACTTTAGCTGTCAGTGACAACATGCGAAAATGGCCTGTCGCATCGAATTAGTGGTCGAAATGTAGTGTGTATGTTGTATGTTTTCGTTCGCCCATTTTCCTAAGTCGCTGTTGTTGTCGAATGGCCTATTTAGTGATGGCTATCCAAGTATGACGCTGAGCAACTTATAAATGCACATTTACATCCAGGAAACATTCCCGTGACAACAGCACGCATGAGTATACCGTTGAATACAGACTCCTATACTAAAACATTTTGCAGTGCAAGAAACCGCTTTGTATGTGCCAACAGAATCGTTGTTTTTTTTATTTTGCAGGTGCTAGGTGACACAAGAACGTCCGAAAAGGTTCCCCGAAAGCTCCAGGTGTGCTTTTAGGCATGAACACATTCATATTCTGGAAGGAATAGAAGCTATACACACCTCCATTCGGAAAATAAGAAGTTTTGCAGGTTTGTACGTGGCATTCAGCTTCTATACATGCCTTACGTTGATATGTTAATGAACACGAAGTAGTGCAAGCTCTTTGGGCAATTTATTCTGGCAGCTTGTCTGGAAAACGTGTGAATTCTAAATCACTCTTTATATTTGAGGTCAATTCACGTCCAGAATCACATTTTAGAAAGCGTGAAAAGGAAAAAAACTGGCATTTACATGGAACACGCGATCACAACATTCACCTATATAGATAGGCTTTGTGAAGCTGGCATTCCGCGTAAAATTCTTGGAAGGACACGTTGTTCCGACATATGTGTCTGCATCAATGGAACTCTAACGCGAGATGAGGTATGTGATTTTTCATTGTATTAGCTGAGTTGCTCTTCATAAATTAGCTGAAATATGTAATTAGAAAAAGAGATGAGAAATTTTGACAGGTTTAACATAAGTATTCCTGAATATTGCTCTTCAAATGCTTCATTTTGCTCCTAATGCTCCAAGGTGTCCATTTTTAAGAAATGACTTTAAACACTGGGAAGATCTTAGGTATCGTACGACTGTTTGGCAACCTTGTCGTGCCGTACAAAATACTGCACCCGGTGCAAATAATGAGCACTTGTTTGGGACTTTGCAGCCTCAATTCTCCTACGTCAATGCCAGAGCTGATATAGGCATCAAGACGAACTTTGTCGCGCTAAATGTTGTTGCGAACAAGTTACCATATATGAA
This sequence comes from Dermacentor andersoni, assembly GCF_023375885.2. Lineage (NCBI taxonomy): Eukaryota > Metazoa > Arthropoda > Arachnida > Ixodida > Ixodidae > Dermacentor > Dermacentor andersoni. The sequence continues at coordinate 55,995,218 of NC_092818.1, forward strand.
AATGTGTCCCATACGCCCAGTTGATCTTTATCTTCTTTACTGTTTCTTGATAGAAGAGAAGGCTAGACATCGAACAACATCGAATGGCTTACTCGAAGTGTGGCACACGAGAAGGTTGTCGTGCTATGTCAGACGACCCTGTCAAGCAAATTGAAGTAAAATGCCGTCCTTGCTTTTGCCACCCGACTGCATTCTCACGCGAAATACTACAGAATGCAATCTTTTTTTTAGGCTTAAAGAACATTCGAGACGTTGCGGTAATTTCAGACTCGGAAATGGCGTAACATACTTAGGCTGTGCAAAACGGTATACAATCGTGCCTTGTCAAATATGGATCACGGTATTAATCACAGAGGCACTTTAGTTTTACAACGTCACTTTAAAGAGGTTTTGTAGCAGAACCGCTGTCTCTTTTTGAAATTTGCCTATTTTAGGAAATATTGATATCGTTCGAACCCACGTGAGTAATTACTATCATTACATTCACTATTACGATACTTCTCAAATACTTGAGAAAAACTATGATGTATTGTACATTAAAGGTAAGGACGTTGTATTGATGTATTTTCGAAAATTGTCCTATACTCAAAGCTTGTGTTGTCGCTCTTTCTGGTTGCCCTGATATGCAGTTCCACAGTGCTGACCATCGCTGGGGTCAGAAAAAGGCATTTGTCGTATTTGAGCTCTTTTGTGGACTCCATATTGCTCCTTCCGGGTTCTTTTTACGCAACTTCGCTGCCAGTTTCTTGCAGGAGAAGTTTATTATCACCACGAACAATTGTTCAAAGCGTCTGGATTAGCCCCATGCTTCTGCTGTCACTCTATTTGTGCAGCCAACTTCTTTCACGTCCCAGTGTACGTTCTCTTGTGGACGTTGTGGTCCACACTCAATGACATTGCAGATGCGCTTAGCGCGAAAGCTATTACTCCTTGCTTCAATGTTGGTACTATGACACATCACACCGTAGTAAAGAACCTGCGCTTCACAAACTTCCACAACAAGCTCAGCTTAGCATGCTATGAGGCGAAGAAGAGAAAGTCTTTAGAGACCAAAAACGCTGTGCGCTGCCTTTCATGTAGACGACAAAAAGACGTTTGCTTTTAATGTTGTGCCAGCAACATCCGTGGCACGAACTTCACATTTGATACAAGTAGGCAACATGTAAGGATTGATGTGCATAAAATGTATTATGTGTTTAGGTTAACTGCGGGCTTTGCAGTACATTCCCAAATATTCTTGTTCATTCCTTATTCTTTATATGTACAACTCACTTTCGATGATTGGCCTTAACTTGGCAGTGAGCTTACTTTAGCAAAAACTAAAAGCATGATTGTGGTGATGTGCGTGCTAGGTATAAAACATGTTTTTTTGCCATTACGAGCGCTGCATGCAAATAATAATTCCAGTTCTCCTATGAGGTTCACTCGCTATTGAAGCGCATAGGTTATTTACCCTGCCTTCTTGTTGGGCTGGTCGCAACACTGAGTTTCTATTTGATGAATATAGGGACAGTGTTTTGCTCGTATTAAGATTTATGTATTTCCATTCGAAAGTAATGGCGCTTTTTTAGAATTAAACATTGCTTTCACAAGATTTCGCTAGCCTTCTTTGGTCTTCTCGTTTCAATTTTGTTTTAAATTGCAGCCGACACAAGGCCGAAACTGGGCTTTTAGTGTTTCTGTATGCCAGTTAAAAAGTTGACCAAAAAGCCCTCAACGTTACACGCATTCGAACTTACGTTAGTGCCTCATTGGTGGCCACCGGAGACTCTAAATACTTTGCTGTCATTTATCTTCCGCAAGCGACAGCATCAGTGGAGTTTTGGTACCGGTGTCGAGGGTGACATGACCAGCATGTGTATTTGCTGTTACTCAGCATGCGATCCTCTAGCGGACGAAGACGGTGCGGTGAGCATTGCGAACGCCTGTTGGTGCCGAACTGCAACGCTTGTTTTTGACATGCCGTCGTTTCATTATCCAACGGAAATTATTTTTAGAACAGCTCTGCCGAAAGCTTTGCTTTAATTTGACTCTTCTTGTAGTTATTTCCTTTGGGACTACCGCACTACGTTGCAATCACAGGAAAGTCTGTGAAGCCTTTTGCATCTTTCTGCGTGAGACAGAGAATTGCATGCTAGAATTCTTAACACATATTATGCTAAGATATTTCATTTCATTTATTACTTAGATGAATATTTATTCATATCTCTAATAGTAGACACTTTAAATCCTATTTAAAAAATTTCACCCTAATTTATTTAAAAAGATAACAGTTTTTCCCTGCCAGACTAACGGCCGATCCCAAAAGCTGGGTGGCACCATTTCACTAGTGAACAATAACAAGAAGAATAGAAAGCTCGCTGTGGTGTTTTAAAATTTTTATTATGAACATCTGTCATAGATATGCTGCTGAATGTTCATTTTCTATTGCAATTTTGGTGTACTCTTTGATATGACTGGTCTGAACAACAGTTCAGTGCCGTCTTTGGCTCGACGTGGCATTCACAAACGCCTTTTCCTTCCGTATTAGAATGGCCGACAGACTAGCTTGCGACACCTGCGGCTGCGAGGGGATGACTAAGCGCCTCCTGTGTGACTGTCCCCGTCAGAATGCTTCAAGTGCTCGCGACAGCGCTCGAAAAAGTGGATGATCGCCCCTGTGTAGATGAAAATGTCCTAGGACACTAATCCAGATAGGTTTCAGCGTTCCTTGCTTTAAATGCTCTTCTCGAGTTTTTAAGGGCTTGTGAATTTTGTGATCGTCTTTGAATGCTGTAGAACACAGCATCGCGTTATTGTTTAAATTATTCTCACCTTTTTCTTCTTTCAACTTTTATTCACTTTAATGGGGCCGATGGCAGCCACCCAGTACTTATACTGGCCAACAGTCTTTTGTTTCCTGGCCTTTTTGTCTCTCTCTCTCTCTCTCAGAAGAAACTCTCTTTTGGGTGTGAGCCATGATCGGAGACAATCACCGGGATATGATTATCTATCTCTCTCTCTTTATATTATATATGTGCCTTATCACACGCACAACCTAGGCATGCATAATGTTATGAAAAAATTGATAAGGTAGCATGAATGAAGTGCCATAAGGGAAAGAAATACCTCAGAACCCATCTGCCGATGGCTGTCGATGGCAATGCGATTGGCGTTAAAAAAATAAAGCGATACACCCTCTTGCTGAAGTGACGTTTAATTAAAATCTGCAATGGCCACTTCTACACCTTCACTGCTTCGGATATACGCTACTATAGTCTCCAGTATGGGTCCACTTTGCTGCGGCACTTATTTGCTAGAATCATTCATGATATTAGTGGCGGTTGAGGTGTTGTTTTGTATGTGCATTCGTGGATATATGCGAATAATCAGGTATAAGTGGGGTTTACTTTGGAATATAATACTGTAATAAGTACCTTTCACAGATAGCGCATTTCTAGCCTTTGAGCTGAATTCTTCGATGAGGGGCTCATTACCTATAGAAGGGATGAAAATGCTTGGTTGAATAGTTAACCCGATTCCTCGAATATATTTTCTTAGTAATATAATGTACGGTACATGTTGCGATTTACGAATAGTGGCCGGTGAGTTCGCAGGGCGTTTCCGCTTGGAAGAAGTTATCAAGATGGAACCAATTTTCAGACAAGTATTTTCGAAGTGTCCGGTCAAATATTTCGGCGTTTTAGTTACTCTTTTTTCGCTTCGATAATTAAAACATTGATTTGTGGAACAAGTAAAAGAAACAAGTGTGCATTTTTTGCCGCAAGTTTGATGGCGCCTATATGGAGACGGGTGCCGTATTGAGCATTTGCACCAAGTCGATATACCTTGAACGCTACAATTCGTAGATGAAAATGCCTACTGTAGATTGTTTATTGAAAATGCTTGCTTGTGAAACTTTGCTCATTATTCAATTTCCAATTTAGTTACACGTGAATGTGACCCCCGCCTCATCGATAAATTTAGTTCAATGGTTAGAATTGTGCTATCTACAAAAAACGACAGCTAAAAATTTAGTACAGCTAAAAAAGCACATCTGATATTCGCTGGGATACCAACTGACCAAGCACCAAGCAGCACCCATGGCAAAAGAAAGATACACTGATAAAAAAAAAACAACTTCTAAATTAATGGGCCAAATCTATTCTGCGAAGGTGAAATGCCAGGGAAGCTGTCGTCGTTGTGATCCATAATTCACCCTCATTTCTTGGTGTGGCCGTGGTGAGACGCAAAAAACAAACGAGTATAAGAAACAAAACACGATTTACGCCGGAGCACTACACCGAAGTGCACGAAACAAAGCACGCTCGAACGTCACCACAGCACGCAGACACAAGCGCCGCCGCGGTGCCGCGGTCACCGCCCCTTCCATGCATCTGCCGCAACCACTGCTGCAGCCGCGACGAAACCTCCAACTCGTCCTACGCGCGTGGCATATATAACGACAGAAGCGCAGGGCACGTACACAGGCGCCATCGCCAAACTCTTTGCCCCTCTCCCCCTACCCGTCTGCATTCCAGCAGTGCCGACACCTCTGACGCGTGTGACATTAAACCACAGAAGCGCGGGCAATGCGCACAGGCACCGTCTAGTCGTATCGTCTCCATTCTTGTCGCCCATACGGACACTACCGCATGCATACGGGGATGCATACGGGGGCTAGAAGTTGACATCGTCGCTGCAAAAGACAAACAAAAAAATTTGAACAAACAAAAAAAGCTCTCCACGATCTAGTTATTGCGGCCTACTGTTGAGGAGCCGACTCCTTGTCCCATTTTATTTATTCTCATTTATTTATTCGGTACACCTATATCGCCTGCACGGCATTATCATAGGGGGGTTAAAATACAGGTGGTCACAATGGAAAAATATTCAGCAACATCAAAAGAATACATCGGTAAATACAATGTTTTTTTAAGCCCTGAAAATCACAAAAGCGGAAGACAAACTAGAAATTACCGAGCAAAGCAAGTAACAAAGTAACTAGAAAAAAAGATAACAGTAGCGTATGAACAGAGATGAATAACAGAACATTCAAAGAATATGGGTCTTAATAGCAATGCAATACTAGACGCTTCCATCACTTCATTAGCGAGCTCATTCCAATCGTTAATCGTGTTAGCAAAAAATGAATACTAAAACACAATGGTACGGCACTGATAAGCTCTAATTTTGTTGGAGTGGTTTCTCCTAGATGAATCGTAATGCGGCTCCTTAATAAACCTTGTTTTGTCGATACCAGTTTCACTTTTGTATATAACGTAAAGGAATTGCAATCTTAAGCAAAAACTCAATCTGTTTTGCCATGTTCTTCGCTTCGCAACAGGCATGAAATGGGGCCCCACGGAAGGCTCATTACTAAGACTTTATCAGTCTCTTTTCGTAGGCTACATTCGATACAGCCTTCTGATACTCTCAAACTTGAGCATTTCCTGCTTACGGACATTAGAGAGCGTCCAAGCGCAGGCACTAAAAATATGCCTCGGGTTGCCACGGCGTGCCTCCAACAAAGGCACAATTGAGGAAGCCCACGTATGCCCATTACCGATATACCTGTCCCACGAACCACTTCGTGTGTATTTACGCTTACTGACACGACACCATTGCCATCCATTGACGTCGGTTCTACGTGAGCGACCGGACAGCAGTTTCACAAGTGCATTCCGCTGCCATCTACCCCACATAACATCAGGCTATGCCCTTCCATATCACCCCGTCAAACCACCATGGGCGATGGTTCAACCTTCCGTATGCGTACATGTCCCCGGCATACTAAAGAAATCATTGGTTCCCGTCAGTGGACTACAACAACTTGCTCTCGCGTACATCTGGTCAGAATACCAGACATATGTTCATGTTTACACAGACGGCTCCGCGTCACCTAAGGCATAGACAGCAGCTGTGGTGATACCAGCCCAACAGATGACTCGAGGTTTCATACTAGACGATAACTGAACATCAACCGCTGCAGAGCTTGTGGCTATTCGGGAAGCGATTCGCCACATCTGCGGGGAAAGACCTCAAGAGTGGTGCATTTTCACGGACTCAAAACCCGCGCTGCGAATTTTGGGATGCTTCCTGCGCCACACCGCATATCAGGTTCTGGCTCTGCAGATCACCGAGCTACTTTCATACGCTCAACAAAAACACCACCGCATAGTGTTCCAATGGATCCCGGGACACTGTGGGCTCAACGGTAATGAGATGGCCGATGCTGCAGCAAGGCGCGCCCTCAGCAATGGCCTGCGAACTGTAGTGCCATTCTCCAGACCGGACATCACATGCCTCCTGTCGGAATTAATGAGGAGTGCGACGAAAGGATACTGGGCCCAGCCAGACGCTCGTCACGTCCGCCTTAAAAGCCTGGATCCCGATATGAAATTTCCTATTCTGCGTGGTATTCCACGCCCTCATACATGCCTGATACACAGACTGCGATTAGGCGTCGCCTTCACGCGCAAATATTTGCACATTATTGTACGGACAGACTCCCCGGACTGTTCAGTGTGTGGCGCTATAGAGACTATAGAACATGTGCTCGTGGTGTGCCCTGAGTATGCGCGAGAAAGACTGATATTGGCAGATACATTGAGACATTTACACAATGGACCACTGTCGGAGGACCTCTTGCTAGGCGCGTGGCCACAGAGTTGGCAGACGACAGAGACAATGCGTGCACTTTCACGTTTCCTAGGTGACACGGGCCTGGACTCACGCCTGTGATACCAGTTGTGTAATGTGTCATTCACCTCGTTCCTCCCATTATCATCCCCCATTGTGACCCGTTTTCTTCCCCTCTTCCCCTTCCCTTACGTAGAGTAGCAGGCCAGATGCTCCATTATCCGGCCGACCTCTCTACATTTCCAACAATTAAAATACTTCTTCTTCTCAATCTTAGGATTTTCTTGCGTGACGAGAGAGTTTTCCAACTCAACCCTTCCCGTATTCCGGATCCTCTCACAGTAATATTACAATTTCCTGTTACGAAGCGTGCTGCTGGCGTTTGGATGCGTTCCATTTTGTCTCTGCGGTTTTAGTGTACCAGGTAACGCATGAATATTCTAGAATAGGCCTGGCGTTTGTTAGAGACAAGGTTGCCTTCACTGATTTTAAATACTGGGACATATGTACAGTATTTACAGGACATATATACATATGTACAGTACAGACCGGGACATATTTTACCAGTACAGTGTAATCTGAAGAAGGGTTCATCTTGCAAACATTAGTGGACGCGACAACGAAGATAACAACGGCGGCAACGTGATAACGAGACAATGAAATCGTTTTGCCGGGGTAATGCCGTCGTGGTACTTGTCATGCCACCACTATCTTTGTGCTTTTGCCATGTTGGTCATGTCACCGTCATATCACAGCCGCCACAGCGGACATCGCATCGCCGTGGCCGTGCTATAACGTTCGTTTTGAACAAAATTACTTAAGACTGGTAAAGAATGCTGAAGCTGGAAGATGTCGGAACCAAATTATGGCAAGCGAATGAGTCGCGGACAGAGAAGGGCTTTTTGGAGTTTCCCAAATGTGTTGTAAGGTAGGTTACTTGGTCTCATGATAGGCAGCGTATGCAAAAGGATCACCGCTTCCCAGTTAGTCGACAAATATGTCAAGGGGCGTAGGGTTTCAGGTGAATACCGTCTGTAAAAAATTCAGTTCTATTAGACTGTGTAAAGGTGGATGACCAGTGAGGCTGTGTATGTGGGCCCATTATTGGTGAACTATCCATTGCCGTATGTTAAACGCCGTATACAGATAAATCGTAGGCGAGGCGCGACTAGTCGCTCCTCCACGATGTTGAAGACGGTGGGCCCTCAGGATGCTCTAGGTGGCCCAAAGTCCTTGTGATTTGGCGGCCCCTATGGCCCAGCCTATGCTCCGGAGTTTATCTTCCGGCCATCAGCTGTGCAGAGCAGCCTCGCAACGCTTTCGTCGCTCAGCCCCCTCAAAGGCGGAATAGATTTGTTTGGGCAATAACGGTTTGTATGATTACAGTCGGCTCGCGGAATCGAGCAGAGAAAACAATGCGGTAAGGCGTCACCCTGAAGAATTAAATGATGGATGAAATGACAAATCAAAATACTCGTTTGAAGTTGACGACAAACAACTTTCTTAGCCATGGCGCAGTGATTTGTGAAGCGAAGGGTATCTCATGTGGGAATTGTGGTAATGTAAAATAATTTCATGATAGATGAGTAGGCATTCCAGCGCGCTGGGAAAGGAAGGTAGTCTATCCCCTGCCTGGCTGACGAGTGCTTAGGCAACAAGCCCGGGCACTCGTATTACCGTATTACCGGAATGTCCACATTGCGCTGGACCCCATAGGATGGTGATTATGCGTTTGGAATGAATGATCATTTGCAGTATACGATAGGTGGGCACAGGAATTCGACACATAGCAAAGTTACGAATCGCTCTTTTTGAGTCTGAGAAGATATTCAGCCTGAGTGTGAGCAATTGCTCAAGCAATGGAGGCTTCTTCGGCCTCAAACGGCCACTCGGTCGACGGTGGCACTACAAAGCGAACAATGGTGGTTGCTTGGGCTAATTAGTTTTTAAGGTAATAAAGACGTACCGCGCGAACGCAGTGGCCAGTCTTGGACAATCATCAATAAACCACTTTGCAGCAATAACGACGTACAGAGCAAAGGACAAGGACTGCCAGAGACGACAAACACTGCGCCGATTTCCAACAATATATTATTGGGTTGCCGCATCACGTGTATATAAACAAGAGGGGGCATGCGCAGAAAATGAAAGGCGGTCACATTGGGTATTCTAACAGCAAGACATTGTACTAAATAGTTGGTCACGAGAAAAAAGCGCACATTAGTAATTCTGGGTTGGGGACGCCTACGTAATCTGGCATGGCCTCGGTCGCGTACTCCGTAAACTAGGGTTGAATTTAGATTTCAACTACGTCATGACCTCACCGCTTCGTTAGGTGGAGCAGTCTGGTGATTAGTTTGATAGTTACCGCCTGGGCTCAGGCGGAAAATTATAGAAACCGATTTCAACACAAGCTGAGTAGTTTGTGTGTCAGTGTCTCCTCTATACCGCTGACACCTATCGAAGTGACGTATCTGAACAGATAGTAATAGTAATGTGCGCTTCCTTCACGTGACTATTTACTTACCAGAATGACTTTCTGTTAAAACACCCTTTGTGACCGCCTTTCATTTTCTGCGCGTGCCCTATCTTGTACATATACACATGATGTGGCAACGCAATAAATTATTGTTGGAAGCAGGCGCAATGTTTGCCGTCTCTCGCAGTCGTTGTCCCTTGCTCTGTACGTCGTCAGTGCTACAAAGTGGTTTATTGAGGATTATCCGAGACTACCACTGCGAAGGCAGTAAAATGAGAGGTTTCTGCAGAATGTACATAAGTGGTTTGGATCGAAGATGGGTAGCGCTTATAAAGCGCCCTGACTCTGACTACCCTGCGGTCATAATTATGGGTTGGATGATTATTTTTCGGTAATGATGGTATATACAGACTGTCGCTAAAGAAGTCGGGTGGTAAAGAAGTGGGGGTGGTGCGTCCTACGATGTTGATTTTCAGGCGCTGTAGAAGCTTCCTTCCTGTTTCACACAGGAATTTTCACACAGGATGTTTCACACAGGATGTTTCACACAGGCTTCCTGTTTCACGCACTTGTATAATAGCTAATGAGGTGTGCTTCGACTAACTTTACTCGTAGCGGTACTCTAAGGAAGGTGCAGGGCAGTTTTGCATGCTGTGGGGATGAGGTGACCTACCTTGTCTCTCTCGAGAGTTGAGAAGTGCAGGTAGGAGAGGGAGTAATTTATCTTACAAAAGCATAACGCTTGGACGAGGCAGCGGGTGTCTGCTTCGCGCATTCCCTTGTAGCGATTAGAAATCCTCTTTAGGAGGGGGGAGGTATTCAGCACCTACGTTGCTATGGCACCTAGAACGATGAAATTGCAAGGGTTATTGGCAACGTGTAAGTCTAGAATTCTTATGTTGTTTACCTCTTGGGTGAGTTGATAATCCAGATATGTTGAAATTGCTGGAAGGGAGTTTTGAGATTGTGCATAGATCTTGTTGAGAGCCAACAACAAGATCTGTGCCCAATCTCAAAACACCCTACGGCTTCTTAAACATATCTCTAACCGACGGGGGGGGGGGATTCAAAGAAAAAAGCCTTCTCCGCCTCGTCCAATCCTTTGTCATATGTAACATTACCTACGTTGCTGCGTACATCAACTGGTACCGGGCTGGGCAAAACAAGATCGACACCCTCGTACGAGGGATCTACAAGCAAGCACTTGGCCTCCCGCATTGCACCAATACTGAGCTCTTCAACCAACTGGGAGTTCACAACAACCTTTCCAAACTCATTGAAGCCCTAGAGCGCTCCCAGCTTGAATGGCTCACCCTTACTGAAACGGGATGCTTTATTCTATCCACGCTTGGCTTCACCTACCATCAGCAATAGGGCCCCAAACAACCAATCCCGACCGACATCCGTAGCTGGATCTACATAGACCCTATCCCTAGAAACATGCACCCTGAATACAACAGGGCCCGGCCCCAAGCTAGGGCTGGAGCTATCATAAAAGCCCTTGCTCGCGTACCTGGCGTTACATTTATTGATGCAGCCAAATGTTCCCATGGCGCACGATTTGTGGCCGTCGCCACACGCGATGGAGTCCTACACCACGCCTCCAGCGTCACTACTCCCACTGCCGAGACGGCTGATGAAGTGGCCATCGCCCTGGCCACTTTAGATCCCACCTGTCACACCATCGTGTGTGACTCTCGCTCAGCCGTCACTAACTTCAGCAAAGGCCGTATTTCTCCCCAAGCTCTTCGCATCCTCTGCCGGGCACCACACTCTAAAGACAGCATAATCTCCCTAACATGGATCCCGGCCCATGCGGGCCCGGTCCACCCACACCTCCCCAATCTCAACGAGGTCACCCACTCCATTGCGCGAGGCCTAGTCAACCGCGCCGGAGTTACTGGAGATGAGTTGGACCCCAGGGACAATCTGACAACTTATAACGATCTCGTTAAGGTCTTTTACCTCAGTCGCCGAGCCTGCCCCACGCCTAACCCCAAGTTTAGCCGGGCGCAGGCTACCACCCTGCGTCTGCTACAAACGAACACGTACCCTTCACCCACCCGCCTCCACCTTATATTTCTAGACGTCTACACTACCCCCAACAGCCGGTGCTGTGGTATTCACCAGGCTACGCTTCCGCATATGCTGTGGGAGTGCCCAGCACAGTACACACAGACTAAAACCACGACCCTCTCGTCGAGGTTGCATGAGGCTCTGCGGAGCTCCGCCCTCGACGACCAAACCTGGGCGACCCAGCACGCCCGCGAGGCGGCGGCGAGGCAAGCCCTCGACGTCCCTTCATGGGAGGCTTAGGCCCCGCATCAGAAAGTGCTGGTTAATAAATGTTTATTCCTCCTCCTCCTCCTGAAGGGGAAGGGTCTTTGGGGCGAATGAGAGGTTGCGAAATTCAGATTTCTAAGTGGGATAGCTGAGCCCGATGCTCCGCGCATGTTCTCGGAACATTCTTGCTGCTTTTTGACGGGTATATTCGACTGTGTTTCTTTTTAGTAATGTCATCGACGTACAGGGAGTCCTGTAGTGCTAGTATGTCGGACAAATATTGCGCAAGCGGCATTAGAGTTATAATAAAAATAAAAGGAGACAGGACTGCCACGTGCGGAGTGCCCCTGCTGCCGAGGGTGAAAGTATGGGATTTACCGATCCGAGGGTTAAAACGGCTGTAACATGAGCTAAAGCATGCGTTAAAATGGCTGAAATATATTGATAAGTGCGGCAGCGCACGTTGAGCTGACTGAGTCAGGTCAAGCGCCCGTATAACTTTTATGAAATGTGGGAATTCGTAAGTTAGTACCTCCTCTTTGAGTTGGAGCATTATATCTTTAGTGGGGAGCCCTGCCCTTAATCCGAACCAATTTGGAGGGAAGAGGAGATTTTTCTCCATAAATCTATTTAGGTGATTAACGATTACATGTTCCTGGAATTTGCCTGCACATGAAGCGAGACAGAATGGGTGCAAATTAGCTCGGCCGAGCCGTTTGCCTGGCTTTCTAATGAAGGTCCCCTTCCCACGTTTTCATATGGGAGACAGTGTGCCTTGTTCCTAGTGTTGGTGAAGATATTCGGTTAGCACCTTAATTAAGCGTGCATCCGGGTTGCGTAGAGATATGCTGGTAACGCGATCAGGGCCGGGTGTGTCCGAAGCTGATGTACCGCTGCATACACCTCTGCCTCCGCTGTGGGGCTGTCTAATTCTGGGTTGGATAGGCTTCTATAATCTGACATGGACACGCCCGCGTACTGTAGAATATAGGTAACCTGATTAGGTAACCGCCGCACCCTTAGGTGGAGCGATCAGGTGATTCGTTTGCTAATTTCTAGCCCGTATTTAGATGGCTCTAGCAAGCAACGTAGGCAGGACCAATTTCTTTTAATTGAAGCCTTCCATGGAGCCTATTTCAGATTTGCGCCCACTGTGAGAGGCAAGTCTAGTTTCATGGACTGTGTTGAGGTCGATCATGGCGGACATGCGGTTTCGCAATGCCCTGTTGTGTTTTGTCTGAGCCAGCGTGTTTCCATACTTTGATAAGCTTCTCATTGGAGTAGCAAACGGCTATCGACCAGCTCGTTTTACTGCCCATCGAGGGCTTGTTTATTCACGAATTTCACATGTTTATTGGACGACCCATTCCTCGTAGACGGATGTAAGTCCTAAATGCTCATCTTATCATAAAACCGGTACTCTAGCTTTCAGTGACAACATGCGACAGCGGCCTGTCGCATCGAATTAGTGGTCGAAATGTAGTGTGTATGTTGGGTACTTTCGTTCGCCCATTTTGAGAAGTCGCTGTTGTCGAATTGCTTATTTAGCGATGGCTACCCAAGCATGACGCTGATGTAGCTTATAAATTCGTATGTACATGGAGGAAACATTCCCCCAACAACAGCACGGATGAGTATACTCTTGAATACAGACTCCCATACTAAAATATTTTGCAATGCAAAAAGATGCTTTGTATGTGCAAACAGGATCGTTGTTTTCTTTTATTTTGCAGGTACTAGGTGACACGAGAACGTCTGAAAGGGTTCCCCAAAAGGTCCAGGTGTGATCTTAGACACGAACACATTGATATTCTGCAGCTAATAGAAGGTATACACACCTCCATTCGCAAAAGAAGTTTCGCAGGTTTTTGCGAGCTATTCAACCTCTATACGTGCCTTACGTTGATATGTTAATGAACACGAAGTAGTACAAGCTCTCTGTGCAATTTATTCTGGCAGCTTGTCTGGAAACCATGTGAATTTCCAATCACTGTATACGTTTGAGGTATATTTACGTTCGGAATGACATTTTAGAAAACGTAAAAAGGAAGAAACTGGCATAAATGTGGAACAATTGATCAAAACATTCACCTATATAGGCTCCTGTGAAGCTGGCATTGCGCGTAAAATTCTTGGAATGCCACGTTGTTCCAACATATGTGTCTTCATCAATGGAAGTCTAACGCGAGATGAGGTATGTGATTTTGTCATTATAATCTCTGAGTTGCTCTTCATAAATTAGCTAGATTTAATAATTAGAAAAAGAGATCAAACATTTTTGACAAGTCTAACATATATATTCATCAATATTGCGCTTCAAATGCTTCATTTTTTTTCTAATGCTCTAAGGTGTTCATTTTTAAGAGATGACTTTAAAACTGGGATGATATTAGGTATCGTTACGAGTGTTTAGCAACCTTGTCTAGCAGTACATAATACTGCAGCCGGTGCAAATAATCAGCGCTTGTTTGCGACTCTGCAGCCTCAATTCTCCTGCGTCAACAACAGAGCTAAACTGGGCATCAAGACGAACTTTGTCGCGCTAAATGTTGTTGCGAACAAGTTACCATATATGAAAATGTGTCCCATACACCCAATTGACCTTTCTTTTCTTTACTGTTTCTTCATAGAAGAGAAGGCTAGACATCGAACAACATCGAATGGCTTACTCGAAGTGTGGCACACGAGAAGGTTGTCGTGCCATGTCAGACGACCCTGTCAAGCAAATTGAAGTACAATGTCGTCGTTGCTTTTGCCACCCGACTGCATTCTCTGGTGATTTACTACAGAATGCAAGCTTTTTTAGGCCGAAAGAACATTCGAGACTTTGCGGCAAGGCCATCGGAAATAGTGTAACATACTTAGGCCGTACAAAACGGCATACAATCTCGACTTGTCAAATATGGATCACAGGATTCATCACTTACGCACTTGAGTTTTACAACGTCACTTTGAAGATGTTCTGTAGCAGAACCGCTGCCTCTCTTCGAAATTTGCCTGTTTTAGGAAATATTGATATCGTTCGAACCAACATGGGTATTAACTATGATTACACACACTACTACGATACTTCTCAAATAATTGAGAAAAACTATGATGCATTCTACATTAAACGTGAGCACGTTGTCTTGATGAGCTTTCGAAAATTGTCCTGTACTCAAAGCTTCTGTTGTCACTCCTTCTGGCTGCCCTGATATGCAGTTCCACCGTGCTGACCATCGCTGGGGTCAGAAAAAGACATTTTTCGCAGTTGAGCTCTTTTGGGGACTCCGTAATGCTCCTTCCGGGTTCTTTTTACGCAACTTCGCTGCCAGTTTCTCGAAGAAGAAGGTTATTATCACCACGAACAATTGTTTACAGCGTCTGGATTATCCCCATTCTTCTGCTGTCACTCTATTTTTGCAGCCAACTCCTTTCCCGTCCGAGCGTACGTTCTCTTGTAGATGTTGTGGTCACACTCAGTGGCATTGCAGATGCGCTTGGCGCGAAAGCGATTACTCCTTGCTTCCATGTTGGCACTATGACACATCACCAACGCAGTAAAAACCCTGCGCTACACAAACTTCTACACCATGCTTAGCTTAGCAATCTATGAGGCGAAGAAGAGAAAGTGTTTAGGGACCAAGAACGCTGTGCGTTGTCTTTTATGTGGACGACAAAAAGATCTTTTGTTTTAATGTTGTGCCAGCAACATCCGAGCATTCCTATTAGATTCTATGGCAGTCGGGCAGGTGGTATGACGTCATGGATTGAAGTGCACAGGCCCCGTGTTATCTACGAAGAGTTGGCAGAGTGGGCAAAAGAGAAGACTTGCTGCAGTGATAGCGTGCTAAGGTTTAGGGTGCGGGGAGATGAAATCGCTGAGATGGGTCGCCCGTTGGGAATCACCTATAGCATGCAGCGCTGGCACTGCAGTGTGCTGATGCTGTTCAGCTGGAGCAGCACGTACCGCCAGGGTACATTACTTACAGCGCAGACTCGAAGGCCTGCTCAGACCTCATTAGTTGCACATTTATGCTTTCGCGTTCACAACTCATAAGAAGCGTTTAAGTTTCCTCGTGTCTTTTTTACGCCCTTCTTCCTTCACTTGTCACCGAATCTCCCGCATTTCCAAGTGCTCAGGTTGACAGGTACGTTAACGAGTGAGCAAAGAAGCTGGAGCGAGAAAAAGTCAAGGTAAATGTTGTGGGAGTTATAGACAGCGAGTGTCTGTTGGTTGGTCGTTCTACCACAACTACTGTTATATTCTGCTCTAGTAAGTGAAATGTTTCACCCGATCACCTCGTGCTTTCGCTTTTATTTCTATGCGCTATCGCTATTGAGCATAGAACCATGAATTAGAGACCCGCACCGCGGTGAACTTTGCTGTATCCGCTAGCACTGAAACGCTGCGTCTGATATTGTGTTCTCAAAAGTATTCCTTTCTTTAAAATATGAGGAGCTAAACATAGAAGCAATTTATTTGAAATGACCGTCTTAGGTGTAGCGGCAAAGAGGACTAGGACAAACAAACAGAAGCACTGAAACACGTTCGAGTACGCGGAATAATCTGCCGCGTACAACAGGCACGAATCCTCCCCTAACCTCGGGGGGTGATGAGGGGCTTTCAAAGCAAATACTCTTAGAACTCCACATTTCTTGCTGCTGAATTCACCACAGAACTTGAACATGAAGGAAAATGGAGCCTGACCTCACGCAAAGAAGATTCATCACGGCGATGTGGTGAACACTGAATATACTGCCCTGCGTGGTTAAAAATTGAAACTCTCGTATGTTGCAGTACATAAAACGAAGGGTTAAATAATAATATTTTCTACAAGGGGGCGTAAACTCCCTATCTTCTATCCATGGCGCTGACGACGTCCCCGCGGCCCACTTTTAGTTGCAACGGACGGGCGGTACACATCGCCCAGAGTCCACCCGCCACAGCCGGTGCAGGAAAACCCCTACATCTTACTCGGGACACTAGGTCCCCTGACGATACGCGGCGGCCGCGCCACTCCCATCACTGCCGGTTACCGGATATCCAGCTGGAAATATTAACAAATAAAGAAATGCCTCCATGACGTCACTAATGAGGTCAGAAAACAGAGTTAGAGGGAGCGTCGCCGGAAGGACGAGGTGTGCCGCGAGCCATTCTTTCCCACTTCGTATGCACGCGTGCTGTGTGCCGGTCTTGCCGACCGTCTTTGAGCTTGCCCCGTGATGCGCCTAGGCATCCTCTGTTGTCGCTGCCTCTGCCACCCCACCTTTCTCTCCATTCCCCCTTGTGCAGTGCGGTTGAGGTGTCCTCTACTGAGAGACAGTTCCCACGCTGCACTTACCCCACCTTTCAGCCCCCAATCAAGAATCTCTCTCGTCGTGGTCTCTTACAGGTCTGCTGGCCGCATGGCGAGATTGGCCAAATCGCGGAGATGAACACGCTGAAGTTTTCGGTGTTTACGAAGCACTTATCTTTCTGCCTCATTTACGTTGGAAGCTTCTATTCATTTGTTAAGGCACTGGGGGACAGTGCTCGTACACAACAGTTCTAAGCAAATATAATGAGAAATATTTATATAACAAACCGTCTTTAAACCCGCCGTGGTTGCTCAGTGGCTATGGTGTTGGGATGCTGAGCACGAGGACGCGGGATCGAATCCCGGCCACGGCGGCCACATATCGATGGGGACGAAATCGAAAACACCCGTGTGCTTAGATTTAGGTTCACGTTAAAGAACTCCAGGTGGTCCAAATCTCCGGAGTCCTCCACTACGGCGTGCCTCATACTCAGAAAGTGGTTTTGGCACGTAAAACCCCATAATTAAAAAAAAACGTCTTTACTACCATTTTTCGCAGGTAATATTGTCACGGTATAAAATTATTCAGATGGTGTACTTACACGGCCTATATAAACAACAGCCAAGAATCCGGAGAGACTGTTGTCACAACGTCGTCTTCACCGTCGTCGACCTTGTTCGCCTTTCCCACCGTAAGACGACCCCCGGCAGAAAAAAGCACCGTCCCGATGCTTCAGTCGGGGCCGCCGGTAAGGGCATAGTAAGACTTAAGCCGAGAGACGTGTATGACGTCAGGCAAAGTGGAACCGGGTGGCATGACGGAGGCCTCGGGGATTATCGCGTAAGCGACATTGGTCTCATGACGTAGAACATGGTAAGGGCCTTTGTAGCACGGAAGGAGTTTCTCGGAGAGCCCCACTCGGCAGCAAGGAGACCAAAGTAGCACGAGAGACCCTTGTGAAAAATATGTGTCACGATGGCGGTGATTTTCGAGGGGGGGGTGGGGTGTTAAGCGTGCCGTTGAGATTCCTGCGATGCCAGCAGACCAGCACGGGCAAGGTGACGCGCATGGTCAGCGTGGGCGATGGCGTCGCGGGCATACTGGGTCTTCGAATCCGGTATCAAAGGGAGTCAAGTGTCCAATTGTAATACAGGGTCACGGCCGATGAGTAAGTAAAAGGCGTGATGAGTATCGTGGCGTGATGACTTACAGGCGAACGTGACATAAGGGAGCGCTACATCCCAGTCCTTGCGGTCGGGTGAAACGTAATTCGCTCATTGAGGCCGTTGCTCTGAGGATGATAGGAGGTAGCCAGTTTGTGCTTGGTAGAACATGAGCATAGGATATCGGCGATGACTTGGGAGAGGAAAGTGCGGCCGCGGCCAGTATAGAGCTGTCGCGGGGCGCGATCTGCTAAAATGATATCCCGGAGTGGGAAATCTGCGACGTCAATTGCGCAGCTCGCGGGAAGTGCCCGAGTGATGGTATAGCGCGTCGCGTAATTAGCAGCGACAGCGATCCACTTGTTGCCGGAGCTGGACTCGGGGAGAGGGCCAAGGAGATCCAAACCCACTCGAAAGAATAGCTGAGGTGGAATGTCGATCTGCTGCAAGTACCCGGGAGGAAGCGTTGCTGGCTTTTTGCGATGTTGACAGGGCTTGCACGCAGCTACGTTGTGCCGCACGGAGCGTGCGAGGCCGGGCCAGTAGAAGCGGCGGCGCGCGCGGTCGTAAGTGGGAGCAAACCCAAGATGGCCGGCAGTTGGGGTTACATGAAGCTCCTGAAGCACGGTTAAGCGGAGGTGTTGAGAAAAGTCAAGCAGAAGGGGAGGACCGGCAGGATGAAAACTGCGTCGGTACAATATTCCGTCGTTGAGAACGAACCACCGTAACGATGGATAAGTAGGAGTAGATTCCATTCGGTCAATAAGCGTCCTCAAAGTAGCGTCACGGTGTTTGCTCGTTGGCCATGTCCAAAAGCTAGGAAATGGAAAGAACACTTGCGGAAGCGTCCATGTCGGCGTTGGTAGGCGTGTGTACAGGGTAACGGGGCAAGCAGTCGGCGTCCGTGTGTAAGGGACCAGACCTATACACCAACGAATAGGTATACTCTTCTAGCCGTAAATCGCATCGTCCAAGGCTCCCAGTGGGATCTTTACGCGTGGCGGTCCGTTACAATGGAAAAGGGCCTGCCGTATAAATAGGGGCTGAATTTCGCCAGTGCTCACACAACGGCCAAACATTCGCGCTCGGTAATAGAGTAGTTCCGCTCCGCAGGTGACAAAAGCCGGTTAGCGTACGCGATGATATGTTCATAGCCGTGTGGAACTTTTGCCAAGACGGCACCGATTCCGTGGCCACTGGTATCGGTGCACACATCTGTAGGGGCTGAAGTAGAGAAGTGTTCTAGAATCGGTAGGGCGGTGAGCATGTTGGTAAGGCGAGAAAAGGCGGTGGCGTGAGAGGATCCCCCTGAAAACGGCACACTTTTCTTCAGGAAATCTGTAAGAGGGCGTGCTATGGTGCAAAATTTTTTAACAAAGCGGTGCAAGTAATAGCAAATGCCCACGAAACTTCTGACATGTTTTGCGGACCGTGGAACAGGAAACTCTTTCATTCGGCGAATTTTCTCTGGGTCCGGTTGGATGCCAGTGTCATTGTCGACATGTCCAAGAACAGTAATCTCACGATGGCCGAAGTTACATTTCTTGGAGTTGGCCTGTAGACTGCCTTTCAGTACCTCTGAAAGGCGCTCAATGTGTGTGCTGAATGAGGGCGAGAACACAATAACATCACCTAGGTACCAGATACAAGTCAACCACTTGAATCCTTGGAGTAATGAGTCCATCATACGCTCATAGCTAGCCGGAGCTCTGCATAACCCGAAAAGCATAACTTTGAAGTGGTTAAGACGACCAGGCGTTAAAAAGCCGGTCTTTTCACGATGTAGATCATAGACAATAATTTGCCAATATCCGGACCGTAGGTCGATGTACGAAAAATATTGTACCCCGTATCGGAAATAGAGGGCGTCATCTATACGAGGTAGTGGGTATACGTCCTTCGTGATTTAATTTCATTTCATTTCATTTATTAATACTGTCAGCCTCATTGAGGGGCTATAACAGGAGTGGAAAAAACGGAACTGAACAGCAAAATAAGTAGTACAGAACATATTGAAAACCATAGTTATACATTAGTTAAAGGAAAAAAAAGATCATCTCGTGAAATGCACACATAAACAAAAACGCATCACTCAGAAATCAGAACAGCAATCTTATACAGCAGCAATCTGATCTCATCGCCCTATGCTAGTGCCATAGATGAAATTATCTAAGTGGCGTAGGAAGTCAGCCAATGATGTCGACCGAACAGCAGAATCTGGTAGAGAGTTCCAGTCTCTACAAGTTCGGGGAAAATAACTAAACTTGAAACAATTATTTTTTATAGTCGGTAATGGGATAAACTTACCATGACGATGCCTTGATGTTTCATTAGTTTTGATCTCAAAGTAATCTGATTTATTTATTTTAAGATGATTATTGATAATGAGGTAAAGAGTTTTTAGTCTTTCATATCTGGTTCTGGTTTCTAGCATAGGTAGTTGGGCTTGTTGGCAGAGTTCTGTTGAAGAATGGTTCCGGGGGTATTTATTAAAGATAAACCTTACAGCGAGTCGCTGAATCCTATCAAGCTTGTGACGATTAGTTGCTGTGTGAGGATCCCATATTACTTTAGCATATTCGATTATCGGTCTGACTAGGGTTTTGTAAGCGAGGCACTTTACATCCGGAGTAGCACTGTGCATAGTGCGTCGCAGGTACCATATTGTTTTAAAAGCTTTGGGAATGACAATTTCAATGTGGGTATTCCATCGTAGATCTGATGTATATGTTATGCCTAGGTATTTATACTGATCGACTCTTTCAAGCATATAACCGTTGATTTGATAATTGTAATCAAGAACATTTTTCTTTCTAGTTACTGACATGAACACAGACTTTTTAAAGTTTAACTCCATCTGCCAGTCGTTACACCATTTCACTATTCTTTGCAGGTTTAAATTTAATTTAATCTGATCATCAACTGTATTTACGGTACTGTACATCACACAGTCGTCTGCAAAAAGTCTTAATGGAACATCAATGTTACTTTGTAAATCATTAATAAAGATCAAAAATAGGAGTGGGCCTAAGACGCTACCTTGCGGTACACCAGAAGCAACGGGAAGTATGTTCGACTGACAACCTCTAACAGTTACACACTGTTCACGGGAGGATATATACGCAGAAAACCATTGTGTGAGTGTTTGATTTTTAAAGACCGCATTAATCTTATATAACAATTTTTGGTGCGAAACTTTGTCGAATGCTTTTGCGAAGTCAAGCTAGATAATGTCTGTTTGACCACGTGAATTTATTGTTTCTGCGAGGTCATGAACTATTTCTATCAGTTGGGTAATCGTGGACAGCCCCTTTCGGAAGCCATGCTGACGATAATACAGGATATCATGCTGGTCGAGATAGCCGAGCAGGTGTTTGGATATGATGTGTTCAAGTAACTTCGAAACTGTACTAGTGAGCGAGATCGGGCGATAGTTACTAACAGAATTATTTCCGCTTTTACGAACCGGTATAACTTTTGCTCGCTTCCAATCAGTTGGAAAGCATCCGCTACTAAAAGAAGACTGAAAAATTTTGGACAAGTATATAGATATCCATTCAGCGTACCTATATAAAACCTCATTAGGGATACGATCTGGACCTTGGCTTTTCTTATTGTCAATATGTAATAGCAGATTTAGAACACCTTGCTCGTTAATCTGTAAATCAGTAATAGGAGGTCTTTCAGTGTCAACATTAAAAGGAGGCAGTATACCATTATCACGTATGTAAACAGATGAAAAATATAGATTAAAATCTTCGGCACGCTTATGGGCATTATCCTCGGTCGGAGCAGGATGCAGAACTTTAGGCGGATTTATATAGCGCCAGAATTTGCCAGGTGACTCACGAAGAAATTTCGTGAGCATCACATTATAGAATCTGTCTTTTGATTCCTTAAGAAGTCTCTTTAAATCCTGACTCATGCGGCGAATACATAGTTTATTTTCGGGGTTTGGGTTGGGTGAGTAAGCCTTACGTTTGCGTTCAAGTCTTCGTTTGAGATGAAGTATATCTCTGGTTATCCAGGGATTCTTTTTATTCGTGCACTTAGTTTTCTTAGGAATAAAGTGATTAAGGCACCGTTCTGCTAATTCCGAAAAGAATTCCCATAGTTGGTCCGTGCTAGCACCTAAATCATACAGCTGCATAAAATCTGAATATGAATAATCAAGACAGTCTATCACAGCAGCGTCATCAGCGTCATGAAAATTAAAGAAACTTTTTTTGGACGAAGTACTTATGACATCTGGTGATGCCTTTAATGACAACAAAACCATCCTGTGATCTGACAAGCCCTCCAGTGTTTCACATTCGCAGACGGAACTTTGTATTCGTTCGGAAACAAAAATTAAATCAAGTATGGATGATGTTGTAGGACATATTCTCGTGTAATCAGACACAACTTGAACTAAATTATGACAAAAAGCCAGTTCAAGTAACTGCTCACAACTAGTCACTTCTCGTGTTCCAGGTAATTGCGAACACCAGTCAATGCCGGGTAGGTTGAAATCTCCAAGTAACAATGTCCTACCATCCTGAGGCAGGTAAGTGTCCATAAATGTTCGTAGATTTACCAGGACGTCAAACGGAGCATTTGGAGCCCTGTAAACACCCCCAATGAAGACTGTTTGTGTATCTAATTTTATCTTGACCCATAGTGCTTCTACGCCATTCACATCTGGAAGTACAGAAAATGCTATGTTGTCTTTGATAATTACCGCAACTCCCCCCCTCTGTCTTCTCGACCCCTTCTTACTATTTTATAGTTAGGAGGGGTGACTTCTGTGTCGAGTACATCCTTGTGCAGCCAAGTTTCGGTGACTACTATTAGGTGAGGTTCATGTTCTAGGATTAGGCTTTCTAATTCGACAAGTTTATTTAATATGCTTCTGGCATTCACATTTATCACTTTGAACGGTTTTGACCCTTTGTTCCTGCGTCAATTGCCACTCTGAGAAGGGGCATGGCATTTGTACCTTTGTTTCATAGTTTCGTCCCAGGCGTAAAGGATTTTGTTCACCTTCATCTTATCGAATACCATCTTTACCTTGGCCCCGTTTTTCCTTTCGTCAACAGTGGTATTCCGGAGTTTTTTCCGAATATCATGCAGTCTTTTACTGTAGTCCTCTGAAATGCTTATTTTCCCTCCTTTAAGCTTGTAGCAATTATTCATAATCTTAGTTTTTTCCCTAAAATCACCAATCCTAAGGATAACTGGACAATGATTACCCGGATTCATCTTACCAAGACGGTGTATTCCCTCAATGGTACTTAGCTTCTCTCCGAGTTTTGCCTCAAAAACGTCGTCGTTTACTTTTCTCAGCAATGTTTCTTCGTTTTCATTCTCATCTTCCAATATACCTCTTACAATCAGGTTGCTACGCCGGGATTGATTTTCCAAGCCATCGACTTGTTTAGCTAGTGCAGCGATTTCCGCCTGACAATCACTCATAGTAGCCTCAATATTTGATAGCCTTATTTGGGATTTCTCTAGGACCACGAGTTTTGCTTCGATGGAATCGAGTCTTGTTTGCATTTTCACTATGCCTGCCTCAGACGAAGTTTGTTTTTCTTGAATTTGAGTAACTTTGGCCAAAATATCTTTTTGGGTTTGTAGAATTTCATTTAGGGTGGCTACAGAAATAGGCCCCGGGTTTTCCTCTACATCCCCTGAAAGCTTAAGAAGTATGCATGCCATTGAAAAACAGTCGCAGACACAATCAAGCAGCACTTGTGGACACGGCAGCACAACTAGACAAAGGTAATCACCACGAAAACCGTATCTTTTTGCACTAACCTGCACATACAAAGGCACTTCAGGTGACATCGTCACGGCAGGGCTGCCGTGTCCACTGATGATCGTAGGTCTCGGTAGCAGATTTATAGCTGGCAGGCTCCGTGACGTATCACGATGGTGTGACGTCACTGTGCTCATCGATGGTGCGCAGAGGCCGTTTTCCACGAGGCGATGATCAGTCATATTTGGTGCACGGCGATGGGCGTCGGCGATGAATCCAGGAAGCTGCCACAGCATTTCGTCGATCGGAGCCGGGGAATCGGAGCGCTGGCGTCCAATGTCCCCCATAACCGGCGATGTGGCGGAGGCTAGGATGAGGATCGGCGCGCAAACCTGCACATACAAAGGCACTTCAGGTGACATCGTCACGGCAGGGCTGCCGTATCCACTGATGATCGTAGGTCTCGGTAGCAGATTTATAGCTGGCAGGCTCCATGACGTATCACGATGGTGTGACGTCACTGTGCTCATCGATGGTGCGCAGAGGCCGTTTTCCACGAGGCGATGATCAGTCATATTTGGTGCACGGCGATGGGCGTCGGCGATGAATCCAGGAAGCTGCCACAGCATTTCGTCGATCGGAGCCGGGAAATCGGAGCGCTGGCGTCCAATGTCCCCCATAACCGGTGATGTGGCGGAGGCTAGGATGAGGATCGACGCGCAAACCTGCACATACAAAGGCACTTCAGGTGACATCGTCACGGCAGGGCTGCCGTGTCCACTCATCCTTCCACTCATGCGGTTCAGGTGGCGGTAATCAACGGAGAATCTCCATGAGCCGACCTTTTTTTCTTTACTTGCGCGACAGGGGACGCCCAGGGACTTGAGGATGGCTCATTGATGTCTTTTGTTAGCATCTTGTCTACTTCCGTTTTGATGACATGACGCTCCGAAGCTGAAACTCGGTAGGGTCGCCGATGGATGGGTTGATTATCGCCTGTATGTATATGATGTTTGACAAGTGACGTCCGGCCTAAGGCTCGGTTGCTCACGTGGAATATATCCTGTAGGAAAGCAATATACTGCAGAGCTGTTCATTTTTCGCAGGAGTGAGATCCAGGGCGATAATTTTCCTAATGTCATGGTCAGTACATTTGGCCGACCGGAAAGGCTCACAGGAAGCGTCGACGGTAAACGTCTCAACGCAACCAACTTCTAAAGCAGTGATTGTAGCCAGGGTGATATCATTAGGCAGAATTTGCTTAGGGAGCCTGATATTCACCAAAGGGATGTACGTGCGACTGGGTGTGACCATCAGTATGTTATGCGGGACAGTAACGCTGTGGGTGAGAACGATGGTAGTTAGGGGAGCGGAGATGTAATCACTATCAGGAACTGGCGTAGAAGCCGACGTTTCGATGTATGTCAAAACCTGTGGTGGAACGTGAACAAAATCAGTCGGCCTTAGGTGAATTTCGTGTGGTGCCGGAGGAACATCCAGTAGAGGCTTATCACGACGCACCGTACTTAAGGAACAATCCATTAGCGTTGAATGGGCGGAGATGAAGTCTAGGCCTAGGATGAGGCCATTGGTGCATTGGTCAAGCTCAGTGAAAAGGACGACAGAATGGCGGCCGGAAATACTCACACGTGCAGTACACATTCCGACCACGGTCACCGTGCTACCGTGGGCGATTCGTACGAAATGAATAATGGCAGGCGTAACAATTTTCTTTACATGGCAGCGTAGGAGGCTGGTATTAATCGATATGTGGGCTCCAGTATCTATGAGGGCTGTGAAGGGTGTGCCATCAACTTGGACGTCAAGAAGGCTATGTCCCATAAACAGCTTGAAAGGAGGATATTGCGGTGAATTCGACAATGCAGCAACACCTCAAGGTGCTGCATTGCCTCGTTTTCCTTATGGGAAGGTCCTGGGTAGGTCGGC
Source organism: Dermacentor andersoni (assembly GCF_023375885.2). Lineage (NCBI taxonomy): Eukaryota > Metazoa > Arthropoda > Arachnida > Ixodida > Ixodidae > Dermacentor > Dermacentor andersoni. The sequence continues at coordinate 56,020,731 of NC_092818.1, forward strand.
GACGGCGACCGTTGAAGCTGGGGTAAGCGCGGCGGGCGACTTTGAGGCGAGGGCGAGCGAGCATAGCGGCGGGTCGAGGTAATGGCGTCGGAAGCATCATAGAAGCGATGGGGTGAGGAACTTCGGGGCGAACTTGTATTCCGGGAGTTGTTTCGAGGAGGGGACGGCAATGTGTATGGATAACGGACACTGTGAGGTGGACTGCGATAGGGCCGAATAATAGGAGCAGGGCGGGTGCCAGGTCGACTCAAGGATCAGGCGCTGGGAAGACACATATTAGCGATTTCCTGACGAACCACGGACTGGATCAGCGATATCGTCTCAGCAGTGTTGTTCCAAGACGGCTGTTGAAGCGAGGCAGGAAGCGATGCTTCGAGTTCGCGGCGTTCCATTCGGGTCACATTTTCGCGTGGTGGTGGCGAGCTAGATTTGTCGGTGGGGTCAGTACAGGAAGAGGCCGCTGCAGCATTTCGAAGCCGTGTAAACTGATTGTACATACGCCGACTCTTTGCCTAATTATTGGGCACGCCGTAGTTGTGGACTTCACAACAATTTTGAGCTCCTGAAGTCCGTTAACTTGCACATCAATAAGTACGCGGCGGCATTTGCCTTTCATCTCCGTGAAATGCGGCAAGCACAGCCGGGATAGAATGCGCGAACTCGAACTCAGCAGCTGAACACCACGACGACAGCGCTAGTGCAGTGGATAAATTAAGAGTATTAAGGATAGTTGGAATCAGTGCTCTGTCTTCTGCACCAGTGCTTCTGGGGATAAACTTTGCATGCACACTAGATGACGTTCCTTATCAGAGACGTACTTTGGGCGAAAATTGTGCAACATAAAAAGCGTTGCATGAACAAATATCCAAATGAGCACACATCTGTTTTAAACAGTTGGCTGTTTCACATAAGGGCGAAGCATTCAAAGCATAGCAAGAATTGCACGGCTGAAGCTCATTACGTGGATACAGCTTGACGCCTGCAAAACTGTGACATGCACATAAAATCTAAGCGCGACATCTGTGAAAAGCGCATTTGACTGACTCTTGAGCCATTCAACTAACGAATATACACACCATCGCAAACGCACACGAGCCCACGTGGTTCACACGCGTAAAGAAATGGTCATTTGAAAACGTATTTATATAACAATGAAATATCGTAGTTTTCACTAATACACTTTCATTGAAGATTGTTCACATAACTCATCACTGCACGAACTGAAAAGCGATACAACACTTACCAGCGGATCTTTCAGTTTTCCAACGTTGACATCGTCCCGCCGCACTGCCCGCTGCCATTTTTTCCTTCGTTCGGGATCACTTGGGAACCCAAACAGCCTGACCTTTGGGCCGTTGTCGTAGCTTCCTCTGCAGTTTGGCACACAACATCGGCCCATGATATCCAACAGACCGCACGTATACACAGAGGAATAAATGCAAAAATTGGAGGACGCTTAAGCTTCGCCTTCAAGAGTAAAACGCGACAGCGTTCCCGTCGACCCGCCAAGGGGTGTAAGACAATGCGCTACGGCGCAGCGATCACTTACGAGGCGCCCCGCATCGGACTTTGCACCCACCAATCACGCGGTGAGCGTCGAGCAACGCAGCGTGCGCCTGAGCAAGCGGAACGAACCAAAGAACTCGGTGTTTCGGAGGGGGAAACGATCTATGCCAGCGAAACGTCGTGATCGGCACTGGCAGAGAGATATATAGATAGTGATCTAAAGAAAGGAAGGAAGCTTGAGTTGAGGAAGCTGCAGCCCGTGAGAGAGCACGGCGAAGCGTCGTCAGGGGAGAGGGAGTCGGTGCCGCGACGCGCCTTGCACCGGTCCCCGCACAGCCCCAATGCGTGCATGGCGCGCCACCTGTCGGGGCAGTGCGTTGCATTGAGAAGAGGGGGTCTTCTGTGTTTGCCGCAAGATGACTCTGCGTGTGCGGAAAGCGCAGAAGAAATGTAGCGGAAACTTACTTCGCTACTCTTGTAACTGCAACTTCTGTAAGTTACATGCTCATAATTGCCGGTATACACCGCAGTATAACTTTGTACGGCACGCTTCTAAGACAACACCGCATTCACTAGAGGCACTTTTGTACCGCTTTGAAGCATCGAACTCCCGGCTGAGTGGTAGCGTCTCCGCCTCACACTCCGAAGACCCTGGTTCAATTCCCACGCAGCCCATGTTGCAAGTTGTTTTTATTTATGAAATGCCTGCCGGGATTCTTCGCTCATGGCCAACGCCGCGGACGCCGACACCGACGACACCGGCTTTTCTGCGACACGAGCTCCTTAATGCTGTCGCGTTAAAAAAGCGAACCACGTGCAGCGACGTTCTCCTTCGGTGTCTCGACGGCCCAGGATATGTGCGTCACGTGCGGCGCATAGCACCTAGCGCCATCTGGTGCGCAAGGGCGACACCACGCGCAGTGCAACGGCTAGGGCAGAGTGGGGTGACGTCCGATGATAGTTCCGGGCGAGTGCGGAGGCCTCCTCCTAGTCTAGGTGGTTCTGGACGAGGCGAGTTGCAGGAGAATCGAGGCCCGTGGTGTGACGTCACACAGAGGGCGCGGCGAGCGTCCAACGGCAAAAGCGGTGGGCGCTCGGCGACCGCGACGAGCCGAGTTGCTGGAGAATCGAGGGCCGTAGTGTGACGTCACAGTGCGGCCACGGCTCAAAGTACGGCGACGGCGAAGAGGCGAAAAGCTGGCGTAATGTAGCTATCGCTACAAAAAGAAAACGTTAAGTTAGGATGTCTGGCAACCGCTTGGAGCCTGCATGTTCCTTGAAACCGAAACTAGAACTCTCCTTCCTTGGGTTCCTTCTACGCTCAATCGAAATGGAAAAGTGGTCACCCGAAAAAGATTAAACATGTCCGCGTGTCAATAATAAAAAAAAATGATGCAAGATTGTAAAAATTGCGGGTAAGATTTCCATTGGGCAGAAGTCTTTTAAATTATTATCTGTAACAAAAGGAAAATAATGAATGTTTTAGAGGAATTGCGCACGTTTATCTATTGCACGAAGCATCGAAATATATGGTTGCCGAGGATTAGAGGCTGGGCGAACTTTAATAAATACCTCACTGTGGTTTTACGTGCTAGAAATGCAATTTAATTATTAGGCACGCCGTAGTGGTGGACTCCACAATAATTTTGGGCTGACGAAGTCCGTTAACTTGCACATCAATTTATGTTCGCGGGCGCATTTGCATTTCATCTCGGTGAAATGCGACCTGCACCGCCGGGATAGAGTGCGCGAACTCGAACTCAGCATATGAACACCACGAAAACAGCGCTAGCGCAGTGGGTAAATTAAGAGGATTAAGGATGGTCGGAATCAGTGCTCTGTCTTCTGCACCAGTGCTTCTGGGTAAAAAGTTTGCATGCACACTAGATCACGTACCTTATGAGAGACGTATGCGCCTCGTGCACCGCCTATAGAGGCGCCACTGAAAGCCACCTAGCGGACGCTTACAACAGTACACGCGGGAGCAGTAGCAGACGACAACCCTTTGCAGCAAGGATGGCTAAAGTTCGCGGCTGCGATTTCTCCTTTGTTCGGGTGCCAGGCTACTTCTTCTGCGCTGACAGCTATAGGGAAGATGCTGACCTCTGTGCGAGCGGGTATGAACATGATGTTACCGGGGTTTGGGACAACATGGTCCACATACGTGCCAGGTGTATCCCGCTCACAAACGCCATGAACCCCATTTACATGACGTAGAGCTCATGTTGACTTGCCGATAAATTTTGTTGAGTGATACGATCTCTCGATGGTTTTCTTTTATTCTACCCTTGCCGCAATGCTGCTTCTGTACCTGGATAATAAGCACCCGTCGTTAGTGCAGACTTATATAAAAAAATCAGCAGGGTGCAATCTCTGCATATGCCGTTGTGATTTTTCTGCCGATGAATACGTGTGACATCGCCGAATAACTGCAGTCGAAGTCGCCTCAAGAAGAGTAATTGCCAATTTATTGATGGAACCGCGTACACAATCCAATGAAGTCACCAAACACACGGGTTAATAAAAGCGCGTGTTAGTGTCGTACCGCCGATGCAATTCTACTGCATACACCGATGAACTACCGTTCCCGCTGCAGTTTGTGCAATGTTAAATTGCCCAAGGGAGCTGCTTGGAAACGCGGAAACGTTCACTGTACCTTGAAATGAAAGGGAGGTAAATGCCTTAGAGAATGCTCTAGCGAAAGATATTGCGCGTAGATCAGACATTTCGGATGCTCAGGTAGTGCCAGAGTATAACGGCGGAAACGAAGGGTAACTAGCGGATTTGTTTGAAGGCGGCAAGGATAGCATACGTTAGCGTGAAGAGGGATAAAATAGACCGAGACCATGTCGCGATTGCTGGCGGCGGAAATGCCTGTAGAATTCAATCAATAGATGAACGCAGCGTATCCCCGCCATCGAAACGAGTTATGTACGAGAGCAGCTTGAAGCTGGACCCTCCTTTCGCGCATGATGATGATGGTTATGATCATTTATTCGCATCCTCTTTGAAACGGAGTGGCGAGAAAAAGTCACCGAGCCCGCTTGAGCTAATCAGGAATGCTATACATGCTTTTAATTCCAGTCATTTGTGTATGCACGTCCTTAATTTTTTTTTTCACTTCGAGAAAACCCATCTATCTGCCTTGCACTGTCACATTCGCTGTAACGGATCCGGTCTATCTGGTGCCACTACCGACAACCCTGCACGTGGGCTCCGAGGCACCAAGCCCAGGGCACCGAGTTTTGCGAACGCCAAGAATTGTTCCTCCGTTTGCTGTACACTGATTGCCACATACTGAATGACCCATAGTAGCGAGAAGTTCATTTAATAGTGGCACATAGCCTGTGTATATGTGGCGCAGCCTATTAATGCGTCTGGGTGCCGTCCTTGCGACTTGGCCTTGATTATACCAACAATCAAAGAAATTTAAGAGATCTTTTAGTCATTATTGAGCGGTACTTTCCCAGTGGCAATCACCTTATCACTAAAGAAAAGTTAAATTATGTGGTTTTACCTGCCAAAACCATGATGTGATTATGATCTGATTATGAGGCATGCCGTAGCGGGGGACACCGGAAATTTCGACCACCAAGGGTTCTTCAACTTCGACCCCGTCGTAATGCGGCCGCCGTTGCCGGGATTCAATGCTGCGACCTTGTGCTTAGCAGGCCAGAACCATAGCCACTAAGCAACCACGGCGGGTTACCTCGTCACTCAAGTTGGCCTCAAAGACGTTGATTGAAGAGTGGCACACACCTACTGGCACATACCCGGCGACTGAAGTTGGTCCGACGGTTGCTTGGGTTCCCTCTAAACGGCAGCCCCATGCGCTATCCATTCGACCATGGTCTACCCACTGACCCAGCTAGACTAGAAAACGGTTAGATAGAATAGATACAAACTGTTACCAATATGGACTGGTAACCCCCAATAATGCGCAAAGTACCTCAAGATTGCTAGCGCATTAACAATGCGGACGACATTGGCGCGAAGTTCTTTTAAAAGTGGTGTTCGCTTCTTGTGCAAATGCTTTCTGTGATCCTTTGGGTTAAATACGCAAGGCGATCGGCAAGGAGAAGTAGACAAACTACGCGTTGAGCGCAAGAATGCGATCAGTCAGTTTCGTCATATTTTTTGGGAAGCGCACAGTGCGCTTTTCGTGCCTCTGCAGAATTAACCCTCCACCGGGGATACCGGAATAGCATGACCGCCTCGCAAGGTCGCTTCGAGCGCGTGTATAATTCCGGCCGAAAGAAGGTCTTCTCGGCAAATTGATTTCACCTGTCACAGGCAAGCAGCACTTCCGTGAGCGTTACGAGGAGCAGAAACGCGCTGACTGCCAAACATATCGTCACCTGGTAGTGACGTTGAAGAACACAGCAGCAATACTGTGAAAGGTAAAACTAACATTTATTGGGGGAACCTGTGCCCACAAAAACAGGCTACACTTATAGCACAACGATAGCGGCGAACACGGTCGGCGATCATCGAAAATCTGATGAACGGGTCAAGCGCGTCAGCTTTTATACATCAATCCTCGAATGTTCCAGACTAATCATTGGGACCCGCGTGTCTTCCACAAAGTTCTATACTATTCGCGTCGCGCATAGATGCAATCAGATTACACAAGATCCGACGACAGGCTGCGGATGGAACCATCGATAACGTTCCAGAAACTTCCTACACATGCAGGCACGTCCTGCGCTGCGTGATAACATTTGTTAAGCGGCGGAACGTGGTCACCCGAGAAAAATAAACGTGTACACGTGTCAATATGAAATTACTTATCATCATACTTCGAACGTTTATGCACAAAAAGCACAGGAACGGCGCATTTCATCTACATATTTCGTAGTGTACTTGATCGGGTGGACAATGGCTGTTATGCATTATATGTGTTATGCAGCCAACAATTGGTGCTTCGGCCACATGCGTATGCTATGGGTGAATGTTAGTAAAGGCCCCAGGTAGGCTTACTAAAATGGCGTGTGGTGAAGAGTTGCTCCTTTGTGCACACAGGCTCCAAGGTGAGAACATGGCCCTGCGGATCGCGGCATGGTGGCGAATAGTGTGCTGTCTCGCTGCACTGTAAGTCACGGCACACTTCGTTATTTGAATTTGTTTCAGCTTAAGTACAGGAGAGAATAAAGTTTCGCCATTCATGATGCCTAACGTGCGTCAGAGTTTCCCCTTTTATTCTATTTACCCTTTTCCCCAGTAGAGAGTAGCCAGCCTTCTTACACTGACTGACCTTCCTCTCTTTCCTCCACTTTTGTCTCTCTCTCTCTCTCTAGTTTCACCAAAGGCGAAGTAAATTTTAAGCACACCTTTTTAGTACTCTGATAAACACTACAATAAAGCCGGTTAGACACCCTAGAACACTTGTATAAATAATTTTCTACAAACACTCCAAGAAACCGAAAATCCTGGCACTTTGCTCAAGAATGACACCTAGATTTCTCGATATTCTCTCATTATTCTAGCTTTTCGAAACGTAAACCTCGTTCATCATAACAAAAATATTTCGTGCGCGGTTCAATAAAGGTCTGTCAGATTTCTTGAATGCTTGTGCATAAGGGCGTCCCAACTGTCATGCAACAAGTTTTACTGATATGCAAATGCCATTTAGTTGGACCAAACCATGGTAATCTTGGTTGTCCTCGCTTGGAGATCAGTGCTCAGACTATTATATTTTGGATTCTGGATAATTAAATTATTACTCCTAATTATTTATTGAAGTTCTCACACATATATTTGGATGAAAAATATCAATGAGAAAATTGTAGAGCAGCATCAACAACTGCCGATACAGCTTTCTGTTGCTCAATACGTTCTACACAAAAGTGCTTTCCCGAGCATCAAAGCCAGCGCATAGACGAAACTTTGCGTGACGCTGGCCGCTCAAGGCACTTTGTATGCATTTTAGAGCTTCTTTCACGCTCAGAAAAAAAGCCCATTTACGTAGCACGTGTTGAGCAACAAAAAGCTTTATCGGGAGCTTTTGATGTTGCTCAAGAATTTCTTATTGACGCTTTTAATCTAATTATAATATTGAGAAGTTGATTCATTCTTTAGATTATTTATGCGGAATACAAAAAAATACTCTAGGTATATCCAAGCGAGCGCAAACAGCATTAGCTTGTTTTTCTCCAGCTACGGGGTATTTACATTTTTTAAATCTTTGTGCTCGGTAGTTGAGACAGCCTTCATACGTTGATTCAAATGCAGCACTTGACCTACGTATTTTCATATCCATGTCACGTTACTGACAATATTTGCTACATATGAAAAATTACTACTATCTTTGATTCTTTCGAGGCGGCAGGGAAACATTGTAATTGCCTAATATAACGCATATCAGCACGCCTATAACCAGACATTAGCAATCTTCATTTAGCATGGATATTTCCATTTACCTATTTCCATTTCCTATTCCATTTCCATTTACCTATTTCCATTTAAGATATTTCTACATATTACCTTTGTATGCCCCTTATTCCCAGCCGATATTACCAAGTGAGGAATGTCGTTCATTGAGGAGACGGCAAAAAAAAAAAAATCACCTCCACTTCCGTTTCGGGAAGATGGTCGAACAGCAAATCCGTGCTCGCCACACCGAGTGCTACACCACGGAGGTTAAACTTCGCAAGGAGTCTATATTGTAAATCTTCTGTTTCATCATTCGTTCGCCTCATTTTCGCTTTTGCGTGCTTCGCGTGCTGAACATGCTTTAGGAGTATTTTATTTTGTGGTTCTCACAGTGTTTTTTTTCTCTTTTTTTTGCCCGTAATGCATGCCCTATGACGACGAGCCCGTTCACGAGCCAACGCTCGCTGACTCTCGCCGTAGGCTGCTTCTTCCTCAGGTGTACGCTCTACTCGTGGTCTTCCCATACACGTAGCTGGGAAACAATGTGCGAAACCACTAATGCAAAGCTCCGTGTATTGGGTGCTAGACCCACCACTGGAGGTACGGGCGCTGCAATCGTTTTGACAGTTGGCTGGATTTCAATTGCAGGGCGCTGTTCCTTGGCCACAAACCGCCAGCATAACATTTGTATCTTTCGCGGCAGGATGGAATCAATTGTCGAGAAAATCTCGACGCCAATCTGGCTCGACCGAAGAAATTGCTCGTACATCCGAGCGCAAGCAGAAGCTGCTTATCGTGTATCCGGCAGCCTGCCTAGCCATCGTTCAATGAACTGCCAGGATTAACCCAGTGAGAAACACCGGGACCGCACGTTTCAGCTTCTCTGGTTAACCATCTGTACTAAGTGGTTCGCATGTGATTTTTTTTTTAATTTATGCGAATGGCGCATAATTTAAGCCGTTGCATGAGGGAATTATACCTTCGTTAAAATGAAATAAAGTCGTAATAGAGAGAACTTTGTGGGGCAATGTTCTTTACCACGGATATTGATTACGTGATGAAAAGAGTAAATCAGCAAATAGCAAACTGGTAAATATTGTTGAATAGAATGAAAGTAACAGTAGATAAATCTTAGCGAAATATACTGGACAGCTCTAAATGCAGTTAAAGTACTTTGCAATGTTACAGAAAAACGGCACTCTGGCTCCATTAGAAAGCTAGTGGAATGATAAGGGATTATGCATGTGCCATTGGCCCACCCAATGTAGACACAACATCAAAAAAAAAAAAAACATGCTCTATCGCAACAAAAATGAAAGCACGGTTATAAATTTTTGAACTGGAAGGCTGTGGTTGCCAGTTACAGTAAAATTTAATTTTGGGTAAATTTGAGCCTGGACCGAAGAGTGGCTTAAAAATTGAAAGATTTAAGAAAAAGCTGTATCATTTGGGGTTTAAAGCGAACGTTCCCTTCTTCACTCTCTAGGATCACAAGTGATAAGCTGATTTCTACTATGATAAGAGACGTGAATAACAGAATAGTCGACAATAATCGCAAAACATGCGAGGAATAGTACTTTATGTACAATTGTTTATTACCTTCGGAGAATGATTTCTTTATTACCACACACAAAAAACTTCTGCATATGCATATCCTTTACAAAAGTCGCAACGTGCCTTCGACGAAACAGTTTCGAAAAATTGTTTTTGATTACACCTCTTTTATTAACGCGCACTGTTCTCCCTTTTTTGCATTTCTTCTAATATTCGCATGAGGCCGAAAAGAAAATCTCGCCGTACTCTTTGTCAACGTAGTTTTATTAAGTGTTCCATTATATATGTTGGTCAACGGGCTTTTGTGGCCATAACAAGTAACCACTTTTCCAAGAGGTAAATTACAGACAAAACATTCATGTAATTCATCGTTCCCATATGTGCGCCTGCAGTATGCAACGAGTACGAAATGTATTGCTACGCAAGAGACCGAATTCTCAGGTGTTGTGTACATATTGCAAGAAGCCTATGTAAGTCGTAAATATTCATCTTATCGAAAAACGTTGATTCCTTTATCTGTCAGCGAAAAAAATACCAGAGCCAACTTGTCGCATGAAATCAGTGATCCAAATGTAGTGTGCATTCCATTTGTTGGTATTGAGAAATCATTTTTGTACTTTAATGGCATATCTAATTACGATAATGGAAGTGTGGCGCTAAGGCACCCTATAAATGCATTTTTACAAATAGACAACACTCCCCTAAGAACGACACTACTCAATACTGTTGTTACAGACGCCCCCCCCCCCCCCCCCCCAGTAACTCTCGGAATCAGAATTACAAATGTGCATGTAACAGTAGCTTTGTTCATTCCTTTTATTTTGCAGATAGAAGGTGACACGAGAAGGTCAGTAAAGATTCTGCAAAAGCTCCAGGTGTACTCCCAGAGATGACCTCCTTCTCATTCTCAAGTGAATAGAAGGTATACTCGCCTCCATTTGTGAAGAATAGGTTTTGCTGGAAAGTGCGAGCTATTTAACCTCTAGATAACGCGAAGAAATATTTATTGCTATATCGTGCACTTTGTTGATATGTTATTCAATGCAAACTAGAACCACTTCTTTGTTAAATTTGCTCTGACAACTTGTAAGGACATTTGAATCCTCACGCATCGTGTATGGCAGCGGTCGATTCACGTAGAGAGCGCAATGTTAGAAACTGTAGTATGAAAATAAACTGGCTTTTGTATGGAAGATCACAGCATTCACTTTTAATAGACGGTGTGAAGAGTAATTCGAGTCGCTGACATCGGGCGTAAAATGCCTGGCAGCAAGACATTATTCAGTCATTTATGTGCACATCAGCCGAAGTGTACTCGAAATGAAGTATGGGAATTTGTCATTCATCAGCTTTTTCCTCTTTACGAATTAGTTAGATATGGCACCTAAAAAGGAAAATAAATATTTAGAAAATCCTAGAGAAAGAATTTTGTAACGTTTAACATAATTAATACCTAATATTGCTTCAAATGCTTCGTAATTTTTCTGATGAACTCAGATGTTTATCTTTAAGCAACGACTTTCAACACTTTTATGTTATTATGCGTCCTGCGAAGTGTTTCACGTGTTTGTGGCGCTGCACAAAATGCTACACCCAGTGCACGTCATCAACACTGGTTTGCCCTAATTTGACAGGCATGATGTGGTAGCAATTGTGCGTGGAAAGGATATTGGAATTGAAACAGCAGTTTATTGTTGCGCAAGCGGCCTTGGCCTTCAACGCGTGGGCGCTGCCTATGCCGACTTTCGAAGCATTCTTGTTCGGAAGCGTTTCGCGCATAAAGAAACATTTCACAAATTGGCATGCCATATTCACGAAGCAAGCCTTTTTTAAAAAATGAAAACGTGCCTTCCAGATAATGAGGATATCACCGCTACCGTGCAGCAAACTGAACAGGCAGCTGAGCATAGCAGTTTACTAGTGCCTTTTGTAGGATTGCTAGCCGCTTCTAGCTTTGTTTCGTTCCTTGAATTACTAATTTCGAGGATGTTGTTAACATGTCATAATTTTTCATCGATTTGATAGTTTGGGTTTACTGATCAACAAGTCCTAGTGCTTCTGTTCGATTACAGGCCAAGCTATTGTGCGTTTATGGTGATTCTTTATTACAGTGAAGCTGTATGTGGCTAGCCTACTTGTCCCTCCGTCCGTCTGGACGTCTGCCAGTCGCCTGTACGGCGAAAACATCCTCCGTCAAACCCATACGCATACACATAAAAAAGAGAGAAAGTGCAGCACGCGATTAGCCAACACCACTTAGATAGCACAAGGACTCTTCACTCTGTTCCATGACGTCACATTCCTGGCCAGAAATTTCCATTGACAAGGCAGGCGTGATGAAAGCGGTGACATCAAAATCACTGCTGGGTGCTCGGGAGGATGCCCGTTAGGTGCTATGGCACTCGGGCCAGGTAGCATGACTTCATGGATTGGAGTGAAAAGGCCTTGTGCTATCTACGGGGTGTTAGATTAGCTGCGCCAGTAGTGACGTCGTTGCTCTCCGCCGCAGCCGAGTGCGCGCGCAGCAGTTTCTTTCTGGCACCAAAATGAGCAGGCCACGCGTGATACGTACTTCTTAGGAGCAGGTAGCTTTGTATCAGCAACGCCGCGAACAGAACCAGGAAAGAGCTCGTCTGTGCCGTGCAGATCCTACAGCTCGTCCACAATAACAGGCTCGTGCAGCCGAGCGCAACCAGCTACTGTGTATCGATGATCCCGCAGCCTACCAAGCCGTCGGTTAATGAACTGTCGGGATTATCCCAGTGATAAACGCCGTGGCAGCACATTCCCGCTTCGCGGGTTAGCAATCTGAACAGAATGCTGGGGCGGTGATTTTTTAAGCAGTAGATACAGGCTTAAAGGGAACACGCGATTGTGTAGCCGCGCCCCGCGAAGCGTCATTCCAGCCAGTGCGGCTGCAAGTTAAAACAATCCTGTAGGCGTAGTGAACCTCCAGGCATCTGGATGTGCATGTTCTTGTCATTAGTGCCATTTGTTACAGTCGACAACTATGCATGCAAGAGAATTTCGCTGCAAGTAGTTAAGAGTACTTCGCTTAAATACACAGAGAGAATTTCACTCTTTGCGTGTCTGCTTCTTTCTTAGTTCTTGTTCAGTCGCCCTTACCAAATCTATCATGGATTCAAACCAACTAGCCCGTCAACGTGTTTTAACTAAATGAACCAGCACGATGTTACGCGCACAGATAAACACGAACACACATCGCTCGATGACAGCGGAAACTGTCTGTGAAAACGGTGGAGTTAGGCATCGTGGCGGCAGCCGCGAGCCAATTGGCCTCCGTGCATCTGTCGCTTAAACGCGAACGAAACGTCGAAAGCATAGCGTATACTAAGCTACAGGCACTACCCGCACTCTGCAAACATCGCCGGTCGTTTTTGAAGTTGAGGCCCGTTCGGTCGCGCACTTTGGCCACGTCGCAGATTGCTTACAAAACACACGAGCCCCAGCGAGGCGTCCCTACAGCTTGTGCCGGGCGTGTGCTACGGCGTCCCCGATTCCCGTAGCCAACGCCATAGTTGACAGCGTAATGTCTCCACTCTGTACGGAGCGGCCGGTGAGGAGGACATTGAGACACCCCGCCAGACGCCGGAGAAGAACGCCCCTCCTTCCTCGCCTGACCTCCATTGTATCGCATGCCACAGGAGAGGGCGCGCATAAGGGCGGTGTTCGTCGCTCGCGCACGCGAGATGGCACCACGTTAGCCGGCTTACCCTCACACGCTTTCACGGAACCTCACGCTGACGCCGACAGCAGAACTGCGTCTGGAATGTCGAAATAATTGTTATCACAATAAAAATCTAATGCCCTTCCACTCTGTGAAGCGGAATGACCAGCGAAGCTGTGTATGTGTGCCCCTTAATGGCGAATTGCACCTGCACCGCGGGTCCACTAGGTATCGCACAACCTTCGGGATCTGCCCACGTACGGGGAGTGCTTAACGCCTGCATCGCCTCCATCGCGGGTCGGCGCGGTATCGCACTAACTTCAGGATCGGCCCAGGTATGGGAATCGCTTAACGCCGCCGGCTTCACATCAGCCGCAGGTCGGCACGGCATTGCACATTTAGCTTCGACCCATATATGTAAGCATACTGTTACCACTTTCAGTAGTATTCACTCTATTGTCTTGATTGTGTCGTCTTCACACTCTTATCCTGCTATTTTGGTCATTTTAGGCTGCCAATCCTTTGACATAATGGTCATTTTTTTGCTGTCATCAAATTGTCGTCCCACAATTGTCATTATCTTGACATTGTCATTGGATTGATTCGATTCCAGGATTGCCACCCTGGTGTAGTCATGTTATTGTGATCGCTCCTTCGTCGTCACCGTTACGCTGTCGTCATTCGTTCATTGTCACGCGTGAGTTCCACGTTTTGAAGAGGCGCAATGTTATTTCGCACTGCAGATGCTTCCAGCATGTTAGCGTGCTCTATACTGGTATTTGCTAAATAAAAGCAGTATTTATTGCAAACGACAGTGATAGCCTTGGCTGAACAGATTCTCTCAGCTCACGGGACTGTGAATCTTTCTCGTCTATTAGCGAATATTTGCACTTAGCCTGCCCGCTTCAGCCAGAACGTGTACCGGTTTCAGACCATTCACCCTGTCCACGGGATCTTACTGTCGTTAGAGATTTCCGCTACCATACATATCACCTAAGCAGCAGTTTTCAGGCATATCCTAGACGGTCGTGTCGAATTGGTTCCGAACGCGCCTGAATTCGCAATGTCAATACATAAAATGGTTCGAAATAAATAGACAGATTTACGCATCTTGTATTTTACGCGTCTGAGTGCTATTGCGAAATGCCAAAGGATTCAAACCTCGAATGAATGAATAGATTAATTGATAGCTTTGGCACCTAGGGCTCCCCTCTGTTCACAGAAGCTGATATGTCGAGACAATGAAAAATGGATCATTTACGTTTTCAAATGCACGACAGTATCACATGCTAGTGTAGGCTTGGCATTGGCTTGGATTGTCTTCAGGAAGTATACACCAACATATATGATCCACTTTCTTTCTCACTAAAACTGTGACGCTTGAAATTGCATTTATAGTAATCTCACAAGTTTTTAACCCATAGCCTATTGCCCATGCTGTGTGCGCATTCAAGTCTGCTTCACGAAGTATGCAATAACAATAATGCCGTTTATATGAATGTATATTTCTTCTGGTCCACGCTAGCGAACATTACTCTTGTTAATATTCTCTTGAACGTCATATACTTGCAAAATTACTTCTGCATAAGCTCGCTGTTCCTAACACATTCAGTGGGCGTAGATTCTGTGGTAACTAAATGCGGTTCTTAAAAAAGATCATACTAGATTTTATATCTCATTAAGTAGAGGGGACGAAGGCCAGTTTACTGAAATCATTTGTTGTTCGGGAAAATGTGGGCGGTTTCTTCAAATGCAGAATGTGTGTCAGAACGTATTATCCATTAGCCCTTAGAACGTTCCAAACAGCACTGGGTTTCACAAGTTCCTTCTATGTTGCATGCAAATATGTGACTATTTCCAAGGAGAGTTTCCCTTCCCAATAATGAGCAAGACATGATGGTTAACATCGATAAAGTCGTGGTCGCACTAAGCTTTTGTCGAAGGAAATTAATCTCTTTCCCAATATGTCGCCATATACCAATGATTTCTTTTCAATACCCTTTACTGATCGAAATGAGCGCTGAAGGAGAAAAAAAAAACGCTTAAATATATGTTTTGCGAGTCAATAATATGCATGTTGGCTATGACGTGTAGGAAACGCCTCATATACTGAACAAGAGTAAAGCAGCATTTCAGCACCATGTCCTTCATATAGCCTAACAAATCATCTCTTCTCTGTGCCCAATAAAGCATTCTACTTTTGTGCGTGTTGTGCATAAAAAATAGAGTGTGCAGTGTTTGCTATAGCTTCGACGGTGTCGTGTTGGCAACCTTATTTCAGGGAAGGTAACCTGTGGGCTCCATTGATTCCAAACGTTTCAAAAAATGCCACTTCGAAGGTCAAGGCGTCTAAAGGCTTACAAGCAACGAAGGAGCCACACTGCAGTGATGTCCGGTGGGGCTAGTTACGTGTGACGGCCGATTGTATCTCACTTCTTAGCTCAGGAAAGAAATACTTCAACGTTTTCCTTCATTTTGGCATGACAACTGCGCCTGTACAATCATGCCATCGTTTAGGACTCTCACCACGCATGAAATTGTTGTCACAGACGTGTGCGAATTGTGTTCACTCTCATCGCCAATTTGTCATCTCGGTGAACAAAATAACTTTTTAGAAGTGAAGACGAAATAGAAAATCATAGGAACTCGGAAAGATTTCTTGTGCAGTGCGCCGTATTCCGAGAAATAATATGAACAGCAAGGTATGGCTATATTGTACAAAGAACAGTGTTGTCATATCCTTATTGTGACTAAAATGCTTCGAAATGTATGCCAAGCTTCGGAACTCCTAAATCAAACACCGCTGAGCCTTATAGGTCAGTTCTGAAACCATTAGACAACCTGAGCCATGAGAATTGGCATGGTCGTAAGTCTTTTTATGACTTCGCAAATGCTAAGATGTATTCAGTGCAATTGTTTCACAAAACAGAGCCGTTTCATATCCTTTTCTTTCCATAGATTGATACAAAAACGGGTAATTTTTTAATAAAACATATGCAAGTACTTTACGGCATGAATCAAACGTAATATTTATTAATAAAATTATGCAAAGCAAGAACGGCTGGACGCGTTGCGTACATATGGTTATAAAATATGGCGCCTAATTGTTCACCTTAACGGGGAGCCAGAAAAATAGAACAAGACAAAAAATTATAGCCTACCGACTAAGATAAAACAACTAAAATCTAAAGGAATGTGTTGGTATTCTCCGGGTGACGAATAAGCAAGGTAACTTTTTTTATAGCTCTTGATAAACATGTATGAAAGCGAAGAAGGGCTGTAGCACAGGTGATATTTTCTCCTGTTTCTTTTTTCATTGTTATTAGCTAAAAACTACGGTGACGAACATTGCCGTCGGCTTTCATCGCCACCGCACGAAAACTGTTGCGTGTCTATGACACAAAACTTCAATGCAAAAGCTGCACGACTCAACACCACGCCTCATCACAGGGGTACATTAGAGTATGGAGTTGTTTATTACCTTTTTTTTCTTTGCAGTCGCATTTACCCTGGCCAAACGGGTCACTGTTTAGATATGGGATTGTTCGACCACACGCACTCGCTAGTAGGCAATGCTTACTCACGTGTCGTACGCTTTGTTCAGAACACTGGTGCGCTACAGTCTTTAAAATTACAATAATGATTTCCCAGAACTATAAAAAAGGAACGTGTTCTGTAAGCGTGCCTTCAATAGCACTGCATGACAGTGAATTTTGATTAAAGAACCACCTTACATGTAGACTATAAGATAGCTCGTCTGGTACGCCTCCTTTGCTGTTTGTAAGTGCACTGAAAATAACGCCATTGATGTCAAAGCGTGTGGGTTAAGGTGATAGTTCATAAGTATGCATGTGCTTACCAATAAATTTACACGCGAGTCAGCCTTATCCCATAATTTTTTTCCTCTTAATTCTGCCTTCGCCCTTTTCGCTGTCTCATCTAGATGCCCAACCAGTACCAACTTGCCGCAATGTCCATTCTGTTGCAGGATGATTACGCGGAGAAAAGGGCAAATCAGCAAAAAGCAAAGTGTGAAAATGCCGTCGAAGCAGTCATAGTCGATAAATCGTTTCTGTATGAATGGCGCTGGACAGTTGCATAGGTAAGGTAGTATGTGAACGACTGATGACAAAATATGGGGCTCTGCCTGCGTGACTCGGCAAGATATAAGATAAAAGATAATTTCACAGCTAGTAATTGTCCAGTCAAAGCATTACTTTAGAAGGAACAATACAGAACAATGTGCTCTTCTAAAGCGTAAAAATAAGGACCTGCTCAGGGTTGTAAAGAATCAAAGTGCAACGCTGCGTTTTCCAATTCGAGAAAAAATTGATTTCCACAAACTCAATAAACAGAAAGAAAATGTTCCTAAATATTGCTTGGTTTGTGAAGAAAATTACAAAATATTTAAGGTTGAAAATGACAGTTCTTAGGTTCACACTGTGTCTGTGTGAAAAGTTGATTTACACGAGATTAGTGCAAAGATTAATGAAAAGTTCATTTACACAAGACAATAGTTGTGGTTGGGTAGCTCTTTATAAAATCTGCCGTGATTATTATCATTTCTGCAGTGTTTCAATCCCTGCTGTATACACAGGCTGATCCCTCGGACAAGACACAATAATAATTTAATAGTCACTGTTTTGAGCATTCTAGTATTGATATAGATGACTACGAAGAGTTGCAAACAGCATTCGGGAACCACCTTGCAGAAAATATTGGTGATTGCACCTCGCTTAATAATGTGCGCCGTTGTCTTTTGCTTTCACGTAAATATTCCTATTATATTTCCATGACACCGAAGCAAGTTCACCGAATATGACATTAACTTCGTTTTAACAATGAGCTGGATGCTACATTTTGGTCGATTACCTGTTTTTGACAAACGAGGCGAACACACCTCCTAGGGGTAATTTACGACGAAAATACACACCTAATTAAATCGACAAATATTGAATTTCGCAGTATGCAACTGGAATGAGAGCTGTCTTCTTGTGACAGACGAAATTATTAGATTGTCTACACATATTTCAAGGCGACTACGAATGCCATAAATGTTCACCTCATCGGAAAACGTGTTCTTCCCGAGGTATCAGTGATAAATAGTGACAGCCAATTGGTCGCATCCGATGATTAGTGAAAATGTAGTGTTTATTTCGTACATTTTTGTTCCGAGATTTTTGTTCTCACAAACACTTTTTGTCGTCAGATTGACCAGTTTAGTGGTTGCTATCTCCGTAAGGAGCTGAAGCTGCCCAACAATCAGTACGTGCAGCGATTAAAGATTATCCATGCTAGAACGACAGAAAGATGAGCTAGTTGGTAAGGACTTACTATGCAAAAAAGAAGTGAGGCGTGCAGACAGGACACAAGAGTAGAGAAGTGGACAACATGAACGCCGACAATCAACTGAAGGGAGCACTGAGGCGAAAAAAGAAAGAAGACACAAAACTGATCTGCGCATACTCAGGAATGGTAACACCACGTGTCAGTCGGGTGAGAGATAACTTTAAGGCACTTCATCAATGTCACTCCAATCAATCACTCCAATCAATCAGTCCAATCAATCAGTCCAATCAATGCTGTTCAATATATGTGCGCGTAACGCAAATCTTCGCAATGTCAGTTGCCGCTTTGTATGTGTGAGTAGGTTTTCTTTTTCTTTATTTTGCAGGTAAACGGCTACGTGCAGAGGACGGGAAAGGTTCTTCAAAGCTGCAAATGAACTAATATAGGTTACCACAATCTCATTCTGAATTCAACGTAGAATCTTTCCTTCATTCTAGAAATGTAAGGTTTTCCTTGTATATGCAAGTTGAATCGCTTTATAAATGCGTCAGGAAAATCGTCCCTCCCATGTGTTGCACAATATTGACATGTCTATGATCACGAAAGAGCATCGCAGTTTTGTGCAGCTTACTCCAGCAATTTTAGAGCCATTGATTGCAGGTTATGTGTAAGGTTCCCATTGTAGAAATTGCAACAAGGAAGAAAACTGACATTTATCATAAACATGTGAGCACAGCAAAATTTCCTTATAATAGGCACTGTGAGCAGCGACTTGAGCAGCCCACACAGTGCATGAAACGCTTGGCAACGTAATGTGAATCAGTCATCGGTCTACGAATCATTGCTAGTTTAACGCGAGATAAGGTAAATGATCGTGTGACTACATTATTTGACATTATCTCAATGAAATAATTAGATATAGGACCTAAGAACGAAAATAAATAAAATTTGAGTGAAGGTAGGCGGGATATTTTTGTCAGGTATAACGTAATTAGTCCATTTTGCTTCAAAATGTAATCTCATTTTCCTATCATACGAAGTGCTCCATCTTAAGAAATGGCTTTTGCCATTTGGAAGTTATGTATTCTTTTGAGTGTTTCACGTATTTCTTGCAAAGTAGCAAATATTGCACCAGGTGAAAATTTTCAACATTTGTTTGCCACTTTAAAGCCCCACTTTTACAAGCACGATGCGGTAGCACTCTGCCTGTGGAAAGGATATTGGAATTCGAACAGCCGTTTATTACTACGCGAGCTGCCTTGGGCTGCAACGGTGTGGGCGCTGCCTTCACCGACTTTACTTGAATTTATCAAAGGCAATGCTGATGCCGGAATCAAGACAAACATGGTCGCGCTAAATGTTGCTAGGAACAATTTGCGGGATGTACAAATCTGTCCCATACGCCCAGTTGATATTTCTTTTCTTGACTGCTTCTTGATTGAACAGAGTGCGGGAGGACAAACAACATCGAATGATCACTTCAAAGTGTGGTACACGAGAACGTTGTCTTGCAATAACAGACGACTTTGTCTGAAAAGAGGAAGGGAACTGCCGTGTTTACTCTTGCCACCCGAACGCGCTCCTGCACGATCTACTACTGAATGCAATCTTTTTTTTCTTAAGGAACATTCCAGACTCCTGCGACAAAGCAAGCTCAGAAATAGCGTAATATACTTAGGCTGTCTAAAACAGGATATGATCGCACCTTGTCATAAAGGAATGACTGGAGTAGTCATAGATGCACTTGATTTTTACAACGTAACCTTAAAGTGGTTCCGTAGAAAGTCTGTTCACTCCCTTTCAAAGATGCTTATTTTCGGTGATCTTGATATCATGGGAATCGGGAGCTATCTTACCCATTTTGTCACACACCACTTCGATATTCATCAAACTATTGATCAAACCTCTGATGTGTTCTACGTTAAAGATGAGAACGTTGTCTTGACGTCTTTCGCTAAAATTCTCCTGGAGGCAAAGCTTGGATTGTGCCTCGTTCTCGCTGCCTTGATCTGCAGTTCCTTAGTACTGACCATTTCTCACATCAGAGAAAGAAGTGTATTTCAGTTTACCTGTGTTATGGACTCCCTGATGCTTCTTCTGGCTTCTTTTTACGGAACGTCGTTACCTATTCCACGCAGAAGAGTTTCTGTGTTAGCACGAACAATTGTGTACAGCGTCTGGTTTCTCGCTATTTTTCCGTTATCACAGTATTTGCGCGGTGAACTCGTTTCTCGTCTCAGTGCACGTTCCCCTGTGGATGTTATGGACACACTCGATGAACTTGACCATGCGCTTAGCCGGAAAACTATCACTCCGTGCTTACGTGTTGGAACTATGACGCATCACGGCGTTGTACAAAACCAGAGCTACACAAACGTTTACGCCAAGCTTAGCTTAGCGTTCTATGCTGCGAAGCAGAGAGAGTCTTTAGAGACAAAAGAAGCCGTTCGCTGCCTTTCATGTGCGCGACAAGAAGGTCATGTCTGTTTCATGGATAGGTTGTCGAATTGTTGGCAAAAAAAGAGTCGTGGATTTGTTGAATCTAAAGATACGCTGAATTTCGCACTGGGGGCGATGCTTGTTCGAAAGAGTTTCGCGTCTAAAGAAGCCTTTCACAAACTGGTACGCCGAATTCACGAAACCGGATTGTTCAAGAAATTAGAAACGTGCCCTTCAGAGAGTGGGGACAGTCCAGATACTGCGCAGAAATACGACCAGACAGATGAACTTCGCGGTTTTCTTTCGCTTTTCGTAGTGCTGCTAGCCATGTCTTGCTTTGTTTTATTGCTTGAATTAGGAATTTCGAGGCTGTAGGTTTGATCTGATATTCTTTTCTTCAAATTTACGGTGTGCATTAGCGGTGTGCATTCTACAGGAGAAGTTATTTGTTGAAGAAGGGACTATATGCATTTATGACGCGCTCCTAATTAAATAAACTATACTTTTACGCGACAGGAACTGTATACAATTTTAAGGCACGCCTTACCCGGTGAGGCCGGATAATATTTCGACCGACTGGAATTCTTTAACGCAAACCCAATGCATGGCACCTGGATGCTTTTACGTTTCACCCCGCAATTTATTATATTTCCCCCCTCTTTCGACGTTGGAAGATCAACTCGCTCTTGGGTGAGGCTTTTGCTGCACTAAACTTCGCACTTTGCTCGCATTCGGTGGAGATGGC
The DNA here is from genome assembly GCF_023375885.2 of Dermacentor andersoni. NCBI lineage: Eukaryota > Metazoa > Arthropoda > Arachnida > Ixodida > Ixodidae > Dermacentor > Dermacentor andersoni. The sequence continues at coordinate 56,042,324 of NC_092818.1, forward strand.
GAACATGACAGGGGCACCGTATGCGCGCTGTGTAAAACATACTTTTTTACTTACGGTCTTTACAGATACGTAAAAATACTTATACATATTGAAAACACTCAGATAAAAATACTCATAGATAATTAAAGATACTCATCATATCTTCACAGACTCTGCGAAACACATAAGTGGTTCAGGCTGTATTCTTGGTGGGCCTGTCACAACACAGAGCTTTTATTTGGTGAAATGGCGAAAAGCGCTAATGGTGAAACAAGAAATGAAATTCACACTTTCTGCTGATCCCAGCATAATGCAGGATGTAGAAGTGATATGTAGGGTAAATTGCAGTGATCATAGGTTTGTGAGGGCTAGGATAGACCTCAATGTGAAGAGAGAAAGAGCAACCTTCGGTTTGCGGATGACATTGCACTATTCAGCAACAATGCAGATGAGTTACAACAAATGATTGAGGACCTTAACAGAGGCATTGTAAGAGGGGGGCTGAAGATTATTATACAGAAGGCAAAGATAATGATAAATAGTCGGGCAAAGGAACAAGAGTTCAGTATCGCCCGTCAGCCTCTAGAGCCTGTAAAGGAATACGTTTATATATGTAAATTAACCACAGGGAACCCTGATCATGAGAAGGAAATTCACAGAAGAACAAAAATGGCTTGGATCGCATTTGGCAGACATTGCCAGCTCCTGACTAGAAGCTTACCATTATGATTGAAAAGGAAGGTCTAGAATCAGTGCATTTTACCAGTGTTGACATATCGGGCAGAAACTTGAAGACAGACAACGAACCTTGAGAACAAGTTATCAACCACGCAAAGAGCGATGGAACGAAGATTTCTAGGCATAACGCTAAGAGACAGAAAGAGAGCGGTTTGGATCAAAGAGCAAACGGGCCTAGACGATATTCTTATTGATATCAAGGGAAAAATGGAGCTGGGCAGGCCATGTAATGCGCCGGTTAGATAACCGTTGCACCATTAGCGTTACAGAATGGGTGGAAATAGAAGGAAAACGCAACCGGGGACGACAAAATACTAGGTGGAGCAAGCAAATAAGGAGATTCGCGGGTGCAAGTGGGAATCCGTCGGCGCAGGACAGCGGTAATTGGAGATCGCAGGGAGAGGCCTTCGTTCTGCAGTGCACATAAACAGGCTGATGATGCTGGTTATGGGGCAGTGTTTTGATCAAAGTTTCGAACTGTTTTTAGCCACGGTTATAAGAAAACTGGTACATAAGAAGAAACTGGTACATAACAAGCCGATCAATGAGCAAGCGGTAAGAGGGAAAATAGAGGAATTCCGGATCAAGCTACTGAACAGGTATTTGGCTTTAACTCAGGAAGATGAACTTAGTGTTGAAACAATGAACGACAATCTTATGCGCATCATTAAGGAGTGTGCAACAGAAGTCGGTGGTAACCCCGTTAGACAGGACACCAGTAAGCTATCGCAGGAGACGAAATATCTGATCAATAAAAGGCAATTTATGAAAACCTCTAACCCTACAGCTAGAATAGAGGAGGAGAAAAAACTTTATTTGCTCTAATTGGTTAGAAATTTGCGGTGGCAGATGCGGTCGGCCGTCTTCACGGTCTTCTTCCCCATCTGCGCAGGGTCGACGCCCCTATTCCAGGGCACCACTGAGGGTGGCTACTCGGTTTGGATATGTTCCTGTTTGCAGCCTCCCCCTTATAGTAATTCAAAATGTCTGAGTAGCTTGGGTTGACTGGTATGGGTTCCTCAGGGTCGGTGCTTGTGGCCGCTCGGTTTGTGTGCTCTCGAGCTGCCTTGTCCGCCCTTAGGTTCCCTTCTATTCCAGCGTGTCCCGGTACCCAGAAAATTGTATGCCTGACTTTGTTGTTAGCCCTGCAGGAGCGGAGGATGTGAAGCGCTCTGCGTCCTATTCTGCCGTTCATGTAATTCCGACACGTAGTTTGCGAGTCGGTGAGTATTGTTAAAGACCTTTCGGATCGGTAGCCCTCCACTGCCGCTAGAGCTACGGCTATTTCCTCAGCTTCCGTTACCGAGCAGTCCTTGATTGACGCGCTGCTGATCTCTTTGTAGTCCTGGCTTATTACTATCGCAGCTGTCTTTACTATGTTTGTGCCTCTTTGCTTGGCGTATACTGCAGCATCTGTGTATACTGTTGTGTTTTTTGTGGCCAGGTACTTTTCGACGTATTTCGCCCTTGCGTCCCTTCGCGCCGTGTGGAGGTTTGGGTCCATGTTTTTGGGTAGGGGGCTAACAGTGTATGTTTTCCGATATTCATCAGGAATCCCCTCCGTTCTTTGGGTTTCTTTGATTGATTCCGCGAAGCCTAGCCTTATTAGCAGTTCCCTTCCCGTTTTGGTCTGCTGGAGTCTCATGAGCTGTGCGATACTTTGGGCTTCTTTTAGTTCTTCGAAGGTGTTGCTTAAACCAAGTGCCATTAGTTTCTCTGTCGATGTATTGTTCGGCAGGTGAAGTGCTGTTTTGTACGCTTTGCGTAAAATTGTGTCCACTTCTTGTATTTCCTGTTTGGTGCAGTTGAAGTACGGGAGTGAGTATGCGACCCTGCTGACCACTAGGTTGCCAACCAGCTTAAGTGTGTCTCCTTCTTTCATCCCACATCTCTTTTGTGACACCCGCGTGATCATGCGTGCTATTTGGGATGTTGACTGCTTGAGTGTTTTCAGCGTGTGGGTGCAGCGCTGGTTGGATTGCACCCACATTCCAAGGATCCTGATTTGTTGGCTTTCGGGTATCGGCTGCCCCTTTAGCCATATGTTAAGGCTTTCTTTGCTTTTCTTGCCCCGTGTAATTCTCAGAAGCTCGGATTTCTCCGTGAAGCACTCAAGGCCTCTTTCCCCGACGTATTCTTCCACGCAAGTGGCTGCTTCTTGCAGATAGCTTTCTTTTTGGCACAGCGAGCCTTTAGTGGCCCAGATGGTGATGTCATCTGCATAAATGGCGTGTTTTATGCCTTCGATTTTGCTTAGTTTATGCCCTAGGCCAATCATTGCGATGTTAAAGAGTATCGGGGAAATTACTGAACCTTGGGGTGTCCCCTTGTTTGGTGTGGGGAATTTTTGCGATCGAATCTCTCCCAAACCTATTGTTGCTGTTCTATTGGAGAGGAAGGCTTTGACGTATCCGTGTACTTTCTTCCCGCAGTCTACGCTGTTAAGGCCCTCCAGGATTGCCGGGTGGCTTACATTGTCAAAAGCTCCTTTTATGTCTAGTGCCATTAAAATGTGTTCTCCGTTGTATGGTATGTTGCTGAGAACCTCATGTTTAATTTGGAGAAGGACATCCTGTGTCGAAAGCTTGGATCGGAAACCGAACATACTATGGGGGTATAGCTCGTTTTCCTCCATGCAATGTTGTAGTCTTTTTGTTACTATCCTCTCATATAATTTGCCTAAGCACGATGTGAGGGAGATTGGTCGTAAGTTCGTTACCTGTAGCTTTTTACCTGGTTTGGGAATCATTACAATCTCGGCGTGTTTCCATTCCTCTGGTACCGTTTCCGCAGCCCAGTGTTGGTTGAGGAAGGCGGTGAGTTGTTCCACCTGTTCGTCCCCTAGGTTTCGAATAAGTGAATTTCTGATTTTGTCAGCGCCCGCTGCTGTATTCTTTTTTACGCTTCTTATGGCCGCGTACACCTCTTCTTTTGTGATTGGCCTGTCCAGCAGCTCGTTTTCTTTCCCTTTGTATTGTTGTGTGTAGGCCGCCGGGTGGTCATGTCCGAAACATTTGACTCTGACCTGCTCTAGCAGTTCAGAGTCCGGTCCCTCGAATTGGTGTACCAGGCGGTGTATGGCCTTATTGTTTTCAGATTTTGTTTTTGTTGGGTCCAGGAGCGCCTTGAGTATGTGCCATGTTTTTGCCGTGCTAAGCGTTCCGTTTAGGGACTCGCTAAACTGTTGCCAGTTTTGCCTTGTCAGCTGAGCCGCATACTCCTCCGCCTCCTTGGTTATCTCTGCGATTTTCTTTTTGAGCTTCCTGTTTAGCCTTTGTTTTTTCCATCTTTTAGTGAGCCCGCGTCTTGCCTCCCATAGCTTGAGTAGTCGCGAGTCCACCTCAGGTATTTCCTCTGTTCTTTCTATTTCTTTGGTGTACTTGTCGAGCACCTCCCTGAGCTTGTTTCTCCAGCCTTCTAGCGACTCGATGTTTCCCTCTATAGTTTTGCATTCCTTCCTGAAGGCATTCCAATCTGTCACCTTGGTGGTGCCAATTTTGCGTTTTATTCTTCCGGTTGCCAATTGCGTTTTTAGGATGTAGTGATCGCTGCCCAGATTCTCCAGCAGGTTTTCCCATACCGCCTTGTCTGTTCCCCGGATGTATGTCAGGTCGGGGCATGTGTCGGAGCTTACGCTGTTACCTAGTCTGGTTGGCGTACTGTCGTCTGTTATGAGGGTGCAGCCGTACATATCTGCTGCTTCCTTAACTTGCATGCCTTTCTTGTCTGGTTTTTTGTAACCCCAGGTCAGATCTTTGGCGTTGAAATCTCCTACAATCACTAGGGCGTTTGTTTTGGCTAATTTGCTCGCTCCTGCAAAAAGTGTGCGGAAGTCGGCCCCTTTTTGACTCGGAGGACTATAGAGATTTATGACAAAGACACTGCTGTCTTTTCTTTTCTTTTTTGGAATGATTTCGACAATACCGTGGTCTATGTCTGTGTCGGCTATGCTGTCGTGTGCTATGGCGGTGAGGGATTTACTGATTAGTATTGCTGTGCGTTCTTTTTCATAGCACGTGTAGCCTTTTAGCGTTGGTGTGGTTTTCCCTTTCTCCTGCAGTGCTATGATATCTGGTGGTGTGAGTTGTGTGTTTATGTACTGTAGGAGTTGCCCTTGTTTTTTGCGATAGCCCCTGCAATTCCATTGCCAAATTTCTATTGTTTCGTATCTGGCCATGATTAGTCCTCGGTGTTAGACGCGTTGTAGTTTTCGAGGCCCTGTCTTCTTAGGTTGAATTTGTCTTTAGCTTGTTGTGAGATTTGTTGTTTGCGTTGGTTCCGGATCTCCTGATCCATTATTGCCATTTTCTGTTCTATTGCATTTGTTTTCTCTTGTATAAACGTCATAAATTTTCTCATTTGGTCTTCGAAAGATTCTGGTTGCTGTGGTTGTTGTTGTGGTGGAGTCTGCAGTCTAGGGGGGCTACCTGTCCTTTGATCCTGCAGGGCTTTAATTAGCCCCTCCAACCGTCTTTCTAGCTGTTCTATGCGTTTGCGATATGCTTCGTTTTCCTTTCTAAGATTTTTAAGTTCCTCTCCTTTATTATTATCTTTCCCCGAGTGCGGAGGTGGTGTTTTGGGTGGTCCCCAGCTCACCTTAGCGTTATCTCGGGTCTTCTTAATATGTTGTTGTCCCTTGTGTTGCTGCTGCCCCCTCGTGGGCGGAGGCTGCAGCGGTGGGAAGGAGCTGTCCCTGGCTGAGTCTCTCGCCTGGCTCCTCGACTGGCTCCTCGACTGGCTCCTGGCTCGGCTCCTCGAGCGGCTCCGGCTGGCTCGATCGCCCTCCGAGCTCAGCCATCTGGGTCGGCGCCTGCGGCTGCGGCTTCGGCCTCGGCGTTGTTGCTGCTGCTGCCAGAACTTTCAAAGTAAATTAACAAGCGTAAGACAGCTGACATAAAGAACTATAATATGGATAGAATTGAACATGCTCTCAGGAACGGAGGAAGCCTAAAAGCAGTGAATTTGAAAATAGGAATTGGCAAGAATCAAACGCGTGCGTTAAGAGACAAAGCCGGCAATAACATTACTAATATGGATGAGATAAAAGTGGCTGAGAAGTTCTATAGAGATTTATACAGTACCAGTGGCACCCACGACGATAGTGGTAGAGAGAATAGTCTACAGGAATTTGAAATCCCACAAGCAACGCCGAAAGAAATAAGGAAAACTTCGGGAGGTATGCAAAGGGGGAAGGCAGCCGGGGAGGATCAGGTAACAACAGATTTGTCGAAGGATGGTGGGCAGATTGTTCTAGAAAAACTGGCCAACCTGTATACGCAATGCCTCATGACCTCGAACGTACCGGAATCTTGGAAGAACGCTTACATAATCCTAATCCATAAGAAAGGGGTCGCCAAAGACTCAAAACTCAGACTCAAAGACTCTAACTATAGACCGATCAGCTTACTGTCCACTGCCTACAAAGTATTTACGAAGGTAATATCAAATAGACTCCGGAACACCTTAGACTTCTGTCAACCAAAGGACCAGGCAGGATTCCGTAAAGGCTACTCAACAATTGACCATATTCACAATATCAATCAGGTGATAGAGAAATGTGCGGAATATAACCAACCCTTATAGATAGCTTTCATTGATTACGAGAAAGCGTTTGATTCAGTCGAAACTTCAGCAGTCATAGAGGCATTACGGAATCAGGATGTAGATGAGCCGTATGTAAAAATACCGAAAGGTATCTATAGCGGCTCTACAGCCACCGTAGTCCTCCATAAAGAAAGCAACAAAATCCCAATACAGAAAGGTGTCAGGCAGGGAGATACGATCTCTAAAATGCTATTTACAGCGTGTTTACAGGAGGTATTCAGAGACCTTGATTGGGAAGAATTGGGGATAAGAGTTATTGGAGGATAGCTTAGTAACTTGAGATTCGCTGATGACATTGCCTTGCTTAGTAACTCAGGGGACCAATTGCAAGGCATGCTCACTGACATGGAGAGGCAAAGCAGAAGAGTAGGTCTAAAAATTAATCTGCAGAAAACTAAAGTAATGCTTAATAGTCTCGGAAGAGAACAGCAGTTTAGGATAGGTGGCGAGGCACTGGAAATGGTAAGGGAATACATCTACTTAAGGCAGGTAGTGACCGCGGATCCGCATCTTGAGACTGAAATAATCAGAAGAATAAGAATGGGCTGGGGTGGGTTTGGCGGGCATTCTCAGATCATGAACAGCGGTTTGCCATTATCCATCAAGCGAAAAGTGTTTAGGAGCTTTGTCCTACCAGTACTCACTTACGGGGCTGAAACCTGGAGGCTTACGAAAAGGGTTCTACTTAAATTGAGGACGACGCAACGAGCTATGGAAAGAAGAATGATGGGTGTAACCTTGAGGGATAAGAAAAGAGCAGATTGGGTGAGGGAACAAACGTGAGGTAATGACATCTTAGTTGAAATCAAGAAAAAGAAATGGGCATGGACAGGACATGTAATGAGGAGAGAAGATAACCGATGGTCATTAAGTGTTACGGACTGGATTGCAAGGGAAGGGAAGCTTAGCAGGGGGCGGCAGAAAGTTAGAGTTGGCGGATGAAATTAGGAAGTTTGCAGGGACGACATGGCCACAATTTGTACATGACCGGGGTAGTTCAAATATGGGAGAGGCCTTTGCCCTGCAGTGGGCTTAACCACGTTCATGATGATGATGATAAGAAAATATCTAAATATTCGGAATCGAGAGAAACGATTTGCTCTGAAATAAATTCGATTTAACCAAAGTTGCATCAACCTTGATTTATTGTTTAAGTCTCATTATTTTTTCTCCCTTAACAACGCACAGAACGTCAAAGATGGGTTTCGAGTGTCTCGCCACACATCCGTTTTCTAAGCATTACTCACACTATAGCTGAAAAACATCGCCCAACGTCACAGACAATCGAACATTCTTGCCTCCCGATTCAGAGAGCCCAGGGGACGCAATTCTCAGCTTTAATTGGCATACTGTCCACAACAACTTCATGGTACTTCTGGCATAATTATGTGTCTGGGAGTTCTATCACCTGTGCGTGAATTTCAGATGCCTTAGCATGTAATTCCCTAGTGGATAATAATGTCGCGGTGCTCATTGCAAAGAAGAATTTGGTGCGTAGAAATGTTCGGCGTTATGCGGATTATTTCAACATTTCTAATCAGACAGTAATTGTTATGTTCTTACGGGACTCCCACAAAAAGAAATTAGTTATCTTAACGGAGCCGTCGTTTTGCGGAAGCTGAGCGATAGATGCGTACGCTATTGTCATATGTCTCTTGCGTATGATACCTAATATTATTTATAATTTATCTTGCTATTGCGAGTGCACGTGTGCGATTGTGTTTCCTTGATTGTACATGCATATTTTAGGATGAATTTCATGTTATGTAACCATTTGTGTATGTTAAAAACCCTCGAAATTCCTGCCAATAAAAGCTGTTGAAAGTTTCGCTTGTGTCTGTCCTTCATCAGTACTCGTTTCGAGGGGTGCTCAAGGGCACTATAACGTAAAACTATTCCAAACTTTTCTATTCCAATTCTGCTATCAGCCCTCCACGATTGGTCAAAAACTTTTTTCGACCACCCCCACTTCACCTGTCTGTACCGCCATACCTCCCCATCTGATATGATGTGTACACACTGATTATTCATGATTTGAATGAAAAAAGAAAAACAGTATTTCTGATTCGACCCCTCTTCGCCATAGCCCTCGGCTATTGGTAAAAAGTTTTCGGGCTGCACCCACTTCACCTGCCTGTCGCGCGACGTCACAAAACCGCAAGAACTCACCGCGTCAAAGTGACGTGTACGCGATAAAGATGCATTAATATGCCGAACAAAACTGAATTTTCTTCGGAATAGCCGCAGGCAGCCCCGTTCCGAAAGGAATAGAAGATGGCTGCCGCCGATCGCTCAGACCCTGGCTACTCGCACCTGCCGGAGAGCATGGGTGTATTTGCGTATAATAAAACTTCTTGCGTGGCCGTGTAACGTTTTCGAGCACTTTCGGCACGTTTACCCCCTCATTCTGCCAACTCTTCTTTGCTGAGGGTCCGTTCTAGCGTCATTCTTGAGCTTCCGTTGCATGCCGCCGCGATTTTCGACCAGCCATCGCAAGCTAAGTGAGGGAAAGCCGTCCAATCGTAGACGCCGGCACCACCCTCTTCATCCGGTTATCGACTTTCAGTGCAGTGGCTCGGCCCAATCGAATCCCTCTCCACTTAAACGTTCTCCTCGCCTCTTGTCAGCCAATTAGATACGACAAGCCGCTCACTGTAGGCAATGTTATTCGTTTTTCAAGCAAACAAAAGTGACCTCCTATGAACGAGGAGAGTGTTTGATTGGTCTGTTCAGACAACCCTGCGGGTGACCGCCCGGTGCTTGCGTTGGTGGTTACGAAAATTTGACGTCAGAAAATTGGAATAGAAACATATTGGAATAGTTTTACGTTATACGGCCCCAAGTAACATTCAACATGAATTGCATCTTACTAGCCGATACCAGTAAACTTCTATGTTACGTAGACCTTACTTTTTTTTTATTTGTGAGTATTGTTGGATCACCCTTGTGTGGCCGATTTTCCTCCAGGGTTAAGCAATAATTTAAGGCTATAGCCCCAACAATTACGGGAGATTGAAGAATGCTTGGTACTGATTTGCAAATCACCACGCGTGATGACACGCAAGCATTAAGTAAACATTTTTAAAGGAAGCAATGAATGCATAATATTGTTGCGTGTGGAAAGACACAGACAGAAGTAGATATTTGCAGGCTATTTACACTGGACCCAGGCAGCCAGGCCGACACTCGCGTGTGCCAAGCGCACTGACCAACTTCATCGTCGTTCTCGCGGCGGCTCGTCTCTTGAGCATCGCTCAGCGGCAAAAGCACCGTCACAGTGCTGTTAAATATCCAAGGCGCGTGGAGAGCTGTAGGGCTTGAGTCGGGCGACGTGGGCAATGTCACTGGTTGTCACAGTGGAGGACGTATTGGGCGTGGCTAGAACGATTTCATAGGTGACATCGGCCACTTTGCGGAGCACGCGATACGGGCCTGTGTAACAAGAAAGCAGTTTTTCACAAAGGCCAACTTTACGCGATGGTGACCAAAGCAACACGAGGGTGCCGGGCACAAAATGGACATCACGGTGACGGAGGTCGTAGCGTTGCTTCTGCTTGGCTTGAGACACTTGTAGACGAGCGCGCGCAAATTGGGGAGCATGGTCAGCATGGGCGGTTGCATCACGGGCATAATCGCTAGTTGAAGCTGTGGCGGACGGAATCACAGTGTCCAGTGGTAGCGTTGGTTCGCGGCCATATAAGAGGTAAAACGAGGAAAAGCCAGCAGTTTCGAGACGTGACGAGTTGTATGCAAAGGTAATGTAAGGTAGAGCCAGGTCCCACTCACGGTGGTCGTCGGCAACATATTTGGATAGCATGTCTGTGAGGGTGCGGTTCAAGCGCTCAGTGAGGCCGTTCGTTTGGGAGTGGTAGGAGGTGGTAAATTTATGCAGTATTGAGTTCACAAGCGGCGACGTAACGTTCACAAGCGGCGACGTAACGTCGTACGGAACGGGCCTTGCCCGTTCCGTACACGGTCATTGGTTCCGTACGCGGTCATAGGCTCGAGATACGCCAAGATGTCCTGCCGTTGGTGCGTCGTGGAGCTCTTCTAGAACGGTGGAGTGGAGGAGAGAGAGAGAGACATTTTTTTACAGAAAGGCAGAGAGGTCGGCCTGAGCTATAACTTGCTGTGACCTGCTACTCTACACTGTGGAAGAGGGATGGGGAGGTAAAGGGCTGATGAATGATGATGGTATAAGGAAGAGATGCGTATATACAAATTCACAGAGTTGTGGACTCTCTCAAGCCGTGCGTCCAGCCCAGTGGCGTTGAGAAAAGCTATAGCAGCTCTTGTTACCAGGGCTGCGCTGTTTGCATTAGGCCAAGGACCTAAAAGAAACTCGTCCGATAGCGGTCTCTCATGGATCTTTGCAATGGAAGAGACAAGTTGCTGTCGTTCTCGCACGTAGGCGGGACACACACAAAATATATGTTCAAGTGTTCCTGGCACCTCACAGCATTCAGAGTTTTGGCTAGTATCACTGGCACCTATCATATGTCTATAACGGTTGGTGAATGCGACACCAAGGCGAATCCGGTGCACCATGCTCGTGTGGCTTCTTTTGAGCTTGTGAGGCATACGAAATTTCATTTCTTGGTCTCATTTGTGTAATCGCTTGTGTCGTTGATCTGGTTGGGTCCAGTGTTCTAACGCAGAGTTGCGGTTTACGCGACGAAGTAGGGCGTTTGTGTCTGTACGTGAGAACGGAATGCGTACTTCACAAGCATTATCTAAAGCAGTTTTCGCTTCAGCGTCTGCCTGTTCGTTCCCGATGAAGCCACAGTGTGAGTGTATGCAGTGAAAGGTGACATTGTGGCCATTTCTAGTTGCGTGGTCGACGCGTTCTGTCATTTTTATAGTCATGGAATAATACGGGCCCCGTCTGAGGACACAGTCAACCGTTTGAAGAGCTGGCTTGCAATCGCAGAATATTGTCCATGCGTGAGGAGGCTCCTCGGAAAGAAATCGAAGTGCCTCCCGGATAGCTACAAGTTCTGCGGCAGTTGATGTTGAGCTATGGTCTAGTTTAAACCGCCGAGCGATGATCATATGTGGAATGACGAAGGCTGCAGTGGAGGCATATTGTGTGACAGAGCCATCGGTATACACATGCACAGTATCTCCGTACTTTGCAGAAATGTGCCACAGGGTGAGTTGCCTGAGGCCAATAGATGCAACGGATGACTTTTTAGTAATTCCAGGTATCTGCAATGTAACGACAGGTTTAGGCAGAACCCACGGGCGTATTCTTGGAATACAGACGGGAGAAAATGTCGATGGCAAAACGCTTTGATGGCGCGATAGAGTCCTGACAGAGGATGGTGCCTGTGTCGGGTCAGCATGCGAAGGTGCATTCGAAGTGGCTCGCAGAGCAAGTATGCCCTAATAGGACAAGCACGAGCTTCCACTATTTTTCCAGTGGTTGACGTGCATTGTGGGAGGTCTAAACATCTGCGCAATGCTTGAGCTTGAATGCTCTCCAGCGCGCGCACACAGCTAAGTCCCATGCTTGAGACCGCCGGAATGGTGTACCGTATGTACCCTAGGAATAGTGCTTGGTACAATTGGAGTAAGGACGACTCCGAGGGGCCCCATCTTGTTCCTGCAACGACGCGAAGGACGTGAACAAAACTCTTCAGCTTTGACTTCAGTGCGGCGACCTGTCTTGACCAAGATAATCCCCGGTCTATGACTAAGCCAAGGAATCTGTTGCGTATAACCGTAGGTATCGCTACTCCCTTAACGATTATCGGATACCTGGTCATTTGTTGTCGCGTGAATGTAATCACGGAACATTTTTATGTGGAGAGTTGGAGGCCTTGACGCCGCAGATACTTAGCTGTGATTGTCACTGCACGTTGAAGCCTAGCACGCATTTGGGGACGGGTGGCTCCAGATGTCCATATGAATATGTCGTCCACATATGCGCTAATCTTCACCGTGCTAGGAAGTTCGCATGCAAGGCCAATCAATGCAACATTGAAAAGAGTTGGACTGAGAACTCCTTCTTGTGGAACACCTCGATGTATATGGTACTGTCCGGTGTCGCCATCCCTTGTCGGCATATACACCGTGAGGCCTCTGAGGTAGCTAACAATCCATGCATATAGCCGGCCACCGACGTCTAAATCTTCCAGCGCATCAATGATTGCATAACGAAGTACATTGTCGTATGCATCCTTAATATCCAGAAAAACAGCTCCAGCTAACCGACGGCGACTTCTTCCTTGTTCAACAGTGGAGACCAAGTCGATAACACCGTCAATGGAAGAACAGCCTCTTCTAAATCCATGCATAAAATCAGGAAAGCAATTATTTCTCTCTAGAAACCATTCCAGCCTTGACCCCCCCAAGACCATTCTTGCCATTACTTTGCCGTCGCAACTGGCTAAGGCGATCGGTCTGTAGGAGGAAAGCTCGTTAGGGTATTTTTCCGGTTTAAGCAGCGCTAGGACGCGACTGCATTTCCAACAATCTGAAATATTTCCTGTCTCCCAAGTCGTATTATAGTAAGATAGAAGAAGACGTCGTCACTCGGTGCCTAGATGGCAGAGTGTGGCGTCAGTGATTCCTACTGGTCCTGGTGCCGATGAGCGTCGAGAAACCGAAATCCAGCGTCAAGCTCTTGCATCGTAAACGGTACTTCGAGTCGCTCATCAGGTGACGGGGGCGCGATGGTGACAAGGGATGAAGTCACTGCGTTAGATGCGTCCACAATAAGTTTACAGTAGTCCTCTGATACCTCCAATTCGGTCCGGCGTTGATGTAGAGCCACCGCACGGAATGGGTGTCTGTTGTGGAGTTGCCTGGAGACTTCGTATGACCCGCCAGACCTTAGATAGAGGCTGTCGTGGATCCAGGGATCCACAGAATGCCCTCCAACGCTGTCTATCAAGCTTCTCCAGATGCCGAAGAACATGTCGTTGAGCACGACGAGACTGTTCGAAAGATCTGACGGTTACTTTGTTCTTCTGTATCGCCGTTCCGCGCGGTGACGGATTACACGGAGGGCCCCATATTTTATGTCCACCGATGATCTGTGCCTCGGTATGCTGGTTTCTCTGGTTTTGTCCCGCAGGGTAGAAGCAATGATGTCCTCTATTTCGGATGGAGATGTCATACTCTGACTGGCGGTGTCGACATAAGTCTTAACTAAAATCCAGTCAGTTTGACGAATGTAACGTGAGCCTGAACGGCGAAACCAGCTAAAGTGAGCGTAAGTGGGGAGGTGGTCACTACCATGAGTCTCCAGATCCGTCGACCAGCATGCTGAAGGCAGAAGGCTCCTTGATACAAACGTTAGGTCAAGACAGCTGCTGTAGGACGTGCCACGAATAAATGTAGGAGACCCGTCATTGAGCACATTTAGTCCCTGACTAAACATGAAGTCGGCCAAATATTTGCCACGAGAATGCATCGAAGTGCTACCCTACAGGGGATGGTACGCTTTAAGGTCACCAATCATAATATGATGGCCTTGCGATGCTTCCAACAGAGACATCAGATGCGAGCAATTGATCCTTGCTCTTGGGTGGATTTATCCTCCAATCACTGTAACCGTGCGACATCTGTGTTTTATGGTAAGGCATACGTAATCATTAGTGGTATGCGATGGGACGTCATGATTGAAATACACCAGATCGTGACGTATACAAACTAACACTTTGTTCGAGGTTTGGTCGTTACGAGACCACATCAGGACATTTCCAGAAATACGGAAAGAAGAATCCATATTAGGTTCACAGATAACTGGAAATTGGTACTTAAATACCCGTTGTCGGAAATCCGACAAACGTCCACGTAGACCTCGAGCATTCCATTGCATAACAAGCGATTGACGCATCCGTTCTTCAAACATCATCGCCATACTTGCTTAGTGAAGAACCACTAGCCGTGGTTTCAAGTTTCAAGCAGCTGCACGGCAGCCTTGGCAGCCGGAGTATTTAGGCCGGAAAGAATCCTGCGCATGGAGCCCATCAAAATTTGCAACATGCTCGTGACGTCAATGTCAATCATCTTTTCATTTTCTTCAGTGAGTGTAGGAGCGGTGCACAAGGGCGTCCCCGCAGGCCTTGATGGTAACGAGGGCCACCGAGTCTCCGATGTGTTTGGGGCCGTTGATGAGCCGTCTTTTACTTTCCCAGCATACAAAGGCTTGGAGGCACGTGCTTCTTCATTCCTGAGACGAGAAGGGGGTGGATGCTGCACTTGAGCTGTCGTTCCTCCTCCGCGAGGAGGGCTGCGGTCCCGTTGATGTCGGTGTCATGAACGGCGTCTGCGGTGGCGGATAGCCCTTGCCGCTTCCCTGTGCGTGGAATCATCTCTACCCACCTTCTTCAGAATACCCATCTCCTTCATGATCTTTGGGCACTCTTTTGATGTTGCGTCGTGAGCACCAGAACAATTTGGACACTTCGCAGCAACGTTGCAATTGCTGTCTTCCTGAGGTCCACCACATCTTTTGCATGTTACTGCGCCCTTGCAAACTGCATTGACATGCCCAAGTTTCATACACTTGTGGCATTGTAAAAGCCTCGGGACGTAAGGACGTACCGGATGCCTCACATACCAAACCTAAACGTGGGTTGGCAAAGTTTCCCACTGGAACACTAATTTCACACATCGGGATCGTCCAAAATGGCGAAAGCTGACCGCAGGAGCCGACGATGATAGTAGTTTCGCCAGGTCAGTGTCTGTAATATCAATGTCAACGTCGTAGATGACGCCTGTCGTCGCTTCCTTGCCGTATGTGGGGAATGCGCGAGCAGGGATGCTTCCCAACTGAGTGACGTTTTTCAGTGTGTCCAATACTGTCGGTGTATTGACTTCCACTGAGAGGATGTTCTTTCGAGCGTTTATACGTATTTCTTCTACTTGACCATGGGCAGTTCGTTCAAAATAATTCCGATAGGCTCTGCCTGTCCAGTGTGTTGAGGTTGTCTGTTGTCGTGGTTGGTACGTATACAATAGTGTATGACTGCTTGCCACTGGCCTTTTTCGTCGCCTGCCGACTGGTCGGTGATGTTCTTCGTATCCCCATATCAGCCCATATCATCTGTACAGGAGCCATCAGATGACTCAATCAGAACCATGCTGGGGTCGAAGTGGCCACTCACGTCACCGGCATAACGAACTGGCCGTTCAGGGCCCAATTGCTGGGCGGGGTTTGGGTCCCCCATTCCAGATCACGACGTCCCCCAGTTTTCTAGTCACTGATTGCAGAGAACACAGAAAATTAAATAGAAAATGCAGAGAGCTCGAAGCTTAAGCTGCCCGCTACAATCACTTCCTCCTTTCTTTCCTTTCGTTTCCTCTTTTGCTTTCTTTTCCTGCATCGTACGCACTATTCTTACTAATGGAGCGGAGGTGTTTAAGTATTACAAGTAGGAACTCAGAGCCGTCCGGATGAAGGTTACGACGGTATAGAGCACCGTCGCGGAGGACGAAAAGGCGTAGAGTAGCATCGGCCGGAGAGTGTTCAAAACGGTCGATGAGTGCTCTGATGTAGGCGTCACGGCGTTGCTCGTCGGCGAAATGAAGCAGCTGTGATACAGAGAATACGCAAGAAGCACTGGCAATATTGGAGGAGTGAGAGTCGTCAACAGGGTAACGCGACAAGCTGTCTGTCAGCGTCTTGTGTAGGCGGCCAGACTTGTACACCCCGGAATATGAAAATCCTTGTAGCCTCAAAGCCCATCGACCAAGCCGGCCTGTAGGAGCTTTTAGCGATAAAAGCTAGCAGAGAGCATGACAGTTAGTGACTATGGAAAAAGGGCGACCGTAAAGGTAAGGACGGAACTTCGCAACCGCTCATACAACAGCAAGGCATTCTCGTTCCGTAATGGAATAGTTGCGCTTCGATGGTGCTTGGAGGCGGCTCGCATAAGCAATAACGCGATCCTGGCCACGCTGACGCTGGGCTAAGACGGCACCTATGCCATAACCACTGGCATCTGTATGCGATTTTGTAGGGGCATCAGGGTCGAAGTGGGCGAAAATAGGTGGTGAGGTTAGGAGAGTGACGAGACGAGAGAAGGCGGCGGCTTCTCCAGTGCCCCACGGGAACTGTACGCCTTTCTTCGAAAGATTAGTTAGGGGTCTAGCAATTGTCACAAAATATGGAACAAAACGACGGAAGTACGAGCATAGCCCTACAAAACTTCGAACGTCTGCGGCTGTCTTCGGAACCGGAAACTCTCTGACAGCGCGAGTTTTGTCGGGATCAGGCTGTGCTCCGGAAGCGTCAACGAGGTGGCCCAAAAGAGTAATTTGAGCTGGCCAAAGGGACATTTGGACGAGTTAAGTTCGAGCTTCACCTTTCAAAATACATCAAGTATGGTTCTGAGACGTTCAAGGTGAGTGTCGAACGTTGGCGAGAAGACGATGACGTCGTCCAGGTAGCAGAGGCATGTGGACCATTTGAAACCTTGGAGCAAGGAGTCCGTCATACGCTCAAACGTGGCCGGGGCGCCGCATAATCCAAACGGCATTACTTTAATTTGGTATAGGCCATCAGGTGCGATCAACGCGGTTTTTTTCTTTGTCCATGTCATCAACAGCAATCTGCCAGTATCCCGAACGGAGATCAATAGACGAGAAATAGCTGGAAGCGTCCAGGCAGTCAAGGGCGTCGTCTACACGTGCGAGCGGGTAGACGTCCTTCTTAGTAACGTTGTTCAGATGACGGTAGTCTACACAGAAGCGCCACATGCCGTCCTTCTTCTTAACCAACACCACAGGTGACGCCCAGGGACTCGAAGAAGGCTCAATCATGTTTTTATCTAGCATTTTGTTGATTTCGTTTTGAATTACTCGGCTTTCTGACGCAGAAACTCGATACGGCCGTCGGTGAATAGGCGTAGCATCGCCAGTACGAATCCCATGCTTGACCGCGAGCGTCTGGCCTAAAGGACGATCGTCGAAGTCGAAAATATCGGTAAGGCGATAATACTTGGCAAAGCTCTTCCGCCTGCGCAGAGGGCAGGTCCGTCGCCACCATTTTGTTTATGTGGGGATCGGCACCCGAGGCTTGCGCGAGTGGCATGCTAAGCTTGCGAAAACCATCGGTTGATAACGCTGCCACGTATTGGTCGCCGAGACAATCAACGGTGGCTAGGCAAATAACTTGCGGTAGAATTTGCTTTGCCAATCCAAAGTTACGGACAGGCATGCGAGTGCGGTTCCGAGTAATAATAAGTATACTGTGAGGCACCGTAACGTCATACCTCATCGGAATGTCGGGCGGAGGAGTGACGAGGTACTCGTCATCAGGAACTGTTGAGAAAGACAACAGTTCAATGTAGGCTATTGACTTTGACGGCAGGCGAAGAAAGCCGGTGGGACGTAAGCGGCAGTGGGGTGCGTCAGAAGGTTCTGCGAGCATCGGTAACTCAAGGCGAAGGGTACTGGAAAAGCAGTCAATAAGAGCAGAATGCGCGGAGAGAAAATCGAGGCCTAGAATGAGGTCGCGGGGGCAATAAGCAATTACGGTGAAGAGGACAGGAGTGTGCCGGCCGGCGATGCTGACCCTTGCCGTGCACATGCCGATGATAGGCACAGTACCGCCATCCGCAACGCGGACGACGCGTGCGGGCGCTGGGGTGAGGACCTTCTTCAGTAGTCGTCGGAAAGCAGCACTCATAATAGTAAGATGTGCTCTTGTATCGATGAGTGCCACGACAGGATAGCCGTCAACGTCAACGTCAAGAAGGTTTCGGTTCGTGGGTAACGTGAGCAGAGGAATTGAGGGCAGGGTCGACAACGCAGCTTCATCTCCAGAAGCTGCAGTGCCTAGTTTTCCGGCTGAATCCGGGAGGCGATAGGCGGCGAAGAGAAGCGACGGGGTTCGGGCGAACGGGAATGATGGCGTTGAGGTGAGGGCGAGCGGCTGTAGTTCGGAGCAGGAGCATCAGCGGCAGTGGGTTCATGGCGGGTGGTAGATGGAACGGAAGGTCCAAAGGTGCGGGAATAAGCGGCGTCATATGTCCGAGGAGGTAGTGGCCATCGGTTGCAGCAGTGACGAGCGACGTGGCCGATGCGATAGCAGTGGAAAGAGATCGGCCTGTGATCAGGGGTACGCCAATCGGATGGGTTGCGGCGAGGTGTGGCGGAAAAGGACTGCTGAGGACGAGGAGGGCCGCTAGAGGACTGGGGAACGCTCGGTTGAGACGCGGAACACACGGAGTTCAGACCTATGTTCTCAAATCCCTGTCGGATGACGGCCTGAATCATCGCAATGGTGGTTGCTGGTGGAACCAGGAGGCGTCGTGGAGAAAGCTGGTGAACATGCGGCCTCGAGTTCACGGCGAACAATACGGCTGACGTCGTCACAGGTGGTGGTCTGACGTGGCCAACCCTCACATGTCGACGTAGCAGCAGTGTTGGGTAGCCGCGTGATGTGGTGTGTGATACGGTGGCTCTTAGCCTGTTCAAGGTGACGGCATTGTTTTATGACGGCGTCGATAGTCGAGACGTTGCCGAAAACAAGCAAATTGAAAGCGTCTTCGGCGATGCCTTTTACAACATGTGACCCTTTATCTGCTCCGGACAGAGCGTCGTCAGCTTTGCGGCATAGAGCCAAGACGTCGAGGATGTAGGAAACGTACGGGGCCGTAGATGACTGAACACTAGACACAAGAGCCTTTCGTGTGGCGGCCTTGCGCCCAATGGGGTCACCGAACAGTTCCCGTAGCTTCTCTTTGAAGCTGTCCCAACTGGTTATCTCGTCATCATGCGTTTGGTGCCAAAGGCGTGGGGTGCCGCCGAGATAGAAGATGACATTGGCGAGCTCAATCATTGGGTCCCAACCGTTGTAAGCACTGGGGTGTTCATAGAGCTTGATCCAGTCGTCATCATCCTGTCCCTCCAGGCCGGAGAACACACCTGGGTCGCGATGTGGGGCAACCGTGACGATTAGAGCAGTGGAACAAGCCGAAGCCGTTGCGTAGGCGGGCGCTTCACCGGGAGGCATGGTGACAAGCTCGGTGTGCCGACCACTTCTGAGTTCCGTGGTGAGGACGGGGATCGCTGACCTCCACCAGAATGTTGCGTGTGGAAAGACGCAGACAGAAGTAGCTATTTACAGGCTATTTACACTGGAGCCAGGCAGCCAGGCCGACACTCGCTCGCGCCAAGCGCACCGACCAACTTCGTCGTCGTTCTCGCGGAGGCTCGTCTCTTGAGCATCGCTCCATATCGTAATAATATATATATATATATATATATATATATATATATATATATATATATATATATATATATATATTGTCACTTGGTCGTGAAGCCAAAGACCACAGTAGCAATACTGTGAAAGGCAAAACTAGCTTTTATTGGGCGAACCTGTGCCCACAAAACAGGCTACACTTCAAGCACAACGAGCGCGGCGAACACAGTCGGCGATCGTTGAAAATCTGATCAGCGGGTCCAGCGCGCCGGCTTTTATACAGCAGTCATCGAATGTTCCAGACTAATCATTGGGACCCGCGTGCCTTCCACAAAGTTCTACACCATTCGCGTCACGCGATCAAATCAGATAACACAAGGTTCGGCGACAACAGACAGCGGATAGAAGCATCGATAACTCTTCAGAAATTTCGGATACACGCAGGCGCGTCCCGCGCTGTGCGATAATATTTGTTAGACGGCGAAACGTGGTCGCCCGATAAATATAAGTACACGTGTCAACACCCCCCTCTTAAAAAGCATCGACCCGATGCTGCAAACAAACGAAAGTAATAAAGAAGCACTCGTAGCAAAGAAAACAACAAAATAAGAAAAGTTCGTCAGCATCCGTAAAAGGGTTTAAGACGCACCACGTGGACCGCTTCAGATCGTGCGCGGCGCCGCTGTGAATGCGAAATGCCGTCTGGCAGGACCTCATAGTCCAGTGCGCCAATACGTCGGAAGACCTTGTAGGGTCCGAAATAGCCCCGTCAGAATAGTTTCTCACTCAGTCCTCGTCGGCGTATCGGGGTCCATACTCAAACACGACCGCCGGGCTGGTGCTCGACGAAGCGTCGTCGGAGGTTGTAGTGTCGGCTGTCGGTACGCTGCTGGTTCTTGATCCGTAGGCGGGCGAGCTGTCGGGCTTCTTCGGCGCGCTGGAGGTAGGTAGCGACGTCAAGATTCTCCTCGTCAGTGACGTGCGGCAGCATGGCGTCGAGTGTCGTCGTCGGGTTCCTGCCGTAAACCAACTTGAACGGCGTGATCTGTGTTGTTTCTTGCAACGCCGTGTTGTAAGCAAAGGTTACATACGGCAGGACGGCGTCCCACGTCTTGTGCTCAACGTCGACGTACATCGCTAGCATGTTGGCGACGGTCTTGTTCAGGCGCTCCATGAGGCCATTCGTTTGCGGATGGTAGGCAGTTGTCCTACTGTAGCTTGTCTGGCTATATTGCCGAATGGCTTGGGTGAGCTCTGCTGTAAAAGCTGTTCCTCTGTCGGTGATGAGGACTTATGGGGCACCATGTCGCAGCAGGATGTTCTCGACGGAAAATTTCGCCACTTCGGCTGCGCTGCCTTTCGGTAGAGCTTTAGATTCAGCGAAGAGGGTGAATTAGTCCGTCGCCACGACGATCCACTTATTCCCGGATGTTGACGTCGGAAACGGCCCCAACAAATCCATCCCAATCTGCTGGAATGGTCGGCGAGGAGGTTCGATCGGCTGTAGTAACCCCGCTGGCCTTCTCGGTGGTGTCTTGCGTCGTTGACAGTCTCGGTATGTCTTGACGTAACGGGCTACGTCGGCAGTCAGACGCGGCCAGTAATACCTTTCCTGTACCCTCGACAGCGTCCGGGAGAATCCGAGGCGCCCAGCGGTTGGATCGTCGTGTAACACGTGCAGTACTTCTGGACCCAGCGCTGACGGCACAACAAGAAGGTAGCTGGCGCGGACTGGTGAGAAGTTCTTCTTCACAAGCAGGTTGTTTTGTAGCGTGAACGAAGACAACCCGCGCCTTAATGCCCTAGGGACAACATCGGTGTTCCCTTCTAAATATTCGACAAGGCCTTTTAGCTCCGGGTATGTTCGCTGCTGTTTAGTGAAGTCTTCCGCGCTTATTATTCCAAGGAAGGCGTCGTCGTCCACGTCGTCTTGCGGCGGGGGATCGATGGGGGCGCCTGATAAGCAGTCGGCGTCAGAGTGTTTCCTTCCGGACTTGTATATTACGGTGACTTCATATTCTTGCAGACGTAGGCTCCACCGCGCCAGCCGTCCTGAAGGGTGCTTTAATTTAGCTAGCCAACACAACGCGTGATGGTCACTGACGACTTTGAATGGCCTGCCATTGAGGTAAGGGCGGAATTTTCTTGTAGCCCAAAGATGGCGAGGCATTCCTTTTCAGTCGTAGAGAAATTGCCTTCCGCTTTTGACAGCGACCGGCTAGCATAAAATATAACCCGTTCAAGTCCGTCTTTCCTCTGGACTAGGAGGGCACCGAGGCCTAGGCTACTGGCGTCAGTGTGGATTTCAGTATCGTGTCCTCGTCGAAGGGTGCAAGTACCGGCAGCGACTGCATGCGTCGTTTGAGCTCTTGAAATGCGGCTGCCTGCGGCGTTTCCCACTTGAACGCGACATCACATTTCGTTAGATGTGCTAGCGGTTCCGCGATGCGTGAAAAGTCCTTCACAAAGCGCCTATAGTAGGCACACATGCCAAGGAACCTGCGCACTGCCTTCTTGTCGATTGGCTGCGGGAACATTGCGATGGCAGCTGTCTTCTGCCGGTCGGGGCGTACTCCAGATTTGCTGATGACATGGCCTAGGAATAGAAGCTCATCACAAGCGAAGGGACACTTTTCCGGCTTCAGAGTGAGCCCTGATGACTTGATAGCCTCTACTACTGTCGCAAGCCGCTTAAGGTGATCGTCGAAATTTCCGGCGAAGACGACGACGTCATCCAAGTAAACAAGACGGGTCTGCCACTTCAATCCTGCTAAAACCGTGTCCATCACGCGCTGGAACGTTGCAGGCGCCGAGCACAGTCCAAATGGTATAACCTTGAACTCACAGAGGCCGTCTGGCGTGATGAAGGCGGTCTTTTCGCGATCCCTTTCGTCGACTTCTATTTTCCAGTAACCAGACTTGAGGCCCATCGATGAGAAGTATTTAGCATTGCAGAGCCGATGCAATGCGTCGTCTATCCGTGGGAGGGGGTATACATCTTCTTTCTTCGTGATTTTGTTCAGTCGACGATAATCGACGCAGAAACGTAGGGTTCCGTCTTTTTTCTTCACAGAAACAACTGGAGACGCCCATGGGCTTTTCGACGGCTGGATGATGTCGTCGCGCTGCATTTCGTCGACTTGTTGTCTAATAGCTTCACGTTTACGCGTCGAAACTCGGTAAGGGCTCTGGCGGAGTGGTCGAGCGTACTCTTCGGTTATTATGCGATGCTTTGCGACTGGTGTTTGTCGAATCCTCGATGACGCTGAAAAGCAGTCTTTGTATCGTCGAAGCAGACTACTGAGCTGTTGCCGCTTAATCACGGGGAGACTTGGATTTATGTCGAAATCTGGCTCGGCAACTATGGTCGTCGAGGTAGATGCGACAGAATCCGAGAGGACAAACACATCGCTGGTTTCCAGAATTTTCTCGATGTATGCGATCATCGTGCCCTTGTTGATGTGCTTGAACTCCTGGTTGAAGTTCGTCAGTAACACTTGCGTGTTTCCTCCGTGCAGTCCAGCGATCCCTCTTGCGACGCAAATTTCACGGTCGAGCAGTAGACGTTGGTTGCCTTCGATGGTGCCTACGTCAGCGGGCGTTTCGGTGTCGACCGAGATAACAATGCTGGAGCGAGGTGGGATGCTCACTTGATCTTCGAGCCCACTCAAGGCGTGGTGACTACGAGGGCTCTCCGGCGGTATCGCTTGGTCTTCTGACAGTGTTATTGACTTCGACTTCAGGTTGATGATTGCGCCGTGTTGGTTCAGGAAGTCCATGTCAAGAATGACGTCTCGTGAATACTGTTGCAGGATAACGAAGGTGGCAGGGTAAGTCCGGTCATGAATGGCAATTCTTGCCGCGCAGATTCCAGTCGGCGTGATGAGGTGTCCTCCAGCGGTCCGAATTAACGGGCCTTCCCATGCAGTCTTACCTTTCTTCAACTGGGCTGCGATGGGTCCACTCATGACGGAGTAATCGGCTCCTGTGTCTACTAAGGCGGTGACTGCGTGGCCGTCGAAAAGCACGTCGAGGTCGGTGGTTGTTTGTCTTGCGTTACAGTTAGGCCTTGGCATCGGATCACGGCTGCGTCGTGTTGACCTCTGGCTGATACGTGGCGTCGTCAGGTGGTCTTTCGTCGGCGTATTCTTTGCTTGCAGTCTTCGTCGGGACGAACGTGGTAGGGAAGGTCCGGTCATGAATGGCGATTCTTGCCGTGTAGATTACAATCGGCATTATCAGGTGTCCACCAGCTCTTCGAATTTAAGGGCCTTCCCGTTCAGTTTTAAAGTTGTTCATCTGGGCGCCGAAGCGTCTACTTAAGGCGCAGGAGACGGCTCCTGTGTCCACTAAAGCGGTTACTGCGTGGCCGTCGAGAAGCACGGGGAGGTCAGCCGTTCATTGCCATGGCTTGAGTAGGGTCATGGCGTCGGATCATGACTGAGTCGCATTGACCTTGCGCCAGTACGTTGCGTCGGCAGACGTTTGTCGGCGTACTCCTTGCTTCTAGATTTATTGGGGAGGACGGCCTCTCATTAATGTGTCGTCCAGATAGTCTCTTTGGTGGCTTCTTCGTCGTCGTCAGATCTTCGTCAGTTCAATAAAGAGCAACCGCACCTACTTCTGTCGCCGCTTTTATTTTTCTTTTCGTTTTTGCTTGTGAATTGGGAATTCACACGGTTTATTAATGCGGGTATTTGATAAGCGAGCACAGCCCTTCCAAAATTTGTACGTGTTCGTGGTGTTGTTATCCGTTCGTTACGCAGTGCATAACGAGCTGACGTTGTGTGTGCTGAATGTAACAGGTTATGTTTATGTATATGCAGCAGGAGTTTGTAGTCATGTATTTTACTCGCATTGAGCAAATTGTGTTTAATAAACAAAGGATTAGTTGGTAGATTTTTGGGTTCACTATGATAATTCTCAAGAATCCTCAGAACTATCTTCTGTAACACCTCCAGTTTGTTATAATTCGTAGTCGTTGTAGTGCCCCAAACTAGTGTGCAGTAGAATAAACGGGAGTGGAAGTGGGCATACTACATCGCTTTCTTTAGCTGCAGAGGAATGAGATCTGATAATTTGAATAATAAACCAACTGTTCTGCTTAGTTCTGAGGTTAGTTCGTTTAGGTGTGTATTCGACGACATACCTTCTTCAAACCACACACCTAGAAATTTCTGACATTTTACGCGTGCTATGACGGTGTCCTGGAATGTCAGCGTGAGTTCACTGTCACATGTTTTGTTGGTGGGTTTGAACAAGACGTAGTTCGTTTTTCTTTAGGTTCAAAGCTAACTTATTTGCATGAAGTCAGCTATCAAGCTGCATTAGGTAGGTAGTCGTTAATCGTGTTCTGAAGGTCACTAAGTGTACGTGCAGAAAAAAATATATTGGTATCATCTGCGTAACCTACTAACTTCGGGGAGTTAGGTATATCAAAAATATCGTTTATGTAAAGTGTAAATAATAACGGCCCTAGAATCGACCCCTGAGGTACTCCTTGTTTTACTGTAGTAGTTGGGGAAATAACATTACGAATTTTTATACACTGTTTTCTGTGCAAAAGATAATTTTTTTAAAAGATCTAAGGCAGCGCCACAAATTCCGTAATCATGAAGTTTAACTAATAAAATATCATGGTTAACACAATCAAATGCTTTCATCAGATCAGTGAAGAGAGCAGC
Source organism: Dermacentor andersoni (assembly GCF_023375885.2). Taxonomy (NCBI): domain Eukaryota; kingdom Metazoa; phylum Arthropoda; class Arachnida; order Ixodida; family Ixodidae; genus Dermacentor; species Dermacentor andersoni. The sequence continues at coordinate 56,067,494 of NC_092818.1, forward strand.
GGTATAAAGCTTATTTTCAATGTCGTCCATTATTTTATCTTTATCACGTAAGAACGCTAGCTTTATTGTTTTATTTTTCTGAAAACCGTACTGTGCGTCATTTATTACGTGGTGCTTAGTCATAAAATTCATGAGGTGCGTGTTAATACCATTTTCAAATAATGTGGATAGCACGGGCAGCACCGAGATTGGCCTGTAATTACATATGTCACTAAGCGCCCCACACTTGTGTACTGGACGTATGCGGGCAAGCTTAAGATCGGAGGGGAAGATTCAAGTTTCCAGCATTCAATTAATTATATGCGTTAGCGGTAGAGATATAACAGGCGCAACAAATTTAATTGGTACAACACACAGGTCATCAATTCCTGGCGAGACGCAGTTCTTTATTTTACCCAATAAATTTTCCACCTCTTGTGGACTTGTCGGAAACAAAGATATTGAGTGTATCAAGCTTACGCGTTTCTGCACTGAATCAAGACAAGTTTCGGTACTAAGGTCCCTCTTGCTGGGAATCTGAAAATCACCGACGCTAGTAAAGTATTCATTCATATCTGTGAGTGCGTCAACATCCGTTTTGCTATGAGCAAACGCTGCAATGTTTATGGGACGCTTCAGTTTCGAATTGTTTGAGAGATTGTTGACCTCGTTCCAAAGCTTTCTAGGATCATTAAATGTCCTCGCGAAAAGACATTGATAACAGCAAGTCTTAGCTTTTTTTCAAATTTGCATTTAATTTGTTTCGGTATTTTTGTATTCGTTGAGCAGAGCAGCGTCACGTGTCTCTACAAAGGCGTGATACATCTTATTTTTGCTTTTGATCTTTTTGCACAAGCATTGACTAATCCAGGGTTTACGAATTCTTTTTTGCCTCGGGGAGCATTGAACAAGTGTACGCAGCAAAAGTTAAGGCTATTCTCCTGAAGAAATACCGTCTTTCAGCCGAAGCTTTTCGGCAAAGGTTTAGGAGCAGAGGCAAGAAAGATAGCGAGGGGTATCCGGAGTTTGCATACGGCTTAAAGACCAACCTAGTCGAGTGGCTGAAAAGCACGGAAGCGTGCGACAGCAGAGACATGATCATTGATTGCATGTGTCCAGAGCAGTTTTACAAGAGCATCCCCCAAGCTGTGAAACTGTGGGTGCAAGACAGAGGGAATGTAAACACTGTGGAAAGGGCGGCTGAATTAGCCGAAGAGTACGCAACGCGCAGAAAGTTGAACGACGAGGACGGAAACTGAGACGGTCGAAATGGACCGCGGAAACCATTTCCGTTCAAAAAGGGTTCGCAGACTAGACGAGCAGAGCGTGTAGACGTGGAGGAAAAGCCCGCAGAAAAGAGCGAGGAGAAACCTAACGGCAAAACTGTACAAAAAGAGCAGAAAAGAAAATTCGAATCTTTTAGACCGATCCGCTGCTATAAGTGCCACAAACTGGGACATATCGCTGTGAACTGCGGAAAGCCTGGCGTAGTTTTCTCCTAAGTGGATGAAAAAGACGAGAATATGGAACTTTTAAGCCCATATCTTCACGACCTGCAAGTTAATGGCAAACCATGCCGAGTGCTAAGAGACAGTGCCGCCAGGATGGACTTTGTCCATCCGTCTGACGTGACGGTAGATGACTTCACCGGAGAAGTAGCATGGATCAAACAGGTTTTAGAAGAACACAGCGTGTGTCTGCCCATGGCCAAAGTCAAAATCAGTGGACTATTTGTGGAGCTAGTGACCGAGGCTGCAGTTTCCAAATTTTTGTCACTGTACTACCCTTACATTTTTTCGAATCGTTCGAATCAGTTACTGCGTGACAAAGGGCTTAAATTGGCAGAGGGCGTAGTACAGGCATTGACGCGAGGCCAAGCTCGTAAAATCGCGTCGCTTTCGGCTGAAAATGCACCAGCTGCTCCAGCGGAAGCAGCAAAAGAGATAACTTCAATACCCGAATCCGAGCTAGGCCCGAGGGACAAAAACACAGTTTAGGAAAGCCTGCCAGCTGACCAGCTCAATGAGAGCGTATCGCCAGAGTGTCAAAGTTCAAGCCTGCAGGAATAGCAGGCTGATGCAATCGCAAGCGAGACAGGGTCGTTATTGTCACCGGCCTCAAAAAACTTTTATCAGCTCTTACGTGTGGACAGAGAGTCACTGGCAGCCGAGCAAAAGAATGATGGCAGCTTAGCTAAGTGACATCACACAGCTAAAGAAGGCATTGCTAGGCGCAACGTGACGATACATAAGAGAGGAGAATTGTTGTATCGGCACTACAGAGATCGAAATGGTAGGATTATAGATCAGTTAGTCGTACCTGCTAAGTACAGGGAGGACCTTTTGAGTGTCTGTCATGGAAATGGGTGGCCCGGCCACCTAGGCATAAACACATCAAAGGAAAGATTGCTTATGGAATACTATTGGCCTGGCTGTTTCAAAGATGTAGAAAACATTGTAAGATCATGCGACGCCTGCCAGCGCTCGGGTAAACCAGAAGAGACATGTAAAGCTCCACTAAAGGCAGTGCCCTTAATAACAGAGCCTTTCAGACGACTTGTAATAGACACGGTAGGGCCTCTACCAAAAACAATATCAGGTTACAGGTACTTGTTTACCATGCTGTGTCCGGCTACAAAGTTTGCAGAAGCAATCCCTCTGAAAGACCTCAGCTCCACCGAAGTAGTAGACGCGCTTTTGACAGTGTTTGCATGAGTTGGGTTTTTAGCAAAAATTCAGGCGGATCAAGGGTCAGTATTCACCAGCGCACTGATTTCCACATTCTTGCAATAGTGCGGGGTGAAGTTAATACACAGCTCCGTCTATCACCCTCAGTCAAACAGTGTAGAGAGGTGGCATTCAGTGCTTAAGCGAGTTTTGCGTGTGCTTTGTTAAGAGCACAAGGAGGACTGGCAGAACTGTCTGCCGGCAACTTTGTTTGCTTTGCGAATGGTTCCACATGAGGCTACAGGGTTCTCGTCAGCAGAACTAGTGTATGGGAGTTCACTCCGTTCTCCACTAAGAATGTTAAGAGAGAGATGTGGGAGGAAAGAGGAGAGAGACCTACAGTGGTTGAATACGTGCTAAATCTGCTGGAACGGCAAAGCGCAACCCAAGAGCTAGTCGAAAACAACACGGGAGTAGCTCAAAAGAACGCCTAATTCTATTACGACAAGAATGCGAGTCTTCGTACGTTTAACGCCGGAGACCAGGTAATGATCCTCAAACCCTCAAGAAAGAACAAGCTTGAAGTTCACTGGGACGGGCCCGTTAAAGTGTTGCACGAACTTTCAGATACTAACTATGCTCTGAAAATGCCCGGTCGCACGAAGGAGGTGAGGACATATCACTGCAATTTGATGAAGCCGTATGTAGAGCGGAGCGGAGTCGTTAACTATACCATCAAAGAGCAGGATTTCACTAGTACCAAGTTTAAGGAGTATAGGGCGACCTCCAACTCTGAAATCGGCCTAGAAGAAGTAGTAAAACATTCGGTAAGCTCGCACGCTCTTAGACCCGAGCAGCTAGATGAGCTAAAAGGGGTGTTAGGGGAATTTCTCGACAGATTGAGCGATCATCCAGGTAGAACCGAACTAATAACGCATGAAATAAAGCTGACATCAACCGAACCCGTAAGATCAAAGCCTTGCAGGGTGTCTCGAAGACAGAGAAATTATGGAGGCAGAGATACAGCGCATCCTAGAGTTGGGAGTTATTGAGCCCGCTGAGTGTGACTACACGTCACCGCTAATAGTGGTAGAAACCCCTAACAAGGACCCTTATCCGTGCGTTGACTACAGCAAGTTAAATGCCATCACTAGGGATCAGCTGTACCCGATACCCAAAATTTAGGAACGAATTGAAAGAGTTAGCGCTGCTAAATATATTTCAACCATAGATCTCGTGTGGCGGTACTGGCAAGTTCCCCTTTCAGAAAGTGCCAGCAGCTATGCCGCCTTCATCTCACCTGTAGGCACTTTTCGCCCTCTCGCACTCAGCTTCGGGCTGAAGAACGCGCCGTTTAACTTCTCTAGGTTGATGGATATTGTCCTAAACGCTTGCAGGAGTTCGCCTTGCCATATCTTGATGATGTAACATTTTTTTCGGACAGCTGGCAACAACACCTATCGCACCTCAAACAGGTATTCTCACGGGTGAGGGAAGCCGGCTGAACGATGAAAGCGGAAAATTGTAGATTTGGTTGCTCACAGGTAACTTATCTGGGCCATGTTCTCGGCCAGGGCACAAGACGCCCGGCCGAGCTGAAAATAGCTACGAGTGGAGAACTTTCTCAGCCTCGCACGAAAAGAGACCTTCGTTCATTTTTTGGACTTGTGGGGTACTATCAACGGTACATTCAGAATTACTCGCCAATGACAAGTCCATTAACGGACGCCCTCCAAAAGGGAGCACCAAGTAGCGTATACACTGGGATAAGGACAAAGAGAACGCTTTCCAAATTTGAAAACGCTATTGCTTTCTCGTCCTGTGGTTCGCGCGCCAGACTACACAAAGGAATTCATAGTTGAATGAGGTGCAAGCGACAGAGGTATGGGCGTGGTACTTAGTCGGGTCGGCGACGATAACGAGGAGCATCCTATCCTCTATGCCAGCCGTAAACTGAATGTAAGGGAGGAAGCCTACAGCGCTTCAGAGAAGGAATGCGCTTGTTTAGTTTAGGCCGCCCAGAAGTTGTCGGAGCGAAGTTCATCTTCGAGACCGACCACTGTCCTCTGACGTGACTCAATCAAAGGTCACACGAAAATAGCCGCTTGCTCCGATGGAGCCTCACTCTCCAAGAGTACAACTTCTCCGTTATATATAAGAAGGGAAAGTTGCATAGCAATGCGGATGGTTTGAGCAGGCTAATTTGAATTCTGCGTTTAAGGGTCCCGCCTAAATTTTAGAGTTACTAGTGTTAATTTTGTTAAGCCCGAAGATCCCCTCTCATTTAGCAGAATGACCTCCATGATTAGTGAATTGGTCAACGCGAAATTGCTTCAAAAGTTGGCATAGCGAAATGTCGCATTTTTTTGTGTTTCCACACTTATCTAGCGGGTCTAAAGCCTAGCGGGTCTAAAGTGAGTTCCAAGGTACGTCATCTCGGTGCAGAGCCGTGTTGTGGGGTGCGGTTTGCAGGTGCCTGTCCTTGTTGTACGTTTTGGGGCGGTGACACCATTACACAAGTGGTTGCTGCGAAGCAAGGCATCATCGCCTGGCCACCAGCCGTTCTCTTCCTGCCCAGCGGTTGACAGCGCTGGACAGTCGAGATTTTCCGGGCCATGGAGGCGCTGTTAAGAACGGCCCGCTGACATGCAAGTTTAGCTGTTAGGAATGGCCTGCCAAGGTGGCAGCGTGCAAGTATTGCCTCCCTGTTTCGACAGCGGCGGCAAAGTTTTCTTGGAATGCCACCGCAAACTTCTAGCCACGGCGTCACTAAGTCGACTGTGTGTGGACCACAATACGCGTGTCTTCGACTCTCCGCCGCTGGAGCCGAGTTTGGCGAAGCAGGCTTTCCTGAGCCCGCCTCCGGGGATCTGATCTGCTATGAGCGGGGGAGTTGCTGCGGGAACGTCTACGGAGACCCCTTCCCACGTGGCGATCAAGACGCAAGATGATGGGCAGCCGGCAGGCTGGCTGCGGGGGTCAGCTAGGGGAATAAAATGCGCCTACGGTGCCTGATCGTCTCGCCTACGGTGCCTGGTCGTCTCGCCTACGGTGCCTGGTCGTCTCGCCTACGGTGCCTGGTCAACGTCTCTGTGGTGCCTGGTCGAACGTTTCCCTAACCTTGGGATCGACTGAGGACCGAGTGTTTATAAACCGCTGTTGTGCGGATGCTCAGTGAACATTCTCAAGCAGTCGTGCTAGACTGTCGAACTGCATGTAGATACTGTAAATAAACCCATATTCCTCGTTCTCGATGAGAAGCAGTCCTTCCCCTCAACAACGTCCTCAGCGTGGATAAGTTGGACGACGGCATGGGCCAGCTACCTTCTAATTCATGCCAGACTCCAATCTTGACAACGGGTTACGAGCGATGGTATTGAGCCCCCAATCCTAACAGTGTGTTCTTCTTTTTCTGCTGTCTTGTTTGTTTCTTTGCTGTAGCGGCCACGCGTTTCGCGCCACAATGGCGGCCTTGTTATGGTTCTGTGCGCTGACACGCGTTGCTCCGTAGGTTTCGTACCGTGGCAAAGGCGCCGTGCGGGCAGGTATGCGTTGGTCTCCGTCTTTTGTTGCGCTGTGTTATCCGGACTGTGCTCTCCCGGATGTTGCTGTGGCCAGGTGGGACAGGAGGAACTTAAGTTCGTAAAATGAACGCGCATGCAACGCTGTACGTAATGTACCGCGCCCCGGCAATGGCAACGAACGAAAGAATATCCGCGGGAAATTTTGCCCTCTTTGGCGGAATCATGCTAACGTGCCATCGCAGGCCGCATTTCAGAATCTGTGCATGCATTTCAGAATCTGTGCAATGAGCGCCTTGCAGGTCAGTGAATCCTGCTTTTGACAGCGCATGCTGCATTTGCAGCACGTAGAACGTACGTTATGAATGCATAGTTCGTGTTCAGTAACAACTTACTTTCGTGCATGGTAAAACACATGTTGCTTAAATGTTATTTGTTCCTTGTAGCACGCACGACAATACGAAGTCTTTTAAGCAGAGCGCGTTCGAGGTTCATGCACACCTGCACAGCTTGGTGTACCTCGATACACGTGCTGATAGAGCGTTACGCAGAATATACGCATCTTGCTGCCCTCGGCACCATGCGCCGGGCAGCCGCCGCTTCATCGTGGAAGATGGGAAAGAAGCGGCAGCTTTCACTTAAGGAACGAATCCTCCCTACCGCAGGCGTGTCTTATCTGTGCGTGTGAGAAGCGCAGGGAAGTGAAGGTTAGCGGATGCGCTTCAAGAGTCAGTAAGGCTTCACAGAACGCACACCCGCGAACACATCAGACGGCTGTTCCATGGTCGCACGTAGGCCGGTTCAACGCGCGTACTGTTCTACACTGTTCTGCACCGTGCGCCGGCTCTCGCAAAACTTTGGTTCCGTAAAGCTTCACTTACCGTGGGAAGAAGGCACCTCACGTCGCAGTCAATGAATCTAAACGCGGAGTCAGATATGACATTCTGCCTTCTCACCGGCGCGCTGTCGTAGGGCGCACGGACACCCGAAGTTTGTTCAATAAAGCACGGCGATTCCTCAAGCCACAGCGAGAATATGTGTTTCTGATCATAAACTCCAAATGGATTGCAAATAGCTGCGTGTATCGTACGTGTCTCCAGTAGGTTTTCTTGCAGTGCCGTGAGAATGCGTACATTTTTTTCGTATCGCCTGACGTTTAGCTCGGAAGACCTTCTGAGAGCCCCAGGTAGCCCAAGCAGAGAAAAGCAAGTAGAAGGCAGCGATAAAGGTGACCCTTTTTTATTTTTAAATACGCAAGAACTGGGCAGCCGCCGCTACCTGCGGTGGATGAGAACAGTTCAGGTGGCAAGCCTGATAAGGCATGTTCTTTTTTCATAAAAGCCGGTAAGTGCAGCTGGTTCGACCTCACGGCCCAATTTGCGAAATTCATTATGAACTTCTTTCAACATGACTTCGGAAACGGTAATGCACTGAGACATGACGATTGTTTAGTACTTCTGGGGAGCGCGCGCGTCCGAGCAGCCAGGCTGTGCGCAGTGCGGCGTGGTTTCGCGAGAAATGTAAGCAAGAGAGGAGAGCTGGCCTTATAGGCAGGTTGCGAACGTAGTTCCCGCGCCTGCAAGGGCGCCCCTCGCGGCGGCGCGCGCGGAACCGGCAGGATACGACTGGCCCGCTTGCGTTGGGAAAGCCTGTCTGCGCTCTGTTTCGCGCGTAGCTGTTGCCTTTTCTGGGCAATGGCGAAGTGCAGCACGAGCTGTTGCGTAGTGGGCTGCAACAGCACGTACACCAACTCACGAGGAACAAAGTTTTACAGGTTTCCAAGCCGACCGTATGAAGCAGAATGGCGTCAACACTGGATAGCGCTCCTCCGACGGCTTAAGCTGTTTTATGTTCCGGCGTTATGCCAAGCGCGTTAACGCTGAATTCTTTGCTTTACAGCAATGATGGCAGCAACGGGACACCTGCAGTGCGTAACAGGATATGCAGCAAACAAAGTAGTTTGTTCCCACACTTTACCGCAGTAAAGCAGTGGAACTCTTTCCCAATCCTCTCCCATTCAAAGAGCGCTATAGGGCTTGCTGAGAGATTTGAGGAGGGGTTGCAGCTCTTTGAGCTGGCATACACCCTTCTGCGCCCAGCATATCAACTAAGGGGCAGTTGAGATCAAAATTTTTGACGGCGTGGTTTATTGGAACCTCCTTTGCACGCACTGGAAAATCGCAACATAAAAGTGTCGCACTTCCAGTAACTTGGGCGAAAATATTTTCCCAGCGTAATCTAACACTACTGGTAAGCTCTTCCCCTTCTTTTGTATTTGGGGAGAGCAACGTTAGAATACTTCGGGTAGGTCTTACGAGTCGTTCGTACGCCCCACGTTCTTGGATGAGATGTTTTGGATTCGTATTTGCCGTCCTGTATGTACAGGGAAACTACCGCGGCGTCCTTGCACTTCCCTGCGATGCCAGCACGGCAATCGCAGCTCCCCGCTAGGATTTGTCTGCTGTCGCCGATCTTCAAGAATCAATGTCGCCTATAATTTCATGCGTCCACACCGTAGATTATATTACGAAGTAACTTACGCTGAGCTTCACGCATCTCGCTGGTGCGTTATTTTTCGTTTGTGGAATACACCTAGCAGTCACTTCCGATCAGTGCGAGTTCAACACTTCCCTCACGTCATAGACGTGCCCCACTTCAATTAGACGACTTCCTTTCTGTAAATTCTTTTCACGGAAAAAGCTGTGGAGATCTTGTAATTCCCGAAACCCGGCTAAAATTAATATCGGCACGCTGTTTCGCGCCATCGCTACCGTTTCACAGGGCGCCAAACACGCAGCGCGGGCTGCTGACGCCGTGAGTCATCCTACCGCATTCGCGCAACTATTCGTCAGATGGCGCTAGGGGTCGGAAAGACAGGGCGCCGCCTAGCACTTGTAACGTGCCCATAGGCGCAGCAACGCCAACTTCCGGCTTCACTTTAGCTTCACAAAGAATGACGTGAGGGCCCCTCCTGAGTTTCCTTCCTCCATGACTTGCATTCAGAATGTCGAGCTCAAATTTATTTCGTTCCGGTTTTCGTTCCGGTTCCATGAAAATGGTTCAGTTTTAGGTCAAGCCGGCAGCGAAAAAAATATTATGTGAATCCGAAGCACTGTGGGAATCGATGTACTCGAAGCTTTGTGTGTTGCAAGCTTTGAATGGCGATAAATAGCGCTGGTGTTGACGGCAAATCTTTAATTTCTCCAAATTTTAGTCGAACACGAGAGTGGTGAGTAGATATTAAACGTTACCTTGCGTGCACCGCCGCTGTTTGTCTGCGTAGCACACAGAACGCACACAGGGGAAGGCATTGGCTAGAGGCGTTCTTGTGAGCCACACTTCATAACCTCTGAGAGGGTTGCGCATACTCATGGCGTCAAATGTCATGCCGTCACGCCAACTCTCCTGTTTAGAACGCAGAGCTTGCTGTCATTCGACTCGGACGATCATCGCTTCTTTGCGCTGTTATTGGCCTTCTACCCGTGCATGAGAAGAGGCTCTCGCAGCACAAGATGGTTTTCGCCTCGCCCGGAGAGCGCCCACCGCGCGTTCGCCACCGTCGCCACGCTAGTCTGAGCCTGGTGACACTCGGCGTCCGCGTCCCTCGACGAACTCCGGGCAAGGGAGGACCTGGAACTCTGTGCCACTCACATGCTGGCCGAGTGGCTCAGTGAACAGGACACCTTCGTCGTTCTGCCTGTGGTCATCCCCCCCCCCCCCCCCCGGCTCCAGCTTACGGATACCCTAGGAGACGCCATGAAGCCGGCAGCCCCCGAGGTAGCCTCGGAGCCCCAAGAGGACGGTTCCCCAGCACACGGGGAGCCCCATGCTTCAATACCGCTCCCTCCCTCTGACGACGAGGGCATGGACCTGTCCAGTTCCAGAAAACGCGCTCCCGAAACAGACTGACGACGAGGAGGCGGCCGGGCGTCGCAAGACTCCGTCGAGCGCTGCCCCCAGCTCGGAGCAGCACGTGGCAGCCAGGGACCACGTGGAGCAAGCCCTTCGGGAAAGGGTCACAGCCACCTCCTTCGCGCCTCCTCCGAGCGAGGGCGTGCCTGGCACCACCCCCGACGCGCCGTCTGCTCCCGATGGCGGCGCGCCTCCGGCAGCGTCTCCTGCCATCGGACCGGCTGCACATGAAAACACTACCGACGCGATGCAGCTGGCAGAAGGAATAACCACCGTTTCACCACCGCAGGGCCCCGTGCACCCCGCGGCGCGGTCCCTGAAGGACCTACCACGCCAGACTGCTCCGCGGCCGAAGCCAAAAGGGAAGAAAAAGCAGCAGAAGTAGATAAAGGAGCCTGCCGATGTCTCGCCTTCCACTCCCGAGGCAACGGACGACTCGCGGCGCCAACCTGCTACCCCATTCACGCCTAGCGTGCCTGCGGCGGCAGTACAGAGGGGGACACCACCTACCCGTGAGCCAACGTCAAACGGCTTCACTCTGGTGCAGTCGAAGGGGGACAGGAGGCGTGCACGGGCCCTGCGGTCGTCGGTACGGCGCTCTTCCGTCCCTTGGCGCCTGGCGGAGTCTTCAGAGGAGTACCGCGCCCCGCACTTGACGCCGCCCTCTCTTCGCGGCCCGGTGTATCAGCGGTTCGCGTCAACCACAGGCGCAACATCGTGGCCGCCGACATCACCACCCAGGAGTGCCTGGAGGGGTTGCTCAAGCTCACCGAGCTGCACACGATCCTTGTGACTGGCACTGACTGCCCCACTACCGGCCGAGCGTGGCAAGAGCAGTGGCTTCCTGCACGGGGTGAGCGGGCTGCCTGCAGACACAGACTTTCTGGGAGCCATCGAGTCCAGCATCCCTGTGCCGTCGGCAACGATGGACGGGAGCACCGTCACCATCCGTTTCGCGGGACCACTCCCCCCGGAGCACGTACCTCTTCAAGCTCGGCTTCAGGGTGAGGCCAACCAGGCCCCGCGCTGTACAATGTCGACAGTGCGGCCGCTTCTTGCACGTCCTGGAGTCCTGTCAGTGGCCGACCGACTGCATCTCCTGTGGCAAAAGCCACGTGGTGATCTTCTCCTGCCAGACCGTACGCTGCAGAAACTGCGGGGGCTCCCACAGGGCGGACACTCCTGCTTGACCCAAATGGCAGGAAGAACGCAATGTGGCCACAATCATGGCTTCCTCCACCTCGCCATTGTCGAGGCGTGCTGTCAGGGCAGCAGTCCTCGAGGGGCAGCAGCCGCAGCAGTCCTCACCTCTGGCGCGGTCCTATGCCAGCGCGATGAAGGGCCCCAGCCCGGCACCCAGGCCTCCGGTACCAGTCTCTCGTGCCTCCCGCCGCCAGGAGACACAGGACACTGCCACGCCTCCTGCCCACACTACCGTGGATCAGCTGGTAGCGAACCTGCTGCTCATCATGGAAGCAGTCAGCACCATGCGGCCAGCTGACCACCCGCTCCGACCCATCTGCTTAAAGGCAGTGGCTTGCCATCAGCGAGCCAACCACCATGGCTGATCAGCCAACAGCAAGAAAGGGTCGCCGCCAAACGAGTGTCCAGGAGTGAAGATGTGTTTTGTGCTACACGTGTTGGAATTCTGACGATCTGCGATAAGCCGAAGTCAGAGCAAATGGAAATGAACCGATTGGCCTCGGCCGACGAAGGATTAGAAAAGGGATTGACATGTGACCAGACAATGTTAGGAAAATTAAAATCGCCTAAGAGTATAATTTCAGATCCGGGGAAGCGCATGGTAATCTTATTTAAACAATCATATAAGTCATCGCAAAAGGATGAGTCGCTTGATGGGGATCGGTAGCACACACCTAGTATTATTTTTTTTAAACTAATAGTTATACAGCACCAAATTAGCTCTAAATTGGTATCAATGGTCACAAAAAAACAATTAATACATTCTTTAACGGCGAGCAGAACGCCACCACCAATTCTACCAGTTCGGGCACTTATTGGTCACGTATTGGTTCTCGCACTCAAACAGTTCGGGGTTTGTTATTTTACTATTTAACCATGTTTCTGTGAGCACAATGATGTCAGCATTACAGTCGTTAATAACAGCACATAATTCGTCTTTCTTAGGAAAAAAACTACGAATGTTAGTAAAAAGAACTGAACACCCGCAATCTTTTAAGGCACCTCCCCTCGGATGGCCCTAACTTGGCTGTAGATTACGGCCAGAACGAAGAGTTGTACCAGGTGTATGCGTTCTGCGCATTTCATAAATACTTTCACTGGCTTCGTCATATGCGTAGCATTTCCCATCCAACATTAGTTTTTTATATCTTAGTTTGAAAAGCGTGTTTTTCGATTTGCCATATTCTATTAATTTTTCCTTATGTTACGAGTTGCTTGGCAGAAATCTTCACTCATTGCTGTGTCTGTGTTTTTTAACAAACCTCGCTTTGAAGAGACTAGCTCCCTGGTTTTATAGGTTTCAAATTTAGTTATTAATGGTCGAGTTTTCGCTGAATCAAAGCGACCAATTCTGTGCGCCCGGCATATGTCAGAACCCGTTATGTTAACCTTCAATGTATGAGTCAGCAGGTTTAGTATCTTATTTTCCGATTCTGATGAAGTTTCGTCTGCGGTGTCCGGGATACCATAAAAGATCAGATTATTTCTGCGAAATCGATCTTCTGCGTCATCAAGACGTGAGTGAAACGCACTCGTGTCTTTTTTGAGGCGCTCTACCGTGGCATGCAATTCTTTCATATCTTTTTGGCACTGCTCGAAAACAGAAGTTTGGGTTTCGACTTTCGCTAGTCTGTCCTTTATTTCGGACATCGCTTCTGAAACAGACTGCTGCTGTTGCTTTACTTCAGCTACTGTTTCCAATATTGTTTTTTGCGCTGATTCAATTCTCTTTGTGCGCTCATTCAAGTCCTCCATCGTTTTCAGGACTTCTGCAAGATTATCGGGGCCAGGGTTGCTTTCAACATCCCCACAAAGAAGAAGCAGCAAGGAGCAAAAAGGCAATAGGACGGCTTCGGGGCACGGAAGCACGATAGCGAATGGATCATCTAATCTGAAGCTACGACAAGGTAATTTAGAAAGGCAACTAACCTGCAGGACGAAAAAAGAGGTGTGTAAGCCTTTGGTTCTTCCGCTCATCGTGCCTCCGTGCCCACTGGAGAGATACTGTTCGATGCTTGGTCTTATCCTTTCCAGACGTGATGACGTTGACGTCGCAGCTGCGCACTGGCGGAATTGCAGGTGGCGCCCGATGCGCACTGTCAGGTCCACGTGAGCTGTTGCCAGCAGGTGTGGGTCCGGAGCAGAGGCGGCATCACAAATTCCGTCCAAGGGTGGAAGGTTATCCCGAAGGCCAACCATCGATGCGCCGGCCGCGAAGACAACGACGAACTGCAGGACGAAAAAAGAGGTGTGTAAGCCTTTGGTTCTTCCGCTCATCGTGCCTCCGTGCCCACTGGAGAGATACTGTTCGATGCTTGGTCTTATCCTTTCCAGACGTGATGACGTTGACGTCGCAGCTGCGCACTGGCGGAATTGCAGGTGGCGCCCGATGCGCACTGTCAGGTCCACGTGAGCTGTTGCCAGCAGGTGTGGGTCCGGAGCAGAGGCGGCATCACAAATTCCGTCCAGGGTTGGAAGGTTATCCCGAAGGCTAACCACCGATGCGCCGGCCGCGAAGACAACGACGAACTGCAGGACGAAAAAAGAGGTGTGTAAGCCTTTGGTTCTTCCGCTCATCGTGCCTCCGTGCCCACTGGAGAGATACTGTTCGATGCTTGGTCTTATCCTTTCCAGACGTGATGACGTTGACGTCGCAGCTGCGCACTGGCGGAATTGCAGGTGGCGCCCGATGCGCACTGTCAGGTCCACGTGAGCTGTTGCCAGCAGGTGTGGGTCCGGAGCAGAGGCGGCATCACAAATTCCGTCCAGGGTTGGAAGGTTATCCCGAAGGCTAACCACCGATGCGCCGGCCGCGAAGACAACGACGAACTGCAGGACGAAAAAAGAGGTGTGTAAGCCTTTGGTTCTTCCACTCATCGTGCCTCCGTGCCCACTCTGGGTACACGGGTGTTTTCGCCAATGCGAAAACACCCGTGTACTTAGATTTAGGTGCACGTTAAAGAACCCCAGGTTGTCGAAATTTCCGGAGTCCTCCACTACGGCGTGCCTCATAATCAGAAAGTGGTTAGTTCTCCAGTGGAGCACTAACTCTCTGCGGCGGCGACACGCAGACCTTTCCCTGCATCTCCTGCATAGCGACTACGACGTGCTTGCTCTGCAGGAGGTGTACGCGATGGGCGAGGACCTGCGACTGCCGGTATACACCGTATACTCAGACGCCACTACGGACACGACACGCGGTTGCATGGACGCGTCGTGCTTGTACGACGCCCACCAGCTTGGCAATCCACGGACAGAGATCTACGTTCGGCGCAACCTGGCGCACGCTGTGGTTCCAGTGGCCGACGTCGAAGGAGGCCCCCTGGAGTGTTGTGCTGTCACGGTGCGTCTCGGCAGCCAAGACCCGACCGTGGCGAGCATATACATACGACCAGGAAAGGCATGGCACTCCTCCATCTTTGACCAGCTGGCTGTGCGCCTTGGGAGACAGGCAGTCCTGTGTGGCGACCGGATAGGTGATCCGGAAAAGCGGAGGACCCACCTATGTCCGCCGAGGGGTGAAATCAGCCATCGGTCTCTCCCTCACCACAAACAGTGCTCCAACTCCTGGGACACAACTCCGGACACTTGGCGTTCGGACCACTTCCCCATTGTGATCACCTCTGTACACGGAAGGAAACCAAAGACCAGAACTTTCCGCGTTATAGAGTGGTCTCTGTTTAGGAAGCACTGTAGTGAGGCGTGCGATCGCTGTGACTTCCTAGACGCCATCGCGGAGTGCGCCCAGGCGGCTACCGTTCAGTGCTCTGCCCCACCGGACAGCCCTGCCCCGGATCTCCGCCTACTCAATCTCTGTGCCTCCAGACGCCGCAGGGAGCGCAGAGCAATTCGGACAGGGAAGGCAGAGCACACGTGTTTTCGCAAATGCGAAAACACCCGTGTACATAGATTTAGGTGCACGTTAAAGAACCCCAGGTGGTCGAAATTTCCGGAGTCCTCCACTACGGCGTGCCTCATAATCAGCAAGTGGTTTTGGCATGTAAAACCCCATAACTTAAAAAAAAAAGCTTGGCAAGGGCAAGCTGTCGTCAAAACAAGCCGTCGTCTGATGCAAGAAATCCAGAGAATATTGTATTGCCATATACGAGTCGCTAGGTAACGCAATCTCGCATAAACGTTTCGCTTCTTCGCACTCAACGTGTCCGTCGCTATATTAACAGATTACACTTGCCTAAAGTTGCCACCGGATGCAGTTCCGTCCGTCAGCCTGTCTATACGTCACGACGATGCGAGTGCCAGCGGCGATAAGACGGTCTAGGGGTATCGGATGTTGATTATCTTCAGTGTTATCCGAAACAAGTTATTCAGACATATCTGTAGACAGCATACATAATTACAAACGACGTGTGGTAACCAGAAGGGGTGAAATATGCTGTCTCCCGCTAGGGCGTTGCTCGGCGTAGCAGCGCGCACCTTAGTGCACAGACTCGGGGCCGAGTTTCTATCGCGTTTGACTATGCAGAAGCAATGATGATCACGCATTTCTACCCGCACGAGCGCTTCCTCGGTTTAACACATCATTCATCCCTCCAGCAGGGAGTCATTACTTTATACTTATTGAAACAATTCCGCAGCTATCTTAAAAGGTGTGCCACAAGTGGTAATTTACACCGACAAAGCTTGATCGCGAGATCAAAATTATCGATCGCGATCGGCTACCTAGCGTAAACTGCGGAAGGGCGGGAATCACGATCGATAATGTCGATCCCGATCAGGCTCTATCGAAATCGGAAGTGGCTGTAATGTTATTATCAAAACGTCCAGCAAAGCTTCATTTCCATTTTAGGAAAAGGAGGCACCCGCCATGGTGGCTTAGCTGCTACGCCGCTAAGCACGTGGTCGCAGGATCAAATACCGGCCGCGGCAGCCGCATTTTGATGGGGGAGGAATGCAAAGATGACCGTCTCTCCTTCACTGGATGTACGTTAATGATCCGCTGGTGGTCAAAATAAATCACCACTATGGTGTGCCTCATAATCCAACCATGGTTTTTGCACGTAGGACTCCATAATCCAATTTCATTCGCCGAAAAAAGACGTTCCCACATGCTCTTACCAACTTCCACAAACACCTTACATTCTCGCGGATGCTGTGAAAAAATACTAAAATTGGGCCGACTAAACCGGGAGCATCGCGATGTTAGAACTTGTTGCGCCACTGGCTGAAGGCGGAGAGCCAATACAGCGCACTGGTACGTTATCTCTAGGTAATACTAAATGCTCCTGTGCCAAATATTGCATTTCGGCCCGTATGCCGTCTACGGTGGTTTATAGTAGTTTGCTATTTTTATTTGTCTTAATCTTATTTTATTTGTAATCTTTCAGTAGTTCCGCCTGAGAGTTCTGGGGATCGCATTCAAAATACAGAAGGTAGCCAACACAGACGGCTGCATATTTACTACTGTTTGTAATAATACAAGTGACTGTATTAATTTATGTTGTTGTTACGCTCAGTTAGTCTTTTGTTTCAATGATTTCAATGTTTCAATCTTGATTTCTTTAAACAGCTCCTCAGCTTCAGCTGTGCTGAAGCTGAGGAGCTGTTTAAAGAAATTAAAATTCAGGTTGACACTGAAAGCATCCTGTTCACCAGAGAACAGCTTATCACAATTGTAAAAGTGCGGTCTTCTTGTCCTCACAGACATAGACCCTTTCGAGTTGTTCTACAACATAACAGAGCTTTACACAAACGCGTGTTTGCGTCAAGGAAACCGAAGCTTATACTTGAGTGATGATGATGCTGTGCTTCTCCTGTGAATGAAGCTATATCGTGATTTCACAGTTTTACAGCTGGTGGTATTGTTTAGTGTTCACCATACAGCTGTGTCCAGCATTTTCGAGGTTTAAATTGTAATTATAGAAAGCATTCTTGAGCATGCACTTTATTTCCCAACAAAAACCGCAGCTGTCAACGGCGTCGAAATGTATTTTGAGGAATACAAAGACGCAATTAAGGTGCTTGACTCAAATGAAATAGAAATTCAGCGCCCTGAATATCTTCTGTTGAGGCTCTTCGCGTAAAACCGCTTTAAGCGCACATGCACTGTAAAGGTCCAGGTGAGTGAGACGCCAGGAGCGGTATTCTGTGCGAGTCTACCTAGTGGACGGTCCATTTGGGGCGCTGCTGATTGGATGCATCTGTTCGAGCGAGGAGGAGACGGGTGGCCCTAGCCAATCAGGAATGGCCGAAATGGGCAGTCCACTCGTAGACACTTACAGTATACCTCCCCAGGTGTCTTAATCAGCTATGAAAGTCCTGTATTTGGCGTGAAAGCATCCAATACATTCATCGCAAAGCAGTGCAGACTTCTTGAAAAGTGTATTCCCCGTGTCGACAGCGTAATTGTAGGTAAAGACTTCCTGATTAGTGAACTTTGCAAACGAAAAACAAAACATCAAAATCATTACACCTACCTTCCTCATGAATAACGAAGTTACCACAGATAAAGGTAGCAGATATGAGACAAAAGCAAGCGCCCGAGAAAATGCAGGGAAGGACATTAAAATGATGAAACTCTGCCGCATTTTGAAACATCGTTTTGACCTTGACCTTGCGTCATACAATGTCAACACAGAGGAAGTAACTAATGGCGCTGTGAACTACTCAAAGCCGTTGTTCAGCAACAGGATTATTTTCAACTGATAATGCAAAATCTGCATTTATGAGGTTATGTCTCTCCAAAATATTTCTGCAAAGTTCTTCCTGCGGCTCGTAAAAAGTAGGTTTGCGAGCTGTCAGGCAAAGTGTTACATATAATAAATGTGCATAACCATTTGGTCTAATACTAAAGAAATTACCAAAGTAACCGCTCCAATTGTCAAGTCTTTGACAATATTGCTACGGAACAGTATTTGCGATGACAAAGAGGCGAGCAGGGTGAAGACGACGACGACGATTAGAGGCTAGTGCGGGCTGTTGCCTCTTCGCCAAGTGAGGCGTATTGTCTTCTAAATGTACTTGTATACAGCTTTCCGTCGGCGTCATCCTACGTAACATATCTGGTGGAGGTGGACATTCCCTGTACCTCGTCACGGAGCTTCACAGTGGACGGTACGTCGAGCCTTCCTTCATGGCTCACGGCGACGACAACTCGACTCCGCCGGCTCCGACACCTGCTGCCACTTAGACGACCTACATCACTCTCCCCGCTCTCCGTGATCCTAGCGTATTCTCGGGCAAAGATGGGGAAGACGTCGAGGACTGGATCAGCCTGTAGGAGCACGTCAGCCGCAATAACCGGTGGGACCCTCCTATCATGCTCGCCAACGTAGTATTTTACCTCGGTGGCACACCTCGAGTTTGGTTTCGGACGCGCGAAAATGAGCTCAGCAGTTGGGATTCCCTTAAGGAAAAGCTCCAAGACTTGTTCGGCAACCCCTACAGTCACCAACGTGCCGCGCAGAAGGCGCTTTCCGGCTGTGTGCAAACGTCAAACAGAGCCCTACGTCACGTACATTCAGGACGTCTTGGCTCTGTGCCGCAAAGTTGACGCACACATGGCTGAGTCCGACAAGGTCTCCCACATCCTCAAAGGCATTGCCGATGATCCCTTCAACTTGCTCGTTTTTAACAACGTGGCGAAGGTGGATGCAGTTATAAAGGAGTGCCACCGCCTACAACTCGCTAAAAGCTGACGTATCGACCAGCAGTTTGCCCGTTTACCCAAAACCCTAGCGACATCTTTCTGTACCGACGCTCCTCGTTCCAACAACACTGGCCATGCTACCAGAATCGTCCGGCGTGAAATCGAGGCCGCCTATCCTGCTGCCTTCGACTCCAGCCCCTCCAATGCACCTGCAGTCATGGTTTCCCTGATCCAGGCAGTTGTCCGCCAGGAGTTCGGAATCATGGGTCTTCACAGCATCTGCTCGGTACATCGCCCTGATACCCACCCGGCTTCTTCGATTCGGCCCCATCCCGCATCTTCTTAGCCACCACGTTTCCGCAACCCGTCTGAATGGCGCACTGCAGACGACAAGCCCATTTGTTTTCACTGCCATCGAATTGGGCACATATTTCGGCACTGTAGCAGTCGCTGGAGTTCCCCGAACCGGTCTACTTATACTGCCTACTATCGCTCCCCAGGTGGCCCTTCTGGTCCCTATGCTGCCGCTCCGATAAGGCCGCCACAGATTCTCCTGCACCGAACCGCCCCAATTCTTGTTCGCCTTCGCCCCAACGACGACAATCTCGCTCCCCCCAGCCCCGTCGCTCCTATTCGCCGACTCCCTTCGGACGCCGCTGCCAGCCGTAAAACTAGATGATACAGCGCCTCGAGATGACGCTGCATTACTCCCTGCACAGCCAAATCTTTACTGACTTTGTCCACTCATCTGAACCTTCCTGACGTGAAAGTCGACGGTGTTTCTGTATCTGCTCTCATAGACACTGGGGCGCATTTGTCGGTAATGAGCGCTGACATTCGTCACCGGCTGAGGAAAATAATCACACCCGCCACGATGCCTGTTGTCCGTGTCGCCGATGGCGGAACAGCCCCTGTAATTGGTATGTGTGCAGCCCGCGTCCCCTTCGCCGATCACTCCACTATCGTGCTATTCAGAGCCATCGCCCACTGTCCCCACGACATCATCCTCGGCTTAGACTTTCTCTCCGCACATTCTGCTCTCATCGATTGTTCCACCAGCACTCTCCGCTTTGACCTGCCTGTTCTAGATCCCGCTGAACCACACCCCAGTCACCTAAGTTACGTCGACTTCGTTCGCTTGCCACCTTCTGCACTGACTTACGTTGATTTCGTGTCATCCGCACCAGTCCCCGACGGTCACTACATCGCGGCTCCTATGCAAGACGTGCTGCTTAGACACAGGATCGCAGCACCTCATACAGTTTTATCTATTCCGGCGAATTGCGTCTGCCTGCGAGTGGTCAATTTTGGCTTGATGACACAAGTGCTGCCACACGGGATGTCTCTGGCCCAGCTTTGATCATCCGAGGATCACTCAGTAGCATCTATTGCAGTGGACAAAAGTTCAGCCGATCGTCCTCTACCATCGCAGTCGGTAACTTGTACCATCGCCGACTTACAGAAAATGATTGCTCCCGACATGCCGTCCGAGCACGCTCATGAGGTCTACCATGTTCTGTTTTCCTACCACAATATTTTTGACTTTAACGATCGTCCTTTGTCCCAAACTACAGCTGTTAAACATCGCATTAATACCGGCGATGCCCCTCCTATTCATCGACGCCTGTACCGAGTATCACCGGATGAGCGTCAATTTATTCACGCCGAAGTTCGCAAAATGCTTGCCAAGAACATTATTGAACCGTCATGTAGTCCATGGGCGTCACCTGTTGTACTGGCAAAAAAGAACGATGGATCATGGCGCTTTTCCGTGAATTATCGGCACCTTAACAGGGTTACCAAAAAGGACGTGTATCCCTTACCTCGGATTGATCACGCCCTTGATTGCCTCCACGGTGCTCGCTACTTCTCTATTTACCTCCGCTCCGGCTACTGGCAGATTGCTGTGGATGATCTCGACCGCGAGAAGACTGCCTTTGTAACACCCGACAGTCTTTATCAATTCAAAGTGATGCCTTTCGGTCTATGTAACGCTCCTGCCACTTTTGAACGCATGATGGACTCCCTTTTTCGGGGTTTCAAATGGCCCAGGTGCCTGTGCTACTTGGACGACGTTATATTATTCTCTGCAACGCTCGCTACGCACCTTGAGCGCCTCTCAGCCGTCCTGGACGTTTTTCGGCGAGCCGGTCTGCAACTCAGCGCATCGAAGTGCCAATTCGACCGTCGCGAGATTACCGTCCCTGGACATCTCGTTGGCGTGAACGGAGTGCAACCGGACCCAGGCAAGATCCATGCTGTTACAAACTTCACTGTTCCAAAGTGTGTGAGGGGCTGGGGGATCGTTGGCACTCCTGCTTTAACCAGGTAGTCGCTCACGATGAAGGCACTGTGGGCCAGCACATTATCGTGGTGCAACTTCCAATTGTCTGCGTTGTCCGGCCGGATGTGTTGAACCCTGCGTTTCAGTCTTTCGAGGACATCCACATAAAATTTCGAGTTCACAGTGGTTCCAGGTTCTTCAAACTCATGATGAACGAATCCGTGGATGTCAAAAAAAGAAACAATGAGCATGATCGATCTCGATCTTTGATTTGCTAATCCTGGCTTTCTTCTGGATATGGGACGAGTCCATGTGCCACTCCGATGATTGCCTTTTGGTCTCCGGGTCATATTCAAATACCTAAGTCTCGTCACCTGTAATGACGTCCAAAAATTTTCGATCACGTTTGCACATGATGAGATTTTCTTGGCACATTTCAATGCGGCGTGACTTTTGGTTGTCAGTGAGCACTTTTGGAACCATTTTTTCCGCACACCTTCCACATGCCGATATTCTTTGTAACGATTTCATGAACTTGACTTTACGGAATGTTTAACATGTCGGCCATTAAACGAACACTTAATCGTCAACCTGAGTTCAACAGTTCCCTCACTCGCATCACATTGTCAGCTGTAGTGGTCGTGGATGGCCGTTCAGCGCGGTCCTCATCGTCGACCTCTTGTCGGCCTTCTAAAAAGGCCTTGTGCCACCTACACACTTGTCGATAAGACAGGGCATGTTCTTTATAAGCAGTCTTGAGCATAGTAACAGTTTCCGCAGGAGTCTTGCCAAGTTTCACGCAAAATTTCATCGTAAATCTTTGTTCTAATAAGCGCTACATTTTCACTTGCACAAGAATTAAAAACAACTCTCACGGACAGGTCCGTCCAACACTCTCCAATGTTCGGAGCACACTGAGCGACGGAGCACTATTTAGCTGGATTCCGCCACTACCAGTTTCAGCCGGTTAGACTGCTCTCTGACAAACGGTCACGTCACAATAAAATTACGGACAGTACTTTCAGGACAGAGCCTGTGTGTGGTAATCGACAAACATTACATATAAAGGTTGGGAACCTGGATGGAGCTGAGGGACATGTACAGTAAAAACAAGGTGTATAAGGTCCAATATTAGTCCTTTTAGTCAGAAATTGGTCAGTGGTGTCTGGCTTCTCTTGTTCCCTGGCCCTGAATGTTGAATACAATGTATATATATATATATATATATATATATATATATATATATACATCATTGTGTGCGATCAAGCATACAATCATTGCCTTCTATCTGTGCTAACGTATGGGGCAGCAACTTGGAGGTTTCTTGGACACAAAGAAGGGCATGTGTTGTCATGTTAGAAGGCACTTTTCTAGAGTTGGGTGTGTGAGCCACTGACAGAAATTTTAATGAAAGTTATGCCAATCTAGCTAACATAAAATGTTGAGCTGGCATGAAGTTGAATCAGTTTGGTTTGACAACGGTTTCAAATGATAATAAGGTGGAAAAAGGTCTTCTTTTATGCGCCTTCTTCAGTGCAAAACACACACGCTTAGGGAATCCATTTTAGAACCATTGTGCCGGAATATAAATCATGGCTTCATTTTGTTTCAGAATTTCTGCAGACACACCTTGACAGGCTGAGAATCAACAACCAATTCCTTGCTCCCAGCTCTCAGTGTTGTACACTTCCTGCAGCAGCATAATCTGGGGAAATGGACCGGCTTTAGTATAGATGCAGAATATCTATAGAATTCTTTGCCGCAGGTGCGTCTCCTGCAGTTTGTAAAGGATTGCATACACAATCAAACAGATTAGCCGGAATTTGCTGAAAGGTGTAAAATTCTAGTTGCAAGCTTTCTCGAGCTTTTTGATCCCTATTTAGAGTCAATTTCGGTCTGGTGGGAAGGTAAAATATGTGTACAGAATGCTGGCATCTGCATAGGTTCCAGTGTTGCATCAGTGCTCAGTAATATATTAAGTTACGTTGACCGGCAAATAATCAAAACCTGAGTGGGCTTGCTCTTAATATTTTCAGATACGTGGGTGATTATTTGTTTTTCATGAGCAAATGATAACTTTCACAGAGCTGTCATCGAAGTACTGAAGCTATTTAGAGAACAAGAGCAAGGTTTCAACTTCACTTTAGAAGTTCCAGAAAAAAATGTGCTTCAACTTCTTATATCAGGCTTACTTTTATGTGGTATCATGTATGCTGGGGATATCAGTCGAGAACTTCTAAGTCCCTTCTTGATTATGGGTCTGGCTATTCAAAACTTATTAGGTACAGTATTGCCACTCACGAAATTCGAGATGCCCCAACCAAGAGCTATCCTCATCTTATTTTTGAAAGTGTAAGGAATATGGTGACAAGGCTTCATGAGGCAGGTTATCCAGTTTTAGTGCAACCAGGTTGGAAGAAGCTTAAAGAGTAAGAGTGGACGAAAGTTGGCATTATCCCGTCTATTCATTGCCGCACAGGCTGAAAAAGGTGGCTTTTAAGTTCCAGGTCAGGATTGGGTTTTCATGCAAAAATAAGCTGAAGGGAATGTTTGAAACAATAAACAAGCACATTCTTCACAACGGGGGTCTGAACAGGGGGGGACTGCAAAGTGAAAGATAACGTGCACTTTGTCTCTTGCACACAAAATGTTGTTTATTCGATTCCTTTTTCTTGCAGCCTACAAAATATTATATCGGTCAAATTGGAGGATGCTTGAACATTCGACTAAGGGAGCGCCATAGTTCTTTGAAGGGTTTTTGCGCACTCACACCTTTCTGTGTACTGTTGCAAATCTGGGTGTCATCCAGTTTTTGAAAGTACTATTGTGGTTTTCAGACACTGTGAAAAGCTCTCACATGAAATAATGGAGGCTTATCAAATTAGAAACAAAGGCTCACTATGTGTCAGACAGCCATCCATCTCGCTGTCAGTTAGCGAGGTTGCCTTGTTAGGTCTTCAGTATAGCCACTGAGTTGCATTTTGCCTTAGTAATTGTTTTTTATGTTGATTATTCAGCCGTGACATGTGTGCTACATACGCATTTTGTGACACGAAGGCTGTTTTGATATGTACCTGCATGTGCTTGGGGGCCGGGTGTTCATCACGTGATATGTCTTATATATTGGTTGTTTTCTTCCAATAAACTTCATTTGTCAGTGGTGTAACCTGTCCCGTTCTGCAATTTTTGTCGGCGTCTCTCGTGCAGTAGCTACCATGAAGCTTCACCAACTTGCCCAATTTTCCATCTTATTGAGCGTAGGGCACATAACCAATGGAGCATCATAGTCACCGAATGGATGGCATGGGATATATATATATATATATACATATATATAGGTAAAATGTAAATGTAAAATGGTGGTAACGTGGTAAAAGTAAAAGGAAGATATTTTCACATCATAAATAGCCATTTTAACCCATTTACCTACAAAATTAAACACCATGTTCTTATTAACACCTTGTAAATATGTATTCACATTACTAATAATCTATCAATGCACATGCATATCAACTTTTTGACTAATGCTAATAACTGAACACATGGCTTTATTTGCTGCAAGTTTTGTTGGACTCCTGCTTCCCTTAAACTTTTACTGTATGGTATGTTTGCAATAACAAAACTGGAGTATGCTTCATCAATCCGGGATATAGCTACAAAAAACACAACTCTCATATTTAGTTGAAGCCGAACAAAACCAACCAGTACAGATTATTGTAGCAGCTTATTCCCGTACCGCAAGCATATCAACAATTAAAACTTGCATTGATTGTCCAGGCTTGTCAACAAAAAAACTTACCCGTTTATTTCACAGGTTCTCAATTGAAACATGTTTTTATTACCTCTTTGTAGCTCATTGATGTGTGTATGTGTGTGTCTGTGTGTGTTCTGAGGCTGCCTTTGAAAGGAATAGTAAATAGTGGTTTGGAAAGCTGGCACCTGTACCTTGAGGTTGTGGTTCATTTTCAATGAGATACAAGGAGCTAATACAAACATATGTTTCAATTGAGAATTTGTGACATAAACGGGTAAGTCTTTTTATTGAGAAGTCTGGCCAATCAAGGCAAGTTTTAATTGTTGATATGCTTGCGGTGCGGCAATAAGCAGCTACAATAATATTTCATTTTTTTCATTTCATTTATTATACCCCTCAGGGCCAAGGGCATTACAGAGGGGGAGTGGTAAATACAAAAAGAAGACAAAGACAGTTGGTTACATGAGTACAATATTAGCTAAGGCTTCACGGAACTGTTCGTAATTAATAAGGCCTACAACTTCGGCGGGAAGATGATTCCAGTCACGCGAGGTTCGCGGCAGGAATGACTGTGAGAAACTTTTAGTGTGGCATGACAAAATACCAACTTTGTACTGATGATCAATGCGACGGGATACATAAATTGGATGGGGGATGAGGTGATCTCGTAGAGTATGGTGATGGTACAACTTGTGGAAGAGGGCAATACGAGACAATTTTCTGCGAGATGCCAGCGATGGGAGGCAAAGATTAGATTTCATTAGTTATACTCGCTGTGCGGTTGTAGTTAGCAAGAATAAAACGTACAGAGTTATTTTGATCCATCTCGAGGTCAGTGATTAGGTTTTCATGAGCAGGGTCCCATACCGGAGTCGCGTATTCGAGTTTGGGTCGTATTAATGTTTTATATAACAAAAGTTTCAAATTAGTAGGTACGTTGAAAAAGTTGCGACGTAGGTATCGAAGCATGCGATTAGCGTTTTTGATTATGTTTTCAGTATGAAGAGACCAGTTTAGGTTAGAAGTGATGTAAACACCAAGATATTTATATGAAGAAACTGATTCCAACGACATGTTGTTAATGTAGAACGACGGTATTATAGATGTTTTCCTAGAAACACGCATGACTTTGCATTTGTTAATATTGAGCTCCATTAACCATTCATTGCACCAGTTCCCTACCGTGGTAAGGTCTGACTGAAGTAATTCAATATCGTTAGCATTGGTAACTTCTCTGAAGATGACGCAATCATCAGCGAATAGATGGATATGGGAGTTGATAAGCGAGGGAAGATCATTAATGTAAATTAGGAACAGTAGGGGTCCAAGGACGGAACCCTGTGGAACACCTGAACGGACTTCTGTAAAACCGGAGTTAATGCCGTTAGCACAAACAAATTGCGAGCGGTTGAGAAGAAAACATTCAATCTATTTCAAAAGGTTACCGTCTATGTTAAGTTGTGTTAGTTTATAAAGTAATAGTTTGTGACACACCTTGTCGAATGCTTTTGAAAAATCTAAGAATATACAATCAGCTAGTGATGATTTGTCAAGAATATGGTTTAGTGCATGTGTAAATGATATTAGGTGGGTTTCACAGGAGTAAGATTTCCGAAAACCGTGCTGTGCTGACGTAAAAAATGAGTTCAATTCAAGGAAATTAACTAGGTTAGTAAAAATAATATGTTCGAGCATTTTACAGCATGTACTGGTGAAAGAGATGGGACGATAATCATTAGGGGATGATTTGCTGCCAGATTTATACACTGGAATCACTTTGCCTATTTTCCACTCATTAGGTAGCGTACAATGGTTAAGGGATTGCTGGAAAAGTTTGGATAGTATAATGGAAGAATAATATGAAGTGTTTTTTTAAGAATTTCGAGTTAATACAGTCGTATCCGGGAGCAGAATGAATGCTTAGTCCATCAATAAGCTTAACGACACCGGATGGAGCAACAGTTATGGAGGGCATGGTAACATAATTACGGTGCTGTGTACTTGGCATATGTGTGCTGGATGTGGCTGTGAAATTTTCTGAAAATGTATGGTTTAGTATGGTGGCAGAAAGGTCAGAAGGAATTGGAACACCGGAAGAGTCTGTTAAGGCAAGGCTGTTGTCAGTCGAAGGAATAATTGCACGCCAAAATTTTTTAACATTAGTGGTAAGCATTGAAGGGAGAACCTGTGATTCGAAGTGCTTTTTGGCGTCTTTGAGCGCTTGCACATATGTGTTTGACGCCGCAGTATACGATGCCCAGCGTTGAATTGTGGGTGAAAGCTTTGCAATGCGGTAGAGACGCTTCTTTTTATTTGATAAACGCTTAATGTAATTATTGTACCAGGGAGAGTTTGTGTGAGTTGTAACGGTGCGTTGAGGAATGTACTGTTCAGTTAGATGATTGACTATAGCTGTGAACATGTTCCAATTAGTTTGTACACTGCGGTGTTCAAAGCCATTAAGGAAAACGTCAATAAACGAAGATAGTGCATTATTTATGGCCTGATAATTTGCTCTGTAGTAGTCTCGTATTATTTTTTTTTCTTTTTAGTTTTCGGACGGTCTAGTTTAATATCGAACTGTAGAAGTAAGTGGTCGCTAATTCCTGGCAGGTACGTTACAGGCGATACTATATCGGGTTGATTAGTGAAGACTAAATCTAGTGTATTCGCCGTGGTAGCTGTTATTCTAGTTGCCTGAACGCAGGTCTGCACGAGTGAGAATACTGAACACACATCTAAAAAGTCACGAGCTTGAGGTGACAGTGGAGATATTAAAGGGGGGTCGGTATTCCATGTGATGTTTGGTAAATTAAAATCGCCAAGTAGGAACAGCGGTGATGAAGGGAAGCGTGTCGCAACGGAGTTAATAGCGTCATAAAGTTCGTTACTAAAGCTTGGTGACGACGAAAGTGGACGGTAGCATACCCCTATTACAACTTTTTGATGATTAAGTGTTATTGCTGACCATACTAATTCTAGTTCAGTCTGCACGTGTATACATGATGATGGTATATCATTGGAAATTGCGAGAAGCACACCGCCGCCTCTCTGCGTGCTACGATCACAGCGATAGAATGAGAAGCGGTGAGCATTGACGAAGATATCAGCGTCACAGACATGCGCAGTGAGCCATGTTTCGGTTAGCGCGATTATTTTAGCAGAACATGTATCGATTTCTGATGTGAGTGAGTTGTATTTGTTAAGGACGCTTCTGATATGAGTAAAAAGAAGCGATACTGAAGCCGAGGATGTCTGGCCACTACCCCTCACTCGTCCCTAGGAAGTATTAGCAGAGATAGTAGCAGAGGGCGAGCTGGCATGTGCGCTTTTCGTATCAGTGGAAATGACACTGGCAGTGATAGGGTCGTACATGTAAGATTTCTTGTTCATCAGTAACTTGTTGTGGCGCAACTTATGGGTTTGGGATCCAGGTTGGATTTTCGCAAAGTCGAGCAACTTTTTTCGTGCTAGACGTGTTGCGACCGAGTAATCTTCACTAATGGTGACCTTACTTTCCTTCAGGCTGTTGCGTTTGGCAAGTATTAAGCCTTTAGTTTTGAAGTTCAAAAATTTTGCAATGATAGGGCGACATTTGTTAGGTGCGAATCTTCCCAAACGGTGTGCGCGTTCAATTTCGTGAGGGGAAAGGGGGTCAGTTAGGCACTCACTAAGGATAGAAGTCAGTTTTTCCTCAGTCGCCTGCCAGGTTTCATCGGAATCTGGGATGCCGTAGAAAATTAAATTGTTACGCCGTGACCGGTCGTCAAGATCATTGTGCCGTGATTGCAAAGTGGTGGCCAGTGAAGAAAGTTCGTCTGTTTGAGTGTGAATGGTGGCAATATCCTGGCTGAGTTCATCTAACCTTTTATAGTTTTCCTCTAGCTCATCTAAACGGTTTTGAATCGCTGCGATTTTGGTTTCAATTGATTTCTGTCCAGTTTTAATAGCTTTAACGTCAGCTGCCAATTCCGTTTGTGTTTTAGAACTATGCAGCGAACGGGTGTGTACGTCCTTTAGCAAGTGAAAAATAACTTTCATCTGTTCAGTGGGAACCGAAGGTAAAGATTCAATGTCTAAAAAAGCTTCCGAGCGGGGGGTTTTGGGCCCAGGGTTGCTCTCAACATCACCCGCGCGCAACAATAAAAGGGTCATAGAGAAACATTCACAACAAATTTCGCTCAACACTTGTGGACACGGGAACAGCAATAAGCAGACGTTATTGCTCTTCTTAGCATACAAGGGAAGGTTTGTACGCACCTGCATAGCAAACGGAAAGCAGTTCAGCGCTCTGTCAAGGCTACTGTCCCCATGTCCACTGAAGCAGCTGTTGCAGGACCGGGTCCTTACGTACTGGTCCGAGGATGGTGTTGCTGTCGATCCGAGGGATGTTTTAAGGTCGAGTTGTACCGCGCAGAATGAGTCGACGAAGGGTGAGAAAGCAAGATGCGATGAAGGCACCTCGTCAATCGCGCAGGCGTAGCGATGATACATGGTTACGGGTGACGGAAGCTGGCATATCAGGTCACATGACGGGGCCGATAGCCAGGGCATGAAGAATGCAAGCAGGGCCTGCATAGCAAACGGAAAGCAGTTCAGCGCTCTGTCAAGGCTACTGTCCCCGTGTCCACTGAAGCAGCTGTTGCAGGGCCGGGTTCTTACGTACTGGGCCGAGGATGGTGTTGCTGTCGATCCGAGGGATGTTTTAAGGTCGAGTTGTACCGCGCAGAATGAGTCGACGAAGGGTGCGAAAGCAAGATGCGATGAAGGCACCTCGTCAATCGCGCAGGCGTAGCGATGATCCATGGTTACGGGTGACGGAAGCTGGCATATCAGGTCACATGACGGGGCCGATAGCCAGGGCATGAAGAATGCAAGCAGGGCCTGCATAGCAAACGGAAAGCAGTTCAGCGCTCTGTCAAGGCTACTGTCCCCGAAAAATGAACAAGTTGGTTTTGTATGGCTTCAACTAAATATGAGAGTTATGTTTTCTATAGGTATATACCTGATTATGGAAGTATAGCCCAGTTTTGATCTTGCGAAAATATTATACAGTATAAGTTTAAGGGAAGCAGGAGTCCAAGAAATTTTGCAGCACAAAAAGCCATGTGTTCAGTTATTAGCATTATTAGCATTAGTTGATATGCATTCGCATTGAAAGATCCCTAGCAAAACGTCTGATAGGATAAGCTAATACAAATTCTATCAGCTTTTTCTATTGCATTATGAAACAATACAACTAATACATTGACAAAATTCCTTTTAGTTCTATTCTGGACGTATCTGTGCGATTCTACGTGTACAAGTCTACTAGTGCATTCTTTTTATTAGTGTAATAATGTCTTCGTATTAGTTTGCCAGATATGTTGTCTATCATTATCTATGTGTGTTGTATAGGTGTAATGTGCTTCAAGGAGAAGCAAGCTTCCTCGTTTGCCCAAAAGATCCGTGAGAAATAATGTATTTATATTATCACAAAAGACAATAGATATAAATCAAATATGAAGCCCTCAATTTGCAAAGGAAAGATTATTGCAACAAGTATACCCCATACAACAGCCTAAAAAGAATAAAAATGTGAACACACTTAAAAGAGAAAAGTTGTTTATATTGGCGCACGAAAAAGTTTACCCTCTTTAAACAGAAGGTTATTGGCAATCAAGCCACCGTATTGGTTCACACGTACACTACGAAGATTATCAGACTTCACAATCTGGAAAGCTAGTGAATGGAAGTAGTGGGTTCTTCATTATTCATTACCATGCCTTCATGGTTTTTTGCCGGATAAGTATGTCAGACATTCCAGTTTGCTTGTGTAGGGTGTCTATATACTTCTACTGGACACCATCGCTTCAGATGACCATAATGAGATCATCC
The DNA here is from genome assembly GCF_023375885.2 of Dermacentor andersoni. NCBI lineage: Eukaryota > Metazoa > Arthropoda > Arachnida > Ixodida > Ixodidae > Dermacentor > Dermacentor andersoni. The sequence continues at coordinate 56,098,296 of NC_092818.1, forward strand.
GATTTTCTCTCGGAGTTTGTTGTGAGAACACAGTCTTTGTACGGATTGGGTGCAATGACATACAGTGTACACCAAATTTTGCATCTTCCTAAAAGTGAAGCTAAACTAGGACCTCATTGGTCGTATTCTTCATTTGTATTTGAAGGCAGAAATGGACTTCTTGTGAAATTGGTCAGCGGAGCTAATGGTGTTCCTTTACAAATATTGGAACGTTATGTACTTGCTCAAAAGTTACAGGCAGCTAAAACTAGTTTAAATCTTTCACTAGAAGCAGTCAGTTTTCTTGGTGTACAGGAGTGGAGAGCTGGTCAGCAGACAGTTTTTTTAGGCACTGGTAAGCTGTGCCTGAACTTGGACGAAAGAGAAAAACAGGCTGTAGTCCACAACCGCGGCTGTGACTCAACAAGTGTCACTGAATATTACCGAATGGTCATCAAACAACGAACATTCCACTCTCTCCAGTACACTTGAACTATAAAGACTAAAATCAGTGCATTTGTTAGCTTCTCAGGTGCGTTTTTTCTCATTTGTAGAATTCTTACTGGAGCGTATTCTTGTATAATTCTGCAATGCCAGAAACTATTTCCTGTTGAAATTCTCCATGTAAAGCACTTTTCAGTCTGCATCAGAAGAGTGGAGCCACTAGGTTATGTAACACCCAGTGTTGTTATGCACCTTTGTGTGTTTATGGAGATAGACCACAATATTTTTGTAGCGACAATACAAAACCTTTATGAAAGAGACTAATTCCCGAGCTCAATAGATGGTAACGATGAACAGTATGTCTTGAGTTATGGTACATGAATGTCTGGTAATAACAGGTTTATGCTTTATGGTGTTCTGTAGGAATAAGCTTTTTGATGTTCGAATATGTTAAACAAGCCGGAGCCATCACAATTCTAGAGTGTTTAATTTTTGTTGTGATAGCTTCTTGTTTTCCTAATGAACCAGCTAGCCCAATTTGCCACTCTTCATTAGTGTACTGTCGTTGAGCAAGTGCTTGGGGAATTGCATGGTCTGCATATTGCCAGTAGCGATGCAGCTGCTGATGAACAGTTGCAATATCCTAAACATGACAATATTTTACAGGACTTATGCATGGTTTTGGGTCGGTGTCCTTACATGTAGCGAAAGCCCCTACTTAATCAAGTGACTGCCTTGAGTGGGTGATCAAAGTGAACAAACAGTGCTTCACTAGCAGATGGTGACGAGGTAAAGCTTCTCACTTTGTATGCAGATGCATGTAAAGCAGCTGGATGATGCCTGAAGTGAGCAGTTGTGCTACTTGATACAACAGCATCACTTTCCCACCATGCATCTGTCTTCCTCACTGTATTTTCTCATTTGACTCAATGTAGCTGGTGCAAGTTTATCCATTAACTGTGGCGGCATGACAAAGACATTGTCTTTTTTCTGAATGAAACAAGCAAACTCTGAAATCTTATTTTAACAGTGTACTACGGTTTGAATCAGACTCCAAACACTATATATGAAGCCTGTTGCTGATAGTCTTCTTTGCTGTTGCGTGCTGAAGACTGCACAAATTAAACTGTTTTTACACATTTCGACGTGCGGTGGTTGAACTAGCACCCAGTGAAGAATTGTGTCGTTTGATTTTGCAATATGTGCACTGATGTTTAGCTGTTTTTGTTCATGAATATGTGGTTTTAAAAATGGCAAATCCATGTTCTTACATGAATAAGTTCTCAGATCTGTACTCACTTTTGCTTAAATAATATTGCTGTAATGTAATGTTCTGATGCATTGCTGTAGATCTTGTACCAATAGCGATGCTTGTCCTGTTTCCTTGCTTCCTGTCAGTCTGCCATGCCAGTTTGTTCTTTTTGCACAAGCTCACTTGTGTTCTGTCACATATCACAACACTTTTGGGATGAATGCAAAAGTGCATAGTCAGGAGAAAATAGCCTCATATGAAGTTGGAATATGATAAAAACATGTGCCAATTAGACCTGGCGTTCTATACAGCATCTGCGAGCACAAATTGGCCTGGTGAAGTTGGTAATTAAGTCTGTGTTCTTCCTCTTATGTGTTTGTTTAAATGTGGCTAATGTTGCTTGCTTATTCTTTAGAAAATGGAGTGTAAAATAAACCCTAGTCATGTTTGTAGTCATGGTGCTTGTGTCTTGTCCTTGTTCCTTTGTGGATGGATGCATTAGCGTTGTTATAATTTTTAAATCAAGTATGTGCCAACTAGCCCAGGAAGTAGCTTTAATGAGATCACGTTGGTAGTGTCTAATTTATGGCGTTCACAAACTCAGCCTGACATGTTGGAGCTGCAGTTAGTGTCCACAGTCTTGAAAGTTCTTTGTTTTGTTTTTGTAAATAAAGTTTATTGCAACAGTAGGAAGATACCTATGAAGAAAGCAGTCAGACAACGAAACGCAATCTCTCCAATGCTATTCACTGCGTGCTTGGAAGAAGTATTCAAGCTATTAAACTGGGAAGGTTTAGGAGTAAGGATCGAAGGCGAACACCTCAGCAACCTTCGGTTTGCCGATGACGTCGTTCTATTCAGCAACACTGCGGACGAGGTACAACAAATGATTGAGGACCTTAACAGGGAGAGTGTAAGAGTGGGGCTGAAGATTAATATGCAGAAGACAAAGATAATGATAAATAACCGGGCAAAGGAACAAGAGTTCAAGATCGCTAGTCAGCCTCTAGAGTCTGTGAAGGAGTACGTTTACCAAGGTCAACTAAACACAGGGAACCCTGACCATGAGAAGGAAATTCACAGAAGAATAAAAATGGGTTGGATCGCATACGGCAGACGTCGTGAGCTCCTGACTGGGAGCTTACCATTATCATTGAAAAGGAAAGTATACAATCAGTGCATTTTACCGTTGCTGACATATGGTGCAGAGACTTGGAGACTGATAAAGAAGCTTGAGAACAAGTTAAGGACCACGCAAAGATTGATGGGACGAAGAATGCTAGGTATAACTTTAGGAGACAGAAAGAGATCAAACGGGTATAGATGATATTCGAATAGACATTAAGAGAAAAAAATGGCGCTGGGCAGGTCATGTAATGCGCAGATTAGATAACCGTTGGACCATTAGGGTGACAGAACGGGTACCAAGAGAAGGGAAGTGCAGTAGAGGATGGCAGAAGACTAGGTGGGGCGCCAAAGTTAGGAAATTTGCGGGTGCTAGTTGGAATCGGTTGGCTCAGGATAGGGGTAATTGGAGATTGCATGGAAAGGCCTTCGTCCTGCAGTGGACATAAATGGGCTGATGATGATGATGATGATGATGACGACAGTAATCCTGTTTTGGATATGCATTAAATCTTGCACATCCATCTCGCAAAATTTGTAAATGTAATTTTGTCTTAAAAGAACTGGAGCACAGCTGCTACAAAAATGCACTGATACTTTCCTCATGCAACTTCCCCAATGTAGTTTCACACACTAAGTAACGCTGCTGTGCTTTGAAAAAGTCTGCTTTAATTTATCTTGAAACAAGTTTATGATAATATATGCGCATACAAGCTGTAAAATGTTTTGATAATTCCACAGTTCAGACACTTCATTTTTATTTGATACTATAATATCCCATCTGTGTTTGTTAATCTGTTCACGTGGCTGGCAATGCGTTCCTGGTTGTATATTCAGTTCATTTTAAAAACATCTCTCCAGGTGTACGGGCACCGGTGTGTGTACACACACCGGTGCCCTCTAACATGCTTTATCAGTGCCTCAATTAGATTCCTGTATGTCGTATGATGATATCTCTCTGGGTTTAAAAGACTGATAAATCATGGTATTTGGACTTGTAGGTACCACAGTGACATCTGTCTGCTGCCTACCAGTATGGTAAAGAGTTCTATGGGTCAGGTAGGAATATATATAACTCTTAGAAGGACCCGTACAACTTATACATATTCCTAAGAGACTTGTAGAAATTTCCATAAGATTTTTTGCTGGGGTACTGATGTTAGGTTTTACCTAGCGATGGCACTCCGAAGAGACATTAGTGGAGACATTGCCCCACTGGGCACGTGCAGCAGCTAAGCCCAGTTGGGGGGGGGGGGGGGGGGGAGATACGGACCGGGCGCCAGCTTGCGAGAGGGCGTCGCGTGAGGGGAGAGGGCGTCGCGGCGACGCCCTCTCCCCTCACGCAACACCTGGCGCGCTAGAGTGACAGCAGGTGTACCCATTCACCCGCTCTGTTTCGTCGAGGCGCGCTCGTGACGTGGTCGCAGCCAATGGGATTTGAGGTGCTGTTTCGCTGAGACGACCGCCTCAAGCTTTTTCGCTCAAGGAGCCATTTGACCCTTTCGCATAAATAATCGCTACAGAATAACAACGACGTGGTTATGTTGATCTCGCGTTCACGCTTCGTCTGCACGGACCGCCCTGCCTGTGTACTTTTGGTACTGGAGCCAATTCTGCACCATGCAATACCCTCAGCCATGGAGCACCCGCAAACATCACGCGATAGGCAAAAAACGCTGTGCTTTAAACATGCACCCATAGAGTGCCCCAATATTGCAACCAGCCGATCCTCGCATAGTGAAGCGTCCGCCCGGCGCATCTGCCACGTCGCCGTGCTATGCGAGCATGGTAATTTATTAATATATTAATTGAGTAATCGAACGAGTGCTTCCGAATCCATTTACTAACCAATTTGAGTCCGCGGCACTTTCATGTGCTGCTTTGAATAGCTGCGTGTGGTACCGCGGTTCCCGCATATTTTTTCTTGCCCAATGCATGTGGCGCGTACTTTAGCAGCAGCACTCGGCGTGTTTCGGCTAAAGAAATGTCATTGCAATTCTGCCCGCCACTCGTGGCGGCTGTAGCTGCTTATAGTTAAGCAGTACTTTGGTTATAAAGTACAGTAAGACTTGTTATTAAATTTTATTGGGATGTTAGGTTTTATTTTTTTAAATCGAATGGCAATTTGCAGCTTCCTGTTTATTGGACGATTAAACTCTCCCTAGCTATTTCAGTTATTTCATCATGTGTTGCAATTTTTAGTTGCAATATGTTTTTCTTAAGTGCTACCACACTTACTACTAGAAGTTTGAGAACCTATATTTCTTATTCATTTGTTTCATTCATACATATAAGCAGCAGCCTTCTCACGCTACATCAGCTATTGAATGCAATGCCCCGATATGTTCTCAGTCTACTTCAGTGGGAGTCACTAACACACCGAATGATCATGAATCATGTGTGTTCTTAGAAAGTGCCTTCGTGTGATGCAGCTGTAAGTTAAGGTAAGGGATGCTTTGGAAAGCATCTTACGTGGCTTACATGAAAATTATTTTATGCCAGAAAGGACACAAATATTTGAGTTTATTTCTGGTGTTCTTCCTTAATTACTTTCTTGATTCAGCGCATATATATGAAGCAAGAGACTGGCTTGTTCTTTCTTTAGATTAGCAAATTACGTTAATCATATAATAGCACACTTTACATAATTGAGCACACTAAAAGTCACTTGGCAAGCAAAACATGTACTTGTCTTTTTGAATATCCCAGCTTAATGTTTTAGTGTGTGCAGTTTGGACGTGATTCTTGAGAAGCACTACATCTGCTACAAGTATATCAGCTATAATTACTTGTGTTTAAAAGTAATCCTAATGCTCCTTGATAGCTGTCTTTTTTTTTACTAGACGATACAAGCATGGTGCTTAATTACAATATAAATATGCCTGCTGTAACTGTATACATCAGTGTTTGACTATTCCATACTTACTATTCCTATTGGAAAAATGTGATATTTGCCAACCTCCAATTATTTGCATTGATGTAGTGAAGAGTTTGACGGCAGCCTGTCTGATTCGGTCAAAAGAGGCACGATAAGTAGCTTAAAATTAAATTCCAACCATAAAAATGAAAAATAAGAGCTGGTTCAACTGAAGCGGTGTTCACAATCGTTGTGAACGAGGCTTTCATGTGGGAGCCGAAACATCTATTTCTTATGCCCGATCTTCATTTGCTTATTATTATTTGAATTCATCTAGCCCTAAAGAGGTGGCAATATATTTGGAGTAATACTCTTTGCATTTTGTTTCCATTGCTAAGTTTTTTTATTAATGGTAACTTCATGCATCACACAAGTACAACTCAAACATTTGCATTCTTTCAAGGACGTCACAACTAGTGGAGGGTATTCTGCACTAACCTAATTATTTTGAGATTTCCAGTAAATATGTAGCCCTCATAAAAAGTATCTAAATAATTTGGCCTGAGCGGTTATACATTAGCCATGGAGGCTTAATCAACTTCTGACATCACTTGGTCTTGGCAAACTTGTGAGCTGACAAGTTTGAGCATGCAGTCACTTCCCTCCATATTTGTTTCGATGAAGGGTTGCCTTTTGGTGCTACTCCGGATCCACCCCCGTTTCCTGTGATTACCACTACGGGCTTCAAAGCGCACACCCTCAGGAAAACTTTTCCTGCACCCAAACCAGGTTCTTTCACACTTTTACTAAGACAGACATTGAAAGCAAGGATGGCATAGCAGGCATGTTGGTTACAGAAGTACTCTATTAAATAGCTTTGTAAGTATTCATCTAGTGGACATGTCCATATCCTTTTCTACTGAAGTGCAAATCAGCTGGGGGAGCATGTCTTGTTCTCATGCGTACCCAAGCCCAGCCAATCAGAACTTCAGCAGCAGATGAAATGGACATTTAGACTAGGTGGGCACGGAATACATCCCCTGTGCTCTGTCCTATTTTTCCACCCTGCTCTATGTATTTTACTCAGTAAACTTCTGGTTCAGCATGTTGGTCACCTTAATGAATCTTCCAATAGCTCAGCACTTAGAAGGTATACTACACAAATAAGGCAGTGTAAAGCCAAAGAGTAAGGCTGGCGATTGCTGCTGTTATGCACCATACAGGCTGAAGCAATGGCTTCACCGTAGCTTTCCAAGTTAACTTTACTGAACTTTGAATTTAGAGAAGGCAGAACAAAAAAACAGACTAGCATTTTTCTAATGTGCTTCACCCCTCTGCTTTTCTGTATTACTAAAATCAGTATAGTCATCCTAAATGAAGTAAACAGAAAAGGAAATGTTGACACTGATTTCATTTCCGTGTCTTTTTAAAGGTATAGCAAGATTTTTAATTGCATTGCGAGTTGTTAGTTATGTCTCGATCTTAATGTTCATTTCTCATGCACCAAATAGGGCTACAACTGTTCCCTCATCCACAGCTATCAAGGCCTTATGGCAACTTTGGAAGCTCTCTGAACTGAGTAAATGCTATGCATTGCATAATTTCTTAATACATTTTCATGGCTGCCTTTAAAGTCTGTAGTTTCTCATTAAACCCAGCATCTCTCTTGTGACCACCTTTAAAGAGCTTCTGGTAATGTATGCCTAACAAGGAGGATGGGTTTTTTGTAGTACTAGTATGCACTAAGTATATCGTTTCATGCAAAAAATGCTGACATACATGTCAGACAATATGCCGCATCATGTTTGCTATTTTGCTGTTTCAATTTCACTGAATCTACACATTTTACCAGTGCACAAGTAGGGTTCAAGGCTATTCTTTAAAATGCTCATGAGCGCTTATCATGATCAGTTCGCCATGTGAATGGTTTTGCCGAACAGAATAGAGGAATACAAGGATAATTAGACAACGAGGAATGTGAGTAGGAACACTTTATTTTCAGCACACATTTTTTAATGAACTGCTGTTATGCTGCTAAAATCTGCGCATTTTATAGAAGTACACCGCTCTGCTTCACGACTCCATGCTAAGTGCAAGTATCCTGTACCAGGAAGTCAAACCAAGACATGGTAAAGTACTGCTTCGTCAATGTATCTCGTGAGGTATGTGAGAACCGCATGTTCCATGAGTTTACCTGCGCAAGATATTAGCAATACGGGCCTTATGTTCGTCAGTGGCGGTTTCTTTTCAGGCTTCGGTATAAAAATGATTTGGGCTGATTTCCAAGGGCTAGTTACAAAACATTCCCTGCATTCACAGAATTAAAAGGTGTCCCTAAGAAACCCCCGTGTTGCTCGGTTCTTGACGTCCGCACTCGGGTAGAACTTGGTTGGATTCAATGCCGGTATGCAAGACGCCAGGTAACTAATGCTTAAAAGACGCCTTGTGTGGTTCGATAAAATGCTGTGTACTGGGGTCAAAGCAAATGGAGAAAGTTGGTTGGAATTAGTTATTGACACTGCGTATGAATGTAGAGAGAACAAAACGAAAAAAAAGAGGGAATAGTTGGAAATTAGCAAACCAATGTAGACAATCTGCTCAGCACAATAATGCTGCCGAGCAAGGTTCGGACAGAGAGCCACCCGACGTCTCTGTTGGGACAATCCCCAGCTCTCAACGTTTCTCGGCAGAGCTTAGACCTGGTTCCAAAGGGCATCCCATAGATTCCTACCGTCTTTCCGGGAAAAAGTTCTCTGGGCGCTGCGTACTTCCTTCTCTTGACGGCACACATGCGTAGCAGTATGCCCTCGTTGGCATCGCAGGTCGCTGAAAAATGCACAGTAGTCACCTGGCTTCAATCTTCAACCCCAAGATCAGGTTTCAGGCGGTCGCAGGCGCAGGCGTGACCTTTTGTCACGAGAAGTCTTGCCGCTTGGCTGGTGCCTGGAGGCTTTCCCTCTTTTGTCATGCGAATCACAGTTTGGCGATGAAATTGTGGCGCTCTAATCTTAGAAGATGGAGGCTGGGGTGCTCCTGTAGAATGTGAAATGTTGTCTCAGGTCCTTGGTTACAGCGGCCACATAGCCGCATGCTCGGTTCGGTAGCGTGTCTGTTAGACAACGTTCGTGTCGGACATAGGTTCGTGCGCAAACGCAACGCTATAATTCTGTCGCCATCCTTCAACTCTTTGGAGTCGTACACCAACCAAGAGTTTGTAGGGAACTCTGCCTTATGGGAAAACAAGTCCTGGTTGGCGTATCTGGCTGTTCGATTTTTCCACCAAGATACACAACCTTTCTTCAAGGCGGATTTCAGTTGCGAGGCATTTACTATGCCAGTTGAAGTTTCAAAGATAGCTGCGGTGCGGTCCCTGCATGCGCCCAAAATTTCCTTAAATATTTCGTCAACGAATTCGTCACCCAGGCGAATGAGTCGACTAAGTGCCTCGTATTGAGTAACCAAAGTAACTTTTTGTAGTTGCTACATCCCCAGACCACTACATCTAGTTACATGCAAACGTGACTGTTTGGAAAGCTTCGAGGAAAATGCAGTGTCGGCCTCACCTCTTTAGAAAGATTGCGATCAATCGCCCTGCCTCTGCCTGCACTTGTGCAATTGAAGTGAATTTGAGGTCCCGTAAAGATATGCCGGAAGAACCAACTGTCTCCAGGAATGAGTCTGCTAAAACGGCGCAAGTTTGGATTTTCCGATGAGCTCCAGGAGTTTGTTCGTTTTATAGGAGTCTTGTTGACGAAGAAATGCAGTCCTAATTATTTGACGGGTTGATCTTTCAAAGCTGGACAGACCTCAGTCCCTGCAACTGGCATCGAATCGATGCAATCAATCTAGCCTCTTGATTGACGGTTTGCCCGCCAATGAAAATACCGTGATTTACGTGGATTCATTTCGAGACCTACATTTCAAACAAACGTTTCTGTTTGTTTCTTGAGCGAGGAAAGCCCTTCATACGTGAACCAGGTTGTCTGCAAATGCCGTGGCTGACACATGGGTGCCATAAAGCTGAACGCCCAGTTTCAACATGCTTAATCCTTCTAAGAGAGAATCGAGTACACACTTGAACAAGAAAGGTGATAGTGGATAACCCTGATTGATACCCCGCCTCACAGGAACCCTAAGTGAATTCGTTAAGCCCCCACACCAAATGTAGTGGAGCAATGTCGATATATATCTTTTATAATACACCTCACGCATTCAGGAATACCCCGCTCCGACAGAGCCATGAACAGAGCATTGTAGGACACTGAGCCAAATGCATTTCTAAGGTCGAAGCTCATCGCAAAGCAAGCACAATGCTTATTCTATACCGTTCCATTAGTGCTTGTAGCAAAAGTACATTAGATGACGTGGATTTGTCATCCTGAAATCGTGCCTAAAATTTGTGAAACTGGTTATCCTCTCTTAAACGCGAAAGAAGCATTTTGCAAACCTACGGTAGAGGACTGCGCAGACTGTAATGGGTCTAAAATATCCGGTACCAACAGGGTTTGCACATTTACGTATGAAGACAGTATGGGACCGCTTCATTCCAATGGGAATGAAAGAGAAGGAAATCCAATTGTTAAACAGCGAAGTATTACATTCGAGGGAACTTTCATCAAATGAACTATCTTAATAGCATCTGGTGCTGCAGCGGCTTTGTTAGGGAAGGATTTCAAGGCTCGAATTATCTCTTCTGCCACAGACTCTCAGAAACCTCTTTCCTTGCCTGACAATGGACACTTTCCCCTACTGGAGTGGATTCTGCCCTAAAGATTGGATAATACTCATTGTGTCGATCCTCTATTGCACATCCAGTTTGAGATCCACCGAGCAGGAGAGAGTCCTCAAGGGCAGCAGGAGCCCAGTCATAGAAATGCTGATGATCAGCATATAGCTTTGGCGGCGATTTTTCATTGGCAACGCTGATAAGTCAACCTGTGGCTTAGGAGGACGCGGTTTTGGAGGCGAACGTTTAATTTTATAGTAGTATATATCTATAGTCTACTTCTATATCTTGCATTTATATCGCGCCCACGCTTAATGCAGAAACAAGTCCTTGATCCTCAATACCTGCATTTGTTAGAGTAAGATGAATAGTATTATTATCTAGTGTGATTAGCCTGATTCCTAAATTTTCAAATGGACGTAGAGGTGGCGGATTTAGCACACATTTCCTTGCAAGTCAAGCGCTTCCTTGTAACGAGATGTGTGTTGAAACTGAGCGATTGCCTGAAGCGTTCTGGTAGGAATTTCTTTTTGCAGGTCGCCATTTATGGCAGCAACTGGATGGTACTGCAGCATCGGCCCATGCAAGTGCAGCTATGTCCGAATATGTCCAACGACAGTGAGAATACCTTGGCATAGGTGGAATTGATGCCGACGGCTCTCCAACATCGTCTGCCTCAACGTCATCTTTCAGCAGTTCAATTGCATGCATGCTGTCCTCTTTATGTGTTCTATTGCAGCATCCGTACACAATGGAAAGATTCTTGCTAATAATCTAAGCACCACTGTTCCTGCTGGAAGACGAATCTCGGCTGCCGCGAAAGTTGTGATTCCTTATGCAGTCCACCTTCCTTGACCAGTAGACTGGCATGTCACCTGTGTAGCATGCGAATTAGCTGCATGAGACTCATCTTGGTACCCTTCCTCAAGAGGCGTGTGCTGGCCGTCACTTGAACCAGGTTGTGCTGCAACATCCATCGCATCGGCAACTGTCTGAGCTGCCGTCGCACTAGGCAGAACACCTGAATCTTCAATTGAAGTCGCCCCTGTACTTCTAGTAGTAGGTGGACGCGTGCAGCGTTTCGGCAACCTCTAGATTGTTCGGCAGGAGGAAACCGCGTGGGCGTGGACGATGATTATGCAAATTGTGTGTTACGTACACTGACACGCTTAACACCCTTTGAGTTATGCGAAGTTATATTCTGTGAAGAGCATTATTCGCGACCACATGACTGGCACCGCCATAGAATTTGTATACTATGTGTAACATAGTGATCTTCAAGTTTAATACCAGAGGTAGCTCGTAATTCACATACAATACATCCGAGTGTTGTGTGTCCAAAGGTCGTCGAACAGCGTGTGTTGAAACCTCTTGTAAATGTAGAAGACATATTGGAGATACGCGCCCTACTACGACGTAACCCGGGGCGGGCGAAAATAAACACGGGGATACCCGCTCACCAAATAAAAATGGAAGAACCAACTACTCACCTACTGACCATAAACTGCCAAACTATAAGCTACAGAACTGCCAGACTACCTCTAACACGTTCACACAATGCTTGGAACCAACTTCGGAACCAAAAGTGGCAACCAAGTGGAGAAAACTGCATTCATTATATTGGCGAAATAGTTGAAGTGAAGACACAGGTCAAGAAAAGGTCTCTGTTTAAACAGAGCCGCCTAGAAAAACCGGGGCGTGTGTTTGAGCACGGTAAAACGAACCGTTTCGGCGGCGGCTCCTTTATTGGTCAGCCTAGAGCTCTACATCGGGGGGGGGGGGGGGGGGGGGGGGATCTAGTGCACCTCTTGGGGAGCACACTCCCTGCTGCCCAAGGGCAGGCACTACTTGCGTGAGGCGTAGTGAGCTCCTTGGGGCAGCACCCCCTCCTGTCACAAGACAGGCACTACTTGGGGAGAAGTTCTGTGCACCTCTGAAGCATGCTTCCAGCCGCTTTGAAGCGGGCAGCGTGCCCTACCTCCTAAAGGCGGTAGTGTGCATTTAGGTTTTCGCCCCGTGACCCGTCAAGGTTAACCCCAGGGGCTAAGTGCGCAAGTGAGCACAGCTAGGACCCACTCGCAGCACTGCTGCTACAGCCTGACGCTCTTCACGAGGAAATGCAGAAGGGAAGACCTCTCCTCACTAGTTATATGTGCCAGCTTCCGAGGCCCTCAACCTTTCAATTGCGGTACCACCCGCTCCGTCAATTCCGGCAATGGGTCCGTGGTATGGGACGCAGTGGAGAAACACAGGCATCATCAACTACTCGCAGTTCAAGACTACTATTGGTCACATTCATATGTGGCCTGAGGCCAGTAGTGCAATGCCGCATCCGAGAAAAAAAAGCAGTGTCGCCCAAAGACTATTGGCCAGAGGCCCAATGAAATTCATGTGTACCTAACTTTCTCTCCGGTGTTACTTTTGTATCGGGTCAGCAAACACTTCGCGACATGATCTTTCCGCTTTGTACACAGAGATGCCACGTGGAGGCATGCCTTCTCGAGATTGAGTCTGTTTGCCAAGCCAAAACCAGACCAGATCGCAACCTCAACCCATACATTCCAGCGAATAGGCGCGGCTGCTTACGCGCAGTTTTCTTTAGTGTTTCTTCATTATTTGCGATTTACGTGCATCTTCGATGTAACCTACGATGCATATCCACGACGTTACAGTGTGATTGTGTAATCTTGTGTCTTGTTCGCGTTCATTGAGTGTCCCTTTAGAAAAGGTATTGCTTGACAGCAAAATGCCTGTAGCGTGGTTGAAATAGTCCTGCTTTTCATTCTTTAAAAGTGGGCGTGAGTCGTCATCTAGAAGATCACTGCAATCCAGTTAGGGTCTTTCAACTAGAATGCAAAATTATCTAAACTTTTCTACTGTACTTGAATGTCGCGATGATGCGTCAAAATCTCAGCATATTCCCAGTGCTGGGGGCATTGAACCATAATTATTTATTGATTTATTTATTTACAAATACTACTGTCTTAAATTCGAGACAGCAGGAGTGGGTAAGTACATCAAGATAACATACAATCAACATGTCACATGTAAAGGAGCTTCGTCTACAAAACGCTCATGTGGCATTTACTCATCTGAAGTAGTGAATTTAATTTCTCGGTAGCATTTGTTGCAAGTTCAAAATTTTCATCTGTGCACTGCTGCCTTTTCGAGTGAAGAAGACATTTTGAGATATTATTCAACAGTACGCGTTGCACTGTTTCAACATGAATTCAGGAGTAATATATGTTGTGCGTTTTATAGTAACTCTGTTCGAGTATTTATATCAATACGCAATATCTTATTCCTCCACCGCGTGTAGTTTGTATGCCATCATGGAAAGAACCTATTTCAGCTTGCACCAAAAGTATGCGATGCCACACGCTTTTGTTAGCTGGACAATTGGCCTCGTCACCAAATTATTGTGTATGCGGGACGTTTAGGTGCATTAGTCAGCACAATGACACAGAACATGATATGGGCAAGAATAGGCTACCTAAAAAATAAGCTCCTACGTCACACTACGGCTGAAATGATAGATTTATTGAGCGACAGTGTGTGTGTGCTTCTCTGAGTTACACAATTGCCAAGCCATCTGTAAGCACCGTTTTTCGTGTTTAGTAAATACTTCCTACTCTTCACATTGTGGAATTCTTATCTGGTTCTCAGGTAATGTTCGGTGTATTATAAGTAAATTATATCATCATAAAACAAAGTTTAAGCAATAGTACCGACTTTCAGCACATAACTTGAAATTATTCTTACGAAAGCTAGAAGCAGCAACTTAATTTCTCATGACCGCTTTGTTTCAAGTCTTTATATAAAGTGTAGGCATGTTTGGCTTCCATTAGTCTTGAAATTATTATATTAAAACTTCGTCTTCAAAACCTTCATATTGGGCAACCACGTGGAAGCGGGACACTAGAATAAAACAAGCATATTGTTACGAAGAGTTGCGAAGAAATGGTTTTATTTACAGGAGATGGACGATGATCGTAGCGTGATCGTAGTGCTTCCCGGCCTCTCAAACTCCTCGTTCTCTTCGTCTTCTCTTCTTTCTTCTTGTCCGTTCCTTTCGTACCTGTTACATTTCCCCGCAAGCAGACGAAGCCCGTGGGGCGAGTCAGGATGGACAGGAAGGGTTCAAAGGCTTCAGGCGAGCAATATGATTCAGCTGAGTTCTGCTTCATCGCCGGCCACTGCACAGTAGGCGAACTATGGCGTAAGTGAGTTCGCTCAGGCGGTCTACAACTACAAATGGGCCTGAATATTGTGACAAGAACTTATGGCGCCATTCACGCTTGCGTTGCGGTTTCCAAAGCAGGACCAAGTCACCTTTTTCTAACGATACTTTTACGTGACGGTCGTCGTATCGTTCTTTCGAACGACTTTGCGAGGCCAGAGTACGAAGACGAGCTATTCGACGGGCTTTTTCGGCGAGACACAAAGTCTTCGACAAAGAATCGTCACTGTGCACAACGAAGGGTAAGGAAGTGTCCAGAGGGCTTCGCGGTATTCTTGCATACAGGAGGTAAAATGGGCTATAGTTCATGGTTTCGTGCTTCGCCGTGTTGTATGCGTAAGTGATGAAGGGAAGCACGTCCTCCCAGTTCTTATGATTGGAGGAGACGTACATGGCAAGCATGTTGGTCAGCGTTCTGTTTGTCCTTTCAACGAGGCCATTGGTCTGTGGAAGATACGGCGTGGAATGACGGAACTGTGAAGTGCACAAACGAAGTAATTCTTCTATGGCATCAGCCGTGAACTGGCGACCACGGTCGCTGATGATGACACGTGGTGGGCCATGACGAAGGACCACGGAACGCAGCAGGAAGACCACCACGCAAGCGGTGGTAGAAGACGGTATGGCTGCAGTTTCTGCATACCGTGTAAGATGGTCTTCGCAGACAATTAACCAACGGTTCATGTTGATAGATAACGGGAATGGACCCAAAAGGTCAATGCCTACTTGCTCGAACGGTGTACTGGGCGGTGTCAATGGCCGAAGGGGACCCGGGGCTGCGGTGGTCGGTCGTTTGTCGCGTTGACACGTTTCACAACTAGCGACATAACGCTTGGTTGTTTAGTACATTTTGGGCCACTAAAAGCGCTCCTGCGTGCGGTGTAGCGTTCGTACGAAGCCGAAATGGCCGGATGTCACATCGTCATGCGTGGCGCGTAGAACGTCGGAGCGGAGACTCTCGGGGACAGCAAGCATAAAACGAGCTCCATGCCCGGAGTAATTAGTTTTGTAGAGTAATTTATCACGGACAGTGATGCGACCACCGCCTTGAGAAGTACGGGCGGCAACAAAAAGCGCATCGAGGGTAACATCACTCCGTTGTTCTCGCTGAAAGTCTGCCGCGTCAGGGAACGTAGAAATAACAGCAGAGAGACAGTTGTCAAAATCCTCAGCATCGCAGTCGGCAGCCGCAAGAGGAATCCGAGAGAGGCAGTCTGTGTCAGCGTGACGACGGCCACTCTTGTACGACACCACAAAGTCGTATTCCTGGAGGCGCAGCGCCCAACTTGCGAGGTGACCAGAGGGATCATGCAAACCGACCAGCCAGCATAAAGAATGATGGTAGGTGATAATCTTGAATGGTGTACCGTAAAGATAATACCGAAACTTCTGAATGGCGAAAACAGCTGCCAGGCATTCCTGTTCTGTAACCGTATATTTGCGTTCAGATTTGGTCAGGCAACGGCTGGCATATGCGACAACATGTTCTGCACCACTGTGACGTTGTACAAGCACCGCTGCTATCCCAATTCCACTAGAATCAGTGTGAACTTCAGTCGGGCAAGATGGATCGAAGTGACACAAGAGGGGTGCTAACGTTAGTATAAACTTCAGTTGAGAGAATGATGCGTCACACTCTGGTGTCCGATTGAAGGATGGATTTTGTCGGTAAATACTTGTCAACGGGTAAACGATGTCGGAAAACCGGGGAACAAAACGACGAAAATACGAAAATAGGCCAATGAATGAGCGAAGTTCTCGTTATGATTGCGGTGGCTTGAAGGAGCTCACCGCTTCAATCTTACGACGATCGGGTCTGACACCATCCTTGTCGACTAAGTGTCCCAGGACCAGTGTTTGACGTTCGCCAAACTGACATTTCTTTAGTTTAGAACGAGTCCAGCTTTCTCGATGCTGTCGCGAACAAGACTGAGGCGTTCGTTATGTTCTTCAAACGCGCGGACAAATATTACATCATCAAAGTAACACATGCATATATCCCCCTTTAGACCACGTAGTACTGTGTCCATGAATCTTTCGAAGGTGGCAGGAGCATTGCAAAGGCCAAAAGGCATAACATTATATTCGAATAGGCCATCTGGAGTCACGAAAGCGGTCTTTTCTTTGTCGGCAGGGTCCTTAGGTATTTGCGAATACTCCGATCGCAAATCAAGTGTTGAGAAGTAAGAAACAGCGAGTAAGCAATCAATGACGTCATCGATTCGCGGTAGAGGATAGACATCCTTCTTCGTCACTGCGTTTAGATGTCTGTAATCCACGCAGAATCTCCAAGAGTCATCTTTTTTTTTGGATCAGGATTGCTGGGGCTGGGGCATGGACAACACGACATTTGAACGACACCTTTGTTCATCTCCTTGACTTCTTCTGCAATAACTTTGCGCTCGGAGAATGACACTCGCTAGGGCTTCTGAGGGATGGGTTGTGCGGAGCCGGTATCTATTCTGTGATGAGCGCGGGACGACGGTAAATGAAGGGGTGTATCTCCATGCGTGAAGTAGAATGCAGCCTCATGTCTGGCAAGGACATGTACCAGTGCTTTCCGTTCCGATGTACCGAGAGCCCTGCTGGTCATGCCAAGCATTAGCTCTTCAAAATGGCCATTATCGCAAGGAGAGCAAACTGGAGAGATGAACGTAGTTAGTGCCGCTGTTGAGCTACATGCGTCCAAAGGAGCACTTTCTCTCCAGGACGAAAGGAGACGTCGCGACGAGAGATGTCGTAACGTTGCTTGCGATCTAACTGACTGACTTCTGTGTTGAAGTGAGCACGTTGACGGCATTCCTCAATTCTCGAGACGAACTGTTCGGGTATACTGGCCGAGGTGTTAGTTGGGGCATTGAAGAAAGCGGCGTCGATGGTGAATGTCGGTGAACGGCCGCAAACTAGGTAGAAAGGTGAGTATCCCGTAGTTCGTTGGATAGCGGTGTTGTGAGCAAAAGTCACGAAAGGCAAAAGTTTGTCCCAATTGTCGTGGTTTAGCCCGATATACATTGATATGATATCTGTTAGTCTGCGATGAAATCGCTCGGTTAAGCCATTTGTTTGTGGGTGATATGCGGATGTCGTGTTATGAACTGTGCCACAAGCTCCGAGTACTTCTGCGAGCATTGTTGACATGAAAGTCTTCACGGCGTCGCTTAACAGTACACGAGGTGCACCATGACGCAGCACAATGGCATCTAGAAAGAAGGTGGCAACGTTGGAGGCCGAACTAGAGCGTAGAGGAGCGGTCTCTGCGTAATGTGCGAGCTGGTCAACAGCTGTCACGACCCATCAATGACCCGCTGGCGTTATAGGCAGAGGGCCGACTACGTCTATCCCAACGATGGCAAACGGTGTCTCGGGACATGGGATGGGCTGTAAAAGCCCAGCAGGAGGCGAAGTCGGTCGTTTCCGCCGTTGACACTGAACGCAAGAAGCGACGTACTTGGCCACAAAGGTAGACATGCCTGGCCAAAAGAAAAGGCTCCTAACGCGGTGGTATGTTTTGTGGAATCCCAAATGGCCAGCAGATGGGTCGTCGTGCAAGGCTTCAAGGACTTGTGTGCGCATCGAACGTGGAAGAATAGGTACCCAGCGGTGTCCGTCGGAGTTGTATATGTAGCGGTACAGCACATCGTTGTCAAGCTTAAATAGTCGCAGTTGTCGACGTAATCTGGCAATTGGTGCAGATGTAGTTCCGCACAGGCGTTGGATAATGCTGTTGCAGTAGGGGTCAGAACGTTGACACGAGGCAAGGTGAGTGACGTGATTGGAAGATAACGTGTCAGCAACCGATAGAGGTAATAACGGTAATAACGGGAGTGACGACTTAGTCTCATCATCAAGAGGCGAGCAATGGAGAGATGTACTCGAAGCTAATAGTGGCAGCGGGCAGCGAGAGAGAGCGTCGGCATCTTGATGCTTTTTCCCAGACTTGTAGACAACGTCAAAATCGTACTCTTGTAAGCGTACCACCCAGCGACCAAGTCGTCCGGACAAATATTTGATTGACGACAACCAGCATAAGGCGTGGTGGTCGGTTATGACCGTGAAATGGCGTCCGTAAAGATATGGTCGAAATTTTTGGATCGCCCAAACTACTGCGAGACATTCCTGTTCTGTGATCGAGTAATTCTATTCGGCAGCTGTTAGTGCGCGACTGGCATAGGCAACAACTCTCTCTCGTGAGGTTGTATCACGCTGTAAAAGTACAGCACCAATCCCATGGCCACTAGCGTCAGTGTGCAAGCAAGTTGGTGCGTTCTAATCGAAGTGACAGAGGAGAGGGTCGGTGGTTAATGCCTGCTTGAGGGCTTGAAAAGAAAGTTCGCAGTTATCTGTCCAAGAGAAAGCAGTGCCCGACGTGAGGAACTTGTGTAGCCGCGACGCCACGGCCGCAAAATGACTGATGAAGCGGCGGAAGTAGGATGCCAGGCCCAAGAACCTTCTTAATTGCTTTTGATTTTCAGGGCGAGGGAAGCGAAGCACGGCAGCAACCTTTTCGGGATCTGGTCGAACGCCATCTTTGCTGAAAAGATGGCCCAGCACTTTGATGTTCTTTCTGGCAAAATGGCATTTCTTTGTGTTGAGTTGGAGTCCAGCATTGGAAATGCATGTGAAAACTTCGTCCAAGCGCTCAAGGTGCTGACGAAAAGTTGTAGAAAAAATAACGATGTCATCTAAATAGCACAGACAGGTCTTCCACTTAAGGCCACGTAAAACTGTGTCGATCATGCGTTCAAATGTTGCAGGGGCATTAGATAAACCGAATGGCATGACGTTGAACTCGTAAAGTCCGTCTGGTGTTGCAAAGGCTGTCTCGTCCTTGTCCGCTTCGTGCATGGGGATTTGCCAGTATCCGTATCGGAGGTCTAGACTAGAGAAATATTCTGCACCCTGGAGGGAGTCAATGGCATCGTCAATTCTTGGCATCGGATACACGTCTTTGCGCGTGATCTTATTAAGGGCTCGATAATCGACGCAGAATAGTACAGAGCCGTCTTTCTTGCGAACCAGCACGACAGGAGACGACCAAGAACTGGAGGATGGCCGAATTATGTCTCTTTTTAGCATGTCATCAACGTTATCTGCAATGATTTTCCGTTCTGCGGAAGACACGCGATACGGGCGGCGGCGTACAACCGAACTGCCTTCGGTTTCGATGCGATTTACTGCGAGGGAAGTGCGCCCCAGAAGCTTGGAGTGGACGTCAAATAAGGCTCTGTGTTTGTGCAGGAGTGCCAGAAGGTCTTTCTGCACAGTGGTCAAATCGGGATTTATCGCGGCCGTTAAAGCAGCGGCAGTAGTGTGATAATGAGTTGTGGTAGACAAAGGTGGTGATTCGGTGTGAAGCGGTACCAGCGAAAGAGGTTCGGTGTCAGTAAAGCATGTCACAGTAGGGCCCTGGGAGAGCACAACTGGCGAAGGAGTAGGGTTATGAACAGCGACTAACGCTCTACCGTCCTGAAACGTACTAGGCTAGGAGTAAGGCTAAGCCCACCAGAAATGCAGTAACCGCTCGGTGCAAGGAACACATCACCATTAATAATAATGTCGGAAGTCAGTGTCAGGATATGCTCATTGCCCGCGGGAATGAAACAGTCGGTAGACGTGACAAAACGCAGGCTATGAGCATTGACAGCGGACGAAGATTCAGTGTCCGTCAAATGAATAGTTCGCTGACGGCAAGAGATGAAAGCTGAGGCAGAGGAAAGGAAGTCCCATCCCAAAATCATCGCGTAAGTGCACGAAGACAGCACGACAAACTGAATGTGTTGAAGGATGCCATCAATGAAAACGCGCGCAGTGCAAACTTCGGAGGGCTGAACAAGAACTGCATTAGCACAACGAAGGGAAGGGCCATTATACGGTGTCTTCACTTTTCGCAATCGAGAACACAAGTCAGCACTAATAACGGAAAGCGATGCCCCTGTGTCAACCAAGGCTTCGATTCGGACACCTTCAACACACACCAAAAGTACATTTGACGGGCGCTCCGGAGGAGTTTCACGTTGTCCAAAAGATGCAGCTTTCCCTCCTGAAGCTGCACCATTTAGTTTTCCGGGCGGTGATCGGAGGACGAAGTAGCCGGTCGTAGAGGGGAAGAAGAGCGCCGCATCGGTGATGGAGAGCGACGACGCGGGAAACGCAATGAACCGGCGGTGTTGAAGTCCTGTGGAGATGGGGAACGTCGTGGATAATAATCGTAGTCAGAACCCCGACGTCATGGTACAGGGCCAGAAAACTGATCCCTTTCAAAGCCGTCATAACCCACGTCTTTCTTCTTGCTGACGGCGTCGGCAAAACCTGAAAATGTGGCCACGGATGCCGCAGTGGTAACAAACCGGTCGAGGTGGGCTCATGCGTTATAAGACGGAACAGGTGATGGTCTTGCAGTGATAGGATTCAGGGACATGTGCGGTGCAGGTGCCTGTTGTGGTGGCTGCCGGGAGGGTGGCACTATAGAGGCAACCTGGGCGTACGTTGGCGTATGGATAGGGTGCGGGCTTGTGATTTGCGGACAGGTCACGGCAGCTATCTCTTCCCTCACGATATGGCGTAGGCCACCACCAGGAAGCGTCAGATGGATATCAGGAGGGTTTCACGAAGCTTGGGCGTGCAGTTCCTCACGGATGATGGAGCGAATCAAGGCACGTAGCTCGATGTCGTTGGGCGCCTTGAAATCAGATGTGTCAGGGTGTAAGCGGAGCATATGAAGCTCATCGAGACGCTGACACGTACTGATGATGTCGGCGACGGTAGTGGGATTCAGCACTACAAGAGCATTGAATGCCGCAGTCCCAATACCCTTGAGCAGGTGGCGTACACGGTCACTCTCTGCCATCGAGGTGTTCACGCGGCGGCAGAGGGTGAGGACGTCCTCTATGTACGAAGTGTAGGACTCGCCTGAGTGCTGAACACGCTCAGCAAGCTTCTTCTTAGCGATATCGGAGCGGACAGACGATTTCGCGAAAATCTGGCGTAGATGGTGTTTAATGATGCTCCAGTTGACCAAATCGAGCTCATGATTGTAAAACCAAGTTTTCCCAACTCCGGTTAGGTAGAAGGCGACGTGAGCAAGTTTTGCTGATTCGTTCCAGTGGTTAAAGTCACTCTCGCGCTCGTATAGCTCCAACCAGTCTTCAACGTCGTCACCTGGAAGCCCAGCAAATACCGGTGGATCCTTCTGAGGGGTGGTGACTCTCCAAGAAGGGGTTCCCGCAGGAGTAGGCAAGGTGGATGTCGTGGTACTGGTCTGCTGGTCTTGCGACATGGTTGAGTGCAGCTGGTAGAGGCGGCGACCCCAGCGGAGCTCCAGGGATGTAGCGTAGGTGAAGCTGGAGAGAGACCGGGAGCGAGAGGGCGAAGGAACCGGACAGCACACTCCACCACTTGTGAGACGAGGTTTAGGCAGCCAGTCTCTTCTTTATTCTCTCGAGTGAGAGCCCCACTACCAGGCCCCAATACGGTGATGATGAGTATGTACAGGTGAGAATATGAAGCGTATGAATAATGCTCACAATATATATATAGGATGTCTCATCAACTTATAAAGCAGCTTTAATATGTGTCGTGCAATTTTGCACGCACATGCGTAACTTCGTGGTAATTGAAATTTTTATGGTAATATTAATGTATACGATATCATAATTCAGCTCAGATTTTCAGTCATAAGTTGTAGACAGAGTTCTCATTCAATTCTTTCCATTGTAATAACCCCTTTCTTAAAATATTTAGCTCGCCACTCAATCTTCCTGTCGCCACGTTGAATCATTGAAGTTTTTCCGTCCTGCGTACCCCTTCAGTATTTACTTTACTCAGCAGCTTCACCAAAACTGCCAAGTCTACATCCACTTAACATCATCCTGTCTGAATATGTCTCCTCATCAGCACACTGAGAAATTTAAATGCTGTTTTTGTCCACATCATAAAACTGTGGAATTCTTACCGACTCATGTTCATTCCTTGTCACCTGCCGAATTCCATTGTTATGATTTTACGACTGGTCTCACATGGCATCTTGTTCGTCTTTCGCTTGATTTCTTTGCTAAATTTATATTCTGTACTCCATTCCTGCAATAGCCTTTCGGAGCTGGTTGCTGTGCGAAACGCAAACTTACACCTCAAGCCACTGGCATGCACGCCAGACAAGCACCACACCACAGTAATATGCACACCGAGTAACACTTCACTACTGTGGCGTACGCACCTGGTAGTACTACACCCTTACTACACCACATTACACGAGACCAGTCTCTTGGGCATGCCAGGTAGCAACAGACTGTGCTGGCATTTCCACTAGAAAACTCCGATATACACCAAATTTGTATGTGTTTTTTTTTCAACTGGGTGCATCTTCAAACTACAGACAGATGCAGATGTAGAGGTCCAGACAGTGCATCGAAAGAAAGCGTTGTCAACAACCTAATTTCCGCATTTTTTTGCTAGGCATCTACAGCCTGCAGAATGATTGTGCCACAGTACACATTAAAATCGCTTTTTCTTCCAAGAACATTGTCCTTCAGATAGTTTACCATTTTTGTTGGGCCTCTCGTGTTATCACTCCAGACACTTTTTCAATATCGTATTCTCTCTTTTTGTGTCACAAATATGATTACCTTTGAACCAACTACCGATAACAAATTATATTAGAAGAATTTTCAGTTTGCTCTGAGTATTCCCTTCATGCTATTGGTCCGACAACACCTACTCAGAGAAAGTCTGTGGTGCTTTCAACTTGCTGACGGGCATGCAGTTTACCATAGCCACTGCATTGTAGTAGCACATACATGTCAAGAGGGCTTTACAATCACCATCAGCGTTTCGAAGTTTAGTTGAACTCAATATTAATTTAGTGTGCTGCACACGAAAAATCATGGGTGCAAAAGTAGCACTAAAGCAGCTCTACCAGGTGCCACCTCCTACAAAGGGTAGCAAAGCAGTGCCATCTTACTGTGAGTTCAAACCAATGTGAAATTCTGAAATCATTACAATTGTGAAATTATTATTACTAGACACAAATTTAGCAGGGTGCAATAGTGAATAATTAAGCATCACAAAATACTTGAATAAATGTTAGAAAGGTACATGTGTACGTACGTTTATAAAAATGGGACTGCAGCGATAATATTTGGGAAATTAATGAGTCCCATCACATCATCAACGTGCCATCATCACTGCTTTACTTCTATTCCATAAGCCACCTATAGTTTTCTCGCTGTGGCATACAGTCACCGGTTGTCCACTCAGTACACCTACCATTCACGCAGCACGCAACCATTCACCCACCATTCAGACAAGTCACTATGTATGTGTCCCACCATCCAAGCAACACACCCACCGTTCACCCAGGACATTCATCATTCACCCACCAATTACACAGTTCACCCAGCAGGTATCCCACGATCCACCAAGCACACCCTCCATCCACTATGCATGCTCTCCATTGAGACAAGTCACCCAGTATGTATCCCACCAATACATCCCACCCTCTACAACTGCGCCCACCATGCCGAGCACATTTGCCATCATGCCAAGCATAAAATGTATGGCGCGCAACGCTGGGATCTTCAATAGATCACATTGTTTCGAACACGAACAATAGATGTGCGACGCCGCCGCCTTGCGTTTCCAAAAACACCATGTACCTCGCCTCCCTGCCTGGGGTGGTTATTAAACAGTGTCAACCGGCTTTCATTCCACCTACGGGTGGTTGGGCGGGGAAGGGCTGGGTGAGCGGGCTGCTACCATTGGTCAACTTTTTTTTGGGATTCGCGAACTTGCTTCCGTGCGATCAGAGTGCGAGGGAGCGCGACGGGGCCTGGGTAGGCTACACTCAGGCGGCCGGGAGGTGCTTACAGGTTACTTTCTCTCGGCGGCCGACAAGAGGACCACTGCCGGCTCAAGGTTAACATTGGCTCGACGGGGACGGGCTTGGGATGACGTGGATATTCTACCACCGGCTCCATGTCCTAAGGCAACGCCTTCAGATCGTGCCCGCCCTCTGTCCTTCTGTCTGTATGTATTTCCATTTTCCCTGCTATGGCAAGCGCGATGAGACGGACTGGACGAACGATAAGTGTCCTCTCTAGACACGGTCACTCTTCTTTTCTATCGCAGCGTGCGTTTATCGGGTATCATCGACAGTAGGGGCTTCATTGTACACCACTTAGAGTCCCATTAGATTCCCTTGTTTTTATCCAGATCATAAGAAGTCAACAATTTATGATCTGACTAATAAAAATCGGGACTCTCGGTTTTCTTTGTCCTCGTTCATTACTGCATAGACTCGTTGGGCTGCTTCAATTTTGGGTGGCCAATTTTCTTGTGCGGCTCTGACACGGCTGTGTCTTTGGCACGAGTGTATATGGCACATAGCGAGGGTATCGAATCTGGCCGTTTTGCTGCCTTCAGGCAGCATATGTGGGCTTATTGAAATGTTTCCTTCATCCGAAAATTCGCGTACTATTTGATGCCGGTACACCGAATGTTGTACATCCACTACCGTGGGCGTGAGTGGTGGCGCTGGCTCAGTCTCAGGATTAGTTCTAGCAGACACACATAAACAGCTGAATAAATTAATGGGGAAACGACGGTGTTGCTGGTTTGGTAAAAACATCGCACTTGTAATTCCAACACGAGGGTTGGTATTCCTCCTGCTGCCATTTGTTTTTGGATCAGCTTGCGTTTTCATTTATTTGTTTTAGATATCTACAGATAAGTTTGCCTACGCTGTCCTTCATGTTATGATTTGTTGACTTATGAGCTTACTTCGTAGGTTTGTATGTATGTATGTATGTATGTATGTATGTATGTATGTATGTATGTATGTATGTATGCATGTATGTATATATGTCAATGTTGACATACCCAGTGGCCCCAGGGGAGGTAAGGTACAATGGGGTGTCCTATGTAGCCAATAGAACTGCGCGTTTTCCACGGAAAGTAGCTCCTTCGCGCACGCAAGCGCCTAGGGGAGAAGACGTCGTTGCTGATCGAGGCATTGTCGCTAATAATGCACTAAGGCCGCGTGCATTCATGGTTCACGAAGCAACTGTTATGTTTTATGTTTTCTTTATTTTAATTAGACAAGAAAATAAACTCTCACCAGTCATTGCACATTACACCAAGGAGACATCGTTTCTAAGCACTGCTCCTTCAGTCATCTGGCAAACATTAAAATAAAGATCACTAAACGCTCTAAAAGGCTCACATGAGTACTTTTCTAAAAACGCTGCATCAAAGTGACAATATTGCATCTTTGTGCAAACATCACCACAGATTCCCAAGGTTTTCTCTTTTTCATTCAGTATATCACACTTCCACTCCAGTTTGTAATAAACAACTGTAAATCCTCTGGAACGCTTGCCTAAGTAATCTGCCTAAAATGCAGCAGTTTACCTGCGTACTTTATTCTGAAGGTACATTTACCAACAACATGTGCCCGATTTTATGCAAATAAAGAATCACTGCCACCTTGGGATTTTTCTGGCCATTGCCGACCCCGGGTGCCAGACGGTGTTGTGCGATTCGCGAAGTGCAGTGCGGAATTGTGCAAAGGGCAAAGTGTGTGGTGAGGCTGTGGGCTTTCTGTGCTCAGCTCACCTGCAACGAGAGGATCGGTATGTTAGAATCAAGTGGTTCCCGTGGCACGCGGGCAACGATGCGTCGGAGAAGCACGATAACCACAACGAGACGGCACACGCTGTGGCGCGAGCGCTAACCAACCGCGCCGCTGCAACCGACCATCCAACGTGGTGTAGTGCCAAGGAACGCATGACGACGTTCAACGAACTTACACAGTTCCAGCGCCTGGCTCGAAGGACTTTCCCACCCCCGCACCCGCGGCTGAGCCGAGTGGAGGCGGTGCTGTTCAGACAATTGCAAACTGGTTGCTTACCCACCCCAGTGGTAATGACTGATCTATACCTGCAATTATATGTGAGTGATGTGTGCCGCGTGTGCCAGGGGGAGAGGGCCACCCTGACGCACATCCTATGGGATTGCACCAAGTTCCCCGACGAAGCTTCGACAAGGACAAAGATTCCGCCGCGACTCGCGGCTGCGGCGGAATGCTACGACCACGAAAGCCAAACCTGGGCCGTCCAGCAGGTCTCGGCGGCTCTTGAAAGACAAAGGCCGAGTGAAACCGACGGAACGTTGCCCCTCAGGGCGACCGACCGCGGGAGTAACACGCGCTGGAATTGAGTAGAGACCACCCGCTGAGAAGACGTCAGGGCCCGCGTCACGGCGCCATTTAGTCATGGTGTCGTTCTGCAGGCGACTACATGAAGTTGTTTCTCTCTCTCTCTCTTTTCTGCATGGACAGCGGGAGGATTGTAAGTGTTCCGCATGAGCATCTAAACGGGCGACAAAGGAGAGCTTAGCAATCTTCATTTAGCATCCAGTTGAACCACTAAAACAAAATCTGTCTACATATTATCGTTTGCACGGCCCGCACCTCCTCCCGATCATAACTAGGTAATTAATGCTGTTCTTTCGGGACACGGCAAAAATTGGCATATGACATTTTTGAACTTTACTAGCCGCACCGCAGTTCAGTAGCAGGTTCAACCCTAGTTATACGCCTACATAATTCTATGCATTCTTAACTGGTACAAAATGGTGCTATGAATGATGCAACTGTTCTTCTGAGAACGGTAATCAAGAGTGGCGTCATAACAAGAGCAAGAGTCTCTTACCTTTGAAGGAAAACAGCTTCCCAAGAACCAAATGGACCTCATCGTTATTTATGCAGTCCTACGCAATTTTCTTCGAGGCATGAAATGCACTGACGCGCGCATTGCCGTTTTCTCGCTGCATAATGTTTTATGGTGAAAAAAGGACAAGAACAAGTTGAACCCTTATGAAGCTGCACCACGTACCTTCCTCCAGCTGACGCAATCAATAGCGTCTGCCATGTACTCAGCGGTTCCTGGCAGCGGCGAAGACAGAGCGCACTTGATGTGCGGCATTGCAGTGTCTGGAAGTATTCCCTGGCAGTGGCAGCTGGTGCACATCCAAGGTAAAAATCATTGTATGAGTAGCGTGAACTCATTCCCTTTGTTTGCTATGCCAAGCTTCCAAGACAGACAAAAATGAAGTATGCTGTTATTGCAATGGTTTTGCTGGTCCGCGAGAGGAAAAGGCAATCCTGCTTGTCGTCTGATATGGAATCTACGAGCGCTCAATTTTCTCGGCATACGCAGGCAAAAAATCGTGCCCCATGTGTTTGTCGTCTGATTTGTCCTTACCGCTCATTATGTTCATCATCATTCTTCTTGTAAGGACAATTTAGTTTTTGTCCGGGGTTGTTTTCGTAGTACCTAAGTATAAGGAGTTCAGCAGTGCTTACTGAAACATTCCCTCTACCGTTTAGGACACGTAAGCTAGCCAGCCAGCGATATCTTGAGTCTCTTAATGTTAGCCAGGTTTACAAAAGGCAGGCGAATATGCTGTATTTTGGATGTTAGCAAATAAAAAAAGAACACAAAACGATAAGATTTCTTTCAGAGCTGAAGATATTGGAAGTAGAGCAGAAGTAACATTTCTAATAGGCGCGTAACTATGTAAGAAAACTTACAATTTCTCATTGGGAAAATACAAATGTCTTGCTTTGCATTGAACAACATCACAAAAGCATCCTTTCTCTCGCAATAGATGATTCCCGACAGTTATTAAAAACGTTCAGTAAGCAAAAGCGATCCTAAAGTTTAGGATAGCACATAACGCGGAATCTGAAGCAGGGAAGAATGCAAATGAGAGGAAGTTGAGTACAGCGTGCCAGGGTTGTAGTCTGGAAAAGTCTAGGTAAGATGTCTTTATATATTTTGCGGGAATCGCGATTATGACCTTTTTAATCGAATATATAACCGAAAAGTACTGGTGGTACTGCTGTACTGGCGCGGTAGAAAGCGCGAGACGGACAGTGTCTGCGTAGCTGTATGCGCGCGGCTCGAAGCGCGGCTCGGGACGCGGTTCAGGGAGTGGCTCGGGTGATGCAAATGCTTCCCGGATTTCTTGGCGGACAACTTCAGTGACCGAAGCAACAGTAAACTGCTTCGGTGTCACAGTTTGCTTCGAAGACTCCTTGCGCACAATGTCTCTTATTAGTTGACGCAGCGAGGTCTCGTCTTTCACTGTCAGTACTGCGGCTCCTGCAGGCGCATCGTTAGTCGGGCGACGGTGCTGCAGCGCCCGCTCGCCCCCCCCCCCCCTCCCCCTGCCGATGGCTGTGTCTTCCTTAATGAATTCTTCCAATGTTGTAGGCAGGCTACGCACGAGACCAGCGAATAGCTATTCTTTGACGCTGCGCATGAGATGGCTCAGCTTCTTGGAATCAGGCATGTTGGGATCCGCGCGACGAAACAAACCGGACATGTCCTCGGCAAACATCGAAACAATTTCGTTGGGCTACTGAATGCGCAACTCGAAAAGACGTTCTGCATTATCTCGGCGCTCAGTGCTTACGAAGGTATCAAGTAGCCGACGGAAAATTCGTCCCACGTTGTCAAATGTGTCTCCCGGTTTTAGAACCACGTCCTTGCGCTACCTTCAAGAGCGAAGTACACATTGAAAAGCTTCTGGTCTAGACGCCAGTGACTGACTTTTTCAACGCATTCGTACTGGTCCAGCCCGTCTTCGGTGTCTTCATACGTGTCGCCGTGGAGGTTTGTGGGGAATAGTTTGTTTTGAACAGTCACCTGTATTAGACTTGCAAGCGCCATTTCCTTAGTCGGTGAGGTCGCTGACAAAGTTCTTTGCAAGAGGCCGAATTTCGGGCATAGACCTTGCAGGCGGCGGCTTGCTCGTTGCACGGGTGTCTCGACGCGTGGATGATGTCTTGAAGAGCTCGATGCAGGGCTATTCGCAGGAGTCGTCCCTTTCATTAGGCGATGATGCGATGCTCAGCAGCTCCACCCCTGTCACAGCTCACTAGAGACAAGAGTGGAGAGCAGTATTTATTCCAGAGAATTAGGACAAGTGCTCAGTCCAGGCTTCTTATTCGCTAGCGCCTTGCTTGCACACACGAGGTCGTCGTCTTCGTCGTCGGCGTTGTTGGGCACAGATGGCGTCGCGGCAATATGTGAAATGTCTGCTTTTGAAGCAGCAGGATTGGTAGCGCTGTTTTCTCCACTGCTGGCTGGAAGCACTCCATAATGGAATGTTAAAGCTGGATTAGCTTGTTCAAACTATTTGTAATTTATCTTACTATAGAGGCACGCATATATTAGTTTGTTCAATCTGCTATGTATTTTATTCCTCATTCTACTGACCCCAATTGTACAAGGTCTAGCGAACAATAGTGATAAGCGAAAGGACAACTGTCCATGATCCTTTCCTAGTGCAGAAAAGAACCTATGCTGTACATAGAGAATGAAACTTAGAGAAAACAGCGCAGCGCACAGCTAGATAAGCGTGAGATGCTAGCGACGACGTATGCTCCTTCGCATACACGCTGCGTGAAGACCACGGCAGCACGACTTGCTGCTAAGGTAAGTCGATAATTCTCAAAGAAAACTGCTCCGCGCCTAATTCTTATTGAAACAATAACGAACATCGCACATCGACAACAATACATAGGCAGGCTGTTTCATGGACGGCATGAACGCATTATTTTCGTAACCGGGCGTGGTGACAGGCCCCATAACAGTCAACGCAGACAAGTCCACGATCACCGTGCTTTCTACCCATGAGCAGCGTTCATTGAATCGCAACTCGCGCTGAACCAGCCGGCTTACAATCTTACACAGGCCAGCGCTGTGTTCTCTACCCCCTCGATTCAAAGCAAGCATTCAAACATATTAGCAAAAATAAATTAGAGTTTCCTATTGAAGAACAACAAGCGCAGTCGCCAAGATATAAGGACACTCATTCACCGTCAGCAAGCTTTCAGTGTATTCAGGATCTCCAGTCAAAGCGTAGTATCAGTGTATTTACACACCAAAAAAGAAATCTGGAGACACCGCCACTTCTGTGTAAAGTGGTCGAGCGCTGTCCTGCGGAACTATGAAATTCCTATTTATTATATAGGGGGAAGCCTTAAAACTACAAAAAGGCCACCGGATTGTAGAACCCTGCTATAATCTTTTTTTTTCCAGTTCTCGCTATTTGTAGATTTTTTTTCATTTCTGCAGCATAATGCTGCAATATTTTATACAGCCGTTACTGAGGCTGTACATCTAATGAGAAGACTTTTTTATCCTATATAAATGTTTCAGCAAGGTTACCTGTAGTTCATTACATAACAATCCTACAAGAAGCGGTCGTTCTGGTGGTTCACTGACAAACAGCAAAGATCGATCGAGATCGGATAACGAAGGCATCGGTCACACTTTCCGAGACGGTGCTTTCTTTCGTGTAAACAGAAATTTGGTTTGCGTATGATGTTTGCAAATGCTCCAATGTGTTCTTCTTGTGTGCCGCAGAAGACATGCTTCCGTTCTTCGCAACCCTGGAACTAAAGAACACTGGAGGCTTTTTCAGGCACAACGAAGGGTACAGTGTTTTTGTGGTGCTCGAGAATGTCAATTACAGATTGCGGCTTAGAAGCAATAGCTTTTGAAAACGCTTACTATGGTCTGTTCTCTGGCAAGCGAGCAAGACGGTGATCACGGGACTCTTGACATATGGCGAGCGCTTACCTTGAGTGCGTCATCATGTGTTATCCTCCTAAGACATCAAGTACACTATATCGAAACTTGCCCGTCAATCTATTTTTTCCTAAATTAAGATGGAAGCGATTATTCAACACAGTTATCTTCGATATGAAATTGTAGGCATGTGTTACTCTACGGTAGTGGCTTACTCACATTCTTGTAACGCACTTTCGAGAGATTTCACACTAGATTGATTTAGACCTCTGCGTTGCCAAAGACTGCGTAGAGCAACCTTCGTGTTGCTCAAGTCCTCGGTGTTATGCGAAAGTTTAGGGTGTAGGATACAGGTGCTAGGTGGCAAGCTGTGTTTTCATCTCTGTTTTTCATTAGACAATGAATTGCAGTTTCTAAAAAGAAAACCTTAGGGGATTCTTACTCCGTCAACGTAAACGGAGATGACCTTTCGGCATTTAACCACGATAAATAAATGAAAAAGGCAACTTTCATGCTCCTAACCTATAGGTAGACAATAAAAACGAGCTTGACATCGTCATCAGCGTATTTTATGTCCACGGCACGACGAGAGCCTCTCCCTGCGATATCCAATTACCCCTGTCCTGCGCCAACCAATTCTAGCTAGCGCCGGCGAATTTCTTAATTTCATCACCCCGCGTAGCCTTCTGCCTTCCTCGACTGCACTTCCCTTCTCTTTGGCCTATTCAGTAACCCTAATGGTCCACCGGTTATCTAACCTACTCATTACATGACCTGCCCAGCTCCATTTGTTTCTAATAATGTCAATTAGAATATCGGCTATCCCTGTTTACTCTCTAATCCACAACGCTCTCTTCCTGTCTCTCAACGTTACGCCTAACATTCTTCGTTCCATCGCTCTTTGCGCGGTCTTTAACTTGTTTTCCAGCTTCGTTGTCAGTCTCCAAATTTCTGCCCCATATTTCAGCACGAGTAGAATGTCTTGATTGTACACCTTTCTTTTTATTGATAATGGTAAGGTTTAAATCAGGATCTGACAACGTCTGCCGAATGTGCTCGAACCAATTTTTATTCTGTAGATCTCCTTCTCATGGTCATCCTCCCCTGTGAGTAATTGACCTAGGTAAACGTACTCCTTCACAGACTCTAGACGCTGACTTGCATTCCTGAACTCTTGCTTCCTTGCCCTGCTATTCATCATTACCTTTGTCTTCAGCATAATAATCTTCAAGCCCACTCCTATATTCTCTCTGTTCACGTCCTCGATCTAGTGTAACTCGTCCCCAGTGTTGCTGAACACGACAATATCACCTGCAAATCTAAGGTTGCTGAGATATTTACCGCTGCTCCTTATTCCTGAGCCTTCCCAGTTCGAGAGCTGGAATACTTTTTTCCAAACATGCAGTGAATAGCATTGGACAGATTGTGTCTCCTTGTCAGGCCCCTTTCTTTTTAGGTATTTTCTTACTTTTCTTGTGGAGAATTAGGGTAGCTCTGGAATCTCTGGAGATACTTTCCCAGATATTTATGTAAGCCTCTACTACTCATTGCTTACGTAATGCTTGTATGACTACTGGTATCTCGACTGAATCAAATGCCTTTTCGTAATATTTGAAAGCCGTATCGAGTGGCTGATTGTACTCTTCAGATTTCTTCATTACCTGATTGATGAGATGGAGGCGATCCATTGTAGTGTGTCGCTTCCTGAATTCTGCCTATTCCCTTGTTGTCAAAGTCCAGTGGCGCTCTCATATTATTGTAGATTAACTTGGTGAATGTTTTATATAATAATGGAAGTAAGCAAATGGGCCTATTATTTTTTCAATTCTTTGACGTCTCCCTTTTTTGCGGATTAGTGTAATCTTGGCATTCTTTCAGTTCTCTGGGACCCTTGACGTTGATAGGCAGTTTGTATAAAGGACCGCTAGTTTTTCAAGCATTATGTCTGCACCATCTTTGAACTGGTAGTCCATCTTCACCTACCGCTTTTCCCTGCTTCATATCTTGCAAGGCCCTTTTAACTTCATCGCTAGTTATAGAAGGAGTCTCTCTAACCAGTTCATTACTACTTTGAATGGAGGTATTTTTTATGCTTTGTGTACTGTACAGATCAGTATAGAATTCTTCCGCTGCTTTTATTATATCTCCCAGATTTCGGATAATGTCACCCCGTCCATTTGTCAGTGACAAGCTTGCCACTGTATATGTAATCATTAACCAGGACATGGAGTAACATGTCAGGCGTACAGCGAGGCTAATATCGCCATCGTATCATGAAAGCTTGTTTCTCTGTGTCTTGAAAAGCGAATATCTACCATAGCATGTATCAAGACTGTATATATTGTTAGTGGGTCAGGTCTGGTGATAGAATACATTGCTGCAGTTTGAGCACACAGAGGTGGCCGCAGACATGTTCAAAGGGCTCGACTTTAAATGCTCTGTAGAACGCAGATGGTAGTTTTCCCAGTGTTCCACATCATAGATGTGCTTTGTCATACGTTTCCTTAGGAGAGCCTCCCGTGTTGAAGCACAGATGCTACGAATGTGCGAAAGCTTTTACCGACGAGAAACTGTAGTATGCAGCCTATAAAGGGCAGTATTGCCTTCATGTATGAGATATAAAGATGCTACAGAAAGTCACGACTGATAATAACGCATTGATGTCGGTGAGATTTTGTACATGAAACCACTTCGTGGCCAATAAAATGCGGCACTAGCCCATAGACTTGAGGGTAAACCAATGAGGCGCTCTGCGCGGTCGAGATGCTGAGGCCTCGACCACGCAGGTACGTCGGTGTAAGGCTTCATGCTTTTCCGCACCATGCGGGTGCCTCGAGGCGTGCTTCTGCTGACATTCAGATGAACATGTCGCCAGCATATACGGAAAGGCTGACTTGCTCTTCGTGAACGAAAGGTTCAGCAAAGTTGGACTGGAAACAACACACTGCGGATGTAGTGATCAGCGGTTCAGCCATTCGCACTCATCACTTACATTCATGGGGCTGTAAATGATCTATGTAATCAATTACAATTTTTAACGAATTAACTGCATTCGGTACTGTTCTTTACAGCGTGCACAAATCTGGGTGAAATTAAGTAAACAAGTTATTGTTAGAAAGCGAATACGTTTTGTGTGAATGATGCGTTGAACTTTTCGCATTCTATTGATACAAGTGAGATCGGCCTTAATTAGGCAGCTTATACGCTTATACGCAATCATGAATAGGCATCACTTTTCCAATTTTGCAACCAATTGACAGTGATGAGGTGTTATGTGATAGTGCGAAAATGCATTCCAGAATATTCGATGCGTATTATTTAGTGCTTATAGGAAATTCAGAGCTAATTTTGTCGTCAGAACAAAAAAGAGACTTCTATCTTACTCACTGTAGCGCGGATAGCAATACAGTCACACACGAGAGGATAAATAGGAGAATGGACGCCTCAAGCTGCTCTATTCTTAGGCAGAGGGCTTTCACCGCTACAACACACACATACTAGCTACACACGCATGTTCCTCGCCCATGCCCAAACGCGCAAATATGTAGTACATAAGCTATCGACTGTAGATATGTCACAGCAAGTTCTACAGAATGCTCGCAACTGGCCAGTGGTGTCTTAATTATTAAGCTTAAAATAGTACATGCGCCATTTTAATTCCCAAACATACAAAATTGACCGCGATGGTAGTGCTATGTCTACTTATACTTATCTAAGAAGAGAGCCGCAGCTTGCTACCTTCTTGCTACACAATCGATTTATTCTTGGCCCTAGAGAAAATATATTGTGACTGTGGTGCCGGAGAAGTGGCAGCGGATTAGTCAAGTCTTGTTGGCAAAGTAACAGTTACGCTACCGATGGCAAAAAGATAAAAGATTTCGCGCCCTACATCTGCTCAAAGCACTGCGGATCAAATAGATGCAGTTGTAGCAGGATGCAGATGGGTTACGGAGGAGTGAACTCTGTTTCACATGATGCGATTTTCGTCGCACCGGAAGTGCGATTTCTGTGGTTTGCGAGGAAAATCGCAGTCGCAGTGCCGACCCCCCGATTTTCGGCTGCAACCAACCGGTTGGTCGCACAGGCGCACCGTCGCAGCGATCGATTTTGCGCGGAGAGCTATTTCGCCAGTTTGTTTTGGGAAATGGGGTCTCGCTGAACAAGTGCAATGCGTGGAGACGTGGATTACCTAATTCAGTACGTACGCGAAGGGAGAATAAAAAAACTTGTACCGCAGATTCCATTCTGCCATTTTTACGCGTTCGGCGACACGCTACGCATCAGATGAAGTGCATTTTCACGTTTGCTTCGTACGCCTTTGCGAGTTGCCACGAGACGACATGGCCTTTTGGGGTCTTCATAATTTTCTTTTATTGAATACCATACCAAAAATGGCCGCGTACGGAGCAGTTTAAATCATTTCAATCTCGACAAGGGCAAATGACAAGACAGTAAAGTACCCGATGTTTCAACGTTGTGCTGAACGCAGTACAGTTCAGTTGCATTTTCTTGTCGGTTTTCAGACGTGAATTTCGCGATGCATCTTGAAAGGCTATCTTACCTCACTTATTAAATTTGACACAACAATAGTCTACGCTATCGTAATGAATTTGCTATGATAGCCCTAAATCGGTGGCTTGAATAAACGGCGTCATTAACTTGTTTTCGAATATTACATGCACATTGAGCTGCACCTCTTCTCTGGAGAATTTTTTTTCTTGTACAGAAACCAATAAACATTGAATCTGTTGCGGACTTTGTGTCCTTACTGCGCCTGTATTAACATTTGCGTTGAAAGGTAATTAACTCTACAGCTAGCAAATCAAGTAAATTGACAACGTACCCTACAGAGCCATCCAGATATTCAAGGACACAAGCGGGCTTATAAGCCTGCCATAAGAACTGAAAACTGGACGAGCTGGTGTGTATTCATTGTTAACTAAAGTGCAAAAGATAGACAACGGACAAGAACGAAGCGCTCTGTGTGTTCACTTCGTTCTTGCCCATCGTATTTTTGTTGCACTATAGTTAATGAATTCATGAGGCTGCACAAGGGAAGGATACCTCCAAATCCCGATTTCACATCCAAATCCATGGGTGCGCATGCGCACACATGAACACAAATGTTGCAAGGGTGCATAGCATGGAGCAGTATCAACAGGATGGCACTAAAGATGTATGAGGACTAACTTTCAACTAAGGTTCATTGTAAAAATGTGGCGAGTTATACAAACTACCAGAAAAAGAAAGATATCTTTGAAGGACACAAAAATTGGTGCTAGATGCAGCCAAACATAAATAAAAATGCTACAGAAAGTAAATACAGAAAAATTTCAAGTGAAGAAAAATACATTAGAATTGTCACTCCTGCATGCCAGCACCTTTCAAGAAACACTCTTCTTATTCAAATCGAAAGACTGACAGCTTGCTTATGCAAACACACACTTCCAATTCCATGCCATTGGAAAAAGAAAATAGTTTCTGCGCACTTGGTGATCATAATGTTTTTACCCTGGACTTGTATATATATATATATATATATATATGTGTGTGTATTTTCTCCCTTTCCCATTTTTATGTTTGGTCTAATCAAGCACTAGTTCTTATCAGGTCTTCTTGCTGTACTCCTTTCTGGTAACCTTTATAAATCATTGCATTTTCAGAATAAAATGTTAATTAGAAGTTATCGTACCCTGTTCCTACTGCTTCACACTATACATTCTGGCTACATTGGCTTAATAATAGATTTTATAAGGTACACCGAATCAACATAGGGGCCAATAAAGTGACTTACTGCAGGGTAAAAAAATAAGGAACAGCCTGGCTGCAAACAGTACCAGAGAACACATAGGGCGAACAAGAAAACTGGGATTATCTAATAACCAAAAGTTCCATGTGCGCGCCGAGTAAATGCTGGCTGGCAAGCAATAAACCGAACCTACACAAGAAAGAGAAGCAAAAATTATTGTGTGTTTCCTGACAGGAAATGCATCCAATTTCTAACTGAGGCCATACTGACAAGATTGACAAGCAGGGGTGGCAGAAATTTAAGTGGGCGGATGACATTAAGAAGTTTGCAGGGACAACATGATCAGAATTAGCACGTGACCGGGGTAGCTGGAGCAGTACGGGAGAGGCCTTCGCCCTGCAGGGGGCGTATCCAGGCTGATGATGATTATAATTATGAGGATGATGATGAATATCAGTAGCCCCATATGTCACAGAAAGCACATAGCCTGAATTCGAAGCAGCGAGCCATGCACTTAATATTTTGGAACCGCTTAGCAGCTGTGCATGAAAACTGTCTCTAATTTCGTTCTGATACAATCCCTTACACCGTCACAGTAGTGCGAAAATGTGAAGCTAGCTAACAAGTTATTTGCAAGGAGGCATTGTTCGTCTGTACAATGCAGTCATGCCAGTTACCATAACAATGATATCAGAAAAGAAACAGCAGCCAGAAATGAAACATGCAAGCCTACAGATGACTATTGTGCTGAGCAACAGTTGCCTGGCTATCCTGGTATCCCATTACCAGCCAAATATCCAACAAACATTACAACATAAACAGCGTATAAAAAAATAAGAACGTCCTTCTAACGCCTTTGCGCCCTTTTCGACATTATAGTGGTATCGATAGAAGCCCGCGTGAGCAAATAGGAAAAATCACGTACAGGCACCATTGGATACTCTTGTATCCAGTCTGGGCATGGAACATATACCACGCATAACTACTGCCATTCACCAAAATGAGTTTCTGCTATCACAGTTACATCTTAACAACGTCACAATCGCATCGAAAAATGTATTTGCCTAAAAGTTAAGTGCTCAGCAGGCCGCATAGACAACTGAATTGCCTGTGATGCCTAGTTTGTCATTTGAGTGTCTGTTATAGTTCGAGGTTTCATCACAAACTGATCTAGCCACTGCGCGAGTCAGCTGTTTACGCACTAACATGTTTGGATGGCCATGTAATGCTTGTGTTTCATGTGCGACAGCAGGCCACCATGTTTGCACTTTCTTGCTCATTGTACAGATGTGTCCGCTGTTAAAAGGAACACTTCAGTAAAGAGCCTGTCCGTATACTCCTATACCGCAAGAGTACAATCGCCTACGTTTGGAGCGGATAACTTGTAGATGGTAGCTCTCACTTCTTCCGACACACCTTTGCAGTGCGCTGACATTGCTTTCCAGTCACTTGGAACTAGTACGCCAGGCAGATGTATCCAAACTTTCTCGGAATACTTTCTCTGATTGCGCATGCAACTCTTTTTCTAGTTTATATATCTAGTTAACTGTGACACTGGCATTACGTAGCATAACATCAGACCGCAGTTGATTACTCGGCTGCATTCTTACTGAGAGAGAAAAAAGGTAGGTGCTTATGCGGGGCGTTCCAGTTCACGTGGACCAAGTTAAAAAAAAAAGACTCAGGAGCTCTAGAAAAATCGCACCGACTGCATACTAGCCGTGGTTGTGGCTACTTACAGCCACTATTTTTTCATCAGGAAGTAATAAATAATTGCTTTAAATTAGAGAGCTATTTATTGATGCTTGAATCGCAAACATCCCAATTCCCATGTAGTAGGGCACCTTCAATAGCCTCTGGATCAAGCGCTTAGTTTGTGCTGACTTGTGCCTGCTTGTTCTTCTCCAAGAAAAAAACCAAAGCATCCGAAATGCGCGAAGTATGAAATAGATTCGCGCTCGCGAGCCGCTACTCAAGCGCCTCTAAGCAGCCTTTGAAATACAGTAAACTCTCAGTTGTACGAACGTTGGTTTATCGAATATTTCAGAATAACGAACTTTTTGTAAATCCCCCGAAGTTTTCTTATACATTCTATGCAAAAATGTTTCACTTAAACGAATTTCGGAACAGTCAATATTTCTGTTTAACGAACTCGCTCTGAGGACCAAGGCTTGCACTGCACTGCACTGCAGGCGCAACCGATGCCCGCCCTCATCAAACCCCCACTCCTGCGGCAATGTAACGTCACCGGCGCTACAGCGCCGCTGGGCCAAAGCGGCGGCGGGGAAAAAGAACGGCAACGAGGCATGGCCTACGAGATCACCCGCACAAGACGAGCAAGCATGTAAACTCGGAGGCCATGAACAAAGTACCATCGCTAGCGCTTACAACGCCGCCAGAGCAAAGCGGCGATGTGTTACACCACAAAACACGTCGTGTGTGTGTTTTTTTCCGACCGGGTAGTCGTGGCATGGTGGTCGTCTCTTTCTTCCCAGTCTCTTCGGTTCCGCGTGTGCTCACGAACGACCCACGTGGTGTGTTTTTTATTGATATGTAAAAACTCCATTTCAAACATTTCTAACACTATGGATGCCATGTCTTTTGCTCCAGGAATTCCACATCAAACTTTTGACTCTGTATGCCATGTCTTACGTTGGTCTAGTGAATATTCAGTTTAGTGAACTTTCAGTTAAGTGAACTATTTCCTTCGGTTCCTCGAAGTTCACTCAAGTGAGAGTTCACTGTACATAGGGCTACAATCACTTATCGCCGCATCACACCAGGCTTCCTCATGTAGGATGACTCGAGATGTATCGCGACCTAACTAGCGTGCTGCAATAAGCTTCAGCATCTGCGGACGCAAGAATGTTGTGCTCGATTATGAGGCACCCGGGATAGTTTGAACCTTAGCGTATCATGAAACAAAGCTACAAAGAAAATTCAACGAGAAGAAAGGGGGTTAACCGAGGGGCCCGATTTTTATTAGTCATATCATAAGAAGCCAACAAACACTAACACCAAGGACAACATAGGGGAAATTACTTGTGCTTAATCAATGAAATAAAGAGAGGATAAATTAATGGAAATTAAAGTGGATGAAAAAACAACTTGCCGCAGGTGGGAACCGAACCCACAACCTTCGCATTTCGCGTGCGATGCTCTACAAATTGAGCTACCGCGGCGCCGTTCTCCCATCAACTTTCTTGGGTATTTATGTGTTCTAGTAGAACCCTGGGAGTGTTAGCCAGTGCCACCACTCACAGACCGTGGCGGCGGACGTGAAACGTCTTTTTTGCCGCAGGCGTCACCAGAACGTGATCTTTTTAGGGAGAAGGCAACTGGCCAATAAACCCACATATGGTACCTGAAGGCATCAATGTTGCCGGATTCGAGACCCTCGTTATGTAATAACGAGAAGAAAGGGGGTTAACTGAGGGGCCCGATTTTTATTAGTCATATCATAAGAAGCCAACAAACACTAACACCAAGGACAACATAGGGGAAATTACTTGTGCTTCATAAATGAAATAAAGAAAGGATAAATTAATGGAAATTAAAGTGGATGAAAAAAGGGTTTCTACTAGAACACATAAATACCCAAGAAAGCTGATGGGAAAACGGCGCCACGGTAGCTCAATTGGTAGAGCATCGCACGCGAAATGCGAAGGTTGTGGGTTCGGTTTCCACCTGCGGCAAGTTGTTTTTCCATCCGCTTTAATTTCCATTAATTTATCCTTTCTTTATTTCATTTAAGAAGCACAAGTAATTTCCCCTATGTTGTCCTTGGTGTTAGTGTTTGTTGGCTTCTTAAAGAAAATTCAACTAATCTTAAAAAAACAACAGTGCTCAAAAGAGCACAAAAAAGGTAGAAGGCAGCTCTAGGAAGAACTGAAAAGAGCTACTCAGGAGTTCATTTCAATAAAACATTAACCGAAAGCACGTAAGACCGTCTCAGCCGCCCACAAACAAACATACAAAGGTTGAGTTGGACTAGCCATTTACCCTTTCTTTGTCTTGAACTCCCGAAAGAAAACACCCCGGAACTCCGGAAAAGAGTGAAAAAAAGCAGTTTTTTGCCTGTTTCTATCTTTGTAGCAATCTTTTTTTTTATTAAGGATGGGGTGACATCGGGCAGGCGCGTTACTAGCCACGTTTTACACCAGCTTTGAGCGGCTATTTTCAACTGCCACTTATAGTACGTGCCGAAACAGGTCATCGTGTGAAGCAATACAGTACTTCCTCCTTAACAGCACTTGTGTTGTCGCAGCTTTGACCAACGACGTCGGAATATCGCGGCAGACTCTTCTTATTTTTGTCTAAGTCGTCCGGTGTGGTAGTTTCGTTGCTATACACAAGATCTTTCACGTAGCCCCACAAGAAGAAGTCCAGCGTTGTCATGTCTGGTGACCTTGCAGGCCAGGGTACCAGTCCGTGACGGCCAATCCGCTGTTCAGGAAAATGCTTGTTGAGCCGTGCTGGAGACTGACAAGGCGGGGTATGCGGTCTCTTGTCCCTGTTTGCGGACTATCTAGAAGGTTCCATATCCCTACACTGTTCCGTAACTTCTGCGCAACAATCTGCCTTCCTCATATCGCATACGCGTAGGTCGTCTGGAATGGCATTTCTATATCCAACAGTGACATTAAAGATCGTGTCTAGAAAAAACTTTCTAAGCAAGCACCATCATGCTTTGGTTACAGATAGCAGGGTAAAGAAAAATTGCTGGAGTGGAAGTCGCCTACGCCCGCCTAGGGGCTCAGGTGAAGCTGACGGCGTCCATGTTGCGGGGGGCAAGAAGCGGCCTGCGACGAGCGGTTTTTAATTGCTTAACAGAGTTCTAATGCTACACTGTGGTCTAAGTAGCGAGCCATATTGGAGGTCTCCGCATCGCAGATGTCTGAGTAATAAGGCATATTTCAATTTTATCGGCATCAATATGCAGCTGCCTCAAAGTAGAAAAAAAGATTCGCACTATAATCAGTCTTTATTTACCTTCTTTAATACAGTGTAGAAGTTGACCAATCATGAAAGCTGTCCCAACAAAAATCAATTAAAAACTGAAAATGCAGCATGAAAAATAGCAGCATTGGCTTCGAGCTCTACCACTGGAAAAGCTGGTGCCACCGTCGCCGTGACGTGCTATTAGGGATCGCGTGGACATAGCGGCCGCATCGGCTGCTTCGGGAGCGCCGAAGCGAGCTGAAAACGAGAGTGTAAGTACCCTCGTACGCTGCGGTCCTAATTTAGTGGCGAGATTTTCCCGTTTCGAGTGTCTCCATTACAACGCTTGAAAGCACTACAATAGGTAGTGGCTGCCTTTGGAGGCGCGCAACATGGTAGGCTACTGCGCCGTGCCGCAGTGCCCGACGTACGCAACGGAGCCCGGTGTCAGCCTTATTCCCACGTAGCCGCAGGACAAGAAGCTTCGTGAAGCTTGGCTCGCGAAACATAAAACCGGCAAACCGTCTTCGGCTACAACTCGGGTATGCAGCAAGCACAGACGCGAGGAAGGTTTCTGCTACGGCGCCGGGTCTGCGATGTTCGGAAAATGCGCACTGAGACGCTCGCCCGAGTCCGCTGCCCGACTAACGTCATGACGGTTTGGTCTATGAGCTTGTCGATGCTACAGATATTCGCAAGTTCAATGGAGTGGAAAGGGACCGGTAAGAAGCACACTAAAAAAAAAAACATGGCATATAGTCATGTCTGTATTATTAAAAAAATTATGGGGTTTAACGTGCCAAAACTACTTTCTGATTATGAGGCAGACCGTAGTGGAGGACTCCGGGAATTTCGACCACCTGGGGTTCTTTAACGTGCACCTAAATCTAAGTACACGGGTGTTTTCGCATTTCGCCCCCATCGAAATGCGGCCGCCACGGCCGGGATTCGATCCCGCGACCTCGTGCTCAGCAGCCCAACACCATAGCCACTGAGATGTCTGTATTATGAATGAATACACTGGATTAAAGAAAAGAAGCAGCGGGATATCGAAAGCTGAGAACACTGATAAACATGCAGTGCGACGCAACTTGAGAAATAATATTGAAACGTCCAAGAATTTAGAACAAAAACATTCAATTGCCGCGACGGCACATCACACTGCCCGTACCCGTCGAAGTCTCTACAATGAAATTATTTTTGAACCGCTCTGATAGCACCCACGCAAAAATGGTTGCTTGTATACTGTCAAATGCTCATATTCTGCGGCCTAAAGCTCATGGCACGGTGCGAAAACGCGCACGCGGCGAAAGCGAAATAGTGCGCGGACAATCATGCAGACACGCAGTCGGTCGCTGCGAATCTGTGCGATCAC
The DNA here is from genome assembly GCF_023375885.2 of Dermacentor andersoni. Classification (NCBI taxonomy): domain Eukaryota; kingdom Metazoa; phylum Arthropoda; class Arachnida; order Ixodida; family Ixodidae; genus Dermacentor; species Dermacentor andersoni. The sequence goes on from NC_092818.1 coordinate 56,141,579, forward strand.
TCCATTGAGGCTTCATTTTATAACGCTCCATTTAGTTATACAAACACTATAAGAGCATATTTCACATAGTTTGCTCTCAGCGTTTACCTACCTTTCGCGCATGAAGCCGGTTCGGGAGACTCCATCGCGGCGACCTCGCGCAGTGGCGTTCACTGTACGTATTCGGTAAAGAGATAGCGTCTGTAAACGATTCTGTGCTTTCAGTTAGCCCAAGATTATTATCTAAACTGTAAAAAACTTCTCTCGTTTCGAAAGTACTTACAGAAATGTGCGGGAGAGCTTGCGAGTGGTGTTTTCAGTGAGCGCTGACAGCAAAACCTATGAGGAGCGCGCCGCGTGATCCCTCATACTACGCCAGCGAGGAGCTTCCAATAGATGGCGACTTCGTAACTCCTCGCCGCCAATATCCAATAAACAGAAGTATTCATTATCACCTTCATTATCATCAGGTGTGCCCAGTGCTTTAGCACCCTGATTGCATGGAGGATCTCGGAACTTCTGTGGCGACCGCTTGCTTTTAGCGTGAAATATAAAATTTATGTTTATTCTAGAGCAAGGCGGTGCTAACCTGCAACTTTACTCACATGACAATAATAACGTTAACATGCGAACTGCTTGTACGTCAGCTATCAGAAAAACACCCGAGCGCGCTCCCACATTTTGCGATCCGCCCAGTACCGCGCACGTCAAGCTACGACAAACCGAAATGCATGGGCGGCGGCGACTGGCGTGCTTTCGCCCTCGGCAAGATGGCGACGCGGCGGCTTCACTTGACGGCCGCTCCCTCCACTCCAGCAGTATTTTTTTGAGCTCGTTGGGTAACACGGACAGTCGACCTTATTCTAACAATATTGGTACATTCTCTTTGTCCTCACTTCGACGTCGACGTAATCGCGCTGACCTATTCTTTCGTTTTCAACTTCTTCACGTCACCCCCATATCTTCAGCTGTGCCACGTTTCGTATTTCGCGCAAGATCTACAGAGAACATAAACATAACGTTGTCCTGCGTGTCATGTGAGGTTAGCCAATCAGTCGGGAAAGACAATGCCTTCATATTCAAAGAAGATCCCAGCTAACGGTAAAAGGTTATGGGGTTTTACGTGCCAAAACCACGATTTAATTATGAGGCACGCCGTAGCGGGGGACACCGGATTAATTTCGACCACCGTTCTTTAACGTGCACCTAAATCTAAGTACATGGCTCTTTTTGGATCTCGCCCCCATCGAAGTGCGGCCGCCATGGCCGGGATTCGATCCCGCGACCTCGTCCTTAGCAGCCCAACATCAAAGCTACTGAGCAACCACGGCGTGTCCCAACTAACGTTAGCCAAGCTCTTAAATATCTTTCAGGAAAAGCAAATGTGTTCAAAGAACCGGTTTAATTTACACGCTACCTTTATATAAAGCCAATGTCTGTAGAGCAGTGGTGCATTGTTTTCTGACTCTTCAACTTTTACATACTATTTTGTACAGCAAAGAATGCGTAGTTTCATAGATAATGAGCCTTTTTTGTCAAATTGCGGTAAAAAAAAAATGTGTGGCCACCTTGCTCAGCTAAACTGCGACAGGCGAAAGCCTACCTATGACTGCTGTTGTCTGAACTGCTCTGCGAACGGACGTCGCCATGGCCGCGAGCATGGGATGCAATCACAGCCATATGGCTGCAAGGTTTGTCGCCTATGTGCGGCCACTCACACGCGCCCACTCGCGCAGCGCTACTGGCATGGCGCCTCCTCTCCTTGCTCCCCTCGCAGGTCATCACCGCTTTCCTGCGTCCACTACACACTGCGCCTGGAACCTTGAGCCACTAAAGGCTTACACCTTAATATTCTGAAACACACTGCCCTTGCGTTTGCGTCGTACAAAGGCGACAGGGATTCACAGTTTGCATGATCCAACAGCGACACAGCTGTGGCCTTTTACTGTGCTGTGGAAAATATAGGCTGCATAAACCACATCTTAGCGTTCTAAGCTTTCAAAGAAAGTATTTGTAGGAAAAACGTCTTGATGACTGCCGGTCATGCGGACAAAATGAATATCAAGTTTTGCCGATAGGTTCCCCGAAATATCTACTGGAAAACATTTCAGGTTTCGAGTGTTAAATCCAGATATAGGCTGCGTGAAGCCGAGTCATAGTGTGCTTCTTCACAGATGAGTGCTTCTGAAAAAAGGTTAAAGGAAAGATAAACTTATGCAGTACTTCTGCCGATAGGAAATAGGCGATAAGGCGAGTTTCGTTAAAAAAAATAAACCATTTTTTTTTGTTGCACCCTCGAGCAACATTTTTATACAGTAGTTTTTTTCCTCAGACCTTAAAGCCCTAGGTAAATGCACAAAATATTTTGGTTCATGCGAGAACCCGATAACGCTCGCGTCAAAGTTTTTTAAGGGCAGCAAGCTTTTCTCCGAAAACAAAGAAAAGCTAATTGCGAGAGGCATTCTGCTTTTTAGACGCTCTATTAACGTTTCTTGCTCAGCCTATGGCAAATCTTTCATTGATTCAAAGCATTTTTTTTTCTAAATTTCTATCCACAATGTTTTAACAAAGTGACAGTGACAAGAACTTTATTAAGTGTCCTGAGGAACTCGATTGGGAGACCGAAGGCTCCCCGATCAAGTTGTTGGCTCCGCCCACGACGGGACAGGGAGGTGGTGACTCTCCGCGACGTCGCGGGCCCTCTGGACGGCCTGTAGTTGGTTTGTGAAATCCGAGCTCTTCAGCAAGGCGTCCCACTTGGACTTGTTATGAAAGTCGGAGCCCGCGTTGTACGGGCACAGCCAGAGCATGTGGTCGAAGGAGCAGCACGCGTGACCGCATTTGGAGCACGATTGCGGAAACAAAAGCAGATTTATTTTTTCGCCAAATGCTTCGCTTGCCTGTGAGTCAGTACAGAATATCTTTTCCTTATTTACATCCTATTGACCCATCTTGCAAGTGGACAGACGCCAACAGAAGAAGCAGCAAAAGAAAAATACGACATCGTGGCGAAGCTACATACATTAATCGCAATGAAATACGCCATAAAATATGTCGTTAACACCTAGCAACAATGAAAGCAAACCTTAAAATATTTTTCGTCAATTGTGAAAAAACAGGAAGGCCATGGGAAAAGATGTTTACACAAGCCCGTCGAAGAAACGATAACGAAAACATACTTCTGGTTGCGTTTGTAATTTCACGGCACAGCAATTTATTCTGGGGATTGCTAAATGCAATGAGAGACAGCGAAAAAAATAAGACGTTTGGGTGATTTTCAATTCGTATTCTGCGAACATCAGTTATCGGCTAGGAATGAGGGGAACGTTTTCATGGAGTTCTGTGTTAATTTAGTTAAACGCATTGACGGGCTAGTTGGTTTTAATCGATGATAGAATGTGAAAGCGCGACTGAACAAGGACGTACAAAGAAGCAGACACACAAAGACAACACTTTCAACGTGCGTCTATTTCTTTCTACGTTCTCGTTGAGTCATGCTTACACATTCTATCATTTATAATTTTATTAGTAAGCGAATATTTACAAGTTTATACGGCCAATAAAACTACTATCCACACTTCGTACTGCTATCTACTAATTTGCTATCGCAATCTATGCATCGCCTTTGGAACAGAACGGCGATTTTTATTTTTAAGGTCAATGCGTGAGCATGCATTTGGGTACCAGCTCGGAATGAAAAGTAATGTTTTCTTCGATTCGACTAGAAAAAAGCAAATTTTAATTCGAATAGAGCATTGACCATGATATGTATAGATGTTAGGTGTGTTAATAGCGCGAACAACCACGATCATTGGAATCTTCGATCACACGGGATGTAAAGAGGTGTAAAATCTTGAAGTAAATGGTACGTATCAGAAGAAAATTACGACTATTCAAAATTGATTGCAGGCCCACCGCTGTTTTTACATGTGAGCGTTTTATGAAGAAAAATCGGCTTTCGGAGCTCTTTTTTGCAACTCTTTAAAATTACATTGACTGCTGTAGTCCTCTTTCTCTAAGTCAGCTAGAAGCAACTCAGAGACATCTCTGCAAGAAGGCTAGGCTCTGCCTTTGTTTCCTTGGGAACGCCGATCAATTCTGCGGCGCATGCACGCCTGAATTTGTATATATCAAAAATAAAATACCACTTTGTTCGTGCGAGAAGGCTTTGGAAATGTTTGCTGATTGCATGTGTCTAGAGTGCATTGTAATAATGGGCGTACCTTACGGGACCAACGAAAAAAGACAATGAAAGCTATAAAAACAAAACAAAAATTCAATATCAGTGTCAGTACCAGTCACACCACACGTGTCAATGCAAGTAAAAAGACAAAAGATGAGTAGTGGAGGGGACGTACGTCAACACTTCTGCATCATGACTGCTTCACACAAATGTCGCCTCAGTAAGGTGGCAAATCTGCACCTCGATGTGGTAACAATGGTATCATCTAAGTTGTTCCACTAACATATTGTGTTGAAAAAGATTGCTGGTTCTCTCGTAAGCTAGACTAGATGTAAGCATGAATGGGCAACCGGCAATGCAGTTTTTCTAGAGATGATACCAGCCGCAATCTTGAAAACTATGTAGTGCATGTTCGCAACGGCACACCACACCACTCCGCACCGTATCATGCCATACTGTGCACTGGTCCATATAAACGCTGCCACGCTTGAAGAAAACTAGCTGAAGCCGGCACGACAGGCAGCCAAAGATGCCAGGGAAACAGAGTACACTTGCCCAGCTAGAAGTAAATCTGCTGAAGGAGATGCCCGGTAGCGTGGCGCCATCACTCGGGGCGACTCAAAACCCACGCCGTGGAAATCATGGACAGCAGGCGTTCAACACAGGCAAGCCTCTCTCAGCGCCAAAAGAAAACAATGAAGTGTATGGTGCCCTGCATCGGCTTTTTGAACGTCACTACTGTTAATGACAAATAAAACTTTAGCGCACTAGAAGTTACATATTGAGTGATAATGTGAACAAACATTACGAAGAACTTCAAAGCAATATGTTGTGTAACTTGTTTGGGCAGTAACTAGCGTATGCAATGCAGTCCTGTACAAAGAGTTGGGGTCATAGACCTCATTTTCTTAATTTTGGCCGTGAGTTCTGTGAGTTCCACGGGGTGGGTTTTGCGTAGCCTAGGGAAATGGCGCCATGCTGCGCGGCGTCTGCTTCAGCGGATTTTCTTTTAGTTGGGCATTATGCTCTCTCTCCTTGGCTTCTTTGGCGGCGTGTCGTGTCACCTTCAGCCGGTTTTCTTCTTCCAGCTGGGCAGCCTCCATATGGGCCAGTACACAGTATGGCGTGGTGCGGTGCGGTCTGGTGTGGTGGGGTGTGCTGTTGCGAAAATGCACTACAAACATTTCAAGATTGTGGCTGGTATCATGTCCAAGGAATCTGCTTTTCCGTTTGACATTTCATGCTTACATCTACTCTAGGTTTCGATGAAGCCAGGTATTATTTTTCCAAACTCAATATTTGAGCGGAACAACTTAGCTAATACTATTTTTACCGAGTCGAGTTAGAGGTTTGCCATCTTAGTGAGGCGACATTTGTATTAAACGAAGTCATGATGCACAAGTGTTGACGTACACCCTCTCCATTTCTCATCTTGCGTCATTTTACTTCCACTGACACGTGTCGTCTGACTGGTACTGACACTGATATTGAATTTACGTTTTGTTTTATAGCTGTCATTGTGTCTGTTTTCGTTTGTCTCCAAAGGTACCCCCGTTATGTTAATGCACTCTGCACGCACGCAATGATGATAAGAAATGAATAAGCAGATATAAACATGCAATCAAGCAACGGTTCCAAGAGCCTGCTCGCACGAAGAAAGTGTTGTTTTCGATCTTTACAAATTCAGACGAGCACGCACAGCAGAATTGATCGGCGTTCCCGAGTAAACACGGATGTAGCCTAGCACTTTTGTAGAGACGTCTCTGAGTTGCTTCTAGCTGACTTCGGAAAAGAGCACTATAGCAATCAATGTAATTTTATAAAGTTGCTAAACATGTTCCTAAAGCCGATGTTTCTGCATCGAACGCTTACATGTAAAAACAGCGAGAGGCAGGCAATCAATATTGAACAGTAGTAATATTCTACTACAACCTACAATATTTGTTATAGCTTTCACATATGTTAACCTCACGTGCGGTCAAAGAAACCGATGATCGTAGTTGTTCAGACTATTAACACGCTTAGCATATATAGGTCTTACCCTTAACGTATTATTCGCATTAAAATGGAGCTTTTTGTAGTTGAATGGACCAAAACATTATTGTGCCTTCTGACCTGGTACTCAAATACATGCTTAGACGTTGGTCTTAACAAATGTCGACAGGAGGTCGACACTAAATATTTCAAAAACTTTGGAAACACACGAATATATATATGCGGATATGTGGTCACAAGGCCCGTATGCGGAGCCAACTGCAACCGGTATCATCATCAGCAACAGTAGCAGCAGAAGCAGCGGCTGCCTGGCTACGCCCACTGCAGGGCAAAGGCTTTTCCCATACTTCTCAAACTACCCCGGTCATGTGCTAATTGTGGCCATGTTGTCCCTGCAAACTTCTTTATCTCATCCGTCCACCTAACTTTCTGCCACCCCCTTCTACGCTTCCATTCTCTTGGAATCCAGTCCGTAACCGTTAATGACAACCGGTTATATTCTCTCCTCATTACATGCCCTGCCGATGTCCATTTCTTTTTCTTGATTTATACTCAGATGTCAATAATTCGCGTTTGTTCCCTCACCCAATCTGCTCTTTTCTTATCCCTTAACGTTACACCCATCATTCCTCTTTCCATAGCTCGTTGCGTCGTCCTCAATTTAAGTAGAACCCTTTTCGTAAGCCTCCAGGTTTCTGCCCCGTACGTGAGTGCTGTTAAGACACAGCTATTATGCACTTTTCTCTTGAGCGATAATGGCAACCTGCTGTTCGTGATCTGAGAATGCCTGCCAAATGCACCCCAGCCCATTCTTATTCTTCTGATTATTTCTGTGTCATGATCCGGATCCGCCGTCGCTACCTGCCCTATTGAATTGAATAGAAGAAGACAACATTTGGTTTATCCACATAAAACTAGAGAGGTTGAAGAAGTAAGTATTGTGATGGAAAAATGTTCTGGAGGTTAATTTCAACGTATCTTTTCAACAACAAACAAGAAACAGTAACACGAGAGGGAAGCGCCTTTCCTTTCATGAGGTTGTAAAGTTTGGAGCCTCCAGTGAAAAAGCACGGTGGTCGATTTGTCCCTGGTGTTTTCGCGGTTTACTCTCACGCAATCAACTGAGTGCCCCAATCGCTAAAAAGAGCAGCACGCTGTATTCTGAAGCAGGAGCATTAGCATTTTCATTTCCCTCATTCGATAGCTCTCCTGTTTATCTTTCGTCTCATACTGCACTTGGCATGTAAATATGTAAAATAAGCGCAATTTAAATTTCCTCCTTGAGTATCAGCCCTACAGGGACCTGCATATGAAACTCTTGCTGGAAGATCATTATAAGTTTCTGGACACCGTCGTGGTGGCGTGTTCTACTCGGTGTCACGAAGCAACCTTCAAGATTAAGAATTCCCAACAACGTAGAGACGATGGCAAAACGCTTTGAGCTTCTGAGGGTAAAAGATGAGGGTGGAGGTGGAGATAAAGAGCAGGTGGATAAACACAACGAAGAAGCACGTGAGGACGAAGACGCCAGAAAGGTAAAATCTGTGATATAGCTTCCATACAACAGTTGAACATGTCTTGAGAAAAATCAGCCTATTTTGTGCGCTTTATAGGCTTTAGAGCTTGTTTTATAATATCAAAACCTACTTTGTTGCTGCTTTCTGGAAAATAATTCTCACATGATTGGCAACGCCTGTTTGCACATGTAATTTAGGAAGACAGTTCGGCTAGGTCGTGTTTATGCAGTTCATATAACAGTTACTAGCGCGAACAATTCTAACGGAAAAAGACAAGCAGATCCCCCGCACTGTGGGGATCAATGAAAACGAAGCTTTATCGGCTGTGTGCGTTCATTGACGTTATTTGGCAGTGATATATTGACGGCGTAATGCAGACGTGACGGGATCTGAAATGTTACCTTGCCTGCTCCGCTAGTGTTTGTTGTTCAGCAACATTTTATTTATTACATAGCATTTTATTGGCGCAAGGGCATCTAAGGCCAAAGAACACCAGGACATATGTCTTGGTTTTTCATAATTGTGAGCATGAAGTAATTGTTTAATATTCACATGTGGACTTTTTCGGTTGAGTGTTTTCACCATCTAACATGTTATCGCTCAGCGCGGAACGCACCTGCATGTATCGGAAGTTTCTGGAATTTTATCGATTGTTCTATCGGCTGTATGTTGTCAGCGAACCTTGTGTAATCTGACTGGATGTATGCGCAACGCGAATAGTGTAGAACTTTCTGGTAGACACGCGGGCACCTGCGAATACTTTGGAACATTCGATGACTTGGACATAACAGTGGACGCGCTTGACCGGCAGATTGGCGACGATCGCCAACTGTGCACGCTGGTATCGTTGCTCTTTGAGTGTAGCCTGCTTTTGAGAGAGGAGTTTCGTCCAATAAAATGCTAGTTTCGTCAATCACAATTTTGCTGCCTTCTTCACTGTCACTACTAAGTGACAATATAGAGACTGCATAGAGGCATCCACCTAAATTAGATCTGCATGTAAAATTGCGTCAGCTCTAAAATAAATGCTAAAATAATTATATGGCCTAAAGTGAATTGGCTATAGGCATACATGTCAAATTATTGTAGATAGTCCGAGTCCCTAACTGTACAATTCTCGCTTGCGCAAGAATTGCGAGGGCTCAGACAAAGTTTTGTGCATCAGATTGTATCTGAACTGTGACGTAGAACTTGATGGTTAGAATTAAATGACACAAGTTCTAGAAAAATTTGGCGTGTGCAACGTAATTAAGCCGTCTTTTCTAGATAAGAAGTGTATCCTCTGATAAGAACGACAAGGAAGGGGGGTATATGGTGTGAGTAAAGTGCCATAAAGTGAGCCACTCATTCTGGGTAAAGTTTTGGATATTCAATGAGGCCATGCAGAACGCTTAGATTCTCTCCGCAGTGTGCACATATCGGTGGATCTGTTGCAGTCAACAAGTATTTATGGGTGCCACAAGTGTGTCCTATTGTGAGTTGTGCGAGGGTGACTTTGGTCTGTCTATCAAGCTTCAATGGGAAAGGTTTGGTTAAATGGGGTTCATGAAGATGCAGATGATTTTTAACTTCTTTGTCCCATTCACTTTGCCAGTGGGGACGGAGTACCTCGTGTTAAACAAGTTTCATTACCACACGAGCAGTGGTGTAGCCAGACATTTTGATCGGGGAAGGGGGGGTATCGTTGTAGATCGGCCTCGTCATTGAATTGTACGAGGGATCAAACACATGAATAATAACTGCATTGCCATGCTGATGCTGCATCTGATGCTGCAAACGAATTCTTGAACAGTACGCAATGTCAAGACAAGTAGAATATGAATTTTTTCGATGCATATTATACACGTATGTAACAAAAATTGTCCCCAAAATAACTGATATCAATGCTTCCAGGCTTTATTGTCTATTTAATTAGTACTAATAATGTCACCCGAACTTTAGAACTATATCAGTTCGAAACCAGCAAAGCAGCACCTGCCGCTTATATAGAAAATGTAAAGGCCGTGAGATTATTGCGTATGCCAGGAAAATTATATCTCATATAGTATCCGTCGTTGGCCAGTCGATACCCTCTCATATTTGTATCGCCGGAAACGAATAGGCAGATGGACTCGCTTACTTCCTCTCGTGCTCACAAAGAATGTGACTGCCGCAAAATCTTGTGTGCGCTTCAGAACCCTCGTCAGTTGATTTGAAGAAACATAGTTAGGCAGCATCGAGACAAGCGAGTTACTATAGAATTCTTTCCATCTCGTGTGCGAGATGGAGGCTTGTTTTAGAGCTATTTTGCTCATGTTAAGGATAGGCCGTGTCCTGACGCCAGAACGTTTATGCCGGCAAGAACGAGTAGACACCCCGTCGTACACTTCTTGCGTTTCCGGCGAAACACTTGAGCACGTTATGTTAGAGTGCCCTGTTTTGCTTTCGCAGCGCAGGTAGCAATTGAAAGACTATTGCCTACTTGGCCTGCACTGTACTAATCTCGATCATTGCCTGTATCCCAGTGGCTATGCTTCTCGACGCGACCAGGCTCATCGAACCCTGCTTTCTTTCCTAGAAGAAACTGGTTTGGCTTCCCGCCTGTGAGACTTTGCAAGAGCCGAAACATTTTTCGCTAAATTTTTACACGCTTCTGTAATTTGTTCGACCGGTGTGTGCTTTTTTTTTTGTTCTGTTCCTGCATGTATTTAAACTTTCTACATGCTAACTTGATGCCTTGATTAGATTTCGTACTTGTGGCCTGTCAACTCGTCGTTTCTTATATATATATATATCCCTTCTCTATATATCTTCCACTTCCGTTTCTATACCCTCCTTCTTAAAGAGTAGACATTTCTCTGTGCCTCTCTCCGTACGAGTTGCCTGCCTGCTCCTTCTCTAGTTCCCTCTTTCTGTGTGTATGCGTTTTCATATAACAACAATAATAATAATAATAATAATAATAATAATAATAATAATAATAGTTTGTCTTCAAATATCGAGTACAAATAGAGAAAGCAGGTTCGCCTAAGCCATCACAGTGGCTTGTCACACGAAACCCGGTAGTCACAAACAGGACTCAGCCTCAAAGACTGACTTTTTTTCCATTTTTAAGGAATAAAATAAAAATGGCACAGCAACCTAAGGTAGAGAGCGATAAAGATCTAGGCAAAAAAAGACATCGCAAAAAAAACTACAAACACAAACAAGCGAAACAAAACAGCCAGAAAGCGAAGGCACGTTTCACAACTACAGGAATAATAAAATATATGACGCTTATAATTATTTCGTGTACAATTCCTTCAGATTTTTGCTAACATTGCGTATAGACTCACAGGAAGAAATTTCAGAAGGAATAGCATTGAATATGTCTGGAGCATAAAAGGCTGCAGTATATCTGCCAAATCTGGTACGTGTTTGAGGAACTGAAAAAACAGGTGCATGGCGTGAAGGACGGCAATACACAGTGGAGACTTTAAAGGTATCCATCCAGAAATCTTTCAGTACCATTGTTTGAACAAACAGCGATCGCATGTTTGGCATTTTTATCTTGTGAAAAGGGTTAATCTTTTGTCCTCTGTATACGTCACAGTTAACGCCATTTAACAAACACTTGAGCAACCTATTCACAGGTTGACGCCAGGTACCAGAACAACGTACGAATGTTGTAATCCCATATCTGAGCCCACTGTAGGCTAACGAGTGAACCAAAAGTTTCCTGACAGACAAGGGTAAAAACACTTGGATGCGGTACAGTAAACAGATGATTTTACAAAGTTTGGCACATATGAAAGGTAAGTGAGTAGAAAAAAGAATATTAGAATAAAACCATATGCCCAAAAATTTACCAGAGTCCGAAAAATTTATTCCAGGGCAGGAACAATAAATACATCGAGAGCTGTGCAGATAGAGTGAAGGAGAAAGTAATACACTCTTGAGCGGGCTATGGAAGCAAACCAACTTTCATTTAGAATGATTGATGTCAATTACATTTGTACCAGACAAATCCATTAATTTTCCAACGTCATTTTGAAGCATTGAGAATGCGTCTGGAAAATTCACATGCGTGGCTAACAGTGCAGTATCGTCTGCATATTGAAATAACTTGCAGATGGATAGAACATTGCACGTGTCCTTAACGTATACATTAAATAGTAAGGCAGACAGTATGGAACCTTGTGGCACATGGGCCTTCAGAAAAACACGGGAACTGCAAATGTTTGAAGTGGAAAGAATCTGGGAGTGATCTGTAAGGAAATTGTGTAACAATTGAAAAAAAAAAACGTCCTCGACAACCTAAATTGTAGAGTTTCTCTAGCATAATCGAATGACATACCGTGTCAAAGGCTTTTGCCACATCTAAAAAAGTGCACAACATGCACGATTTTTTTCAAGTGAAGAAAATAAATGGTCACTCAATTCTTCTGATAAAGCCTGAGTACCCCTCTTTCAATAAAACCGTATTGACATTCCGAGAGCCTACCCCACCCTCCCCGCTTTGTTAATAAAACTCTTCCTTACTAAGAATATATGTTTTCTAGAAATTTTGCTAAACTAAGCAGGATAGAAATGGGGCAATAATTATGCACACACTTGGCATCACCACCTTTTAGAAGTGGTCGAACTACGGCCGTTTTTAACCGCGTAGGAATACTTCTGCTTTTAATTATCCTATTTAAGATTTCTAGAAAGACATTCTTCAGAACACCGAAATTCCTGTTAAGATCAAACATGCGTATTCTATCGATACCTGACCATTGATGCCAGCCGAAGCTCCCAAATAACGAGTAAAGGTCTTCTTCCTTTATAGTGGGAAGGAAAGCGGATTTAATTACCAAAGTAGTATTGCTACCAGTGTAACATGATTGCTTAGACACCCCAGAAAACTGAGCGAAAAAGTGGATAAAATTGTCAAGGACTGTTGATAAATCCGAATCAATGTGATTCTGAATATCTTTAGCCAAACTCGAAGGCAATCCTCTCACCTCGTTTGTCAGATACCACATTTTCCTAGAATTTTTAAGAGACGGATAAAAACAGGTTTCTGTTGTACGAACGTTTGGCTGCACGAATAAGGGCATTTACTTCATTTCGAGAAGTTTAAAATTATGTGCGCAAATTGCAATCACTAGGCGAACGTCTGCATCATTACCAAAGTAGGTCTTTTTCTATGATAGCGGATAATATTACGCTGTTCGTCCAGGGCTGGTTCAAGCGGCGTTGGGGGACGTAAACTGTCCTCTCACTGCATTTATTTATAATGTCCATCGAACGTGAAAATTCATTATATAGGTCGAACAACAACAACAACAACAACAACAACAACATCGTCATCATCATCATCATCATCAGCCTTACGGCCACTGCAGGGCAAAGGCCTCTCCCATTCTTCTCCAACAACACCGGTCATGTACTAATTGTGGCCATGTCGTCCCTGCAAACTTCTTAATCTCATCCGCCCACCTAACTTTCTGCCGCCCCCTGCTACGCTTCCCTTCCCTTGGAATCCAGTCCGTAACCCTTAATGACCATCGGTTATCTTCCCTCCTCGTTACATGTCCTTCCCCTGCCCATTTCTTTTTCTTGATTTATACTAAGATGTCATTATTTCGCGTTTGTTCCCTCACCCAATCTACTCTTTTCTTATCCCTTAACGTTACACCCATCATTCCTCTTTCCATAGCTCGTTGCGTCGTCCTCAATTTAAGTAGAACCCTTTTCGTAAGTCTCCAGGCTTCTGCCCCGTAGGTGAGTAGTGGTAAGACGCAGCTATTATACACTTTTCTCTTGAGCGATAATGGCAACCTGCTGTTCATGATCTGAGAATGCCTGCCAAATGCACCCCAGCCCATTCTTATTCTTCTGATTATTTCTGTCTCATGATCCGGATCCGCCGTCGCTACCTGCCCTATGCAGATGTATTCCCTTACCACTTCCAGTGCCTCGCTACCAATTGGAAATTGCTGTTCTCTTCCGAGACTGTTAAACATTACTTTAGTTTTCTGCAGATTAATTTTTAGACCCACTCTTCTACTTTGCCTCTCCAGGTCAGTGAGCATGCATTGCAATTGGTCCCCTGAGTTACTAAGAAGGCAATATCATCAGCGAATCGCAAGTTACTAAGGTATTCTCCATTAACTTTTATCCCCAATTCTTCCCAATCCAGGTCTCTGAATACCTCCTGTAAACACGCTGTGAATAGCATTGGAGAGATCGTATCTCCCTGCCTGACGCCTTCCTTTATTGAGATTTTGTTGCTTTCTTTCTCGAGGACTACGGTGACTGTGGAGCCGTTATAGATATCTTTCAGTATATTTACATACGGCTCGTCTACACCCTGATTCCGTAATGCCTCGATGAGTGCTGAGGTTTCGACAACAACAACAACAACAACAACAACAATAATAATAATAATAATAATAATAAAAATAATAATAATAATAATAATAATAATAATAGTCATGTTTATTGCCACAAAAAATACAAAACAACACAAACAGGCAGGTCTAAGCCTCAGCTGGCTTGTAGGACCGTGCCTAGGAATATGATAGACATGGCAAGAAAGAAATGCATAAATTGATGAAACATGTATAATAAAGAAACAAAACAAATGACAAAGAAATTGAATAGAACAAGACAACATTTGGTTTATCCACATAAAACTAGAGAGGTTGAGGAAGTAAGTATTGTGATTGAAAAATGTTCTGGAGGTTAATTTCAACATATCTGCTTTATATTTCTTTCAGCGTTCTTTTCGATGGCGCTTTAAAATTTTCGTCAGGAAATTTCTTACACATGTTGGGCGCATATGTACAGCGTCTGGCTGCACCATACCTTGCGGCTGAACGAGGAACTACGTAACAGACGTGTTTTCTAAGTTCTCTTGTGGCGGCACTTTTTTCTTTGAAAGCGGAATTCCAAAAATGTTTAACGACAACTGCTTCTATAAACAAAGAGTGAAAATTCGGTAGTCCAAGTTCAGGGAAGGTATTTGGAGCTGTTGCTATTGGCGGATTGTAGGCAATGTTTTTAAGAATATTTTTTATAATCCTGTCTGCCCTGAATCTCCACCGATCCGAGCATAGTCGTACACTGTAATGCCGTATCTCAACACTGTAACCCAGTGCATGTACTATCTTCTTTAGAGAGAAGGATGCAATATTTTGATATTAAAGAACAGTCAAGCTACTGACCCCAGTTTAGAACAATTAAGTGATAAGTGATGTTGTCACGACAAGTTACTATCGAAATAGCTTTTGAGATATTTCGCGCAGTCCACGTATGGAGTAGGCGCACATTTACATGAAACCCAGTCCGACTCATGTAAGAAGGGAGGCATGATAATTACACTAGTCTTGAGTGGAGAGCGAAAACAAACAAGTTGTGTTTTTTGGCAATAACAACAATTTCATTATTAGCGAACCAAAGCATTGCCTTGTACACGTCATTTTGCAACATTTCAGTGGACATTTTGCAAGAAAGATGTTTCCCCAGTAACACAGTGTCGTCAGCATATTGGAACACAGAACATTTGGAAATTGCCAAAAGAAAGTCGTTAACGAATATTTTAAACAACAATGGCAATAAAATGGACCCCTGTGGAACTCCCGCTTTCACTGCCAGCTGAGAACTAAAAACGTCCTTATCTTCCGCAGCGACCACCTGAAATCTGTTGCTCAAGTAATTTTCGAGAATGTTGTAGAAAGGCCCACGAAATCCCCCAAAATATAGTTTACTTATTAGGATGCAATGATTGAGGGTGTCAAACGCTTTCGCTACATCTAAGAAAAACGCACAAGTGAAGAGATTCTGATCGCATGCCAAGAACAGTTCGTCTGAAAATTCATCAAGCAGTGCCACAGTACCACGCCCTGAAACAAAGCCAAACTGTCGATCAGTCAGGATAGAAAATTTGTTAAGGAAAGAAGACATAGTGTGGAAAAGAAATTTTTCTATGAACTACGCAATAACCGCCAATTTAGAATTTGCCCGATAGCCTTAAATACTATCTTTCTTCTCTGATGTTTGTAGTGGTAACACAATTGTAGTTTTTAGGTATACTGGAATTTAGTCACCTTCCAAAAAATCATTCAGTATATGCAGGATAATATGTGACAGCATATTGAAATTCCGTCTGATGATGTGTAAGCGTATTCCATCATATCAAGTGGGCTTGTTAAAACGGGAACTGAAAATAATTTCTTCCAGATCACCCCTAAAAACTCTCGGGAGAAAAGCTAACGCAGATACGGATTGTATCGTATATATGCATGATATCTACGGCACGTGTGACGTGACCGATATCTGTATCGCACATGGCACATGGTGGTGAGGGAACACACCTTCTGCCACTTAGTGTATATATACACGGCTGTTGAATAACGGGCACGCTTTCCGCTCCCCTTGCTTAGATCCTCCGGTCATGTCTCGCCTGCGGCACCACACGTTATATGGTGTCAGAAGTGGGATCAACGCCGACGTCCAGTCTGGGTGAACCGAAGAGTATACTACAAGATCAGCCCCATGGACTTCGTGAAGCCACCAGGCCCGCTGAGCTCGGCAGGGGAAATTGCCAAGGACTGGCAGGCATTGAAGCAAAGGTTCGAATTTTTTCTCGCCGCATCAGAACATCGAACCGGCAAGCCTCGAACGGAATAATGCAAGACAGCAGTTCTGCTCAGCGTTGCAAGCGAGGAAGCCATCGAGATCTTCAACACGTTCAGAATGGGGAAGGACGACAGATGGATGTGTATTTATCTAATTTGGCGGCTATCCGAGCCAATCACAAGAAAGCGCCACAAGGGCACGCTACAATACCCAAAGGAAACACAGACACCAGTTGTACAACGACACTATGACCTAATGCATTAAACTCAAGGATAGGTTGGGCACACTACACCAGGTTTTACACACGTGCTGACGCAGACGGCCCTGTGGGGTCCGGCAGGAACTCATCATTCCTGGAGATAGCTGCGACGGACACCAGCGGCGACGGAACGCATCGCCATCCAAAACGTCTATTGGAATAATCCCATAACTGTTTATTCTGTAAAAGAAACGAGACTGCTCGGAACTTATTTGCTAAACGTGCAGAGAAGGAAGATGTATAATAATTGTTCTTGTAATAAAATCTATTTCTATGCTATTGAAGGTCGCCCACCGTCAATGTCCCTTCCGCGACCGCGCCAGGGCCCGGTAACGCCACAATTCTGTCGTCCACTGGCCCCGCCTCCAGCACGCGCGCCCGTTGCCCTGCGGAGCCACCCGAGGAAGACGGTCATTTAGCAGGTCCCCGACCACCGTTTGCTCTACTGTCACTCCGGGGAAGACCACCATGTCCACTTCCGATGCCCATAACGCGACATACTACTACGAGGGTTCGCCGTCTTCGCTCCCTGCCTCACAGCAACGCCCTCACGATATCGCCGACTTCCTCGCCGCCACTGAAAGAAGCACCGGGCGCCGCGAACAGAACCAGGATAGAGCTCGTCTACGCCGTGTCGATGCTGCAGCCCGGGCAAAAGAACAGGCTCGTGCAGCCGACTGCAACTAGCAACTGCGTACTGAGGATTCCGCGGCCTACCAAGCCGTCGTTTATTGAACCGTCCGGATTATCCCACTTATCAACGCCGTGGTAGCAAAATACAGCGTCGCTGGGTAGCCATCTGAATGGAGTGCTTGGGGGGTCATTTTTGAAGCGGTAGGTAGAACCTCAGCAGTCATGAAGGCACTACGGAATCAGGGTGTAGATGAGCCATATGTAAAGGTACTGGAAGATATCTATAGCGGTTACATAGCCACCGTAGTCCTCCACAAAGAAAGCAACAAAATCGCAATAAAGAAAGGCGTCAGACAGGGAGATACAATCTCTCCAATGCTATTCACAGCATGTTTACAGGAGGTATTCAGAGACCTGGACTGGGAAGAATGGGGAATAAGAGTTAATGGAGAATACCTTAGTAACTTGCGATTCGCTGATGATATTGCCTTGCTTAGTAACTCAGAAGACCAATTGCAATGCATGCTCACTGCCCTGGAGAGGCAACGCAGAAGGGTGGGTCTGAAAATTAATCTACAGAAAACTAAAGTATTGTTTAACAGTCGCGGAAGAGAACAGCAGTTTAGGATAGGTAGCGAGGCACTGGAAGTGGTAAGGGAATACATCTACTTAGGGCAGGTAGTGACCACGGATCCGGCTCATGAGACTGAAATAACCAGAAGAATAAGAATGGGCTGGGGTGCGTTTGGCAGGCATTCTCAAATCATAAACAGCAGGTTGCCACTATCCCTCAAGAGGAAAGTGTATAGCAGCTGTGTGTTACCAGTATTCACGTATGGGGCAGAAACCTAGAGGCTTACGAAATGGGGTCTGCAGAAATTGAGGACGACGCAACGAGCTATGGAAAGAAGAATGATAGGTGTAACGTTAAGGGATAAGAAAAGAGCAGATTGGGTGAGGGAACAAACGCGGGTAAATGACATCTTAGTTGAAATCAAGAAAAAGAAATGGGCATGGGCCGGACATGTAATGAGGAGGGAAGATAACCGATGGTCATTAAGGCTTACGGACTGGATTCCAAGGGAAGGGAAGCGTAGTAGGGGGTGGCAGAAAGTTAGGTGGGCGGATGACATTAAGACGTTTGGAGCGACAACATGGCCACAATTAGTACATGACCGGGGTAGTTGGAGAAGTATGGGAGAGGCCTTTGCCCTGCAGTGGGCGTAACTAGGCTGATGATGATGATGATACAGGTTTAAAGGGAACACTCGAGTGTGTAGCCGCGCCCCTCGAAGTGTCAGTGCAGCCAGTGTGGCTGCAAATTAGAACAAACCTGTAGGCGTAGGCGTTTTCGTGGCACGAGTGCAATTTGCTGCTGCCGACAAATTTGCATGAAAGAGAACTTCGCTTTCAGGACTGAAAAGTACTTCGCTTTACGTACACAGAGACAGCGCTGTCATTGCGTGTCTTCTTTTTTCTACGTGCTTGTTCAGTCGCGCTTACCCATTCTATCATGGATTCGAACCAACTAGCCCGTCAACGTGTTTTAACTAAATTAGCCTGCACGGGGTCACGCTGCGCACAGGCAAATATGAACACATCTCGCTCAATGACAGCGGGAACTGTCTTTGAAAACGGTGGCGTTACGAATCGCGGCAGCAGCCGGGAGCCAATTGACCTCCGTGCATCTGTCGCTTCAACGTGAACGAAACGTCGAAAGCACAGCGCATACGAAGCTACCGGCACTACGCGCACTCTGGAAACATCGGAGATTGTATTGAAGATGAGGCCCACGCGGGCGCGCACTTTGGTCCCGTCGCAGATTGCTTTCAAGTCACACGAGGGCCGGCAACGCGTCGCTACGGCGTCCACTACGGCGTCCGCGATTCGCGTGGCCAACGCCGTAGTTGGCGCCGTAATGTCTCCACTCTGTACGGAGCGGCGGGCGAGGATGACATCGAGACAGCTTGACAGCGGCCGGAAAAGAACGCCCCTCTTTCCTCGCCCTGCGTGCCACAGAAGAGGGCACGTATCCAGGCCACGTTTCTCGCTCGCGAATTCGAGATTGAACCCCGTTTGCCGGCTTGCCCTCACACACTTTCACTGATACGGAACCTCACGGCGACAGCGACGCCGACAGCTGGAATGCGCCTGGAGTGTCCATGTGATTTCTATCACAAAAAAAACTCAGTACCCTTCCACGCTATGAAACAGGATGACCAGCGAAGCTGGCGAACTGCTTTACGCCGCGGGTCGACCGGCTATCACACAACCTTCGTGATCGGCCCACCTACGGGGAGTATTTAAAGTCTGTGTCACCTCCAGCGTGGGTCGGCGCAGTATTGCACTAACTTTTGGTTCGGCCCTTATATGCAAGCATACTGTTACCGCCATTGAGTCCTATTCACTCTGTTGTCTTCATTCTGTCGTCTCCACACTCTTCATCGCGCCATCGTGGTCCTTTTAGCGTGTTCGTCCTTTGGTATCATGCTCCTTTCTACGCTGTCATGAAATCGTCGTCACACATTTGTGATTATCTTGACGTTGCTATTCCATTCATGGGATTCCAGAATTGTCACCCTGGTGTAGCCATTTCACTGTTATTGCTGCTTCGTTGTCGCCTTTACATCGTCGCCATTCGTTCATTGTCATGGCTGGATTCCGCGTTCTGAAAAGGCGTAATTTTATTTCGCAATGCAGATGCTGCCAGCCTGCTGGCGTCCTCTATACTGGTATATGTTTGCTAAATAAAAGCAGTATTTATCGCAAACGACAGTGACAGCCTCGCTCGAACTAATTCTCTCAGCTCACGCGACTGTGAATTTTTCTCGTCTATTAGCGAATGTTTCCAGTTAGCCTGCCCGCTCTAGCCCGAACAAATAGCGGCTTAAGACCATTCATACTGTTCACTGCATCTTATTGTCGTTACATATTTCCGCTACCATTAACGTCACCTAAGTAGCAATTTTCAGGCGTATTCTAGACCGTCTTGTCAAATTGGTTCCCAATATCTGGGCCAAAATGCCTTGCCCTTTTTAGGAAAAGACAGACGGCACGTTATTGGCGATTTCTCGGATTGCCGTGGCTTCAGCAAGAATGCGCTCTCCGTTGGTAACCACTCGCGCCTTTGAACGATTGACATAAATATTGAAGCACACAAAAGCCCGAACGCGCCTGAATGCAACGTTTCAATACATAATGTCGTTCGAAATAGGTAGACATAGATGCACCCATCTCGTCTTTTACGCGTCTCAGTGCTATTTAGAAATGCCAAATGACTCAAACATGGAATTAATTAATTAATTAATTACTGCTTCGGCACTAAAGGCTCCCCTCTGTTCGCAGGAGCTGATATGTTGAGACAATGAAGAATGTGTGAAGTACATTTTCGAACGCACGAGAGTATCAAATGCTATTATAGGCTTGGCATTGGCTTGCATTGTCTTCAGGCAGTACACACCAACATATATAATCCACTTCCTTCCTCAGCAATGGTCTGACGCTTAAAATTGCATTTAGGATAATTTCATAAGTTTATTAACCCATAGCCTACTGTCCAGGTTGTGTGCGCCTTCGAATCTGCTTCACGAAGTATTCAATTGCAATAAAATTCTTTGCCTGAATGTATATTTCTTCTCGTCCATCCTACTGAACATTAGCTTTCCTTATAGACTTTTCACGGTCATATACTTGAAAATATATTTGTATATAAATTCGCTGTACCTAAGATAATCAGGGGACATAGCTTCTATGGTAACTAAATGTGGTTCTTAAGTAAGATCATATTAGGTTTTATATCTCACGTAGTAGAGGGGACGAGCACCAGTCTCCTGAAATGACTTGTTGTTCTGGAATACATGAGCGGTTTGTTCAAATGCAGAAAGTGTGTCAGAAAGGCACTGTCGCTTAGTCCTTAGAACGTTCCAAACAGCACTGGGCTTCACATGTTTCTTCGATGTTGCATGCAAATGCTGACTACTTCCAAGGAGAGTTTTCTTCCCCAGAATGGGGAAAACTTGATGGTGAACTTTGATAAAGTGGTGGTCGCACTAAGCTTTTTTCAAATGATATTTATCTTTTTGCCTATGTGTCGCCATATACCAATGATGCCTTTTCAACACTCCCACCCCTTAGTGATCGTAATGGGCGAAGCCGAAAAAAAAAACTGTTTGTTATTGGTAGTGCGAGTCAATAATATGAATATTGGCTATGATTTGTAGGAAACGCCTCATATACTGATAAGCGTAAAGCAGCATTTCAGTGGTTTTGAGATACCATGTAGTTTATATAGCTTAACGGATCATCTCCTCTCTCTGTCGAATGACACTATGTATTGTGTGCGCGTTGTCCGTAACCAATAGAGTGTGCTCTGTTTGCTACCGCTTCGATTGTGTTTTTTCCTTTATTTATTTTATTTAATTTATTTCAGGGAAGATAACCTGTGAGCTCCATTGATTCCCTACGTTTAAAAAAATGCCACTTCGACGTCACGGTGTCTGAAGGCTTACTAACGACGAAGGAGCGCACCTCAGCGATGTCTGGTGGAGCAAGTCGGGCGTGACGGGCGATTGTATCTGGCTTCTATGGTGAGGAAAGAAATACTTGCATGTTTTCTTTCATTTTGGCATGACCACTGCGCTTATACAATCATGTCATTGTCTAGGATGCTCATCACGCATGAAATTGTTGTAACAGATCTACGCGAATTGTGCTCAGTCTGATCGCCAATATTTACTGCCGGTGAACAAAATAATTATTCAGTAGTGAAGGCGTAAAAGAAAATCATAGATACTCGGAAATGTTGGTTGTGCAGTGCGCCATTTTCAGAGAAGCAACGTGAAGAGCAAGGTACGGCTATTATATGCAAAGAGGAGCGTTGTTATACCTTTATTCTGATTAAAACCTTTATAATTGCATGCGAAGCTTTGGAGCTCCTAGATCAACTACAGCTGAGCGTTATAAGCAAATTCTGAAACCATTAGACATCCTGAGACATTTGTTTTGGCATGGTCGTAAGTCCATTTAAGACTTCGCAAACGCTTCGATGTTTTCAGTTCAAGTATTTCAAAAATAGAGCCGTTTCATGTCATATACTTCTCCCGGATTTATACAGCAATGTGCATTTTTTATATAAAGCCTATGCACGTACTGTACGACATGAATGAACCCTTAAGAATGGTTAATAAAATAAATCAAATCAAAAACCGCCTGACATATTGCCTACATATGGTTATCAAATATGACGCCTAATTGTTGATCCTAACGGGGAGCCAGAAATATAGAACAAGACAAACAAGAAATGATGGTCTACCGACTAAGATAGAATATTCAAAGC
Source organism: Dermacentor andersoni (assembly GCF_023375885.2). NCBI lineage: Eukaryota > Metazoa > Arthropoda > Arachnida > Ixodida > Ixodidae > Dermacentor > Dermacentor andersoni. Next base: position 56,164,066 of record NC_092818.1, read on the forward strand.
CAAAGGGATGTGCTGGTGTGCTTCGGGTGACGGATAAGCAAGGTAACATTTTTTCATAACTCTTCATAAGCACGTTTCAAAGCAAAGAAGGGCTAAGCCACAGGTGACATTTTTTTTTTCATTGTTATTAGCTAAAAACTACGGTGACGAACGTTGCCGTCTGCTTTCATCGCCACCGAATGTAAACTGTCACGCATCTCTTACACACAAATTCAATGTAAATGGTCCACGACTCAACATCACACCTTGTCACAGGGGTTCATTAGAGTTTAGAGTTAATTATCACCTCCTTATTTTTTGTGGCCGCATTTACGCTGGCCAAACGGGTAGCTGTTAACATATTAGATTGTCCGAGCTAGAAGGCAATGCGTACTCGCCTGTCATACGCATTGTTCAGGACACGGGTGCTCCTGTGTTCATATAATTGCTAAAAAAAGAAACGTGCTGTGTAAGCCTCCCTTCAATAGCTCTTTAAGTGAGCGAAATTTGATTATTGAACCACGTTATAAATAAAGTATAAGATAACTCGTCTGGCAGGCCTTGTTTGCTGTTCGTAAAAGCATGTGGGTTAAGGTTGCTTTCGAATAAGTTTAGTCGCGAGTCAGCGTTATACAGTATTTTTTTCTCTTTAATTGTGACTTCGTCAGTTTCACTCTTTCATCCAGATGCTCAAAACCAGCATCAACTTGCGCCAGTGTCGATTCTGTTGCAGGTTGATTACGCGGAGAAATAAGGAAATCAGCAAACAACAAATTGTGAAAACGGCGGAGATGGAGTCATAGTCGCTTAATCGTTTCTTTATGAATGGCTCTGGACAGTTGCATAGGCAGGGTAGTATGTGAACGACTGGTTCGAAAATGTGGTGCTCTGCCTACGTGCGACGGCAAAATAAAACATAACAGGAAATTATACACCTGGTATTTGTCGAGGCAGAGAATTACTTTAGAAGCAAGAATACACAACCATGTGGTCTAATACAACGTATAAATAAAGTCCAGCGGTGTGTTCTAAAGAATCAAACTGGAGCGCTGTATTTTCCAGTTCGAGAAATAAATGATTCCCCCACACTGAATAAAGAGAAATAAAATATTCCTAAACATTGGAACCTTTGCGAAGAAAATTAGGAAACGCTTAAGGTTCAGAAATGAGAGTTCTTAACTTCACACTGTGTTTTTTTTAATTATGCAAAATAAGATTACGGGGTTTCACGTGCAAAAACGACTTTCTGATAATGAGGCATGCCGCAGGGTGGGATTCTGGAAATATAGAACACCTGGGGTTCTTTAACGTGCACCTAAATCTAAGTACACGAGTGTTCTCGCATTTCGCCCCCATCTAAATGCGGCCGCTGTGGCCGGGATTCGATCCCGTGTCTCCAGTAATAAAAAGTTGACTTACACAACACAATAGTTGCGGTTTGATAGCTAACTCGAAAACGCACCATGGATATTATAATTTCTGCATATTTTTTATTCCTGCTGATAAGACAGGCTGATCGCTCGAACAAGACAATAATCATTTAATGAGTCACTGCTTTGTGCTTCCTAATATTTATGCACACCACTACGAAAAGTTGCAAACTGGCTTTCGTGAACCACATTGCAGAAAATATTGGTGATTGCGTCTCGCTTAGTAATACGCAGTGTTGTGTTTTGCTTTGGCGGAAATCTTCCGATCATATTTCCTAGACACCGAAGCAAGTTCGCGGAATATGACATTAACTTTGTTTTAACAATGAGCTGGATGCTATATTTTGGTCGACTGCCTGCTGCAAACAAGCGAGGCGAACACTCCTCCAAGGGGTAAATTAGGACGAAAATACACACGTAATTCCTTCTACAAATATTGGCTCTCGCAGTATGCAACCAGTATGAGAGCTATTTTTATGCTAGAGACAAAATTCTTGGATTCGCTACACATATTTCAAGGCGACTACGAATGCCATAAATGTTCACACCTGCGAAAAACATGTCCTCCCATAGTTATCCAGCGATAAATAGTGACAGCCAGTTGGTCGCATCCCGTCATTGGTTAAAATGTAGTGTTTATTTTGTACATTTTCGTCCGGAGATTTTTTTTTTCTCACAAACACCTTTTGTTGTTAGATTGACATATTTAGTGATGGCTATCCCAGTAGGGAGCTGAGGATGCCCAAGAATGGGTACGCGTAGAAAGTCAAAATGCTCCGCGCTATCACTCTGATTGATACTGTTCAATATATGTGCTCGTAACGCAAAATTTCTCGATGCCATTTGCCGCTTTGTATGTGTGAGTAGGTTTGTTTCGTTATTTTGCAGGTAAGCAACTGCGTGTCAAGGACGGAAAAGATTCTTCGAAATCCAGGAATGAACTAATATAGGTTACCCCAATCTCAATCTGAATTGAATTTAGAATCTTTCCTCCATTCTAGAAATGTTAGGTTTTCCTTGTATATGCAAGTCGAATCGTTTCAGAAATACCTGACGAAAATCGTCCCTCCCATGCGTCGCACAATATTGACATATTAATGATCACAAAGAGTATTGGAGTTTTGTGCCGTTTACTCCAACAATGTTAGAGTCATTCATTCTTGGTTGTGTGTAAGGTTCCCGTTGTAGAAATTGCAACAAGGAACAAAACTGGCTTTTATCTTAATCATCTGAGCACAGCGAAATTTCCTTATAATAGGCACTGTGAGCAGTGATTTCAGTCGCCCACACAGTGCATGAAATGCTTGGCAACGTGATGTTAATCAATTATTTGTCAGTGAATCACTGCACGTTTAACACGAGATAACGTGAATGACCGTGTGACTATATTATCTGACATTATCTTAATAAAATAATTAGATATCGCACCTAAGAATGAAAATGAATAAAATTTGAGGATAAGTAGAAAGGATATTTCTGTCAGGTGTAACATAATTAGTCATTTTTGCTTCAATATTTTATTTCCTTTTCCTATCAGACGAAGCACTTCATTTTAAGAAATGGCCTTTACTACTTGGAAGTTATTAGGAATTCTTTTGAGTGTTTCACGTATTTCTTGCAAAGTGCGAAATAGTACACCAGGTGGAAATATTCAACATTTGCTTGCCGCTCTAAAGCCCCACTTTTACAAGCACGATGCGGTAGCACTCTGCACGTGGAAAGGATATTGGAATTCGAACAACCGTTTCTTACTGCGCGAGTTGCCTTGGGCTGCAACGTTGTGGGAGCTGCCTACGCCGACTTTTCTTGACTATATGAATGCCAATATTCATGCGGGAATCAAGACAAACATAGTCGCGCTAAATGTTGTACCGAACAATTTGCGATATTTAGAAATGTGCCCCATACGCCCAGTTGATGTTTCTTTTCTTGACTGCTTCTTGATTGAACAGAGCGCTGGAGGACAGACAACGTCGCATGATTACTTCAAAGTGTGGTACACGAGAACGTTGTCTTGCAATATTAGAAGACATTGTCGGGAAAAAGGAAGGGAAATACCGTGTTTACTCTTGCCACCCAAACGCGCTCTTACACGATCTACTACTGAATGCAATCTTTTTTTTCTTAAGGATCATTCCAGACCCCTGCGGCAAAGCAAGCTCAGAAATAGCGTAATATACGTAGGCTGTGTAAAACAGGCTATGATCGGTCAAGGCGGAATCACTGGATTAATCCTTGAGGCGCTTGATTTTTACAACGTAACCTTAAAGCGTTTCTATAGAAGCTCTGCTGATTCCCTTGGAGAGATGCTTTTATCAGGTAATATTGATATCATAGGAACCGGGACCATTACTACCTATCATATCGCACACTACTTCGATATTTATCAAACCATTGAGCAAACCTACGATGTATTCTACGTTAAAGATGAGAACGCTGTCTTGACGTCTTTCACGAAAATTCTCCAGGGGACAAAGCTTGGATTGTGCCTCGTTGTAGCTGCCTTGATATGCAGTTCCTTAGTACTGACCATTGCTCACATCCGAGAAAGAAATGTATTTCACTTTAGCCGTGTTATGGACTCCCTGATGCTTCTTCTGGCTTCTTTTTACGGAACGTCGTTACCTATTCCACGCAGAAGGGTTTCTGTGTTAGCACGAACAATTGTGTACAGCGTCTGGTTCATCGCCATTCTTCCGCTGTCACACTATTTTCGCGGTGAACTCGTTTCTCGTCTCAGTGTACGTTCCTCTGTGGATGTTATGGACACACTCGATGAACTTGACGATGCGCTTAGCCGGAAAGCTATCACTCCGTGCTTACGCGTTGGAACTATGACGCATCATGCCGTTGTAGAAAACGAGAGCTACACAAGCGTCCACGGCAAGCTTAGTATAGCGTTCTATGCTGCGAAGCAGAGAGAGTCTTTAGAGACCAAGGACCCTGTGGGCTGCCTTTCATGTGCACAACAAAAAGGTCATGTCTGTTTCATGGATAGGTTGTCGAATTGTTGGCAGAAAAAGAGACGTGGATTTGTTGAATCTAAAGATGCGCTAAATCCAACAATGGGTACTATGCTTGTTCGAAAGAGTTTCGCCTCTAAAGAAGCTTTTCACAAATTGGTACGCCGAATTCAAGAAGCCGGATTGTTCGAGAAATCAGAAACGTGCCCTCCAGAGAGCGGGGACAGTCCAGCTACCATGCAGCAATACGACCAGACAGCTGAACTTAGAGGTTTCCTAGTGTTTTTTGTAGTGGCGCTAGCCGTGGCTTGCTTTGTTTTACTGCTTGAATTAGGAATTTCGAGCCTGTAGTTTCGATGTAATATTCGTTTTTTTTTGAATTTATGGTGTGCGTTAGCGGCGTGCATTGCGGTGTGCATTTCACAGAAGTTACTCTTCTGAAAAAGAGACTATGTGCATTCATCGCACGTTCGTAATTAAATTTTCTATACTTTTACTCGAGGAAAACAGCATGCAATCTTAAGGCACGCCTTACTGGGGGAGGCCTCATAATATTTTAACCACTTGGAGTTCTTTAACATGCACCTAACGCACGTCACATGGACGCTTTTACGTTGCCGCCTGCAGTTTAATATATTTCCTCGTCTTTCGACGTTGCAAGAAGAACTCACGTTTCGATGAGGCTTTTCCTGCACTAAACTTCGCACTGTGCTCACATTCAGTGGACATGGGGAACGTGACAAGGGCGCCGTATTCACGCAGTTTAAAACATACGTTTTTGTCAATTACGGCCTTTACAGATAACTATAAATACCTCGTCTCAATATAACTTCACACAATTTGTGAAACGCATAAGTGGCTCAAGCCGTATTCTTGTTGCGCCTGTGACAGCACTGAGCTTTAATTTGGTGAAAATGGGGCAGTGTGTTGATGAAAATGTCGTAGCGTTTTATTTAGCCACGGATATATGAAAACATCTGAATGTTCGGAATCGAAAGAAACGTATTTGCTGGGAAATAATTTTTATTTACCCAAGCCTTCACTCACCTTGATTGATAATTTCAGACTTTAATTATTTTTTCTCATTTAACAATCATCGGAAAGTCAAAAGTGGGTTTCTTGTGTTTCACCGCGCATCCATATTCTAAATTTCGCTCATTCTATATGCGAAAAACTTCGCTCCAACGTCACTGGCCATCGAACCTTTGTCCCTCCCGCTTCAGATATCAATGCGGACGTAATGGTCAGCTGTAATTCACTTTCCGCCCACAACAATTTCAGCCGAGTTTTGGCATAATTAGGTGTCCGGGAGATCTATCACCTGTGGATAAATTTCAGATGCCTTAGCATGTAATTCCCTAGTTGGCAAAAATCACGTGGCTCCCATTACGATGAAGACGTTCGTGCAGAGAAGGGCTCAACTGACTGTGGTTCATTTCAAAATTTCAAATGTATCATTAATGATACATCTTTCATTGTTATGTTATTATGGGACGCTAACAAAAAGAAATTAGTTATCTTAACGTGGCCGGATTTTGCGAAAGCGAGCGATAGATGCGTAGGCCATTGTCGTGTGTGCCTTGGGAACATTGCGAGTGCACGTGTGCGAATATGTTTCGTTGATTGCACGTGCATATTTTGTGATGAATTTCATGTTACGTCACATTTATGTGTGAATAAAACCCTCACTTTCTACCATTAAAATCGGTTGAAAGTTTGCGCTTGTGTCTGGTCTTCCTCAGTACTTGTTTCAAGTAGTGCGCACGTAATACTCAATGCGAATTGTAACCTACTAGCCCATATCAGTACCCTTCTATGTTACGTAGAGCTTATTTCATTATTTATTGTCATCACTGATTCATAACACTTGCGTGGCCGATATTCCTCAAGGGTTGAGCCATAATTTAAGGCTTGAATTGAAGATTTGAAGGATTGAAGATTTCCTTGTTGTTGAGTTGCAGAAGAGCACACGTGAAGACAAGCAAGCATTACCTCAACAAACATTGTTAAAGGACGCAATGAATGTATAATGTTTACTTATGCTTTATATATGCATTGCTAAACATGTTTAAGGAATGCAAAGAATATATATATATATATATATATATATATATATATATATATATACATATATAAATGAGGAGAAAGGGGGTAATATCATAACAAGCCAACAAACAATCCTACCAAGGACAACATAGGGGCAATTACTTGTGCTTACTAAATAAAATAAAGGAACGAGAAATTACTGGAAATGAAAGTGGATGGAACACAACTTGCCGCAGGTCACCTGCGATGCACTATCAATTGAGCTACCGCGGCGCCCTACACTTTCTTGGGTATTTTTTTTATTCAGATGCCCTAAAAGCCCTTACGGGCATTACGTATGGCGCGGGGGTTAACAACAATATATTTCAAACACAATTTGAGAGGAAAGGCAATACACGACACCGTAGTATAGATCACCGAATACAACCAGAAAAAAAAAGAAATGAATACTTGATGGAAAAAAAAGCACTTGGTACAAAGCACGTAAATGCACTTCAATTGCGTCAAAGGCACAAAAGTCTGTTTTATAAATGAGTCATGATCATGTATGGAACGAATTTCTTTTGCCAGCTTGTTCCAGTGATAAATAGTAAGAAAGAGCGGTGATTACCGAAGGAGATTCGTACGCGCAAACATGGGACGCTCTTTGAAGGGATGGTCGAGGAGGGGAAAATTTCTTTGCAGGGGTTTGATATGGGGTGCTCTAAAGAATGACGGAGTGTGATACAATCTGTGGAAGTGTAAGAGCAGTGCTAACAGTCGTAGTTCTTATAGAGAGGGTAAGTGGAAGGACTCTTCGATAGCCGTGATGCTGGATGTTATATCCTCCTGAGACCCGGGATGCATTTGGGTGCACAGACTTTTCCCAGACTTTTAGAATAAGTCAGTAGGGTTATGAAGGTGAAAAGTGTTAAATATTTTTTCAATAGTCTTGATAGTTTCAGCGCAACGCGATGTCCAATATATTGGACACTGGGATGCTACCCGGTCTTTTTTCACCCAGCGCGCACGCAATGACGTACCCGAGATATTGCGCTCAAACTCGTGTGCAAACATATTTTAATAACTAGAAAGGCAATGTAGCGAATAAAGTACATAAAAAGAGGATTCCTCTGCTCAAAAAAAATTTTGCCCATGTGTCCACTTCCTGCGGGCAATTTTAAAACACCTTTTTGTCCTTTGTGATGCAGAAGAGCCGATATTTGGTGTAAAAAAAATTTGTTTTCATGTCGCAGCCCTGTAGTCTGCAACGGGCAGCGTTTGCAGTGTCTGCCAGCATTGAGCAGTGGGTTGTGCTCTTTTCTTGGCGTTCTCGAGGAGACAGTCGAGCCTGCTTTGATGGCGGATGCCACTCGGCTTTGTTCTCACCCTCCGTTTCATCCTGCTTCTTTCCTTGAGCCACGAGAATCTCAGCAACAGATTGGCGGAACTGCATATATTTGAGTATTCCTTCCCGCGGTTTCTTTAGGGAGCGTATGTCCCACGTGTGCTGCACCCAGGAGTTGCTGAGGGCAATGTCGTAGAGGTGAAAGATGGCTCTGATTGTCCACTTGTTGACGCGTGCTTTTATCCTGCAGTAACTTAGTTGGCCTGCCTTGTCAACACCGCCCATGTTGACGTTGTACATGCGCACAATCTCTGGTAGAGGGATATCGATATGTTTTTTTCCCTTACGAGACCACCTGCGACAGGTATCTTGTGGGTCCTAGCAATGGAGTTATCGGCTTAATTCATCAGACACGCGAGGCCGGTCCCCTAAAGACAAAAAGTGACGCGATTTCGTCCACAAGCCGCTAAATGCCAACAGTACTCGCCTGCTGTTCATAACAAGGGCATCGCAAAAGCGCGGTCAAAATAACCGGGTCGAGTCCTAGCGTCCAACGTAATGGACACGCGAAATCAAAGGAAGCGTTAAAAAAAGTAAGCGCGCGAACAGTTTAAATTTAGTATTCTGCGCGTACGCTATTGTATTAACTTTAATATGAAATCAAAGATATGCCCTGAAAGCAGGTAGAAATACGAGAAACAATGCTTACTTCTCCGACAGCTGCCGTGAGACGCCGCGCCGCTGATTGCCGCCATTGTGGAACTGTTTCGGCGGGAATTTGAACGATATATTTTTATCAATGCTGCATAGATGGCGCAAGCAGGTGTACAATAAGTTGGACAGCATGGTTTTATGAGAATGAAAGGCTTGTCACAGGAGTACTGTCTCATTTCTGAATGTCCAATATATTGGACAAATCCCCATAGCGGGGTCTCAAGAGGCTAGAGTAGGTTTTAGTGATGAAACGTGCTGCTTTATTTTGTAACGATTCAAGCTTGTTTATGAGGTATGTCTGATTTGGATTCCATATTATGGAAGCGTATTCCCTCTTTGAACGAACAAGAGCTGTGTAAGCTAATAGTTTAGTTGGCTGATTTGCTAAGTGCGAATTTCGCCTAATGAATCCAAGGGTTTTATTTGCTTTCGAAATTATTTCTCAAAGTGATCATTCAGAGTAAGATTTGAAGTTAAATGGTCGCCCAAATATTTTAACGTAGACACATTCTCTATGCACATGTTGTTCATAAATAAGAACTTATGTGAACGTTACTGGCTCTGGTAAATGTCATTGTGGTTTTAGAAAAAAATATTTACATTTGCCATTGCTCGCACAAAGTGACATTTGGTTAGGTCGGCCTGTAATATATTAGCATCGTCAGGGCTGATAATTTGTCTAAAGAATGCAGTCATCTGCAAACAACTGAGCTGTTGAGGTCGGGTTGTTAGTGATGTTAATAATGTAAATTAAGAATAAGATTGGTCCGAATACGGGGCACTGAGGAATGGCAAATTTAACTTCTGATAAAGCGCAAAGCCCATCACTTACGGAAACAAATTGGTAGCTATTGGTTAAAAACGTTGAGATCCAATTAACAATTTCAGCATGTATGTTAAGCCGGCTAAGTATTATCATTAGGCGAGAATGGGGAACTTTATAAAATTCTTCCTTGAAGTCAATCAATATTGGATTGATTTTTATGGAATCGTGTACAGGTTGATGAAGTTCAGTTATAAGTTCAAACAGTTGTGTTTACCAAGAGCGTCCTTGCTGAAATCCATGCTGATTATTAGAAAAAGTAATGTTTAGATAAATATTTCATAACTTCGGAAGATATGAAATGTTCAAGTATTTACTTGGAATACAAGTGAAAGGTATTGTTACGGGGATGTTGCGAGTGTTAAATTATATTTACAATATATATACAGGATGTGTCGGAAGCACTAAGATGGCTGCCCGCCAACAACACGCAGCAGCCAGCGTCTCCGATCTTCTTCCTCTCTCTTCTCTCATCCTTCCATAACAGGACCCCCGGGTGGCGAAGCGCCGTCTCGGCGCATGACAGGCGTAGAATTGCGAGCGAAGTATGGCTTCAGCCGCAAAACGTGGACGACGTCGACAGGCGTCTGACTTGAGGATGCATCAAAATGTAGCAATGAAATCTCGTAATTGACGTCATTAATTGGGAGTAGGACTTCAGAAGGCCCTGTGTAGCGAGAGAGAAGCTTCTGGTAGAGGCCAACCCGACGATATGGTGACCAGAGGAGCACCCAAGCACGTGGTGGAACTTAACATCGCAATGGCAGTGGTCGTAACGCTGTTTCTGTTATGCTTTGAGGCTAATAAACGAGATTGGGCGACTTAACGAGCCATGCGAGCGCGATCAATGACGTCACGAGCATACTCAGTTGCAACACGTCGTACAGATGGCAGGATGGTCTCAAACGGCAAAGTGAAGTAGCGGCCATACAAGAGATAAAAGGGCGAATATCCTGAGGTGTCATGTCGGGACGAGTTATACGCGAACGTTACGTAGGCCAGCGTGGCGTCCCAGTCGCGGTGATCGTTGGAGATCTCCATCGACAGCATCTCTCTGATTGTTCGGTTGAGACGTTCCGTAAGACCCTTCGTTTCTGGGAGATGGTGGTGGACAGCATGTGCTTAGTGGCACAAGAGCGGAGGAGATCGTCCAAAACTCGAGACAAGGGCGAGCGACCACGGTATGTAAGCAACTGCGGAGGTGCACCGTGCTGGAGGATGACGTCGTGAAGGAGAAAATCGGCGACGTCAGTTGCGCAAGTAGTCGGTAATGCCTTTGTTATCGCGTAGCGTGTCGCGTAATCAGTAGCGACGCCGATCCACTTGTTCCCTCTTGTCTTTGTCGGAAAAGGGCCAAGCAGGCCAAGGCCTACGCGAAAGAACGGTTCCGAGAGAGCTTTAATAGGACGGAGTCGTCCTACAGGTGCCAAGGGTGGTTTCTTCCGGCGCTGACACAATTCGCAAGTTGCGACATAACGACGCACAGAGCGGTAGAGACCCGGCCAGAAGAACCGGCGTCGTACGCGGTCGTACGTATCCAAAAGTCCAAGGTGTACCGCCGTCGGTGCATCGTGAGCTTGTTCGAGAACGACGGGTCGCAGATGACGAGGAAGGAGAAGCAGCAACTCAGGGCCGTCAGGGTTGATATTGTGCCGGAAGAGGGTGCCGTCATACAATACGAACATGCGGCACGTGCCGTCGGTGCTACCAGATTGCACTACGGCGATGATGAAGTGTAACGATGCGTCGCATTGTTCTTCGACGCGCATGTCGGTCATTTCTGTCAAAGCCGTCATGCAGGTCACCGGATCATGCGCAGCAGGATCGGGAGGAGTCATGGGGTGACGCGAGAGACAGTCAGCGTCCTTGTGGAGGCGTCTTGTAATGGACCCTAAATGAAAATTCTTGCAACCGCAAAGCCCACCGACCAAGCCGTCCAGTCGGGTTTCAGAGGCAAGACAGCCAGCAGAGTGTGTGGGGGTCTGTGACGACCGAAAACGTGCGGTCGTACAATTATGGCCGGAGCATGGCGACAGCTCAAACTAAATCAATGCATTCCCGCTCGTTGGAGTAATTTCTCTCCGCAGGTGACAGCAGGCGGCTGGCGTAAGTTATCACGCACTCGGTGCCATTCTGGTGTTGGGCGAGAACAGCGCCGATGCCATAGCCTCTTGCGTCAGTGTGGACTTCTATCGGTGCTCACGGATCAAAGTGGGCAAGTATGGGAGGGGTGGTCAAAATTCCTATGAGAGTGGCGAACACGTGGGCCTGCTCCGGGCCCCATGAGAATGAGGTGTTCTTAAGAAGATCTGTCAATGGCAGAGCAACGTCGGCGAATATCTGACGAAACGACGACAGTAAGAACACAGGCCGACGAAGAAGTACACCTCCGAGGCAGAACTTGGCACAGGGAAACTGCATAGGGCGCGAACTTTTTCCGGATCTGGTCGGCCACCGGATGCGTCAAGGAGGTGTCCCAACACGGGGATCTGACGGCGCCCGGATTGACACTTCGTGGAGTTCAGTTGAAGGCCGGCTTTTTGCAAAACAGCAAGAATTGCCGCGAGTCGCGTAAGGTGGTGGCGGAACCTGGGAGCAAAAACAATAACGTTGTCAAGGTAACAAAGACAGGTGGTTCATTTGTAGCCCAGCAGAAGAGAGTCCAGCGTATGTACGTATGTCGCAGTAGCATTGCATAGGCCAAAGGGCATGACTTTGAACTGATATACGATATGCGACCTGATGAAGGCCGCCTTCACGTGGTCCATTTCATCAACTGAAACCTGCCAGTAGGCGTATCAACGATTGATGGACGAGAAGTATTCAGCTCCGTGCAAGAAGTCCAAGGCGTCATCGATGCGTGGTACTGGGTAGATGTATTTTCGCGTGGTCTTGTTTAAGCGGCGATAATCGACGAAAAACGCCAGGTACCATCTTTGTTTTAACAAGGGCGACAGGCGAAGCCCAAGATGACTGATGGCTCGATGACCGCTTTGCGGAGCATTTTGTCCACTTGTAATTGAATGACTCGACGTTCAGCATGCAATGCACGGTAAGGACGCCGATGAATCGGATTCGTATCTCCAGTGTTTATAGGGTGGTGAACAACAGATGTTTGGCCTAATGGCCTGTCGCCGAAATGAAAGACGTCACTGTACAATTCAAGCAGGGGTCGTATGTCCGTGGCCTGTGCAGAGGTGAGTTCAGGTGCAATCATTTTCCCGAAATTATCCGTTAGCTAACCAGAGCTGTCAGGTGCGATTGGCGCTAATAAGCCGCTCTCGGCATTCAGACTCTCAATGTCAAACTGCAACTGTCAAACTCCAACTTATTTGCTCTAAGCCAGTCTGAAAGATTACAGAGCCAAATATTTGCTTCTTGCTCGAGAATAACCAAGTTTCCACCAGAAAAAAAAGATATTACTGTTATCAGCATACGTGATTATGTCAGGTGTTATAGGAACGTTTTTGATATTCTTAATATAAACGATATGAAGAAGTGGTCCTAAGAAGGACCCCTGCGGAACACCGTGCTTCATTTCACCCATTATTGCTGATTTGAAATGACAAATGTATGTGTAATGTAGTCGGTTGGTTAAATAATTTTTGATTAGGTTAAGAGCAGTGCCCCTAATGCCGTACTCATGTCACTTTTGTAACCAGACATCATGTTTAATGGAATCGAATGCTTTTTTTTAATTCAGGAGGTATTCCTATTGTGTTCAGCTTGTCCTAAATGTTACTTATTATTTTTCGTATGCGTAGCAATGCCATTTCAGTACATTGGTGTTTTCGGAAACCGTATTTCTTTTCGGTTATATTAATATTTTGTGTAGAGAAATTTAAAATTATTTCGTTAATGACCTGCTCTATTATGTTGAAGAACATTGGGAGAACTGAAATCGGTCTGTAGTTGTTCACGTCCTTCCTGCCTCGCCCTTTAAAAACTATCGACACCCGTGCAATCTCTAATTCATCGGGGAATGCGCCAGTTCACAAAATGAAATTGCGAATGTGTGACAGTGGTTTACAAATATGCCGCGCCACAGCTTTTATTGGTTCGGTCTTTATGCCATCCACACCACATGCTGTGGAATTCTTTAACTTTAGAAATAAGTTACTTATTTCAGCCTCAACAGTTGGTGCAAGAAATAGCGACCTGTTCATGCGACATGGAATATGATACCTGTAAGTTGGGCTATCAGCGTCAAACGAAGACGCATCCATTCTAAGAAGTGCACATTAAACTTATCGGCCAGTGCAGTCCCTGTGAAAGATATGCCTTTATCCGTAACCTCCAAACAGAATTTTGGTCACTGTTAGGAAGCAGATCATTCAATATTTTCCAAACTTTTTTCGGATGATTAAGAATACGACTGAACTTATTTTGATAATACCTCTCTTTTGACATCTTTATATCAGTGCCTAATTTATTCCTGACATTTTTGTATTTTCTTAAGTGCAGTGATTGCCTTGTCTTTATAAAAGTAGCGAAAAGTCTATCTCGTACCTTTATTCGTTTTAGAAGCCTGGTGTCAACCCACGGTTCCCTGCATTTCTTGCTTCGTCTAGCTTCTCTTAGAGGGAAAGCTTTGGTCTTTGATTATGCCAAGAAAGCGATTGAATGCCTCGACAGGATCAGTCAATGCGTATATTTCGGACCATACCGCTTTGCTGACTGACGCCTCAAAATGAAAAATCGTGTTCTTGGTTATGAAACTGTATTGTAAGAGCCTGTCACTTTTGATCTGTCGACACACTTTCATCTCACATGTAAAGAAGAGGAAAATAGGCATCTGATCACTTACGTGAGACATGAGGACACCCGACTCGAAACCAGTTATTCACGTTGTAAAACACAAGAAAAGTACGCTTTCAGAATTATTCGTCACCCTGGTTGGAAAATTGATAACATTTTCGTAGCCAAAGGAAAAGAAAACCTACAGAAACGTTTCTTTGGATCGGTCTATTGTAAGCAGGTTAATATTAAGATCGCCCGTTACAAGGCGGCGAGTGCCAATCTGCGTACAAAAAACCAGCATACATTCAATGAAATCTAATAACATGGCTACAACACCGGATGCAGGCCTGTAAATAAATACATATATAGTATTGACACACTTGACCATGAGGGACTCATAGTGCTCGTGCATTACAGAAAACTCAGAAATTACGTCAAAGCATAGATCGTGTCTTACTTTAAAAGCTACACCAGCCCCTTTCTTATTTTTTCGGGACAGTGAACAACAGTTATAGCCTGAGAAGTCTACGGTATCGTACTCGTCGCTGCACCAAGTCTCAGAGAACGCTAAAATATCAAATTCATGCTGTAATTCATGTAGAAGCATACAGACAGATGCGTGCTTGCTTTTTAAACTTTGTGCTTTCAAATGAAACAAAGACATCTGATTTCTATCATTTACATCTATGCTCTCTTTGAAGGGGAGCTTGGCGTAGTACTCGCATTCCTGAAAAGGGATTGCCATATTGAAGAACGCGCATACAAAACCATACTGCCTGACTATCTTATTTTGTCAAGGTCATCATTGTGATAAGCCCGATGACTCCATAACGAGGGCCACGACGCATGAAAAATTTGCCTTTCTTGTGCCAGGCGAACTTTCTTGTGCCAGCCAGCCGCGTCTTCTTATGGCCGAGAAGCGTTTTGTTCTGTTCTGTGAGATTTTCATTCGGGTGAATTTTTTACTTTGATTTTTCAGTTAAGTTTTTTCCCGAGTCATGCCTCTCTCGTCGCACGAGAAGTGACGCGAACCAGGATAGGTGGGACTCTTTCTGATTTCTCTGTGCTGATGGTTTCATTTTCAACGTGAACTGAGTCAGCCTTGACTTTCGCCGGAATGCGGTGGACGGCTTCAATTTCCTGTTTCGAAAGTTGTGGAAGCTCGAGATCATCCGCTAAACAGTTAAACTTTTCTAGCAAGTTTTCATTGATATGATGCAGCAGACCATGCACTTCCAAATTCAGGTGTCTGCCGTACTAATCGAAATCATTCAAGTCTTTCCCAAGTTTGTCGATTTCTTGCTCTTTTACCATGATCTCATGTTTTTCCACACGTTTTCGAAGGCCTGCAACGTCTGCGTTTTGCTTCTTCATCTCAAGGATGACTTCATCATGTTTTGTAGCCATTTCCTGCATTGCCTGTTCAACGCTTGTCACCGTTTCATTTATTTCTTCCAGAGCGTCTATCTTGACTCTCATTTCAAGCAGCACAGCAAACTTGTGGCGTATTTCTGAAATTTCGCTTTTTAGGTTCAGTTCTGATCTTTCGTCGTCATTTGCTGTGCTCGGGCCGCTTCTGGTCCTGCCTGTTTCGCATGTTGCGCACTTCCAAGATTTCAAGGCTGGCTAGGATTTTTTTCGGTACGTATTTAATGTTACTCCCGAGCAAGTTCCCGCATGATAACTGAAATCACATTCACAGCATGATAGGTATGGCTCATCGTCGTGAAGCAGTTTCTGGCAAACAAGACAGTCCGACATGATTTGTCACGTCGGAAAATACGATCACTCGGCAGCATTGGTAGCACTAGACCGTACGAGTACAAGTCGAAAAAGCACCAAACCATAAAAACATGAAATATTTCCATATAGATCAATTCTAACATACTGCCTAATTGCACTAACTGTCAAATCGGTGCCACGTAAATTGCTGCCATATCATGAGAAGCAAAACGTACAAAGATTTTACAAATATATTGCATCCTGAACGAACGCCCTTTGGGTCAAACTACGGTCCTGAAGGATCGTATAAACACCGGCGATGCAGCACCTGTTCGCCGACGCCCATACCGGGTGCCTGCCTAGGGTGTCTGCCTGGTGAGTGACAAGTTATTCAGAGCGAAGTTGACAAAATGCTTGGCAAATGGATTATTGAACACTCTTCCAGCCCGTGGGCTTCCCCTGTTACTCTCTTCAAACAGAAAGACAACAGCTGGCGATTCTGCGTTGACTATCGTCACCTAAACACGATCACCAATAAAGATGTATACCCACTTCCCCGCATTGACGATGCTCTGGATTGTCTCCACGGTGCCACGTATTTTTCATCGCTAGACATTGGCTCTGGATATTGGCGAATTGCCATGGATGAAATGGACCATGAGAACTCCATATTCATCACACCATACGGCCTATATCAGCTCAGGGTACAGCCTTTCGGCTTGTGCAATGCCCCGGCGAACTTTGAACGAACGATGCCGGTGGTACGTCAATGATGGCATGACGACAACGTTGTGACGATGGTAGTGATGGAGCTGGAATCACAGCGATGGCACGACGATGGTTAGATGAGTATTCTAAAAGGATTAGACTGGTTTCACGACGACGACGTGACGTCAGTGATATGACGAATATGGAATTAAAGTAATTGTACACGATGACAGCGCGCCCTTGACGACATGACACTGGGATGGCAAAGACGGAATGACGACGATGGTGGGATGACAATGGGATGGGACAGCGGAATCCCTACAACAAAGTGACAGTTAAACGACTACCGGGAATTTCGCGCTCTGAGGCAACGACGCAAAAATACAATGACACGACGCCGATGGAATGAATGTGATGGACAGATCACGAGTTCTTTATGATGACAGTATGACGATGACGGCACAAAGATGATGGCTTGATGGCGAATAAATGACGTGCAGTGACAGTGTTAGATTGAAGACCGCTGAAGGAAGATGACAAGATGGAAAAGAAGGAATTCTGACACTGATAGATTGACGATGGCAGCTTAAGAACAATGGCGTGTTGGTGTTGGAGCTCACGTTCGCGCTTAAGTGCGTCACTATTCACAGCATCTTCTATGTTAGTTTTCAATATGTCCGGTGCCGGCCAACGATCCAAGACTTCAGTCAGCGTGGATGAGAATGGTACAATGACGGCAAAATCACGGCATTCCCTTTAGCATTTACCACACAATCAGCGTGACTTACGTGACCCGTCTTAATTCACGCTGTATCCTGCATTAGCTTGAGCTATGTGTGGTGCCAGCAAATCATGCACGGCGATTGCCAGGAGCCAGCAGGGATGACAGTGGTGCGACGACGGAGTAATTACGACATTGATTTCAGCGTGACTTATGTATTCAGCAAGAGCTATTCCGCAAAAGAAGGAGAAGGAACAGCCGCGGGAAATCGGAAAAGACAAATAACGTTTCGCTTTATTAAAGACAAAAAGCATGCAGCACAGTTAATGAGAGACGTCGCACTCCTCCTCCCATCATACAGGCTCAATCCTCTGAAACCAACAATAACAGTACAAAATCACTTTTCATATGCAAGATTCATTGGCAATGCTTAAAAAAGCACAATGACACAAAACCGTCCTGAATTGCGGGCTATCGTTAAAATCTTGGTTCATGCACCTTATTGTTGTTTGTAGGCATTAAAATTAGATACCACCCGCTCTGCATGTTATTAAAAGCCCGCAAGGAAGCAATCTCTTTTAGACGTCGCTGCCTTAGCGCGCGTTTAATGCTTTTCAGCGACCAAATTATGTTTCGCAGCTCATAAAAAATTTTTAAATTAGTGCTCATGCGACAGTTTATACTTGGCGTTTGTACAAGTACTAGTCTACTCCCTCTGCTGAGCCGTACCTACACTGAACGAACTTCCTGCTTGCATCATGAATTACCCGAGAGAAACACAACTGCTACAATAAATGCTAAATGCGCTAATATGTTTTGCTCTTCTCAGAAAAACATGAGCTCATGTCCGAAAATGAGAAAGGACCAAAATCAGTGCGCATAAATTACCTGGAGACTATTGGTACCTATGCAAGAAATTATATAGACTCTAGCTATGCAGAAATATGAGCTTCACCGGATGATCCAATCAATCAGAGAATTGCGGTAACAGCAAAGTTAGTTCTTTTTCATGCCTTATTGCTTCAATTGTGTCTGAGTCAACCTACTGATGAATCAATTGTTGATTTGTTTAATATAACATTTGCATACATTCAAATTATTTTGTTTCTGTACCACAAGGAAATTTATGACTAGCAGTTATGGGAAATTGGACAGTCGCGCAGCATCGCTTGATGGCTCAGCGTCAGAGCTGGAAACTTCACAACTGCAGACCGTTTTCACTTAGCAGATGGACCTGTAAAGGGTTCAGTGAATACATGAACACAGAAAAAAGCAGAGTGTAGGCCAAACGTAGCGAACCTTTATTGTATGGCATTGTAAACTGAAGAGCATGTAGGAAAGCGCCACTGAGATGACTTGCTTGTTTTTTCTTATCCAAGATAGTTGACAACCTGAAAAAAAAGTTTTTTCAAACGTACTCGCTTAGTACAAAACATAACCATAGAGCTAATGTTTAGAATGAATTGCATCGACATCTCTATACCGAACGTAGTGTCGAGACACTTTGATTATTTTTTTAATGTGGTACAGACTCTGAAACCCTCAATAAGTGTGCTTAGTGTACGAGCTCAGTCACCCACTGGTGCTGGGGAACACTCTCATAGGCAAACTTCGAAGGTACAACGCTAGTTCAATGTCATATCACGTTTGCACTGCACCAGATTTCTTTTTTTCTTTAACTTCTTCAATCGCAATATTTTCTCCGTTTCCTCCTACATGGACCAAGCATTCTCTTCCTACTCCTATAATGCGGCTACCTGAGTGTCACTGATTGTTAAAACCAAACTGAGTGTTAGAAACCCGATGCCATCACTATGTATGTACCCCTCCTCAATTTTCTGATAAACTTGCAGAACATACACGTACTACATGCTTGCACGCGATGTACCTCTCCTCAATTTGCTGATAAACTGGAAGAACATACATGTGATACATACTTGGCACCAGGACCTGACCATAGTCACTGACCATGATGATCTATAAATCATGTGTTCTTTTTGCCACTTGCTGCAACATGCGTGGTGATGAGGCACTTGAGTAAGCTTTCAGGAAAGCATTCAACACCTTAATGAAAAGCGTACCTAACCTACTGATGGTTTTTGTGAATTACGAGAAAAATAACTTTAATGGCGGAGCTTAATGGGTGTAGGGTGCTGCTGCTGAGCCGCACGCCGCAGACTCGATTTCCGCCTGCCCTGACAACATTGCAGTGTAGGTGTTAGGTGAAAAATTTGACCTGCAAATACTTTCGGCTCGCGCTAAAGAATTCTAAGTTCTCGAAATAACTCGAACCCTTGCACTACGGATCTTCTTGAATACTTCCTGTGTTCACTCGGACGCAAGGTTCCAGCATTATGACTCGCTGGAGGCTTTTAGTTTACCTATTCTACGTCATTGCTGTCTTACAGTTATGTGACATTCCGAGACCTACAAAAATAATTTCGGAGAAAGCTTGAGCGGCAGCATTTATTGTTACCATTTAACGGTAACCATTTAACGGTAACCATTTAATGGTAACGGTAATTTAACGATAATTTAACGCTAACCATTTAACGAGACGAAACAGAGAAGTCCACTGGCCACTAACGACACCTTTACTGATGTGGCAACAACCACAAACGTCGTTCACGTCGTCTTCTACATCCATCGAGACCGCAAAGGGGCGCCCAATCTCATTATGAAGATTGTGGAAGGATCATGAAAAACAAGCTTGGAAATATCCGCTCCCTGAAACATGCACCGTCCCGATGCTCAAACAGAATTGAATCAGGTCACGAAACCGACAATTGTAGAAGAAAAAAGATAACGCATGGAAAAAAGCACACAAAAAGAGTCGACATGAGATTACAGAAAAGGTAAGTCACCGTGAGTAATATGGCTTCATCGCAACCATGTGCACGACTTTTGGCACAGGTTCACGGTGGGAGCACCGTGAAGAGTCTGATCTGATCACTGTGCAGTTCATTTTGTTTAGGCGTCGAAAAGCAACGTGTGGACCAATGTGGTGGCGTATGAGCTTTTCGTAGCGCCCTGCAAGATCTATGGTTCTCCACTCGCAGATATGATAGCCAGGGTTGTACACGACCTCTCTGTGAGGAAGGTTGTAATAGTGGCATCAGAACTTCGTTTACACTGAATACGTGACGCACAAGCTGTCGCACAGCTCCTTTTGTGCGTTCGGGCACTGAGTCAGTATCCGGGAGAGCAGCTGTGCATGCGTAAGGCAACAGCATGGCGTCCAACGTGTGTGTAACTGCACATCCATACAGTAAGCGAAAAGCAGTGAATTCTTTGGTTTCCTGAAGCGCAGTATTATTAGCGAATGTTACGTATGGGAACACATCACCCAAGTTCTGGTGACATGCCCGTGTTCAGTCCATTGGGGGCTGGTCAAAGATCCTCTGCTGGTCAAAATCAATCTGGAGCTTCTCCCCCCCCCCCCCCCCTACAGCGTGCCTCATAATGAAATCGTGGTTTTGGTACGTAAAAACCGATTCAATTAAATTCAGTTGTTGTGGCCATCGACGACGTTTATGGAGACCATGTCTCATCATTATCAATTCTATTGTTTAAGCGGTCGGTTAGGCCACTGATTTGCGAATGTTACGCAGTAGTTTTTCGCCGTGAAGGGCCACTTAGATGCATAAATTCGTGCACAAGCTGTGCTGTGAAGTCTGCGCCGCAATTCATGATGACTACGCCTGGCGCACTATGGCGGAGAGGTAACAATGTTCTGAACGAAAAATAGCGCAATATCGGAGATGGTGACTCGCGGAACGGTCTTGGTTTCACAGTACCGGGTAATATAGTCAAAGGCGACCACACTGCATCCGTTGACAGCAGAAACGATTGGAAATGGACCGAGTAAGTCAACAACAACGTTCTCAAATGGACCGCATGGGCGATTAACAGGCTTTTGAAAACTAGCTGGTAGCATTGGCGCAACGACGTGGCGTTGACAGACACGGCACGTCTACAGGTAGCGTTCCGTAGTCTTCAGTAATTTAGTCCAATAGTACGTCTGGCGAACTCTGGTCAATTTGCGCGTAAAGTCCAAGTAGCCAGAAGAAGGTTCGTCGTGACAGGCGCGAAAGATCTCTGCGCGGAACTTTGAGCAGAGTACAAGGAGATATATGGTGTCATTAGGCTGGAAATGTTACTTGTTAAGAACGTCATTGCGAAGGCCAAACGATCGTGCCTGGCATGCGAATTCTCAAGGAGGTTGCGAAGTGCATCCCTCAAGCTAGTGGTTTAGTGGCCACAGCTGTGCGCCTTCTCAAGGCTTTTTGGGTGAATGTAATAGTACCAAAGCAGCAAGAAAACAATTCCCCTTTGAGATTGGTGCCGCCAGTGGCAATAGGACGGCGAGCCAGACACTCCGCATCGCTGTTCCTTACCCGGCTTGCGCTCAATGGTAACATCAAGCTCTTGTTATCGAAAGCTCCATCGAGCTAGAGGTCCTGAGAGATCTTTTATATTCCCCAGCCAACACCGAGAACGTTGGTTGCGTACAACATGAAAAGGCCGGCCTTGCAGCTCAGGCTGAAACTCTGCACCTTGCACATAATCTTGATTAATAGCGATAACCGAAATTCCTGACATCAAAGCTGATTAGCGCCAAGGAAGAACTTAAATGAAGCTAGACAAATCGTGATCTTAATAGAGTAATACTACGGTGCCTAACTTTCTGAAAAATATTCCGCACAGATTTTGGAATCTCTTTCGTGCGGACAATGTAGTCACGTCAGAATGGCCCCATGACGAAAATGTCGCTCAAGCTAATTCATACAACAAGCATTTCCAATCAGTATTTAGCATAGGTAACGATTATGTTCCCCAGTCACTCCAATAGGTTGCAGCATTAATCGACTAAACATAACTGACACGGGAATCTTTAAACTTCTACTTGGTTTACGAAAGAAAAAAATCTAATGGTCCTGACGTTGTCAATAATAAATTCCTAAAGAGATACGCAGAACGCTACAGCAGATTTCTTGGAAATTTCTATTACATGTCACTTTCAATTGCGTGTGTGCCAGACAACTGAAAAAAAGAGTGAAGAGAATACGAACGCATAAATCAGGTGACACTAACTCTCCTGCCAACTACAGACCCATATCACTAATTAGTACATCACGAAAGATAATAGAACATACAATTTTAGGACACGTGACGGTATACATTGAAGACAATAGGTAGTGGAGTCGGAAGCGTCGCAGAAGCAACGGGGGAAGAACTTCGGGGCGAACTTGAATTCCAGGAGGTGTTTCGAGGCGGGGACGGCCACGTCAGTGACGAAAAACGTGACCGATTCGGGCGCCGCAGAAACAGACCGGCCTGTCGTCAAGTGTACGCCAGTACGATCGATTTCGGGCAGTGTAGGGATAACGAGCAGTGTAAGTGGACTGCGATAGGGCCGATGCATAGGAGCAGGACCGTTGTCAGGACGACTCAAGGAGCAGGCGCTGGGAAGACCCATCTGAGCGATGTCCTGGCGAACCACGGACTGAATCAGCGATATCGTCTATGCAGTGTTGTTCCAAGACGTCTGTTGAGGCAAGACCGGAAACGCTGCTTCATGTTCACGGTGTACAATGCGGGTCATGTTTTCGCTTGGCAGTGGCAAGCTAGATTGGTCGGTGGGGCCGGTACAAGAATAGGTCGCTGCAGTATTTGGTAGCCAAGTAAACTGATTGTGTATACGGCGACTCTTCGCCTCCTCGAACCGGCGGCATTCCTTTATGACGGCGCCGACAGTCGCTAGGTTTCTCAAGGCAAGAATGTTGAATGCGTCGTCCACGATGGCTTTGATAATGTGTCCAACTTTGTCCTCCTCTGGCATGGACGGAGAGAGGGCAAGGACGTCTTGAATTAGGAGACATACGGCTCGGTAGCAGTTTGAGCACGTGCTTGGTGGCTAGTTGCCAAGGAGTCGGATGGCCAAAAACGTCGGACAGCTTCTCTCAAAACAATTCCCAGCTGGTTAGCTCTTCCTCGTGTGTGTAAAACCACGTTCACGGTGTTCCGTCGAGGTACAACATGACATTGGCCAGCATTATGGTTGGATTCTGCCTGTTAACCTTGCTGACGCGCTCATATATCTTCTACCATTTGTCTCGTTAGCAACATTGTTGCCTGTGAACTTGCTCATGTTTTGCGGCGTAGGTAGATCAACGTACTCGGCATGCGTAGTCAGCATTGCAGCTTTAGACGCGTTGCTTTCCACTGGAAGCATGTTCCCAGGCTGGTGAGACGTCCGCTGTGGAGCTCCGTGGCAAAGGCACTTACCCAGCACCTCCACCAAATATCACGGGTATAAAACTATTGACACGTGAACTTATTTTAATCGGACGACCACGTTTCACCGCCTAACAAATGTTATCCCACGACGCGGGACGCGCCTGCATGTATCCGATGTTTCTGGAAAGTTATCAACGCTTCTTTCCGGCTGTCTGTTGTCGCCGAACCTTGTGTTATCTGATTTCATCGCCTGACGCGAATGGTGTAGAACTTCGTGGAAGGCACGCGGGTACCAACGATTAGTCTGGAAGATTCGACGACTGCTGTATAAAAGCCGACGCGCTTGACCCGCTGATCAGATTTTCGACGATCGCCGACCGTGTTCACCGCTATCGTTGTGCTATACGTTTAGCCTGTTTTGTGGGCACAATTTTGCCCAATAGAATAGGTTTTGTAGTTCACAGTATTGCTACTGTGTTCATACGTCACTCCACGTGACATCTGGTGGAGGTGCTCTGCGTTCATGTACCGAACGCCCCCGCCAAGCCGCGATCCAAGCCCGCAACCCGAGGACAAAACAGAGATCGCCCAAGACAAGCGTGCTAGCCGCAAACTGCAAGGACTGCCCACAGAGCACGGGCTTCTACCTGAAACGATAAAGAAGATCGTGGCCAAGGCAACCCCAATGGCTGCCCCAGCGTCTCCCGTTATTCTGCAACAACCTCCGGACCCACCGACGTTCCACGCAGCAGCTACTGAAGACCCGGAATCCTGGCTGGAGACCTACGAACGAATCGCGACTTTCATCAACTGGGACTCGGATGACAAGCTGCGGCATGTATACTTTGCCTTAGAAGACGCCGCCAGAACGTGGTTTGAGAACCGGGAGTCGACCATGACAACATGGGACCTATTCCGTAGCGGCTTCCTGCGCACCTTTACGAGTGTCGTGCGCAAGGAAAGGACCGAAGCCATGCTGGACGCCCGAGTGCAGCTACCTAATCACAACGTTGCCATATTCACGGAAGAAATGAACCGTCTATTCCGCCACGAAGACCCGGATATGCCTGAGGAGAAGAAAGTCCACCTTCTCATGCGTGGTGTTAAGGAAGAACTTTTTGGCGCAATGATACGAAGCCCACCGAAGACCGTAGAAGCATTTCTTCGCGAGGGCACCAGCATCGAGAAGACACTCGAAATGCGGAACCGGCAATTCAACTGCCACACGAACTCTACCAACTACCCAGGAAATCAATCACTGGCCACCTTCGATCGGCGCGAGACTATCAGAGCGGTCGTACGGGAAGAGCTGCAGAAGTTGTACCCTAGGTCGCAACCTCAAGTAGCCTCAATCACCGAAATCGTCAAAGATGAGCTTGAGCGATCCCTTGGAGTTCCCGAGGTACAACCACAATCATCGCAGCCCCAAGCAGAAGCGATGACCTACGCCACCTTCGCCCGCCATCAAGGTCCCCCTTCACGACTACGCCAGGGCCCTGTAGCGCCACAATTCCGTCGACCACCGCCGCCGCCGCCAGCACGCCCACCCGTCGCCCAGCGCAGCTACCCGAGGAAAATAGACGCTTGGCGCGCTCCTGACGACCGCCCGCTCTGCTACTACTGCGGCGAAGCCGCAATGTGTACCGTCCATGCCCATACCGCGACCTAGGATTGCGAGGGTTCGCCGTCAACGCACCGCGCCCTCGGGAAGGTGAACGCCCTCGTGACATCGCCGACTACCTCGCCGCTACTCAGTGGAGCCTTCGACGGCCGTCCCGGTCGCCGTCGCCAGGCCGCTACCTGTCACCGCAGCGCCGTCCATGCACTGGCTCAGCACGGGGCGGCTCTGCGAGCCCATATACGGAAAACTAAAAGCAGCAATCGATGAAGGTGCGGTTGCTGTCCATCGAATTAACGAACATCCTCCGCCTCCGACGAATACGCCGAAAATCCTGTCTAGACGACATGTCAACGAGACGCCGCCATCCCGACGAAGTCTGGAAGCAAAGAATACGCTGACGAAAGATGACCTGACGACGCCGCGTATCAGCCACAGGCCAACTCGACGCAGCCTTGATCCGACGCCAAGACCTAACTGTAACACAAGACAAAGAACCACCGACCTCGACGTGCTTCTTGACGGCCACGCAGTCACCGCCTTAGTAGACACGGGAGCCGATTACTCCGTCATGAGTGGACGCATCGACGCCCAGTTGAAGAAAGTTAAGACCGCATGGTAAGGCCCTCAAATTCGGACCGCTGGAGGACACCTCATCCCGCCGACTGAAAGCTGCACGGCAAGAATAACCATTCATGACCGGACTTACCCTGCCGCCTTCGTTATCCTCCAACAGTGTTCACGAGACGTCATTCTCGGTATGGACTTCCTGAACCAACACGGCGCAATCATAGATCTGAAGTCGAAGTCAATAACGCTGTCGGAAGATAAAGCGATACCGCCGTCGAGCCCTCGTAGTCACCACGCCTTGAGTGTGGTCGAAGGTCAAGTGAGCATCCCGCCTCGCTCCAGCATTGTTATTTCGGTTGGCACCGAAACACCCGCTGACGTAAAAGGCGTCATCTGAGGCGACCAACGTCTACTGCTCGACTGAGCAAGAGGGGTCGCTCGATTGCACGGAAGAAACACCAAAGTGTTGATGACAAACTTCAGCCAGGAGATCAAGCACATCAACAAGGGCACGACAATCGCATAAATCGAAGAAATTCTGGAAACCAGCAATGCGCTTGTCCTCTCGGATTCTGCCGCATCTACCCCGATGACCGAAGTTCCCGAACCAGACTTCGACATTGATCCAAGTATCCCCACGATTAAGCAACAACAGCTCAGAACTCTACTTCGACGATACAAAGAGTGCTTTTCGACGTCATCAAGTATTCGACAAACAGTCGCAAAGCATCGCATAATAACCGAAAAGTGCGCTCGACCACTCCGCCAGAGCCCTTATCGAGTTTCTACGCGAGAACATGAAGTTATAAGGCACCCAGTCGACGAAATGATGCGCGACGACATCATCCAGCCGTCAAAAAGCCCGTGGGCATCTCCTGTAGTCTCGGTGAAGAAAAGGACGGAACCCTACGTTTCTGCGTCGATTATTGTCGTCTGAACAAGATCACGAAGAAGGACGTATACCCCCTCCCACGGATAGACGACGCATTGTATCGGCTCTGCAACGCTAAATACTTCTGGTCGATGGACCTCAAGTCTGGCTATTGACAAATAGAAGTAGATGAAAGAGATCGTGAAAAGACCGCCTTCATCACCCCAGACGGCCTGTACGAGTTCAAGGTTATGCCATTTGGACTGTGCTCGGCGCCTGCAACGTTCTAGCGCGTGATGGGCACAGTTTTAGCAGGATTGAAGTGGCAGACCTGTCTTGTTTACTTGGATGACGTCGTCGTCTTCGCCGGAAATTTCGACGATGACCTTAAGCGGCTTGCGACAGTATTAGAGGCCATCAAGTCATCAGGGCTCACTCTGAAGCTGGAAAAGTGCCGCTTCGCTTACGATGAGCTTCTGTTACTAGGCCACGTCATCAACAATTCTGGAGTGCGCCGCCACCTGCAGAAAACAGCTGCCATCGCAAAGTTCCCGCAGCCCATCGACAAGAAGGCAGTGCGCAGATTCCTTGGCATGTGTGCATACTACAGGGGCTTTGCGAAGGACTTTTCACGCATCGCGGAGCCGCTAACGCCTCTAACCAAATGTGATGTCGAGTTCAAGTGTGAAACGCCGCAGGCCGATGCATTTCAAGAACTCAAACGACGCATGCAGTCGCCGCCGGTACTTGCACACTTCGACGAGAACACCGATACCGAAATCCACACTGATGCCAGTAGCCTAGGCCTCGGTGCCGTCCTAGTCCAGAAAAAGACGGACTTGAACGGGTGATCTCTTATGCTAGCCAGTTGCTGTCAAAAGCAGAAGGCAATTATTCGACGACCGAAAAGGAATGCCTCGCCATCATTAGGGCTACAGCAAAATTCCGCCCTTAGCTATATGGGAGGCCATTAAAAGTGGTCAGCGACCATTACGCATTCTGTTGGCTAGCTATCTTAAAGGACCCTTCAGGACGGCTGGCATGGTGGAGCCTCAGACTACAAGAATACGACGTCACTGTAGCCTACAAGCCCGAGCGAAAACACTCAGATGCCGATTGCCTATCACGCGCCCCCATTGACCCGCCGCCGCAAGCTGACGAGGATGACGACGCCTTTCTTGGAATAGTAAGCGCGGAAGACTTCGCCGAGCAGCAACGAGGAGACCCGGAGCTAAAAGCCCTTGTCGAGTATTTGGATGGGCACACCGACGTTGTCCCTAGGGCGTTTAAGCGTGGATTGTCTTCGTTCACGCTTCAAAAAACTTACTCCTGAAGAAGAACTTCTCACCAGTCCGCGCCAACTACCTTCTTGTGGTTCCGTCGGCGCTGCGTCATGAAGTACGGCATGCCCTACATGACAATCCGACCACTGGGCACCTAGGTTTCTCATGGACGCTATCGAGGATACAAGAAAGGTACTACTGGCCGCACCTAACCGCCGATGTCGCCCGTTACGTCCAAACATGCCGAGACTGTCAGCGACGCAAGACACCACCAACAAGGCCAGCGGGAATACTGCAGCCGATCAAGCCTCCTTACCGACTTTTTCAGCAGATCGGGATGGACTTGTTGGGACCGTTTCCGACATGAACTTCCGGAAATAAGTGGATCGTCGTGGCGACGGACTATCATACCCACTTCGCTGAAACTAAAGCTCTACCGAAAGGCAGCGCAGCCGAAGTGGCGAAATTTTTCATCGAAAACATCCTGCTGCGATATGGTGCTCCAGAAGTCCTCGTCACCGACAGACGAATGGCTTTTACAGCAGAGCTCACGCAAGCCCTCCTGCAATACAGCCAGACAAGTCACAGGAGGACAACTGCCTACCACCCGCAGACGAATGGTCTCACGGAGCGCCTGAACAAGACCCTCGCCGACATGCTAGCAATGTACGTCGACGTCGAGCACAAGACGTGGAATGCGGTCCTGCCGTACGTAACATTCGCTTACAACGCGGCGGTGCAAGAAACAACAGAGATGACGCCATTCAAGCTACGGCAGGAACCCGACGACGACGCTCGACGCCATGCTGCCGCACTTCACTGACGAGGAGAATCTTGACGTCACTACCTACCTCCAGCGCGCCGAAGAAGCCCGACAGCTCGCCCGCCTGCGGATCAAGAAACAGCAGAGGACTGACAGCCGACACTACAACCTCCGACGACGCTTTGCCGAGTACCAGCCCGGCGACCGTGTTTGGGTATGGACACCGATACTCCTACGAGGACTCAGTGAGAAACTACTGCGACGCTATTTCGGTCCCTACAAGGTCGTCCGACGTATTGGCGCACTGGACTATGAGACGGCATTTCGCATTCACAACGGCGCCGCGCACGATCTGAAGTGGTCCACGTGGTGGCCTTAAACCCTTTTACGGACTAATACGAACTTCCTTAGTTTGTTATTTAGTTTGCTACGAGTGCTTTTCTTTATTACTTTCGTTTGTTTGCAGCATTGGGTCGATGCTTTCTAAGAGGGGGGTATTGACACGTGTACTTATCATTATCGGGCGACCACGTTTCGCCGCCTAACAAATGTTATCGCACAGCGCGGGTCGCGCCTGCTTATATCCGAAGTTTCTGGAAAGTTATCGATGCTTCTATCCGGCTGTCTGTTGTCGCCGAACCTTGTGTTATCTGATTTCATCGCCTGACGCGAATGGTGTAGAACTTTGTGGAAGGCACGCGGGTCCCAACGATTAGTCTGGAACATTCGACTACTGCTGTATAAAAGCCGACGCGCTTGACCCGCTGATCAGATTTTCGACGATCGCCGACCGTGTTCGCCGCTATCGTTGTGCTATACGTGTAGCCTGTCTTGTGGACGCAGGTTCGCCCATAAAAGTTATTGACGACTGCTGTATAAAAGCCGACGCGCTTGACCCGCTGATCATATTTTTGACGATTGCCGACCATGTTCGTCGCTGTCGTTGTGCTATACGTGTAGCCTGTTCTGTGGACACAGGTACGCCCAATAAAAGTTTGTCGTTCACAGTATTGCTACTGTGCTCTTCATACGTCACTCCATGTGACACTATTTAGACGATGTATTTATGAAAGATACATAAACCGAAGCTGATAACCACGAGAGGCTGTTGCCACTTCTTCGTCTTTACCGTCGCAGTCATTGTCGTCTTTTGCCACCGTAATAATATACTAACAAATAACCAGCGCTGGTTTCGACGCGGGGTGTGAAAAGTTACATAGTTAACTGAAGTTATACATGATCTAGGATGTACAACTGACCATCGCGGTCAAACAGAGATAATATTTCTAGATATTTTCAGAGCGTTCCATTGTGCTTGTGTCCCAATAAGCTAAGTGAAATATTAGCTGCAATTATTGCAAGCGGAATCATTAAAGCTTTGATTGGGGATTTTTTGTCGCAACGTTCCCTGTTTGTCTATCGCGTTGAAGCATCGTCTTATGTAGTTCCTATGATGTCATGCCTCCCTCAAGGCTTGGTCTTATTGTCCTTGCTCTTTTTAACCTACATTTATAACTTCATCCCTAATACTGAATGTAACATAAGGCTTTTTACAGATGATTCCACTATATATTGTTACGAATGAAGAATGGGTTTATTTAGAGTGAAAATGTCAGAGAAGACATGGGATGGTCCGAAACTGTCGATCACGCCGAAAACCTCGCGCTGCTTCTTCTTTCTCTTTCACACTCCTCCGGTGCTGCGTTACATTTTCTTACGGGGCAGAGGAAGCTCACCGAGCGAGTCAGAGTGTGCGTTGATGGTACGGTTTCAATCGTGAGACCTGCACAACTTGCGTGAACGGCGGTTATTAGCCGTCACTTTAGCGATGACATAGCTCACTTCACTTAAGCATTTGAGAATGCCGAATGGGCTCGAATACTTGGAGAGGAGCTTTTGGCAAAGTCCCCTTTTTCCGAAATGGTGTCCTCAGCCACACGAAGTCACGGGTGGCGAATCTGACGGGCAGATGTTGTGCGTCGTAGCGAGCCTTAGTCTGAAAATTCGTCGATAGGGTTCTGAGCCGGGCAAGTCGACGTGCTTCTTCAGCCCGACACAATATCTGCGTGACAGAAGCGTCGTCGTCAGGTGAAAAAGGAAGTATGGTATCGAGAAAACTTTGATGATGGCGAGCGTAGAGGAGAAAGAAAAGTACGCATCCTGTGACTTCATGCTTCGATGTGTCGAAGGCATACGTGATGAATGGTAATACGGCATCCCAATTCTTGTGATCAGCTGAGACATACATTGAAAGCATGTTGACGAGGGCACGATTGATGCTCTCAGTTCGACCTTTGGTTTGCGGATGGTAAGGCATGGAATGACGATACTGAGTTCTAAAAAGGCGCAGCAGCTCTTCCACGACGTCAGCGGTGAACTGCCGGCCGCGATCGCTTATCACCACACGAGGGGCTCCGTGGCGGAGGGTAAACGAATGCAAAAGAAACTCCAAAACATCGGATGCTGCAGCTGAGACAAGTGCCAATGTTTCAGTACAACGGGTTAAATAATTCACGCTCACGATTATCCAACAG
Source organism: Dermacentor andersoni (assembly GCF_023375885.2). Taxonomy (NCBI): domain Eukaryota; kingdom Metazoa; phylum Arthropoda; class Arachnida; order Ixodida; family Ixodidae; genus Dermacentor; species Dermacentor andersoni. Next base: position 56,195,118 of record NC_092818.1, read on the forward strand.
CAGCCAGTGGACGACTTGGGGAAGGGACCGAGTAAATCTATACCCACTTTCTCACAAGGTGAATTTGGCGGTTTAATCGGTTGGAGAGTTCCTGCAGGAGCTGTAGTCGGCTCTTTGCGGCGTTGGCAGACATCACAGCTGGTGGCGCACTGCTTGGTTGTCTTCCACGATTGAGGCCAATAGAAACGCTGTCGGAGGCGGTGGAGCGTTCGAGCGAATTCAAGGTGACCGGATGTAATGTCGTCGTGCATGACCCGAACTACAACAAGGGTCAGGCGTTTTGGGACGACGAGCAGCAGCGTTGCACCGTTGTTTGAATAATTCTTGTGGTAAAGCAGACCGTCACGAACCACAAATGGCGTATCCCGTTCATATCTGTCGGTCACATCAATAATCGACTGTAGTGAAGGGTCGCGGTGTTGTTCGTTCTTGAAGAACGCAAAGCTAGCAAAGTCTGATGAGATTGCAGTTAAGTAGTCGTCGAAAGCGTCATCATCAGTACCCTCGCTCTTAGAGAAAAGAGAAGATAAGCAGTCGGCTTCTGTGTGGCACCGACCACTCTTATAAGCAACATAAAAGTCATATTCTTGAAGACGCAAGGCTTACCGAGCCAACCTCCCGGCTGCGTCGGTTGGCTTGGTGGCCATATAATGAAATAAAAACTTACGAAGGCCATCTCAGCCTAAACAGAAACCTCAATGCGATAAATGACTGATACGAATAATGGCAAATGTTTATCATTATCAACAAGTCAGTGTCAATGACGGTAACAATAACGAAGAATACCTCATAATTCATTTACTTCCTTAATGACACAGCAGTGACTAAAATTCAGCAACACAAGTATCTAGGACTAACTCTAGCATATGACCTGAATTGAAACAAACATATTGCCATCATCACCCCAGTAACAACTCGTAAGCTATTCTTCCCTAAAAGGTCCCTGAAGGATGCTCCGAATGGCGTCAAACACCAATGTTACAAATCCTTTGTACGGCCGGTACTGCAACACGATAATACGGTTTGGTTTCCTCACACAAAGACTAACATAACCGAACAGGAAAAAGTTCAAAGAAAAGCGATATGGTTTATTTGTAATCAATAAAAACGTAGTGACACACCCACAAAACTTCTAGCATCATCTGGATGAGCCACTCTGACAGTCAGAACAAAGCAAGCTCGATTAAAATTTATACATACCCTGCTGCAGAACGGTTTCAGCATAGATTGTTCAAAGTATACGAACTTCTCTGTGTCCCGCATTTCACGTCATAAGCATAATAAGAACGCTTGCAGTACTGACACATTCAAATACTAATTTTTCCTACTGCGGTTAGAGAGTGGAACTGCCTCGACTAATTTATAGCTAACATTATATCATCATCAACTTTTTGTAACATGATCGAAAGTAACAATCACTAAACAACTAACACAATTATCATGTTTATGCAAAATGGATGTTGCAATATCTATATGAATTTCTTATGTTCTATTAGATTGCAATACGTTACAGACTGCAAGGTTGTAAACATTTATGTTACCTTAGAGTTCTGTTACTACAGTTAGATAGCGTAACTCTTTTTTGTATTTCGTGTGCAGGTTTTTTGTTCTCTCAAATGTGCTATTGACGACGTTGTGAGCCCTCGTTGTAACAACATGCCCACCTGCTATGACCTCTGCATAGATACTAAGAGTATAGAAAATAAAAAAAAAAACTTCTCGATGGCCTACACCATTCCCAAACACTCATTTTCGGTAGCAGAGTAACTTCGCGCTGCAGATGATAGAGTGAGCCTGGTGTGCGCAATAGCCCATTCCAAACCTTGTTGTATCTGCACAACAAGAGCACCAATGCCAAAGCTGTTCGCATCTGTCTATGCCCATCACAGTTTCCAGAATTTTAAGGTAATGGAGTTGGGTCTGGAGCTCACAAAGGGCATCTTAATATCTTCCCGCCCAAACAAAAGAGATGTCCTTCGTAAGCCGAGTTAGGGGTTCAACGTGTTGTGAAAAAATCTGAATAATGCGACGGTAGCAGGTGCAAAGTCACAGAAAGCATCAGACTTCCCTATTGCTTGTAGGTGTGGGCAATTAGACAACAGTCGTAGTTTTCTCCAGGTCGGCTTCAATTCCAGTGTTACTGACGACGTGGCCAAGGAATTTGACTTCGTCGTAGCCGAAGTGGAAGTTTTCATGTTCAAGGGAGACCAGCGGTGCGAATAGCCTGAAGGGTGTTTTAAGTTTCTTGACTGGTTCTTCAAACGCAGTAGAGAAGACGTCTAAATACACGAGACAAGATGGCCACTTTGAGACAGATAGGGCGGTATTCATCATTCGCTGAAATGTGGCGGGCGGAGAACACAAGCCGAACGGGAAGACCCTAAACTTATCGACACCGTGTGTTGTAATAAAGGCAGTCTTTTCGCGTTTGCATGCATTCACTTCAATCTCCCAGTACCCACTACGCAAGTCGATAAAACAACAATAGCAGGCATATCGAAGACGATCTATGGAGTCATCGAAGCGACGCAATGGATAAATGTCTTTCTTTGTGAAGTGGTTGAGTTTGCGGCAATCCGCGCCTGGCCGTAGGCCGCCGGCTTTCTATTTCATCAACACAACCGGCAAGGCCCACGAACCAGTGGAATGTTGTATAATGTCGTCTTCGAGCACTTTCTTGAGTTGGCTCCAAATGGCATCTTGCTCCTTCAGGAAAACAGGTAGCATGCTGGTGCAGGGTCTAACAGTTGGCTGAGTAATGATTGAGTGTTTCGTCATCGGAGTCTGTATTACTGGTGATGTGGAAGCAAAACCAGATTTGAATGAGCGTAGAAGGCTGAGGAGACTCTCCTTCTGTGCCGGCGCCAGGTGTGAGCGCACATCAATGACACTGGCGAGCTTCGTGGCGTGGGTGCTGTCCGCCGACAGTTCTATCAAAGCTTGTGATGTGCCTTGTTGTTTGAAGTCGGCTATAGCACTGTGCTGAACCAAATTCTGGAATTCAAGTATGAAATCGTAACCATTATCTCCATTTGCTTGTGGTGGGGTTCAACAACACCTCTTGCGACACATCGTTGTCGACCCAGTAGTACATAAACATTCGCTACGGCGAATTAGGTGCCATTCTGATCGGACCCACACTCGACGACCACGAAGATACTACTTCCTGGTGGTGCTAAACTGTGCCATCAACAACAAACAATGCTGTTTGCTCCAACAGGCATTTACCCGGTGATATTCTTCGTTGGCTAGGGAATGTGACGAGCATGTCGTGAAGATTCATGACGGCGTGATATTACAGAAGAAGATCCATCCCCAAGGCTGTTTTCTGTAAGCAATGAGGCAGTATGATGAAAGAGCCAACAAAACAAGAACTGCGGATCTATATTGTGGCAATGCACTGCCCTGTAGTGTTAGAAGATCACCAGCGGCTGTGCCCAAGGCGTCGTAACCTTCATCAGTGGAGCTGCGAATGTAGCTCCTATAATAGAGTAATCGCCACCAGTGTGGACGAGAGCAGTAACTTGGTGACCACCAACCGGAACAATGTTGTCAGCGGAAACTATGGCATCGGGTGAAAATTCGGGAATTGGTCGCTCGCTATTCAGTCAGAAGTTGCATCGCGGGGGAAATTTCACAGTTTCACGGATAGCGGACTCACCCCCGCAGCTCGCTGTTTACTCCAGATGGGCTGGCGCCACTGTGGCTGACAGAATCGATGGAGGTGGTGTTGCGGCTAGGGCAAACAATGCCCCTAGGAGACGGTGACCAAAGTTGTCGTCACTGTGGAATCGCAAGGTGATGGTGTCCTGGAGATAGCTTCGATATTCTGACGGCGCTCGCCGTAGTGCGGGGAACGCGCGTCCGGTTGAAAGCCGCGAGAACCCATTTGGCAGAACGTACATTCAAGCTGAAGGTCACCAGCTTCACCAGTGTAGTAGCACATTAGACAATTTTCTTGCGTGCGCCACGCATCTTTCTTTATGGTGCTCTCTTGAGGGCTACTGTATGAAGCCGTACGATGAGTTTCATCGCTCGGAAACCAAGGTGTTGTCTCTCCCGTAGCAGTTGAAAAATGGACTGTAGTCAGTGCCCCCGCACGCACACCTTAAACATAAGAGATCGAGCTGGGTGAGAAGGGTTCCCTTACCTGCCAGATGTCGTCACGAACCACATCTGTAATAGCGGTAACGTTTGGTTGGCGTCTCGTTGGTGTCAACCTTTGGAGTTCTTCACCTCTCCCACACGCCATACGGAGTCTGTGCGACTTTCGTTTGCGCTTCCTGTCGCGAAGGAACAGGTGGTGACTGTGAGAGGCTCATATTTTGACGACCGCTGCCGAAACACCCTTTCCATGGCTGTTGCCTCACGAAGGAACTCCGCTGTAATTACAAAAGGATTACGTAAAAGGCCAGCAAAAAGCTGCTATTTGGCTCCACGCATCAAGAGCCACACCTTCTGCTCGGACATGGAGAGATCTGCTCGCTGAAACAGTCGAGACATAACTTCGACGAGCGCAGCAATGACCTGGTTTGGCTTCCGGTTTCGCGACGTGAGGGATTGATCGGCTTGTTCTTTCGTTTCAGCGACTGTGTAGGTGTCGCGAATCTGTGGCTCAAATTCCTGCGAACTCGTCTGTAAAGATTCGTGTTTCGTGAACCATATGCGCGCTGGATTCTCGAGTGGAAAGTAGACGTTCCGAATCTTCTTGGCGTCGTCCCTATCGTTAAAGCTGGCCAATCGTTCGAAGTCATCCAACCACTCTTGAACGTCATCGAATGCGTCACCGTAGAAAAACTGCGGCGTTCGTAGGACATAAACAGTACGCGGGACATAAGTAGCTGGCTGTAGCTTGGGTCTCTTGTGCCTGGCCTGCTGTATTGGAAGGACATTCTTCTCAATGAGCTTGCCAGGAGATCGAACTCAGGTGAGTTCTTGCAGGCGAGAGCTTCTTCGGGAAACTTGGGGTGGCACCTGTAGCTTCACGTCCAGATAGCCTGGGATGCCCTGGAATCAGGCACCTCCACCAGTTTGTCACCAGAGCAGTGGCGAGAGCAGTCCACTGATAGTGAGCGGCACCTGTACTAAAGCAGCAACAGTCACCAACTTTTTCAAGTCGTCTTCTACATCCAACCACTCCAAAAATGCGTGCCTCATCCGATAATGGAACGAACGTGCAAAACACGAGTGGCAATATGAAAGGATTCGTAAGAAAAGCAAAAATGGACAAACCAGACTGAAACAACTCAGAGCGAGTGCTTACTGTCAACTGAAATTTTTATATTGAGTTATATTATATCATTTTGATGAACCCACAAATGAGGATGCATGCAGATTACCTGCTTGTTATTTTGTGGCCGAAGGTAAGTTCAAGAGACTAAAATTATTAGCGACTGCACATGGCAGGCCACAAGGAATCTACCTCAAAATAGCGCAAAGATACAGAAGGTTCGCTCATACACGCGTTCTTGTCTTCTATGTAAAAAGCCTTGATAACTTCGCGCACCAGTTGAATCGAGTGTTTATATGAAGTTCTGGCTTCGTCCAAACCAGTGCATTGGCGTTCTGATATATATGCACGCGTGTAATGCAACCTTTCGAATTAGTAGTACGCGCTCGTCCAGTGTTCTTCCGTTGTCCTTGACCATCCACTACTCGCAACAATGCATGCACTCGACATCGCTGAGTTCACGATATTATGGAGGATATGAAACTCATAACGAAAAATTGCAGTATGAAAAATGTAAGGTTCAATCAATAAATTCCCGACCACTTTCTTATTTGCCCTCTGCGGGTTATACAAACAAATCTGTGCTACGAATTCAAAACATAGAAAGGATTCGCATGCCTCGTAAAACATGGAGAGAGTACTTGGGCGATTAACTGATGCAATGTTATTCAAGGAAAGCGCATTAATAGTGACATGCAGGGCCGATTGATGGATTCATACTGATACGTGCACTTGTTTAGCTCTGGTGTCCATGTTGCACTGGCTAACAATTGGCAAACATTATCGCTCGACGCAGCATACGCCTGAATGTATCGCAAGTTTCTCGAAAGGTATCGATGATTCTAACCGTTGTCTGTTGTGACCGAACCTTGTGTTAGTTGCGGCCCTATAAGGCCAAACTATTCCAACGTATTTTATTCCAATTTCCTGACGTCAAATTTACGTAAAAATTGTGGGGTTTTACGTGCCAAAACCACTTTCTGATTATGAAGCACGCCGTAGTGGGGGACTCCGGAAATTTCGACCACCTGGGGTTCTTTAACGTGCACCTAAATCTAAGTACACGGGTGTTTTCGCATTTCGGCCCCATCGAAATGCGGCCGCCGTGGCCGGGATTCGATCCCGCGACCTCGTGTTCAGCAGCCTAACACCATAGCCACTGAGCAACCACGGCGGGTTCAAATATACGTAAGCACGGACGCATGTATGGGGTAGTTACCTGCAGCGTTGTCAGAACAGCCTAATCTTTCGTTCGTTTTGAAAACGAAGAACACTGCCTACGTTGAGCGGTTTTTTTTATCTAATTGGCTGACAAAAGGTCAGGAGTATTTTCAAGTGGTGAGGGTTTCGATCAGGCCGAGTCAGCGCAGGGAAAGAGGACAGCCGGATAAAGAGTGTGACGCCGGCATCTGGGGTTGGTCCTCTTCCTCCTGCCCTTTTCGACCAACCTGCAGAGGCTGGTCGAAAATCGCAGCTGCGTGCAGCGGAACATGAAGAATGCCGCTAAAACGGATCGTCAGCAAGGAAGAGTTGGCAAAGTGACGTCGCAAACGAGCGGAAAGGACTCGAAACATTACGCGGCCACGCGAAATGTTTTATTGCACGCCAATAAACATATGCTCTCCGGCAGGCGTGAGTATCCAGCGCCTAAGCGATCGGCGGGCAGCCATCTTCTATTCCTTTCGAAACGGGGCGGTCTCCGGCTGTTCACAAAAGAAATTCAGTTTCGTTCGGCACATTATTGCCTTTTTAACGCGTACACCTTCCTTTGATGCGGTAGTTTTCTCGATTTTGTGACGTCGCGTGATGGACAGTCGTAGTGGGCGCAGCCGAGAACGTTTGACCAATAGCAGAGGGCTAATGGCGAAAAGGCGTCGAATAAGATATAAATATTTTTCTTTTCTTTGGTTTATTCATGCATAATCAGTGTGTATCCGTCATATCAAATGGGGGACTCGCATTTTTTGTGACATGGCGTGTTTGACAGGGCGAATGGGGGTGGCTCAAAGAATCGTTCGACGAATCTTGGAGCGCTGATTGCAGAAATGGAACAGAATGTTTAGAATAGCTTACGTTATAGTGCTCCTGATTGTATGTGCGGCACGAATTGTCTAGTCCTTTCTGGAAGGCACGCGGGCACTGCCAAATACACTAGAACGCTCGAAGAGTCAAGTATAACAGCCGACGCGCTTGACCCGCAGATCAGATTTCTACGATTGACGACTTTGCTTGCCACTGTAGTTGAGTTTCGAATGTCACTTCCTTTTTCTAGGCCCAAGTTCACCCAATGAAGTGTTAAATCTGTGAGTCGATGCTTTTACTCGGTGCTGTTCTTCGTCGTCACTACAGCATGACCTATTGTGGATGTACTCTTACGTTCATGTTCCGGACGCCCCGCAAAGCCTTGATCCAATCGCGAACCCCGGATACAGTACCAACGTCGCCTCGGACCATCGGGCTAGCCTCGAGCTGCAAAACTTGTCTTCGGAGTTTGCATTTCTAGCTTAGTCGACCAAGAAGGGCTACACCAGGTGGAGAAGCACGATAGCGGACATAGAATCGACAGCAGCCATGATACTTCCACAGGCCAGGCAGCCACCACCTTTCCGTGGATCATCATTTGAAGACCCGGAGACCTGGCTGGAGACATACCAGAGGGCCGCAACGCTCAACATCAGGAGCAGTGAGGGCAAGTTGCGCCATGTCCATTGTTTTATGACGCTGTTCCGCCCTCGCATGAAAACAGAGAAAAAAGCCCAGCGACTTTGGACCCATTTCGTGAGAAATTCCTGAACACCTCCATGAGTGTCGTAGGTAAGGAAAGGGCCAAACTTCTATTGGACACCTGAGTACAACTACCGAATGGCCACGTTGCGATGTTTATGCAGGAGATGACTGGCCTCTTCGTTGACGCCTCCACTGACATCTGTGAAGAAAATAAAGTTTGGTTCCTAATGCAGGGTGAGAAAGAAGAGGTATTCGCAGGAGGGATATACAACCCTCTCAAGACTGCCGCAGGGTTTGTTTCGGAAGCCACAAGAATCTTGAAGAAGCTTCAAATGCGTACCAGGCAATGAACTCCGCCATACACTGACAACAAACTACGTCGAAGCTCAAGCACTATATTCGGATACAGCATAAGTCTGCAATAAATCCCCGCTCACGCCCTCATAACTACCAGCCACTGTTCCTCCGCGAGGCATCAAATAGCTCGTTCTTCATACTTTACCTTTTACCAAACAAGGTGGTAACAAAAAATAAAATCATAAACCTGTCATTTTATACGTTTTCACTCGTGTATTATAGCGGATTCGCGAATGCCGAATTCTTTATTGAACTGAAATCAAACGCTTGCTTCGCTGCAACTACTTATTGTGGAGTTTTGACTTCAGCTGGCATTGTAGTTTTATAAGTAAAACAGGCTAAGCATTGAAATGAAATGTACCGCGGACTTTTGAAGAGTGAAATTCTCAGAGACTTCATACACTTTTTCCTTGTCTGTTGGGCACTTCCTCGCTTCCACCAATCAAAAGAACACAAGAACAGCAGTATGAAGTACGACGCATTTTGAAAAGGTCGCATGACTACAATTTCGCTTGCTTCTGTAATTGGGTGGCAGAGTATGGCAACCTCGCGCGGCCTGTGCGCCTTAGTTGCCAACTGCTGTTTTTTTTATGTTGTGGCCCACGATAGGCGCCGACCACCTGTGCGAGACTATCAGAGTGGTCGTACGAGAAACGCTGCCGAAGTTGTGCCAAAGGTAGCAGCCCCTGATGGCCGCGATCCCTGGAATAGTTAAGGAAGAGCTTCAGCAATCATTGGAAGTACCAGAAGTTCCGGCATCACCGCAACCATAGTGGAAAGCGACGACCTACGCTACTATCACCTGCTGTTGAGGGCCCCCTACGTGCCTGCGCCAGAGCCGCGTAATGGCGCGATTCCGCGGTCCACCGCCGCCGCCGCCAGCACGCGTACCCGCCGCCCAGCACAGCATTCGACGGAAGGCTGAAGTTTGGCGTGCCCCCGACCAGTGTCCACTTTTATACCACTGCGGAGAAGCCGGCCACACCTACTGCCGGTGCCTATCCGGCGAAATGCGACCACAATGACTTGGTGTAAACGCGCCGCGTCCACAGCTTGGCGAAGGGCCCTGTTAAATTGCTGACTACCCCGCCGCCACTCAGTCAAGCCTCGACCGCCGTCCCGTTCGCCGTCACGAAGCCGCTACCTGTCACCGCAGCGCCGAGCGCATACTTGTCCAGATTCGGGCTGGTCTGTAAGCCCGTAACCACAAAATTAAAAGCAGCACCCAATCGAGGAGGGATTTCTGTACGTCAAATTACCGAAGATTCTGCTCTGAGCCCGACAACAACGCTTCAAGATCTATCTCCGCAATATAGAAACGACACGCCACCATCCCAACGAAGCTTCGAAGCCAAGAACACACCCCCAAAGGGAGACCTTAAAACGCGATGAAATTTTGCATAAGGGAGTATTGTAATCGCCGGCAGAATCAATAAAGCCTACGCACTTGTTTCAATGTTGAGGCACGCTGGCCATCGATAACGATACATCGCCCTTGCATTTGACCCATTTCTTTGCATAGCCGGATTCACTGTTCATGGCGTTCCCTGCTTCCCAGCCAACTCCCAGAGGCTGTACGAAGCCGTTAGCGTCAGCGCTCTCCCAGAGAAGAGGCAGAGGATTACATATTGCAAAAAGTGATTCGCTGCTTCTTAAAGCTCCTGCACTGGTCGCGTGCAAGGCCAGTGTAATGACATGTAAGCGCACTTTTGTCTTTCGTTATACTTTTTTACGCTTGGTTTTCCCCCATGCATTAAACGGCTATCATATGCGAATTACATGCCGTTGCTATGGCGCTTCCGTCTTTGTAGGGTAAAGTGGTAACTAGAGACACTGCACGAAAAGGATAGTTTTTTTGAATATGACACCCCACCTTTGAATTCAAGGGCGAACATTTTTTTTTTCATCTCACTTTTGCCCTTGTCACATAAAGCATTGTCAGGCGGCACATTTATTTGCTATAGACTAATCGCACGTAGTTAGATGACACCTGCAGCTCACCCAACCGCATGCAGCACTAACACAAAAAAGTAACTCGAACAAAATTGTTCCGGTTACTTTGCTGCAGCGACATGTGCGAGTGCATGTAGAGCACCGGCCTCTGTCATAGTGAAAATTGCAGCCTTTGTTGTACAAGGAAATGCTAACTTAATGGTTGTGTTGCAATCTCACCGCTGACGCCCGTTGTTGCATCTGGGTCGCAAGCCCCAAGGGTAGCGTTGGCCTGGCGGCCTGGGGCACAACTGGAAGCATCCGAAGGTGCTGGCAAAGCATGAGTCGACTGCTAACAGAACAACTTGTTTATTCTAGCATCGCAAAAGAGCGGGCGGTCAGGTCGACCGAAGTGGAGAGACAGGAGAGCACGTTATTCGACAGAAGAAATCGGAGCGCCTCTCTCGGCGTCCGGGGGGCAGCTGCTTTTATACTCTCGGAGTTGAGGGCAAGAGGGAACGCCTCGACAGAGGCGCACGTGACGGCGCCGCTCGGGCACGTTGGGACGAGTAGGTGACGCATCCGCCGGGCCGGCGCCGGTCAGACCTCCTCGCTTCACTGTTGGGGGAGCTCCTCTCCCCGGCTGCCGCGCTTTGACAAGCGTGGGCACCAACATGCACACACACACACACGCGCACACGAAGACACGTGGCATTGAAAGATGCCTGGACGCGCTTGGCGGGGAGGCGTTGCGGCAGCGCTGAACGGGCCAAAATTCCCGCCGCTTTGAATGAAGCCCCGGCGTCCGTTGCGTCCGCGCCGGCTATACCGCGCGTCGTAGGCGAAACGTAACAGACCGCCCCGCCGGGGGAAGGAGATCCCGATGGTGAGGGGACTGCATCCGTTGTCCGGAGGGATGTCGCTCGATGATGCTCATAACCGAAGTCGGTCGTCCCTCGGCGTTTCTTGAGCGCAGCGCACAGAGAAGGCCTCGTTCTCACGTTCAGGTTCACACAGGACACTGCAAAGTGACTTCGGGAGAGTTGCCACTTTTCTCTCGTTCCCAGCAAGCGTTAGAACTACGCCGAAACTCAACCGCTCAGTCAGCAAGCACGAAACAACCCTCACTAAGCCCTGCCAGGCTCTTTCCCCTTTTGTACTACTGCCTAGTTCCTTATAGTAGTGTAGCAACACTCAGAACGCGTCCACAAATTGGAAAATTGCACTAGAAAGCACGTCATCACTTTGAAACACTAAACAAAAGCAATATGTCAAAAATCCTGCCTCAGGAAGAAAACATCAGTAACAAACAACTTTGAGGCTGATTCCTACGTTAGGGGACTCGACTTAAGCCATCGGCGTTGCCGTTGAGACTCCCCTTTTTGTAACGCACCTCAAAGGAATATTGCTGCAAAGCGAGGCTGCAGCGCAGGAGGCGGCCATTTGTGGAAGAGATGGTCTGCAGCCATTGGAGAGGGCAGTGATCCGTCTCAATGATAAACCTCGAGCCGGCTAGGTAGCATGACAATTTCTGAACGGCCCACACGAGACACGCACACTCTTTCTCGGTGGCGCTGTACGCCTGCTCACGACTGGTCAGCTTACGACTCGCATACAGGACGGGGTGTTCCACTTCTCCATTTTCCCGTTGGCACAGTACAACGCCCATGCCTCGCTCACTAGCGTCGCACTGAACAACGAACCCTTTTGTGTAGTCTGGCGATCGTAGCACAGGCTGGCTTGTTAGGGCGCTCTTTAGGGCGCTAAAAGCTCTTTCCTTTGTCTCGTCCCAGACGACTGTTTGGGGCTCTGTTTTTCATAGAGCATCCGTCAGGGGAGCCGCGATATCAGAGTACCTGGGGATGTACCTCTGATAGTAGCCGGCGACACCTAAGAACGACCGAAATCGGTCTTCGTACGCGGTTGCGGGAAGTCTCGCACAGCGGCCACCTTTATTTCAGAGGGGCGGCGACGACCCCGACCAATCACGTGACCGAGGTAGACAACCTCGGCCTGTGCTAACTGGCACTTGGGAGCCTTGACTGTAAAGCCCGCTTCGCGCAGGCGGGTTAGCACTGCCCGCAAGTGTGCCATATGCTCAGACCAGGATGCGGAGAATATCGCTACGTCGTCTAAATACGGTAAAGCGAATTCTTGCTGTCCCCGCAACACTTTATCCATGAGGCTTGAAAAACAGTATGGCTCGTTCTTCAAACCAAAACTCAACACTTTAGGACGGAATGTTCCCATTCGTGAAATGAACGCCGCATACCTCCTAGCCTCTTCTGTAAGTGGAACCTGCCAATAACCCCTGACAAGATCTATGGTGGAAATAAACTGAGCGCTACTAACTTTCTCAAGGCGCTCCTCGATGTTAGGGATCGGATAAATTTGATCCTTAGTGATTGAATTAAGCCTGCGGTAGTCGACGCAAGGACGAGGTTCCTTGCCCGGTACCTCAACTAAAATCAAAGGGGAGGTATAATCACTCTCACCCACCTCAATAACACCGAGCTGTAGCATTTTCTTTACCTCCGCCTCCATAATATCGTGCTGGCGGGGTGACACCCGGTACGCCTTGGATCGTACTGGCTCTGGGGAGGTAAGTTCTATATCATGAGTAAGGACAGAAGTCCTACCAGGCCTCTCAGAGAACTGACCTTGAAACTCTTGTAAGAGCTGGTGTAGTTCGGTTTTCTGCTCAGGCGACAGCGGTGCTTTACTGATTAAGTCACTAATGACTTGATCGGTGTCTTTCCTGTTCGTCACTGAGCCTAGTCCCGGAAGCTCGGCCGGAAGCTCTTCGGGAACGTTTACCATCATGCACACCACTGCTTCCCGCTGTTTATAGGGTTTGAGCAGATTACAGTGGTAAACTTGCTGTGCTTTCCGCTTTCCTGGCAGACTCACCACGTAGTTAACGTCCGACAGTTTTGAACAATTCGTGCTGGGCCCTCCCACTGCACGTCGAGTTTGTTTTTTAGCGATGTGCGCAATATTATTACCCCATCGCCCACCTCAAAACGACGGGCCCTGGCTGTCCGATCATAATAAACCTTGGCCCTCTGCTGGGCCCTTGCCATTGCTTCACCTGACAACTCCTGTGCCCTTCTTAAGCGTTTGAGGAGCCTAAGCACGTACTCCAACACGACTGGGTGGTCGCCCCTGCCTTCCCACGATTCTCGAAGCATGCGAAGCGGAGACCGCAGCGAGCGACCGTACACCAGCTCAGCTGGCGAAAACCCGGTAGCCGCATGCGGCGCGGTCCTTAATGCAAACATCACCCCAGGCAGATACAGCTCCCAGTCAGTTTGTTGTTCAAAACACAATGCTCTCAACACGCGCTTCATGACGGAGTGGAGCTTCTCAACAGAATTCGACTGTGGGTGGTACACTGAGCTGTGTAACAGCTTTACCCCACACCTTTCGAGAAAAGTTGTCGTCAAAGCGCTAGTAAACACTGTGCCCTGATCTGATTGGATTTCCGCAGGAAAACCAACTCACGCAAATATGGACATTAGTGCACTGACTATCTCAACTGAGCTGAGTTCTTTAAGCGGCACTGCTTCAGGGAACTTTGTCGCTGGGCAGATCACAGTTAAAATGTGTCTGTACCCCATGGTTGTTACCGGCAGACGTCCCACTGTATCAATAACGAGCCGTCTAAAAGGCTCCGTAATGATAGGTACCAACTTCAACGGCGCCCTCGATTTGTCCCCTGGTTTGCCCACCCGCTGACAGGTGTCACATGTCCTCGCAAAGTGGTCTGCGTCCCGAAAGCACCCTGGCCAATAGTACTCTTGCAAGCGACGGTCCTTAGTTTTCTTAACTCCTAGGTGTCCGGACCACGAACCCCCATGCGACAAGCGCAACAGATCCTGACGGTAGCACAGAGGCACGATCAGCTGATCGAACTCCACTCCCCTGCGGTCTAGATACTTCCGGTACAGGACCCCACCTCTTTCCACAAAACGAGCATTTTTCTTGGCGATACCTTCCTTGACATTGCAGCGTATGTTTTCTAGGCTGCCATCCTTTTTTTGCTCGGCCATCAAAGCTGACCGGCTGACTTTTAGCAACCTATTAAGTCCGTCTGACGTAGGCGCGATGAGCAGATCTGCAGATAGCTCTTCTACTTTCCCGTGTCGGGCATTTCCTCTCCAGTAACTGGTGCCTTCAAGGCTACAGGCTGAATTTTATTCAGTTCGGACGTGCTCTGAATATCAGCGTGCTGCGCCTCTGACCCTTTCTCATTGTTTGACAACGTCGGCCTCGCAACTACCGCCTTTGCAGCGAGCTCCCGAACCTTCGATCTGGTTAAGGCTTGAACGCTAGCCTCACCAAACAAAAGCCCCTTCTCGCGCAGGAGGTGATTGGACCTGTTCGAAAATAGGTACGGGTACTGGGGGGGCAGCATAGATCATACTGCGGCCTCCATCTCAAGCGCTCCGAAAGGTCCTTCAATAAGCACTTTTGCTACGGGCAGACACACGCTATGAGCTTCCACGGCTTGCTTGATCCATGCGCACTCGCCCGCGAACATAACGGGTTCTACGTAAGAGGGTGAACTACATCCATTGTAGCTGCGGAATCGCGAAGCACTCGGCACTCTTTCCCGTTCACGAGGAGGTCTCGCATGTAAGGCTCGAGAAGCTTCATGTTCTCGTCAGTGCTGCATAATGACAAAAACACGGCTTTTGTTTTTGTTTCTGGACACTGCGCCGAAAAGTGACCCGGCTTCTGGCACGTATAACAAACGCGCGCTTGCCTCGTTTCGAACCGCTTTCTGCGTTCGGCTTCGGTTGCCGCCGTCTCCTTACGTTCGGTCGGACTGCTTTCACTCGCATCCGAACTACGTAAGTCCCCCTTTGCTCTCATGGGCGTGAACTTCGGCCTCTCAAACTTGGAGCCAAATTCACCCTTTTGACCATCCTTAGCTCCGCGAGCCCGACGCGTCACAAACTCCTCGGTTAGCTCGGCGGCTTTAGCCACCGTACTAACGTCTGGCCTATCCAAGACCCAGTACCGCACGTTCTCAGGTAACCGACTATAAAACTGTTCTAGCCCGAAACACTGCAGAACTTTCTCGTAGTCACCAAACGCTTTCTCTTCTTTGAGCCACTCCTGCATGTTTGACATTAGCCTGTAGGCAAACTCTGTATATGACTCGCTTCTGCCTTTCTCATTTTCCCGAAACTTCCGACGGAAAGCCTCCGCTGACAGCCTGTACTTTTTTAGCAGACTCGATTTCACTTGGTCGAAATCCTCTGCCTCCTCTCTCTTCGAGCGAGCGACTACGTCGGCCGCCTCGCCGGGTAACAAAGTGAGCAAGCGCTGTGGCCACGCTTCCCGAGAGAACCCCTGCTTCTCGCACGTTCGCTCAAAGTTAACCAGGAACAAACCAATGTCCTCTCCAAGCTTAAACGGCTGCATCAGGTCAGTCATTTTGAACAATACTCGTTCTCCTGCACCGTGTGCCTGACTTGCATTACGAGCGCGTTCCATCTCTATCTCGAGACGCTTCATTTCCAAAGCGTGGTCGCGCTCTTCTTTTTCTTTCTGCTCTTTTCGTTCGCGCTCATCTTTCTATTTCTGTTCTTGACGTTGGCGCTCATCTTTCTCTTTCTGCTCTTTAAGTTCGCGCTCCTGTCTCTCTCTTTGCTCTTTAAGTTCGCGCTCCTGTTTCTCTTTTTGCTCTTTAAGTTCGCGCTCCTGTCTTTTTGCCCGCTCCTCAATAGTCTCAAGGCATACCGACAGCTCGTCATCCTCAGCTTCTAACTCAAGAATAACCCTTAGCAGTTCTGGTTTTCTGAGTTTGTCTGAGACATCCAGACCAAACTCTCTTGCAAGCTCCAGCAATTTCGGTTTGCGCAACGACTTCGAATCCATGGCTGCTATGAATGCTGCTTTCTCTACTGCCTTCTATTGTCTTGCCGCAAACTAACCCGGCAGCAACGACAACCACAATTACCAGCTCTGTTTCTGACACTAACAAAAGCCTGGCAAAGCTCAGAAGAAGAAAGTCCCGCACTCACCAAACCTCGCAGCCAAGAATTCAGCGCAGTCGTTCCGCTGCAGGCAACCAGTCATCACACAGGGCTCGTTGCACTGCTCCCGGATGGTCGTTGTGCTGCTAAGCATACAGTCAACCGCATATCTTCGCTGCTGGCCTCTGTTGTCGCGATCTCACCGCTGGCAGACAGTTGTTGCAATCCCAGCGCTGGCACCAGTTGTTGCAATCTCACCGCTGACGCCCGTTGTTGCATCTGGGTCGCAAGCTCCAAGGGTAGCGTTGGCCTGGCGGCCTGGGGCACAACTGGAAGCATCCGAAGGTGCTGGCAAAGCATGAGTCGACTGCTAACAGAACAACTTGTTTATTCTAGCATCGCAAAAGAGCGGGCAGTCAGGTCGACCGAAGTGGAGAGACGGGAGAGCACGTTACTCGACAGAAGAAATCGGAGCGCCTCTCTCGGCGTCCGGGGGGTAGCTGCTTTTATACTCTCAGAGTTGAGGGCAAGAGAGAACGCCTCGATAGAGGCGCACGTGACGGCGCCGCTCGGGCACGTTGGGACGAGTAGGTGACGCATCCGCCGCGCCGGCGCCGGTCAGACCTCCTCGCTTCACAGTTGGCGGAGCTCCTCTCCCCGGCTGCCGCGCTTTGACAAGCGTGGGCACCAACATGCACACACACACACACGCGCACACGAAGACACGTGGCATTGAAACATGCCTGGACGCGCTTGGCGGGGAGGCGTTGCGGCAGCGCTGAACGGTCCAAAATGTCCGCCGCTTTGAATAAAGCCCCGGCGTCCGTTGCATCCGCGCCGGCTATACCGCCCGTCGTAGGCGAAACGTAACAGTTGTCATAACTGATTTGGGGTTATATAAACTGATTTGATTTGACGCTTGGTTTTCCCGCATGCATTAAAACGGCTATCATATGCGAATTGCATGCCGTTGCTATCGTGCTTCCGTCTTTGTAGGATAATGTGGTAGCTAGAGACACCGCCTTCACTGGTGGGAACGTCTTGCTAAGTGCCCGTGGTGTCGAACCTTTGTCCTACGTTTCTCCTCTTGCGTGCCCTACAAGAAGTGCTAAGGGCTCTTCTGAAACATTGGTCGAACCATTTCGGAATGGTTTCTCCCCCAAGCTGCCGTTCGCGTATGGTTTTCATATAGCGGAACAATAGCGGTTCCTTTTGGTACCGGAAATAACGGGTCACCTCCGGTTTTTGGTTAGGTTCCAGTTCGGTTGGACACAATGGTTAGAGGTTACCTAGTGTCGAGTTTCGGAAATGCATTGAAGCGGGAGGCAGCAACATGCATTCCCTCCCTACGTCTCGCGCTCTTGATCAGGCCAGCGTTGTGACAGTGAGTGTTGGCTGTCATCGAGTGAGATCTGTCTGGGTTTGCATGTGTGGAGTGTGACGCCATGCTTCGTAATTAACTAGCAAGCAAGAGTTCACTGGAATTTTTACGACCCGGGGTTAAAAAATAGGCCTTACATTGTGTAATTGTCTAAGACTGTGCTATCGTTATCAAATATCTGATTTTCTGGCAAAACCGCGACTATATTGATTGCCAAGTCTCTCCGAGACACAAATGACGTGCAGTGAGCTTTCCTGCAAAAGCGGCACAGAAGCCAAATGGGCGCGCCGCAAGGCTCCGCTAAATCGGCCTGGCGGCGGAGTGTGGCAAGAGTCCTGCCTTCCGCTACCGCGGTAAGCATCGTGCGCAGGCGCACTAGCGTTTGCACTAAGCGATTGCGCGCGTATTGTGAGGACACAACAGTCTCATTGGAGCATAGTGTTATGCGCTCTGCCAAAATTCTTTAGCGTACTAAAGCATAAGAAGCGAACACACAAAGGCACCAAGGACAATACAGGGAAAATAACTTGCTATTAAATGGTAAATTAGTGGAAATGAAAGTGGACGAAAAAACAACTTGCCGCCGGTGGGGACAATCCTACGTCTTCGCATTAGGCCTGTGATGTTCTACCAATTGAGCTACCGCGGCGCCATTCTCCCATCGACTTCCTGGGGTATTTATCTGTTACAACTAGAACAAACCCTGGGACTGTTGGCCAGCGCTACCACTCACAAAACTTGGTGGCGTATGTGGAACATCCGTTCTGCCGCAGGCGTCACGAGTACTCGTTACACCAAGTAATAGAGTACAAGTAATTTCCCTTGCGTTGTCCTTGGTGTCTTTCTTGGCTGGCTTGTTATGCTATGATTAATAAATATAGGGCCCATCGGTCAACCCCGTTTCTTCTGGTTCTTTAGGGTATCAAGTTACTTACAAAGTTGATGTTTTCTCCCCACAAATCCTTCGCGTAGCAGCGCCTAGGGGCTTTAAAATTATGACTGTACACTTTCATCCCTGCTCCTGCGTCGATGATGAGATGCTTCCTGCAGTACTTGACGTAGTAAACGAACGTCTGCGCACCGGCAGGCAACGGAACGGGGAACGTGGTAAACTGCGGCGTTGCCGGTGAGTTTTTATCGTATTTACTTAATTCGCTGATGGCGAAACTAGGCGAGTTGGATGCTGTAAGAAACATAAGGAAAAGTTTGTTAGAACTTGTGTTGTTCTGATGTTTTCTCGTTAACAAAAAAATCTGATGTTTTGCAGTTTTAGAACAAGATGACTTCTTGTGAGGCCGAAGAGTTCCCTCAAAACAAATCTTCGAGTTAGCTTCTTAAGGTGCACTTCACTCTCTCCGAAACACCTATGAACAACACCGCCATATCGCAAAATATCTTGATTTTGATGTGCAACGAAGTTGTGGAGAGGAGCTAATTCTTAGTGGAGAAAATTGAGGGTAATATTCTCGTTCTGAAACATTGCGCACAAGCCATGGTGCTATATGTTAGTACAAGGGAGCGGATTACAAATTGCAGTGCTAATTTTTCCATATTTCCTCTAGAGCATTACGTTATGATACTGTTATCAGTAATAGTCTTGCGACACTGACCTCCAATTGACAGGAAAGACAGTGTAATGTATAAATACATCCCCAACCACGTGCCTTCATGTACAGACATATATTGAATTACAGCAATAAATGATACAGCAATATATTGTTACACATACGCAGTATATTTGCATGGAGGAGTAGATTTACTGCCAAGAATTGCAAAATTTGACGCTACAGCTTAACGGATATCTCCTGTCTGATAAGCAGACAAGATTATATAGCACAAGCTCCAGCTTCTTGCTGTCATAGCGAATAAATTATTGCGGAAATTGTTGTATGTGTCACGAAATATTTACTCAGCCACGATACCATAGTGACTATTGCGTTGTGCTGTATAGCTCAAGGTGGGGGTTTCATCCCACCCGTGGCGTTCGCATTTCGATGAGAGCGAAATCCAGAAACGCTCGTGTACATAGATATACGCGTCTAATCAAAGAAAGTGATGGTTATAATTACCCATAGTGTTTCACTTTGGCAATCGTCATAATTTTATAGTTGTTTGGAATGTAACTACCATAATTTACGTACTTTATTGATTGTTTTATAGTTCTCACCACAGGCAATTCTGTCTGACAAAATTGATGGAACGAATTTGCATGGCAGAAAATTGAGTAGGTCTCAAGCAAGTTCAGGGGTACATCTGCTGGGAAACTTTGTGAAGCAGGCAGAATGCCAGTGTTTGGTGCTACCATTAGTCAAACGTGTAGACGCAAAGTGTACCTCGTTTTGATAGCGCAGGCAGTGAAGTGCGAGTTACTATGGAGAGCTTCGAAGCCAAGAATACGCCCACAAAGGCAGACCTGAAAACGCGCTCAAATTTCGCATAAGGGACTACCGTAATCGTCGGCAAAATAAATAAAAGTGGTGCACTTGTTTCAATGGGCTGCAGCGGTGGCGTAGAGGTAGAACACCCACCTCGTGTGCAAGGTCCGCGGTTCAAATCCCGGTGCCGCGCAATTTTCCACCGGACCAAAAAAAAAAAATCCGCGTGTTGATAAAATTCCATTAACAGGTCTGGAGTGTGGCAAGATCCTGGTGACCAGAACCGGTAACGCACTCCCTCACCAGAGCAGGATTGGCCACCCTGGTGCAGTTACTTAGCCACAACCTCCTATATGAACACCACAATCAAACCCCGGCCCTCAGTCCCCAGCAGCCTGTTCACTCTTCAAAGCGTCGTTTTACTCTCGCAAAATGTCGAGGAGAGTGAAATGCATTGTTCACTCTCTCACCAAGGAGAGAGTGAAATGTGCTTTTCACTCTCCCCGTCAGAGAGAGAGTAGAATGCCCGTTCTACTCTTGCGGCAATAGAGGACAAAACGTAGCGTAATCTTCTGCTTCAACTGTAGGTGGCTGGCCCCGAACATGGCAATGTTTCATTCATGCACGCTGAGCAAAGAACACATCGTTTTGCTCCTAAGAGAAGAGGCCGCCGCAGTTCAAAGGAACGCGTAGCGAGCGCTCTACTTTTTCACTCGGACTTGCTCCACCGCGCGCGCGCGCGCTCAAGATCGCGGAACAACACAGCACCGGAGAAAGGTGATCCGTCCGCCGAGCAGCACAGCAGCAGCAAAGGCCAGCCAAGGGAGATCGTATGTCAGCCATCTCGCGTCGCTACGAAAACACGACAGTCGTTCGTCATGCCTTGGATATAACAACAAATCCTCCATGGTAAGTGAATTCTAACTTAGGTGCACATTCTCCGTATATGTCATGCTATCGCCAGGAAGTCGTCGCTGCGCTTAGCCGACGCGATTGACAAAGTACTAGGCATACGCGCTGTGTCTCTCGATGTCAATCGAAAAAGCCAGTCGTCGCGATAACTGCATGTGATTTTATCACATTGCCGTTGTCCGTAAGAGCTTTAAGGATCGCAAACGCAGCCAGAACTATGGTATGTTCAATAAGACGCCAGGCGAGAGGACGCTTAAAATGGTTCGCTCACCAGCCTGTGATTCCGAGCCTATGCGGACCGTGATTAGCGTGCGTTTTGTGTGTTTGAATTTATTCAGTTTGGCAGCATACTATGTACGGAACGCTGTTGAACTAAGGAATCACATAACAGAAGGCGTCATTTTGCTGGCAGCATGCTTTTTTTATAAATAAACCGCGCGCTTGACGGTGTCTCGCGCAGGGGGAATCTGCGACCACTGAAGTTACGTGCAGCACCAGTGCTAGTTAGAAACTTTGCCGCAGGCATTCAGCGGCATGCTGCAAGAGGTCAGTTGGGCGCGTTATCTTGAACTTACTCAAAACGCATGAGGAATCCATGTTTAATGCTGAAAAAAGTATTAACCCCATATAAGCGATCTTGCGCGCGGCAGCTACAAGCGACGCGATGGAGATGGCTGTCGCGTTCGCTCGTCGCCTACAAGTCGTGCTCCGTGCGAGCGACGATATTGAGCGACGCCTCCCCGGTGTTGCCAGCCTGAGGGCTGCAATCACGCGTGACGCGTGCTTTAGTAATTTACGTTGATGTATTTTACTATAAAAAGTAGCATAAAATATTTCCGGAGGTCTTGCCGTAGGTTCTTATCCTTGCACGTATAAAAATTGAATCATTTGCTCGTTCCGCGCGACAATCGGTAGTATTTGAGCGATGTACATCCAGTTCCGGCTTCGCGCTATTGACTAGTCGCTCATAGCACTTTCGGGGGACGAGCGACGATTTCTAGATGTCCAGAACCGAGCCATCTGTTCAAGCGACGGCCCGTTTTGTCGCTCGAAGCCGTCGCTCGTCGCCGTCGCGCACTAAATCGCTCTCACAGTGTTTATCCCTAAGACTGAACTGTTTTTGCTCATGTATTGAAATGGTTTGATTATAGGTAGGTCTGGTTTTGTCTCCTGTTGCGGTTTTCGTGCACGGTGCGAAACTGAAAGGATGCTTATGTCTACGAACTCGGTGAATTGTCGAGCAGCTAGTTATGCATCGGCATCGAATATAACGGCTGCTGTGGTAATTACAATTGCAAGGGCGCTTTGCGCACGCTTATTGTTTTCGACATGCCTTTGTATTTGCTAATATGAGTTGGCGTGTCAGAGTTATGTCATATGAATAGCTAAATCAGCCTTCCTTTGGGGGTTACAAGCGTAATGTGTGCATTTTGCTATTGCATGCAGATCAAAATGTGCTTATCGCCTGAATATTTTTAGTAGAGAAATAAAATATCCAAATAAAATGTTGCTTTAATTCCGTGTTACCAGTCTGTCGTACACAGAACAATAGGTTGGTGTAATAAACTAATAACTGCGGTTTAACTGCAACTTTTACATGCCTTCAAGAATCTAAAATGCTAGATTTCAAACTGCAACAGTAAGTCGGGTCTGTAAAAAATGAACTCCATTGCGCACCTCATACATGAAAATAAGTTCATGCCTTTTAGTAAGCTTAGATGCAGGTCGCAGTGAACTTTCTTGTTAGTATTGAAATGTGGGTAAGCTTGCCATAACAAGCCTTGTTGCCCTTTTTTATAGGCACATCCATATATCCATTGAACTGAAGGACAATATTTTCATCCCTACTGAGCATCATGTTTGCAGCTATAATCCTCAAATTATGGCTTCAGCAGTGGCACAACCAGGGATGGTGCGGGGGGCACACTGGGCACGTGCTTAGGATGTGTCACAATGGGTGTTTGCGATACACCAGACTCATGACAGACCTATGATGTCTGAAAATGACCAATATTCTATTCATTAGCAGGAGTATTCGAACATTCGTGCCGAACGAGGATGAACTGTCCGGTATTTCTTTTTTGTGTAAATCTAAAATTGAAGTTAATTTAGCAGTTGACTGTTGCAGTCATTTGGATGTTTTGCATGCATTTCACTAAGAAGACTAAGAGCTAAGACTTTCTTTTATTGCCATGGCCTTGACTGTCTTGATGTTGTTTTGCACCATGCCCTTGTGTTGCCTTTTGCATACGATATTTTTCAGGCACCTGCTTTATATAACGCAAGAAGGCAGCTGCAAGGACACGAGGATGTGAAAGAGCCAGTGCAGCGTGACTTCACGTAGTGCAGAGGAGCCAATGTCAAAAAATCAAAATACATTGACATGCAATTTGGACAAGAAAACTAGTATGTGGGTATATTGGGTGTACCATTTGACCAAATGTAAACAAAATCAAGATGCAGTATGTTACACCAAGATGAAAATTCTCCCGTGCTCCAGGCAGTCATCTTAACATGGTATATTTATGTAATGTCTCCGATTGGAAAGTCAAATCAAGTATGCTCTCTGGAGACAAACACATAGCAGCAAGTGTGATTGAAAAGTTAGAAATGTGTTTTAAAAAAGCTGATTAGTTCTGAGAAGTGACTGCTTTTTGTCTTGCCTCTCAACAGACACATCCATGTGATAAAAAATAGTGGTTCAATGAAATTGCATATTTGCTTAGTGACATGATACATACTTGCAATGAGCACGGTGCCTGTATTTACTATAAAAAGCAACAGCCCATGCTTGGTTAGGTTAGGCCCCCTACAACATGCAGGCATGGGTGATCGGCGCTTTTTTTTTATTTCTGTGTCATGAGGTTTATTGACGTGCGTAAGGTGCAATGGCACGCAGTATGGCTAGTACAAAAAAGGGGGGGGGGCAGATATATGTAGCTCACTGTACACGACACAGGGCAAATGAAATCCGTGTTCAGCAACTATGTTAAATGCCATGTATGTAAATTTTACAACGCTACTCATTCGAAGCGCGCACAGGTGCATATTGAAGAAAAGTTTTCCAGGGTACATAATTTAGTGCGTAATTTACACTAATTTTGCTCTAACCACAAGACATAATAAATTAAATATACTGCACGGAAAAACCTAGAGCGAATTAAATTGTGTGTCAGCTTCGCGTGTATAAATATAGTCTTTCCTATGCATTAGGTTTTTCGCGTAATGCATTACCAGTTGACAGCCTATCTTATCATGTGTACTCTGTTTACATTACAGTTGTTTATTAGTTTACTCGTTTGTTTTGCGACTGATGAAATGCCGGCATATATGTATGTTCAACATTTGACATAACCCTGTATGTATTGCAGGGACAACCCAGGACGTGCATTTCTCAGCACCCAGTCAACTGCCAAAAGTGACTCAAACATAGGCCACCAGTAAGTGGACATCAGTTGCAATTTCACATTATGCAGTTGGCGGCTGCCTTGTATGGAGGCTTTTTTTTTAATGAGATGGTGATGTCGTTCTAATGTACATTTTGACCACAAAGGTGCGATCATGTCTCACAGAGGCGTATATGGTTGCTATTCTCTGCGAGGGACGTGTTCTCGTGTTCGTGAAGCACTTGTGTTTGGCAGTATTGTCGCCCAATGAGTCGGATATAAACACTAACTCGCCACTGCCGTTAAGTAGTTGCGAGAAACGCATTATGACGCTGTAAAGTTATTTCATTAATTCGAAGGAACATTTCGCAGCGGGAAAAAAGCTTGCTATTCCAGGTAAACATGTCTTTTTCTCACAAGTTATTTAACCAAACTGTGGATGCGTGAAATTCGTGACTTATGAATAGATTTTAATCCATCCTTTAATAATGCTTCTAAAAGAGACCAGAAATAGCATGTGACTACCTCTCCAATCAGCAGATCATACACTTACAGTCATAAGTGGTAGTTCCATGCAGTCTCGCACTCTATATAACCTTTCCTTTCAGCAGCGTTGGAACTGGTGGCTGCGTTTTCAGAAGGAGGAGTGCACTTGGCACTGTATATGTATGTGTGAATTCGGTTTTCTTTGTATGTGTAGGCTCACTGACACAAACAGTGCAAAAATCAGTTGTACCATGAGGCTGACGACGCCTTCTGCTGCTAGAAATGCGGCACTTCATATGTTATAGTACTGCATGACATTTAAATCAAAGCTAGCACATAAAATGATCAAGAAAACTAACCGCTGTTATAGTTGTTTTCCTCAAAGAAAGCTTGTCCTTTATGGGCTGTGTTAATCTGAGCTCTCCATCGATGTTTCAGTAGTATTATCTCTTAGTGACTGAGAGATTGGGGGCAATTAATCGTGTTAGTCTTTAAATGGTGTCCTAATTATGTGTATTTGTTCCAACAAAGTTGTCTAGATTACTTTATTGTGTAGTGTAAAGCTTATGAAACCATCAGCAACTAGTGAGTTGCTAACATGCATATGCATTTGTCACTATACAGGTGGCACTCGGCTGTACCACTGCAGTGCTGCAGAAATTGCCAGCACCAGCGGCTTTGCAAACGCTGTTTCACAGCATGTCGGTATGTGCTAACTTATAGTTATGTTGGGGTGGGTTAGTATTATGGACCACTGCGGCTCTGTATTGTGACAGATCCATATAATAAGGGGTGTAATGGGCACAGCGAAAACCTGTGAATGTTTTACTATGGTACATAAAAAGGCTCTCCTTTTCGTCACTGGAGCAGGGAAGAAGAGCATGCAGGCACTCCTGAATGTACATATATTTCACAACATGAGAGACACACACACACACACACACACACATATATATATATATATATATATATATATATATATATATATATATATATATATATATATATATATATATATATATATATATATATATATATATATATATATATATATACAATTAAACTAAAGGCAGGGACATTCCATCTTTCATTTTGAATTGACTTGTACAGCGCAAAAATACAACACAGACCACAGAGAAGCCCGCATGTTAACAGGTTTGATACACACAATAATTCAACAGATTTTATACTTCAGGTGTGCTATTTTACGCAAGGGGGAAGGGAAAGGGGAGAAAACCAGAAAAAAGACTGGAGTGGAAAAGAAAGGAATCGTGCGAAAAAGCATGAGAAACATCGTGCAGCCAGAATCGCCAGCAGGACATCTAAAAAGCACTCTGATAAAATTACATACAGGGAAACCTTACGTATTGTTTGTTTCAATCAACTCAGATCACATGCAGCCATTACTGCAATCAAGTTGTTTCCTTCTGTCATGAGGACAAACTGTGGGGTGCAGGATAGGTCCAGAGAGGCGCACGGGGTCGTTTTCTTCATATTGTGGTGCTCCCACAGTGCTACGCACTGTGGCGTTTGGCATCGTCAATTGAGACGGCATACTGAATTTGATGCGCGTGTTTACTTGAAATGTTCAAAAAATGTCGAGAAGTGGTTTAGGGGCCCTTTAAGCCACTCTGAGCAATTATTCGTTCAGATATATCTAAACATACTTTAGTGATGATGTATAATAAAGTGATCTAGTCTGGCTCCTCAGTGTTTTAAAATTTTTGGTTTCGAGAGACATGTTTGCGGTGCCTCGTGAGTATCTCTTCTAATGAGGCTTAACTGTAATGTACACACACAATTGTGTAACTCCTCCTGCAAGTATTATTCATTAAGCCTGGTCACTGATGTGCAAAGCTTGTGGTTAAGTTCTGATGTCCGTACTTTTTAGAGCTATGTTTATTAATTCAGGCTGTTCTTATTGGTTCTTCGATGCAGGAGACAATGCCTACGAAATTATTGGCCCTGATGACGAGAGCCCTCAAGGGGCAAACGACATCTCTGTTGCAGAAGTGAGCCCGATACCACCTGAAGTTACCATGACAGGTGGCACGGCAGCAATAGATACAGAGACGGCCATGTCTACTGCAGCTGCAACAGTGTACGAGGCAAGCAGCAGTGTGTCAGCATCAGCAGCAGTGTCAGAAGGAACCGCACCAGGCCTGGTAGAGCAACATGTGTGCTATCACTGTGACTTTTTTTGTAGTGCATACAACTCATTTGCTCAACATACAAAAGCTTTTCACCACGACTGTGAGCCAGTGTTCTTGTGCAGCAAGTGCAAGTCTAAGTTAAGTGTTATAACACAGTACAAGCATCACTTTAAGATATGAAAACATAATACAGTTGTTGCCTCCCCAGCCAGCCCACATAGCGACAACAATGTGGGACACATGGTGGGACACACATCTTCTCCATTAGAAGATAGTAGAGACTATCAGTGTTGTTGTTAGATTAACTGGTCTTTGTAGGCAACTAGAAGGACAACACACGTGTCATAAGATTGTTGTTTATGTTGTTGTTGAAGAGGTAAAAAAGAAGTTTGATGCAGCCTAAGTGCCAACTGATCTTGAGCAAATCAAAAACAACCACATGAGAAAGCAACACTATCGAAATTTGGGTATCTATGTGCCGCCAACTCTGGTAAGGATGGCATAGGACAGAAGTAGGTTGAAAATTACACAGACACTGCTGTTCCATCACTGGTCACAGTGAGCAGTGACTTGTAGGGCAAGAGAGTCAACTGAAACGAACATTATGGCATAGTGTCATGCTCCTATGTGACCACTTTCCATGTTATTTTGCATGATACAGCTCAACCTCCAGAAACGAGACTGCAACTTGTCTGTAAAAAGCTATCACAAAAAATTATTCATAACACTATTAACACAGCAGTATCTTCTTTTTTTGTGGGTTCGAGGTTCCCGGGTGTCCATTAATGCAAAAATTGCGGAAAAAAAGAACACGTGCCGTACTTGCACGTTTTTAACACGTACGAGGGGGACAGAACTTTTCTAGTCATGCATCTTCATCATACTATCAAGTTTTTAAATGCCTTTTATAATTATTATTACCAGTTATATCTGAGTGCATTGTATGCATTTAGCAGGTGTAAAATCAGGTCAGTTGGATCAGCTGCCTTATCTGCAAGAGAGCCCTATATTCAAGAAATTTGAATTAAAATAGGCACATTAGAGACGCAGTCTTTCTGCACTTTATTGCGTGTGGTTTAAGCATTGATCAATACTTTTGTGGATGGCAGTTTCAACCGGCACAGCACTGCGCTTTGTCACGGTCAAGTGTCTTCAAAGCGGTGTTTACCATTTGTGTTGATCTGTTTGTGTATTCATAGAGCAAGTTCTTAATTTATTTTTTTCCGCATTCTTGTGCTTGCACTAAGCTTGTATAAGGCAGTTACAAAATGGGCGTCACTATAACGAACTGTTCTGTTGAGCTTACACTTGCAAATAATAGTGTTCAGATGGCGGCACTTCTATGTAGGTGCACCGATAGCTTTGTGTATGTTCTCATGTTTGTATAAAGCTTATATAAGCTAGTTACAAAATGTATGTCACTAAGCATTGTGATATTCTTTAAAGAACTGCTTGGTTGGTTTTACACTTGTGAATTAGTATTGAGGCGGTGGTATTTCCATGTAGGCCCACTGCTAGCTTTCTGTGTGCTCACGTGTTTGTATTAAGCTTTTACAAGGGAGTTACAGCATGTACAGGGTCGTCCTTTTTGAAAGGGAACACGCGAGCGCGTGGCCTGTGCTCTGCGGCGGCTGCCTAGAGCGCCGGTCAGTGGCAGCAAGAGGAAGCACGTCCGCTTTTGGCGTCATCTATTGACGGTCAGAATGACTAGGCATGGCCGATTGGAAGCGCCTATTGGACTCCCGTCCCCGTATTACTGATGCGCAAGCAGCGGGGCCTGCAGCGCGAGCGCGATTTGCTAGCAGCAGACGCTGCGCTGCAGGTCCCGCTCCTTGCGCATCAGTAATACGGGGAAGGGAGTCCCGTAGGCTCTTACAATCGGCCATGCCTAGTCATTCTTACCGTCAATAGATGACGGCAAAAGCGGACGTGCTTCCTCTTGCTGCCACTGACCGGCGCTCTAGGCAGCCGCCGCAGAGCACAGGCCACGCGCTCGCGTGTTCCCTTTCAAAAAGGACGACCCTGTACGTCACTAAGCGCTGTGATATTTTTAAAGAACTGCTTTGTTGGTTTTACACCTGTGAGTAATAGTACTCGGGTGGCACTAGTCATGTGTAGGTACACAGGGACCATATGTATACATTATGTTCATGTAAAGCAGTTATAAAGTGTATGTCACTAATCACTGTGATATTTGTTGAAGAATTGCTGTGATGGTTTTACACATGTGAGTAATAGTGGTCAGGACACAGTACTTGCGATTTATAGTTGAACTTATACAGTGTCAAGACATGGGCTGTATACGTACCAAAAGAAATGAATGTCATTATATTGTTGTGATTATTACTGTTTGTATTTTATTAAACTCTAATAACATTTTTTCTTGTATCTATTGAGGTATGGCAATTTGTCATGCAACCAAACTGAGAACCTGAACTTGTGCATGCAAATAAACAGCTAATTTAAGAGTATACTGCTCATATTCTGCGAAACCAGTTTAACAAATCTTGTACTACAATGCTGGAAAAATGACAGAGCTAACAGGGATGTACAGAAAAAGTTTGCACTGGCTGAAGGACTGCCCCACACTGGAGTTGGTAATGTTGCGTTTATTGGAGTAGAACAGTAAGTGCACTTCTATTAAAAATGTGACAGTCAATGCAGAAACATAAGGCAGACGAGCAGATGTGGCACATTTTTTCAGGGCCCTCCATGCCTACTACTGCATTTCTAGTCTTCCTGTGCTCTTCGTATAAGCCCCTGTTCAGCCAAGGTTTTTACTCCATGACAGTTGTTCTACTGGGTTCGTAGCAATATTGAAGAAAAAAATGCAATGGTTTTCAAGAACTTTCGAGGCCCCGACACAGTAACTTCAAGGACCTCGTGCGATTTCTTTAGTAGTTTGGACAGGCAATAACTTGTTCAACAACATCGTTAACTTTAATGCAAACAAAAGAATACAAAACAAATCGCATTTCACTGATTTCAAACATTTGAAAGACTGCTAATTTGCCTTTCACCGCCCATCACTAAACGCGCACAAGGAAGCATTTCAAGAAAGCGCTCAAAGTTTTTCTGCAATAGCACAATTAACTACTTGGGCCTGCAACATTTGCAGTTTTTGAATACTGTTTGGTTTGACAATGTATGGGATGTCATCTGTTGCCTCAGCTTTTCACCACCAAATGAGCAATAGTCATTTATAATTTCCTTTTATTGTGTCTGTAGCTCTCAATTTACTCATCACGGCTTTTCTTTGAATGCCTCAACTGTTGAGCTTCCTGTTTCTGCTCCTCCAAGTACATTTGTCGCCGGTTCCATGTGCCTTAAACTGGTATCTGCAGCTCCTTTGTAATTTCAACTTTAAGGATGTCGCTTTCCTTCTATTACTTCCGCAGACAATTCTCTGTGACATGCGAAGAGTGTCACAGAAGGGAAAAAAAGCGCTTGGCAATGTCTGCTAAGTCTAGCCAAGTGTACAAATTTAAGGACTTTCCAGTACTTCTAAAAATTCCAGGGTTTTCAATGCCTTGAAAATGGCATTTTAGAAATAAAGGGTTTTCAAGGATCGCTACAAAACCTGGATTCTAGCACCTAAATAATTTTACAAGCTTATTTTGGCATGGAGTTCGGAAATTCATGCTTTTTAGCTAACGCTGCACTATCTCTGTACATTGAAGCCACGAGAGCGCAACCATTTTGGAGTAAAGAAAAATACTGAAAGCTTTTAATACCACTCTTTTTCTATGGAGCTTCGTATTGCCTAGTTAAGTTTACGAATGTGCCTGGTTTTGGTGGGCGTTTCTTCGACATTTTCTGTGAGAAGTAGATGACTAGCCCCGTATTCAGAAATCTATATTATACGAAGCTCATGCTTGACTTTATTTAACGACGCCTGGTGCGAACGTTCCCCAGGCGCTCACTGCCTTTTTTTTGGTGCGTTCACGACTTGCGTCATTTAGATCAAGCCAAACATGGGCTTCAAGTTATGATTCATTTCTGAATATGGGGGTAAGCGTGCGCAATTCCGGGCAACGCATTGTGCCATTGACACTGAGAGGAAACGGGGAAAACAAAGTTAACGCCCTATGCTCCTAAACTTTCGCGTACCTGTGGTGTGCGTGTATCGGGGAAGAAGAAACAGCGCAAACACCAGGACGAAAAAAAGCATCAACCACACCAGCGCTTCGTGGTGTGGTCCATGTTTTTGCGTCGTCCTTGTGTTGCGCTGTTTCTTCTAAAATGCTCAACCAACTAGCCGGCAAGTCCATCCTGTGCATATATATTGAACACACGTATGAATGTAGATGGTCTTCGAAGCTTTTAGAACGAGCACTGCCACAGGATACGAGCAGTGCACGCGTAACAAGTGGACACATTAGTCATTTAAACATGCGTGGCAATGCATGTGACGCGGCTATCGGCATAAGCAGTCTCCAAATGCTGGAATGCATGCTCTTCAAAACGCTAACGATCCGCTGCTAATGCAGGACAACAGCTCACAGCGGACTGAACCAAACTCTAAACTAATGCACTTGAAAAAAACGCCTACACGGCAGCGTGAGGCACGTCGAAATGCCTGGTACTGGCGTCGCAGTTGACCACATACGAATCGAACTGGCGGAAAAAATAAACAGAAATGCTCACCAGTATACGCGCGACTTAAATTCACATACGTGGATGGTTGGCACGATACTTTGTATCAGCGTATTTTCGGAGAACATATAATGCATGGACTGGAAAAGCACTTGATCGTGAGCTGAATGGCACATTCGTTATTTTCCTGGGGTGACGACAAGGCGTGAATAGTTCTCACGTCGTCGTCTATGTTGTATTCCTTCGTTAGTCGTAGCAAGGAATGGAAATGATGCAAACGCAAACGTATTCCAGTACACAACAGCACAGCACACTGCAGAGAAACTCTACCCACCGCAGCCGATTCCTCAAATACATTTGTTATGTATATAACCTCTAAAAGAACACGACTGAGCGTGGTGGATCTGTGGTGTAATGGTTAGGATGCGTGCTTTGAATTGTATAGATGCGAGTGTACGCGGGTTCGAATCCACGTGATGTATAGAGCAATGTGGTTCTCCATAAGTATGCGATTCCCTGGACTATTGTGTTCTAATTAGATTATGTGTCTCCTGATTGTGAAATGTGCGAAGATAATTGCGGATTGACTGTTAATTAGCGTCTTTTTTCTCCGCAGTGGCGTTCGGGACATATACGCACAGGCCGATTCCGAGCAGTCACGCCTTATGATAGGCTGCAAATAGCCAGGAAAAATGACTTTAAAATCCTGCATAACATTGCTCACGCCTATTCTGAAGGCCGCTTGGAATTGGGCCACTGACTCTGAGGAGCCGCCTAGGGAATGGTGTATCAGCGACCCTAATTTGATCTGATTTCCTGCCTGCATGCGTGGCCAGGACCTCGCTAAGAGGGTATTGGGAAGAGTACTAACACTCTGTTTGGGGGAGTAGAAGTACTCGGTCTGGTGGAGTGCCATTACCCCTGCGGTGAGAGTATTAGCACTCTGCGGAAGAGTACTAGCACTCCCTGTGGGAAGAGTATTATCACTCTGCAGAAGCGTACTAGCAATCCCTTGCGGTGGAGTAACAAAACTCTGTCAACAGGAGTTGACCTACTCTCTCTCAAAGAGGGTCGATCTACTCTCGAAAAGAGAGTGAAATATGGGACAAGCCGCTACTCCCTCAAAGAGAGTGCCCGGCACTCTCTTTGTTTTTAGAGTGCGGGGCTTAGCGGAGAGACGAGAACTAGGAGTGGGATTCCTGATTAACAAGAACATACCTGCCAACATACAGGAATTCTATAGCATTAGCGAGAGGGTGGCAGGTCTTGTTGTGAAACTGAATAAGAGGTACAAGATGAAGGTTGTACAGGTCTACGCCCCTACATCCAGGCATGATGACCAGGGAGTCGAAAGCTTGTATGAAAACGTGGAATCGGCGATGGGTAAAGTCAAAACAAAATAGACTATACTGACGGGCGACTTCAATGCCGAGGCAGGCAAGAAGCAGGCTGGAGACAAGGCAGTGGGGGAATATGGCTTAGGCACTAGGAATAGCAGGCAAGAGTTATTAGTAGAGTTTGCGGAACAGAATAATATGCGTATAATGAATACCTTCTTCCGCAAGCGGGATAGCCGAAAGTGGACGCGGAGGAGCCCGAACGGCGAGACTAGAAATGAAATAGACCTCATACTCTGCGCTAACCCTGGCATCATACAATATGCGGACGTGCTCAGCAAGGTGTGCTGCAGTGGCCATAGGATGGTAAGAATTCGAATTAGCCTACACCTGAGGAGGGAACGGAAGAAACTGGTACATAAGAAGCCGATCAATGAGTTATTGGTAAGAGGGAAAATAGAGGAATTCCAGATCAAGCTACAGAACAGGTATTCGGCTTTAACTCAGGAAGAAGACCTTAGTGGTGAAGCGATGAACGACAATCTTGTGGGCATCATTAAGGAGTGTGCAATAGAAGTCGGTGGTAACTCCGTTAGACAAGATACCAGTAAGCTATCGCAGGAGACGAAAGATCTGATCAAGAAACGCAAATCTATGAAAGCGTCTAACCCTACAGCTAGAATAGAACTAGCAGAACTTTCGAAGTCAATCAACAAACGTAAGACAGCTGACATAAGGAAGTATAATCTGGATAGAATTGAACATGCTCTCAGGAACGGGGGAAGCCTAAAAGCAGTGAAGAAGAAACTAAGAATTGGCGAGAATCAGATGTATGCGTTAAGAGACAAAGCCGGCAATATCATTACTAATATGGATAAGATAGTTCATGTGGCTGAGGAGTTCTATAGCGATTTATACTGTAGCAGTGGCACCCACGACGATGTTGGAAGAGAGAAAAGTCTAGAGGAATTCGAAATACCACAGGTCACTCCGGAAGAAGTAAAGAAAGCCTTGGGAGCTATGCAAAGGGGGAAGGCAGTTGGGAGGATCAGGTAACAGCAGATTTGTTGAATGATGGTGGGCAGATTGTTCTAGAGAAACTGACCACCCTGTATACGCAATGCCTCATGACTTCGAGCATACCGGAATCTTGCAAAAACGCTAACATAATCCTAATCCATAAGAAAGGGGACGCCAAAGACTTGAAAAATTATAGACCGATCAGGTTACTGTCCGTTGCCTACAAAGTATTTACTAAAGTAATTGCAAATAGAATCAGGAACACCTTAGACTTCCGTCAACCAGAGGACCAGGCGGGATTCCGTAAAGACTACTCAATATTAGACCATATTCACACTATCAATCAGGTGATAGAAAAATGTGCAAATATAACCAACCTTTATATTTAGCTTTCATTGATTACGAGAAAGCGTTTGATTCAGTCGAAACCTCAGCAGTCATGGAGGCATTGCGGAATCAGGGTGTAGACGAGCCGCATGTGATAATACTGAAAGATATCTATAGCGGCTCCACAGCCACCGTAGTCCTCCATAAAGAAGGCAACAAAATTCCAATAAAGAAAGGCGTCAGGGAGGGAGATACAATCTCTCCAATGCTATTCACAGCGTGTTTACAGGAGGTATTCAGAGACCTGGATTGGGAAGAATTGGGGATAAGAGTTAATGGAGAATACCTTAGCAACTTGCTATTCGATGATGATATTGCCTTGCTTAGTAACTGAGGGGTCCAACTGCGGTGCATGCTCACTGACCTGGAGAGGCAAAGCTGAAGGGTGGATCTAAAAATTAACCTGCAGAAAACTAAAGTAATGTTTTACAGTCTCGGAAGAGAACAGCAGTTTACGATAGGTAGTGAGGCACTGGAAGTCGTAAGGGAATACATCTACTTAGGACAGGTAGGTAGTGACTGCGGATCCGGATCATGAGACTGAAATAATCAGAAGAATAAGAATGGGCTGGGGTGCCTTTGGCAGGCATTCTCAGATCATGAACAGCAGGTTGCCATTATCCGTCAAGAGAAAAGTATATAACAGCTGGTGTCTTACCAGTACTCACGTACGGGGCAGAAACCTGGAGGCTTACGAAAAGGGTTCTACTTAAATTGAAGTCGACGCAACGAGCTATGGAAAGAAGAATGATAGGTGTAGCGTTAAGGGATAAGAAAAGAGCAGATTGGCTGAGGGAACAAATGCGAGTTAATGATATCTTAGTTGAAATCAAGAAAAAGAAATGGGCATGCGCAGGACACGTAATGAAGAGGGAAGATAACCGATGGTCATTAGGAGTTACGGAATGTATTCCAAGGGAAAGGAAGCGTAGCAGAGGGCGGCAGAAAGTTAGGTGGGCGGATGAGAATAAGAAGTTTACAGGGACCACATGGCCACAATTAGCACATGACCGGGGTAGTTGGAGAAGTATGGGACAGGCCTTTGCCCTGCAGTGGGCGTAACCAGGCTGATGATGATGATGATGATGATGATGATGACTTGTTTCAATGTTGAGGTACACGGGCCATGAATAACGACACACCGCCGTTGCATTCGGCCTATTTCTGTGCATAGCTGGATTCACTGGTCAAGGCTTTTCCGCCGTCCCTCCGTCAAGTACAAATTAAGCTGGAAAATCTTGCAATCTGGAGCATACGCGTACATAGATAGATGCTAGAAAGACAGCAACACGGCGTTTCTAATGAAGAATTTACAGGTGTCTGTTCCCGTTATTACAGCTGACGTGCTACTTGATTGCACATGTTCGTCGCCAAACAAAGGAGCAACGCAAGAAGAATAACAAAAAATATTATTAAATAAGATAAAGCTTTGCCTAATGTGATTAAGCTGGCTCTATATATATGGATAAACTGAAGCACGAAAGACGGTCGCATCAGCCTGTCAAAGCAGCTAGAGAAGCTAGTGCACTCTTAAGGTGCTGTAATAATGAGTTCGATGCGTTGGCAGGGCGTAGAGGTAATGAATGCTTTTGGTAGGCAGTCTCTAGGCGCGTAGTGCGAAGCCAGGCTGCGCGGATTTTTCATAAAAATCCTATTATTTTTCATAAACCTGTTAGAAAACACGGCGGGTTTACGTCGAGGGACGACATATGACTAGGGTAGTGATAGAGTAAGATATTGTTAACCCGCACCGCCAGCAAACATTACAAAGTGAAAGCCCGACGCACAAATCAATGTACAACTATTTACAGGGCGAACGTTAGTGGTAATCACCCAGGCTTGTAGAAATGTCTCACCTCCAGCAGTCAGTCTACCACCTGCTCTTCCACTCCCTGTTGTGCGTACAATCCTGTCCAAATGCACCATAACGATATATTGCTCCAAAATAAACCGTGCGTGTTTCGACAACTCAAACATTGGAGAAAATGGTGCCATTAGAGTCAGTCGCCCTTTCAAATGGTTATATTAGTCCATTTAAACACCTTCCTTTATGGATGTATGAGGGTGGGCTACATACACAAGAAAGTAGCCTATGGGTGCCTTGAAGCACTTATTTTTTTCAAAGTCGCCATGTGATAAAGGCATTTGAAGTGAAAACCGCCTGTTTGAGAAGTACTTAGCCGCAATAGATACTTCCGCTTGTTCAGCGGAAGCAGAGCTATTGAGAAATCAAACACGCCGTCTGCGGTGCTTCCACTCCTTCTTCAATGTCTTGCACTGCGAGGAACACTGCGGAGCGAGCCGTGCTCACAACGCTCCTGCCTTCAGCATGTCACCGTGGCGCGTATTTCAAATTTCGTGTGCGATATTAACATGGACGCTACTTCCGATTTTGGCGCCTACGACGCGCAATACGCGAGCCAAATAAGGTTGACCTAAGCCAGCCGGGTGCGCGTAGACAGCAGACTTGCCGTGGCCGCGTTATCTACACTGCGTAGCATATTACGGCTATACGCAGCCCTAGTGTGTATGCGCGGCGTTTAGTTACTGCACCACAAGGCTTGAGTGCGTGCTCGCCCTCGTATGCATCAAGTCTGGCCATGCTATGCGGTGCGTAACGGCTTTGTCGTTGATCAGCTCGACCTAGGCATAGTAGCCACGTCGAACTTGAGTATTAGGCGCTATCAATTTGTATGCCGAGGCGTCTAACCCGGATCCGTCGCGAATAAGCGCGCGCTGGCAAGTGTGAGTATTCTCTCACGTTAAGTTTCGCATGGTTCCGTTCTAGTTGAGCGCTCAAAAGCAGTCAAATTTAGCGGTACCGGATGGCTACGACACCGATAAGCATGTTGGCCAAAGTTCATCTCCTGCGGGGGCAGCCGCTGCTGAGCAGGAGCAGACGATAGTCGACTTCTTCGGGAAGTACGTAATTATTATCGACACTTGAAAGCACTTTATCGCGTACTTCAGCCTATTTATTGAACTTCGTCAATGAATGTACAAAGTAAGAATAACAAGAAGTGGACTGATACAAACACCCTTTTTGATTGACGTCAGTTATGGGCCAATAACAGCCGCGTAAGGGAGTCCGCTATATTGCCACATAAAGTGTCCAAAATTGGCCGAGATATTCACCGCAGTGAATGTCATCCATGTAGTATGTTTCTTCACCGAGATCGAGGGTTGGTTTAGGGCCCCTTCAAGGCTGCAATTTTTTCAGAGCTTAAGTAGCTATTTGTAGTACTTTTAATCCCTTTAAAAGTAGAATCATTTTACGACACATTATACTTTTGAGGACCTTCACAACAAAATATAAACACCGTATAACTGATAGTTTTCTCGGAACAATTGAAATCATACATGTTAGCGTCCGTAAGACATGTTTTAACACTTTATAACACAAACTGTGTTTGTTCCACGTTCCCTTTCTTCCCCCACACATTTTCAAGATCATTTCCACCGACATTGCTGAATTTACTTGTTGTGGCATCTGCAGTTATGCAAGGGTAACATGCTAAATGTTGCGAAGCTTGTAGTTCACGCTCATATCATTCCGGAGCATTTGGATACCTTATTTATTTCCGAGAAAGTAATTGCTTCATGTACTTTGTACTTTGGTCACAGATTACCCACGACCTGCCCCTTGTCCTCGCTAAACATAAATCGGGCACATCCTCGAGTTCAGTGGCAATACCAAAGAAATCAACTGCAAACCTACCGTCATCGTCATTAGCCTGCTTTATGTCCACTGAAGGACGAAGGCATCTCCCTGTGATATCCAATTACCCCTCTCCTGCGCCAATCAATTCCAACTAGCGCCCGCGAATTTCCTAATTTCATCGCTCCATCTACTCTTCTGTCGTCCTCGATTGCGCTTCCCTTCTCTTGGTACCCATTCTGTAACCCTAATAGTCGAACGGTTACCTAACCGGCACAATACATGACCTGCCCAGCTTTATTTTTTTCTCTTGATGTCAATAAGAATATCGTCTATGCCCGTTTTCTCTCTGATCCAAACCGCTCTCTTTCTGTCTCTTAGCATTATGCCTAGAAATCTTAGTTCCATCGCTCTTTGCGCGGCTGATAACTTGTTCTCAAGCTTCTTTGTCAGTCTCCAAGTCTCTACCCCATATGTCAGCACTGGTAATAAACACTGATTGTATGCCTCCCTTTTCAATGATAACGGTATGCTTCCACTCAGGGACTGACAATTTCTGCAGTATGTGATCAAAGCCATTTTTATTCTGTGAATTTCCATCTCATGATCAGGGTTCCCTGTAATTATTTGACATAGGTACGCGTACTCCTTCACAGACTCTAGGGGCCGACTGGCGATCCTGAACTCTTGTTCATTTGCCCGGCTATTTATCATTATCTTTGTCTTCTTGCATATTAATCATCAACCCCACCCATGGACCAATGGAAGGTTGTTGAAATATTCGCCGTCGATCTTTACTCCTAAGCCTTCCCAGTTTAATAGCCTGTACACTTCTTCCAAGCACGCAGTGAATAGTATCGGAGAGATTGTGTCTCCCTGTCTGACCCCTTTCTCGACAACCTTTCAACAACCTTGCCTAAATACATATACACACAACGCCACGCCTGGACGTCGCGGTAGCAACACTAGATGGCGCAGCGTGTTATGTAGGAAGCGCGAGAGTGGAACCCTGCTGCCGACGTGTCTACGCGACTGAAACAGGGTGTGTCGCTAGGTTGCTTTAATGTTAAACAAATAACGTCAACGTACGTTGCGAGATTGGTGCTGCCGCATTTCATTTTCATATTTTCATCGTCCCTTCAAGAAACACGTTCTACATGCCCCTGCGAAAATGAAGAACTGCGCTTCATAGAGGACCCAGAAACAGCATAGCGACATTATGTAACCACACTCCAGCGCACAATGGTATTACTATGTTAGAACACCGCCCTTCTTTCCAGCGCGCGCATGCAGCAAGTTCGCAGTGTTGATGCTGATGTCTTCGCAAGAAGGCGAGATATTGTAGAAAACATTTTGAAAATATTGTTTAGTGAAAAAGAGCGCGCGAAAATCCTCAGGGTACGCCCTAATAAAGCCCGGCCAGCTCTTTCTGTTTACTGTATTTGTGCAACGTTTATAAAAGTTGTGACGAAAGTATCCTAAAAGCCATGGATTCTTTTTTAGTTATTTGTGAGTTATTTTCATCGGGCAGTATATTTCACCGAAGTAACCTTAACTGTAATCACTTATATTTACTTTGTAACGTGCACTAACCTGTAAGTACTCAAACACAGCACCGACACTGGGAGTGCACGATGCAACCAATGAATTCTTGAGTAAAAAGCTAAAAAAAACTGAAAGACGTAAAGCAAAATTTTGTAATGAGGCACCCCGTAGTGGGGGACTCAGGAAATAATTTTGACCACTGGGGGATCCTTACCCGCCGTGGTTGCTCAGTGGCTATGGTGCTCGGCTGCTGAGCACGAGGTCACGGGATCGATTCCCGGCCATGGCAGCCGCATTTCGATGGAGGCGAAATGCGAAAACACCCGTGTACCTAAATTTAGGTGCACGTTAAAGATCCCCAGGTGGTCCAAATTTCCGGAGCCGTCCACTACGGCGTGCCTGATAACCAGAAAGTGGTTTTGGCACGTAAAACCCCATAATTTAATTTATATTTTTAGGGGATTCTTGACGTGCCCCCAATGCACAGGAAATGAGCATTTTCGCACTTCGCCCCCATCTATATATGGTCTCCGCTGCCAGGATTTAATGGCCTGACCTCGTGCTTAGCCGCGCAGTATCATAGCCGAGTGCACGATGCAGTGAAGACCACGAGTACAGGAACAACCGTAAGGATGCCATCTTGGGAGAACAGGTGTGTCGCGACAATTGCAGCGTTTTAAGAAGTTCTCTCGTTTCGTAGCCACTTAGCCCACTATTGAATTCCCTTATTTCTTTTCTTTGTCCCTAACACTGGACATAGCCAAACCATAAATTGAAACTTACGGAAGTCGTAACTGATTATACTATCTTGTCGCTCATAATAATTATGCCAATTGGTGGTGACGAAGTCAGTGTTCTAGCGCAGGCGCCGTTACGTCGGATCTGTTACTAATCAGAGACATTATCGCAATGGTGAAAAACAACCTTGTACGAGAGCGGGTGAAGGAAAAGCACCGAGGGTGGTGCAAGTTATATTAGGGGAAATACAACGAAAGAATTGAATCACGCAGAAGTACGACGACAAAATATTTAAAAAATATTTGAGTCACGCAAGGCAGGACTAAAGAGTTTATAACTAGCTAGTGAGCAGTAGCATGTTGATATGATTGTTTTAGCAACGTACGTGCCCCACACAACGATTTGCACTCTGTACTGTGTGACATGTTGTGGTATCGCGGCCTACGGCCGACGAAGAAAGCAGCCAACATGGAATAACCCAACAAATTATTCCCCTTTATTATATGACACCCAAATATATGCGCGGGAAAAACAGAGCCCCAATCGTTCACAGGGTTTCCAGACAGAATATCGAAACCAAAACTAACGACACAACATATTCCCCCCTAAATGTTTCGGTAGTTTAGTAAGCTATTAGTGGGTTAGTACTGCAAGGTACTTTGTACAATAAGAACCCACGCTCATAAGGGAAAGAGAAGGCAACGAGAAACGGTGCCTAATCAACAACAAAGGAACATCGTTTAACGCAAG
Source organism: Dermacentor andersoni (assembly GCF_023375885.2). Taxonomy (NCBI): domain Eukaryota; kingdom Metazoa; phylum Arthropoda; class Arachnida; order Ixodida; family Ixodidae; genus Dermacentor; species Dermacentor andersoni. The sequence continues at coordinate 56,236,075 of NC_092818.1, forward strand.
TACACTCAGCGCAATTACAAATTCTATATACAAAACCCATGAAAACTCCATTCTCTTCCTAGAAAAAAAAATCTATACAAATTATGCAAAGGAACTAGAAAAAAAAAATTATCAGAGTAGTCATGCATAGTCGCCATAACAATTCGAAGGTTGTCTTGTCCGTGGCGGCTGGACGCGAACAGGAGCCCGACCCGGTTGTGGTTAAGGGGGGTCGGGGTCGGAAGCAGGCCGATGGGCCACAACAGCAGGAAGAGGTGCACCTGCTTGCGGCTCGCGCATGTCTTGGTCTCGAGCAGCACCAGTGGCCACAGGAGCAGGCAGAGACGCAATCGCCGCTTGAGATGCCTAACGAGCAGCTGGTAGCCCAGAGTTCACCGGTCACGGGAACCTCGGTGTACTAGATTCTTGCACCTTCCAGGTCTCCTCTGGATGCCGAGTATGGGGACCCGAAGGGGCTTTATCACGCTTGAGTATATTGCAGTTACTGCCATCATCGAGGGAGAAAGAGGGCTGGCCGCTGTCCTCCAGCACTATGTGGGGACTGCCAAACGAGGAGTCTCCCTTGAAGAGGACTGAGGGTTTCCTCAGCCGGAGGAAGTCACCAACTGCGACGCTAGTCTTCTTAATGACTCGACGAAAATCTCTGAGCTCCTTGCTGCTCTCTTGCTTATCCTTCACCCGACGACGCAGCTGACAGAGCTCGGCAGCTAGGTCCCTGGAGAAGGAAGACTAGTGCCTGACGACATCCATGGATGTCCTCGGCAGCCTTCTAAGCAGCAACAGAGCCAGGGCGACTTCTGTGGTCGCGTGTGCTGTGCACTGGTTGATGCCAAAGTAATCGATGACCGCTGGGCAGAGTGGTCGATGTGCCAGCAAAGCTGTCTGCACAAAGTTCTTGAAAACACTGATGAATCGTTCTACACGTTCATTGACTGGGGGGTAATACAGTGAAGAGTGTGAGAGGCATATGACACGATCCTTTAGGAACTGGTTGAATTGTCGGGAACAGTACTGAGACCCATTGTCACACGCAATCTCTTCGGAGTAGGCCTCTCGACAAAATACTGAGAGCGGAATGATCGTCACCGTGCGCGACGACACCTCGCTGCAAAACTGTGCTTCAGGCCACATGGAAAAGCTATCTACGATGGCAATACCGAACCTGCAGTTATGCGGTGCTATTTCCATGGGGCTGACGATGTTGATGGCGGCCTTCTGGCATGAATGCTTTGGCAGGGGCACAGGTTGCAGCGGATTTACTGCAGTCTTGGTACTCTTGTCTGCAGCCTTGCTGACTATAATGTTCTGGAATGCAATTTGCACTTGTTTGTCCATGCCAGGCCACCAAAACATCTCTCATGGTCGCGCCTTGATGCGAACAATCCCAGGGTTGGCTTTGTGCGCGAATGAAACGATCTGTGGGGTAAGGGAAGGACCAATGAAGAGCCGTTCGGAACGCAAAAGCAGGTCATTGACCACAGACAGTACTTCGCGCACGGCGAAAAATGGCTGAAGCTCATCCAAGAGAGAGAGAGACAGATAGAAGACAGGAAAGGCAGGGAGGTTAACAAGACGCACGTCCGGTTTGCTACCCTTCGCTGGGGGAAGGGGGTATAGGGATGAAGAGAGGGAGAAAGAGAGGGACTTGTGGGGAGGCCAAGATGATGCGACGTAAGCCTTGACTTGCTCCAAGGTAGCATCTTCATGCAGGGACTACTGGAACTAGTCTTTGGTGAGGCAGGGTGGAGCGATTGGAGACACGACCTGTTCGTTAAACGAAGCATGTTCCTGCGAAACAGGCACTAGAAGGCTGGACATTGCATACGTAAATTTTTTCTCTGACCCCTTGCGGTATTTTACCGTAGAGTTGTGGTGCAGAACACGCTCTGAGCAGCTCGTGATGCGAAGGGGGCGTCTTTCTGAGCCTTGAGAAGACATAAGGGAGACCAAAGCTTAGTGGTCCGTACGAAATGTAAAGCCCCCCCCTAAAGGCATGTGTGCCAACACGCGAGGCCCTGACGCACGCGCGTGCGCGCTCACGCGCGATCACCAACTGCATACTTCCTCTCTGCTGGGGAGATTGTGCGAGATGCGAAGGCGACTGTGCGTAGCTGGCGCCCATCCATTTGTCGGAGAACGGCGCTCATGCCGCACTCAGAAGCATCCAAAGAGACAACCACTTGAGAAGTGGGCTTAAACATCTGAAGTATTTTCCTGGATGCCAACAGAAACTTGACCTTCCAAAAACTAGCGTCGACGGCAACACTTCGGATGAAGGGTTGATTCTGCTGAAGCCGTAAGCGCATCAGAAGCACGACTCCAGCAAAGCAGGGAACAAACTTGCACTGCTCCACTAGGCCAAGAAACGAACGCAAACCAGCGGCGTCAGTGGGAGCTGACAGCAGTGAGGTGCCTTCGATGGCGACCTTGTGGCCAACGAAGACAAGTCTCGAACGCGAAAGGTGCACTTGTTAAGCTTGAGTCGAACTGCCTTGATTTTCCAACTGCCTTGAAAACAGCGGCCAAGTTCGTTGGGTGCTCTAGCTCGGTCTTTCTGAACAAAATAATATCGTCCATGTAGAAAAGAACACCGGAACTCCCTTTGGGAATTTTAGATATCAACAGTTGGAAGGCTGCGTGAGCAGGCACCAGCCCAAAGCATACCCGGTTGAAACGGAAGAGTCCATCATGAGTCACGAATACTGTCAAGTTAAGGCTTTCGGGATGCAGCAGAGCCTGGTGGTAGGGGGATGCCAGATCCAGCTTGGAGAAAGTAGTGGCACCAACGAGGCTACTCAGAAGCTCTTCATTTTGAGGTTGTCGGCGACGACTGCCCTTTGAATTCCGGGAGCTCCCCTTAGAGTCAAATGCCGCCGTCCTTCTTCCTTACCACGACGACGGGGGACACCTATGCCGAGACATTAACGTGGTCGATGACATCCGATTCTTCCAACCGATGGAGATCTTCTGATACTTGAAGTCGGAGTGTCAGCCTGAGGCGCCAAAGTGTCGATGCCGCAGCAGGCACCGTGAGTCGGATCTTGATCCGAGGGAGGAAACCCTTGGCGAGACCAACGCCTGGGGCGAAGGTGGAGCCGAACTCACTAGGCAGGGTCTTCTGAAGAGTATTGGGTGGTGAAATGTGGCGCGGGCCTGATAGCTGGTCCACGTGCGGTGTCACTGACATGGTGGACGTCTCGAAGCAATGCAATGACGACCCTTTAAAGTGCAGGTCCAAAGCCTTGTTCGCATCAATTGCGAGTATGGATGCACCTTTCGGCGCAACGTAGAACAGGATGTAAGCCATGTGTTCCTGGAACGTGGCTTCCGTGAAGAAGGAAACACGTGCTGAAATGGAGGGCTTAGCATAATCGAGAAAGAAACTTCAGTCGCTGCGCGGAAAAGGGTGACTCTTCAACAAAACGCTGCTGGAAAAGGTTTTCTTCCAGGATGGAAACAAGCAATCCAGGGTCGATAAGAGACTTCAAAAACTTGCCGGCGACGAAATTGTCAATGCAAATGGCGGCTCTAGAGGGACATACCACGGCAAGGACGCTTAAACTTTCAGCATCGTAGGACGAGTCCTGGCAGTCGACTTCATGGACTGCAACGGTGGAATGACGGTGTCACTTTTTACAGACTAAGCGGAGGTGCCCAAGGCAAGCCTAGTGAAAACAGCGCTAACATTGTGCTGCACAGGAGGATGACGAGGAATAGTGCTGGTGGGAACCGCAGCCAAAACGCTGCGGTGACGTCTTGTTCGTGTCGCGAGAGCACTCAGGGGAAACAGACCAATGCGGAGACGACAGCGGCCGCTTTGTACCCCCTGTATGCCGAACACCTCGGGAAGTTACCTGCTGAACGTGCCCAGGAGCAAGCTCTCGAACTTGCCGAGCGGCCCACTCCAACTGTTTTGCCAGAAGCATGGCGCACGAAATAGAGAGCGATGAACCTTCCAGAAGCAACCGTTCACGAAGGTGTTCTGACCTGATGCCTTCTAAGAACTGGTTGCGGAGGCAGTCAACAAGGGCGACAAAAGAACACAAAAAAGCAAGCTCTCGTGAATGAACGACGTACTCTTGTTTGTATTCACCTGGTTGCTTTGTAGGGTGACGGAAGCGATGACGCTCCGCGGCAACATTCCTTGCCCAGGCGAAATGCTGAGTTAAACAGCGATGGCTTGGTCGTATGATGATGGAGCAGTGGGCGACATTCTGACTTCACCGAAAGCTGTCGCGGTGGAAAACCGGCGACGTGGGTTCGGAAACCTGGGATGGCATTGTGAAGAAAATAGGCTGACGTTCAATTCCTGAGCTGTGTAACAGGAGGGTTTTGCGTCGTTCGGGCGGTAAATCAAATGCTGCGGATGCCAGAAGAGAAGTCTCAAACATGTGAAACCATTGCGGCCACGGAACCGGTGGGCGGCCTTGCGCAGGCAGAAATGCTGGGGGTGGAGCAAGGCCAGGGAAACTCATGACGTTACCGGCACGGCTACAGGGGAGATAACGCCTGCAGAAAAAAATTAGAACAATCTATAACCATAGTCGCCAATGTGGTGTCACGGCCTACGGCTGAAGAAGAGAGCCAACCAGCCATAACCCTACGAATGATGCTTGTTTATTTTAGGACACCCAATTATACAAATGGGAACAACAGCGCTAGAGCCGTTCAAGAAGATTCCAGGCGGGATATCGAAGCGAAAACTTGACACAACACATGCACAATGGAGGGCTCAGATGCCTCATCTAAGGGTCATGTGCTTATGACAGAAGGTAGACTTGGTTTGCACCACAATATCTCATTGCCACGTGCTTTGCATCACGTAGCGTCTATTCCGGAAACAAAATATCTGCAAATAAAATGCAATCTAAAGAACGACAAGTCATAGTTCGTCGTGACAGTGCTCCTGAATGATAGTGAACAAAGTATGATTACCATATACACAGCCACGCTGTAACCACGAGAGGGCAATGAAATTGTTTGCTTCACATATAAATATGGTGGTTAAACACAGAAATGGTTAGTTGTTAGAGGTTGAAAAAAGGCAATATAAAATAGTTGTGTCACACTGTTGACTGTTTTAATCCAAGAGCAGGTTCGTACGCTTCAGTAAACCTGGCGACTCATCTCTTTCAGAAGGCATAAAGTCGTTCATGAGCAACATTACTTTTAGGGCAGTTCTGTCAGATAAGCGCTACGTTCTTAGAATGCGCATGACATTGAAGCACTTCACTTTTGATTGCATACGGAAGAGAATTTTCCTACCAGTGGTCGATATGGACCTCCTGTGGTATGCCGGATTTTGTGCTCATGCAGTCTCTAAGTCATACGTTGCCGCACTCACCCGCCCTACACCCTCTCCCCTTTAGAAGAACCCCACCTATATATACTGTGGCGAGGAAAGCATATGTCGCCTTCGTCTTGAATTTCCATGTCCCGCCTTCCCCTTGTTTTCCCTAGATTCTAATAGTGTATTTTAGTAAATATAGGCAGTCCCTGATGAGCTGAAACTATCTTATGTACGCCGTTATTTATTACATGCTGTCAAATATTTACTTTTGCGATCATATCTATCTTAAGTATCGTTATAGAAACTCCAAACTATAACCTCCTCTCCGAAGTCACGTAACGCATCCTTTAATTGTAAGCATCTACTTTTATCCGCCAACTACGAAACATAAAGCATTTTTCTTAACGCTGCAGCATTCCCGTCACTGTTTCACAGCACATGGCGTATAATTTCGCGCTGATTTCGACATTCGTTAACTGCTTTTCATAGATTATTGGCCAGTATAAACCACTGTCATCGGTGTATTAGATAGTTTCGGTTTCTTTTATTTGAGCCGATTGGTTGCATGGTAGGTGGGCTGCTTCTTTTAAAAAGAAGCCAAACCCGCTTCGTTTTTATCAGTTTGTGCAACCATATTTCACAGAGCTGCCGTTCATCAAGTGCGTGAGATTTAATGATTTTCCGCAACTATAGTCCGTAAAACAGCGTGCATTTAAATGAACAGTTTGCCATAGAACTGCAATAGGATATAAAATTATATATGCCAAAGAAAATTATTATTGCAGATAAGTCTGAAAATTATTTATTTAGTTTTGGTATGCGTGAGTAGCACGACCGTTATAATGTTTGGAATGAGTTGAATATTGTATTTGCATGCTCAATAATAAACTATATTTGGCATGCTAATATTCAACAAACAGTATTTTAAAATGTTTCTTCAAAATGCAGGTAACCTATCAGAAGCGACAAGTAGTATGTGAAAAAGCGATGATTAAGACCGACGCCAACATACCGGGGGAGCAAACAGAGGAAGGAAAACAGCCATGAAAAGAGGAAGAAGACGAAATATCGCGTGGAAGGAAGAACACGGCGGAAAGGCCACCTTTGCATATGGGCAGACCGGTACGTGCATGGATGCGTACGAGTAAAGTGGCCGGCGTGCAGTGCTATTGCAGAAGACAGACATGGAGCACCAGGCTGAGTTTCACCCCAACATCGAGGTGAAGGCTCCGTGAGGCGCTCATCTTCCGTTCCAGAACAGCCGCTTCTCCCGAGCTACCCAGGTAATCGGAAAACGTCAGTACTTGCGACGCTGGCCGTGGACGCGCTGTTGCTAGCCCAATTGAGTCGCGCGGTGTGTGCGAGGCCAAAGCTGGTCCAGTGCGGGGCAGGACCACGACACGGCGTGATTGCCGATGCGCCGCGGTGCGACAAGCACCAAGTGACGTTGTTTTCGACAGGTCAAGTGAGACGCTACCACCGGACAACGACGAAGCAGGACCACAGACCATACCCATGGCAACGTTCCCTTTCAGACGCATCGGTACTGAAATCGTCATGAAGTGGGTGGCATGGGTCTAAGCATCCAGATATAACTTATCATTGATGTCAGATGTATTCATAAGCGATGAGCATCTGCCGGACTTATAGAGATACGACTGGATGCATGGCTAAGGAGTGTTTTACAGGCTAACTTGATGCATTCTGAAGTTCTTGTAGTGTACTCTGTTGTTTAACGAATCTTGTGCTTGTGCCGAAAATTGTGCTCGGATATTCATTCTGTTGGCACAAGCAAACGTACCAGGCGTGTATCAACGTTGACGAGCCTGCCAGGATCTCTTTATGTTCGACTCGTGCCTCAGTATGTCTTCGGCAACAAAATGTATCTCTCACGCGTGATGGCTACCGTGACCGTAGCAGGCACGTCAACAGAGTATATATTGAAGTTAAACAATAAGGAAGATACGCGTATTTGGAAAAAACAACGTCTGGCTGCGTGAGATATAGGGAAGGAAGATAAAGCTAAAGCAGCTGGTGATATGGCGAAAGCTATTTATGAGCGTGCTTATAGAAATGAGGTTATGGAAAAAGAGCTCATTAAATTTAAACAGCATTGATGCCTAAATACAAGTACAGCGGACGCGGAAGTTAGAAGATTAGATGACGCACATCAGGGGGTGGCGAAGGCGTGTCTTGAGTCGTTATTCGCCTAGTTCGACGAAAGGCCGGATGACCTAGACGCATAGCTTCAGTGATTTTAGCATATGATGATTGCGCTAGGGTGGCAGAAGGATTGGGCGATGAAATCTAGCATGCTCCTTACGAAATTAGCATTGGCCGTGTCCAGCCGCATGCCAAATAGAGATTTCATTGATTTTCACAAGGAGAAGCTGGCCCTTTTAACACGCTTTAGGCTGCCCACCAAAAGTTTCAAGGAGGAATTCCAAAGTTCTAAGCCAAAAGAGAACAAGACGGGTCAGCAATCTGCTGCTTGAATCTCCTACTATTTGGGATTCGGTTAAATCTGAGATTAATAGGGAATACATTCGTGAATGTGATAGACTGAATGATTCCGAACACTTCGTATAGTAATGTTATGATGGAGTTCCATTTATTTTAAGGAGCACTACATGAAGGCTCTAGTTAAGTTATCAGAGTATGTATCGCACTATTTTGAACCTCCACGTCAGAAGAACTTGGCAGGGGTCAAAACAAGATAATAATGTACGAGATGTGAGAGAGACAGGATTGAGTATCAAATAAAAAGCATAAACCGTTGCTTGTGTGGAGCTATGCATCATCATGTTATGAGTTGTCCCCTAGGTCATGCTTGTGGGTGTTGCTTAAATGCGATTTGTGCAGACGCAATGGGCAGACCACAGTTACCTACCTTTCGAAGGCGGAGAGCAGGAAAGCTTTCATAGTCGAAGCCAAAAGGTTTTCTTTTTTTTAGAAACGAAGCAAACTGAAGCTTGTGGGTGTTGCTTAAATGCGATTTGTGCAGACGCAATGGGCATACCACAGTTGCCTACCTTTCGAAGGCGGAGAGCAGGAGAGCTTTCATAGTCAAAGCCAAAAGGTTTTCTTTTTTTTTTTTCGAACGAAGCAAACTGAAGCGAAGGCCTCTCGTGGAAAAATATGTACAGTCGTGACGTGCAGAGCTTTCTAATAACGGAACAACTAATGCTACTTGTGGTAGGAATTGTACAGCGACAATAATTTCGGTACTACAGACTCAAATGTTCTGATCAGGCAATCTCTGATACCTGAAGGAGAACTCGCCGGTACAGAAGCAGCGATTCGGATGGTAATGGATGCTAAAGCGAATGCCAGTAACCCCTCCCCCAAGAATATTATAGACGTCCTGTCATTGGGGATGGACTGAAGCCAAGTTCCTCGAATAAGTGTTTTATGACGTGATTCTTGGGAATGTAGAAGGAATCAGAACAGTGGATGAACCAGATGGCCTCTTGAATTTACGCACGACAAACACAAAAAGCCCGGTGAAGCGTAACCTCGCCGCAGAGGCCGAGAAAGTGAAAAAATAAGCACTACTCTTAAAAAAATTATCAACTATATTAGGCGACAAAAAAATGAAACACGAAAAAAAAATAGACTTGCACCTTTAGCAACACTTGCCGACATAGCCCTTTGTGTAAGGGCGGATTAACCTGAAAAACATGATGAAGTGGACAGGACGTTGGTGTGCCGCTTGAAAAAGCAAGGACAATGGATGCTATGTATGAAGGGATTGTCCCTGTATAAGTTTCAGAAGGATTGCAAATGAATATTTGGGGGTGTCAGAGCCACCAATGAAACAGACACGCGACAACTACTGGCGCCAATGAGTTCACAAAGATCAGTCAAAGGACATGCACTTGGCACGGATCTAGTGAAACACCCTAGAGTGAAACACCCCAGAGGCTACGGGAAGAGTGGTATAATAATTTTATGGTCAGCTATGGAGACTGATATCAAGCAGTTTGCGCAGTCTCCTGACAGATGTCAGAAGGCGACGCAAGGAACGCTGGAAGTAAAATAGGGTTGGGAAGTTGAACGAAGAAATAGGGTATGTCACAGTGACGAGATAAATTTTTGGATAAAAAGAACATCAATATCCTTTGAAGTGCATGCCGGCGTGGGTGCAAAAGCCCCAATCGTCTCGAGAAGAATGAAATGATTATCTATATCGATACGGAAACCACAGACCCCAGTGGTCATTGAGAATAAAGCATCCAGAGCCATCGGTCTGATTGTGCACGACATGAGAAAAAGTTTTGTTTTATGTAGTGTTTTATCGGAAGAGCTAAGAACTTTCTACTTACAAGATGTCATAATCGTGAGAGTACAGTGCCGTTTTTGGAGTCGCTTTTCATAGAAAAATATTATAGTCGTTTTATTCCACACAAATGTATATGGTTCCAGTTAAAAGGTCTCGTATCGTAGATGCCCGAGACGTGTTGTTGGGACTTATTCTTCACTTACGTAATGTATAGGTTGGGTCGTGAAGTGTAGTGTCAGTGCACAATAGGTGAAGTGAAGGGGAGTGTGAGTGAAATCTTCCGGAACGAAAGCACGAAAGTAGGTGGAAATTATTAGGAGTGACACCTAATATGCAAAAAAAAGCAAGAAAGGAGCAAGAAGGACAGCAACAGCCGGTAATAGCAAACGCTGAAGAAAACAGCAACGAGCACGAAGACGAGGTAGTGCCTCGAAGGGAGAGTGCGGTGGAGACGCCATCTTGGCTGCGAGCCAGACGGGCGTGCAGATCGAGGAACGATGTAGCTATAGTGCAGCGTTTCTCGTCAAGAGTATGGCCGTGGACCGCCAGGCTGCGTTGCGCCCTAATACTTTGGTGAAGCAGATACTTCCCGTCCGAGCACCAGGCTCAGCGAAGCGTTGATCCTCGGTTCAAAGGTCACCGCTGGTCCCCAGCAGCACGAGAACATGAGACAGGTCAGGTGTTTGCGATACTGACCATCGACGCCCTACTGCAGGACCTAGCCAAAGCCGTCCCTGTTCGGGAGGCCAAATATGTTCCGGCTCTTGGCACTACAACCAATTGCCACGATTGCGTTTGTGCTGCAACTCAACAAGGGCGAAGAGATGTCGTATTAGACACGTCATCAAGTGCGTCGCTGCCGCTACACATTGGTGATAAATGAGTGCGCACCATACCAGCGAAGACGTTCCTGTCAGGTGCATCAGCACTGTAAACGTATTTTCTGGATCAGTAGTCACGGATCTGAATGTTCATACGTTACTTTAGTAAATCACAGATATGAACAGACAGTACTGGTTGCATGACTAAAGGGTGTTTTATATATTAAATTGATGCATTTAAAGTTCTTTTATTAGCCTTTTGTCATTTTTAGGAATTTATTGAAATATGTGTTTGTGCGGGAAAATGCGTTTGTGCAATTATTCTACTGACGCTAGGGTACCAGGGGTAGCCATACACGTCACATTACGTTTTCGTACGCCACCAGCACTGTTATCACAGCACCAACTTCTTTAAGCAAGGAAGACGCGATCGCGTTGGCCATTACAATAGGTGGGAGCCGATGATGGGCTGAACCTTTGGAATAGCAAACCGAGTATCAACAAAGATACATTGTACGTAAACAACACAACTATAATGAAACCATCATTGACACATGTTAGAAGCGGTTATGTTGCATGTTCCTTGTCTATCTTACACTATAGCGCTGCGTATCTATTTTTTAATTCCGATGACGTTGGCTCCATGACTTTCATTGCGATTTAGCCATTCCGCCAGCTCACCCCCAGAGCAAGCGCCCACTTGCCAACATATCTTTCTTTGAAATATACAGAGAATGCTCCACTGACCGTCAGCAACTACGAGCAGAAAATACTTAAAACACTTCTCAATTTATTGAAAAAGTTTCATTGAAAATTGAAGAGAACGTAAAGAATATATATTTTCAAGATTTATGAGTCTTTTGGAAAGTGCAAATAGCAGACGGCCAGCTTCTTTCATTTATCGGTTCATGGCTCGTGTGGAAGGAAAGAATGCATCCTCGCTCACGGACAGGTGACTACAGTGCGTCCAAATTCATGTCCTTACATTTCGCTCAAAGTTGTGACTTACGCCATCAGGCAACCATTCGAATTTCCGCATCACAATTAGGACACACTATTTTGGCCGCATCGGGTAATGGGCTGAGTATTAGAAAAACGTATTTAATAATTAACGTCACCGACAGTCTTGAATTAGAAGCAAAATAACTTACCGTTAGCTACCTCTCCCTTCACTTCCAGGAAGCATCCTGGGACAAGCGGGGGTGTATCACGAGGATCATTGCCTAGTTCCTGTCGTGTAAAGAATGTAAAATAGTTCATTTTCAGGGTCATAAGAGAAAACTAGCGGTACTATTAGCAGATAAAGCTCGTCGTTGTGCTGGCTACGGCGGTAAAATTTTTGGCCACGATACCTGAAACAGTGCACAAGACAAGAACTTCCAAGCTCTAAATTTCTTCTTTGCCGAAAAATTAAATACTGTTTCTGAACTTTTGTAACGCGAAGACGTGCTTCCACTGTAAGAAACTTCACATTCTAACTTCGTATATGCCCTTCGGGCCCACCAGATGTTTTTCCCTAAGCTGGTACGCGAACGTTTATTTTAGAAAAAAAATCACGCAGATTAAAGGCACATGCGGTAATCTCCTTTGAGGAAATTTTCCGTGAAGAGGGTAATTAAATGTCATAAAAAACAAGCTGTTTTTATTGCCGCCCTATACACCGCGTAAATTCACGCAATGGGAGTGTTTGTGCCCAAAGCAGGCCCCAGTTTTCTGTCATACAAGATTTACGTTTACGGACAACATGGTTGCCAAATTATGGCGAGATGCTGACAGCGGGTAATTCGAATGCCCTCTCTTACATGGAATTGTAGCAGGACGACGAAAGCGATGCTTGATGCTTTCTCGTGGGAAGAATGGCGAGTATATGTGAACGACGAGAACTGTGCCACGAGAAAAAGAGGTAATGAGGAAGAAAGGTAGGAAAGTTTCATCCCAGCGTCTGCAACCCAATGGAAAGTTGTGCATGAGTACGTGCGCTTGGGCGAGCGTGCGCTCCTGCTGACCTGCGGTGCGATGTGATACACGTGGGAGTTGTTTGAAAGAGTTGCTTGGCGCTGTCACGAGAGATGTGTTAGTGCGGTTCTGGCCTGAGTAGTAAAGTGAAGCTAGTCGCATATGTGGATGCTTTGCCGATCGCCAAAGCGTTGAACAGACGACAACACATGCAAGAAGGTTTTGTCAGAATGCTCACTTAATTCATAATTCGACCGAGAGCGCAGGTATTTTGCATGGTTCGTGGACTAAGGAGCTGCCAAATGGTGGGAATCAGGAGTAAAAACACCAAAAAAAGTACCTTGGTGTATTATTGGAGTACTACAGTGAAAAACATGACTACCATTCCACTCTGAGAAGATGGAATGGCAGGCAAAGCAGTTTGCTTTTCGTTTGAGAACTTTGACTGTCGTCACCTTTCGTTGGTTGAATGACTGTCGCCGTGCGCCGCGGTGAAGATGCGCGAAGACATTCTGGCAGCCGAGGAGTTCTACGTCATGATGCGAATGACGAACGTCGAGCAACACGAGAATGGTCGCCGGAAACGTCTGGGAACGTACGGGACAGTACCTGTTGCACACGGTCCCAATTAGTCTCGTCTCGTACATTTCCGATCCTCATCAGGTGGTTCTCCAACCACAGACAGTCGCACACTCTGCAACTAAATCCGAAATGTTTATCCAGCAAGTCTAGTCGGAACTTCACATCCACACCTTTCAATTCATTCACTCGGTCCATGCGGTACCTCTGCCGCCGTACTGCGTTGCGAATCCGGTATCGCTGCTCGTTTGGAAGTGCCCGGGCTCGCGATAATCGTCCCAGTTCAGCATCGCAGGAACGTTCTTCGTTGGTGGTCGTTTAGCGCTGGCACCGCTGACATTATCGTTGCTGTTTCCTCCGGCGTTCCTAGCACGCATGTTGTTCTTCATTTCTTTTCAAAAACATATGTCCTTACCCGTGTGCGAGAGCCTCTTTGGTTGCCACGTGTGAAGAGAATACATCAAGGGCATGTTACAGTTTCCCGCGCCCACACAGAGAGAAATAAAACTGTAGTATGTCTTTTATGGGGTCCAGAGCTGGCGGGGGCTGGGAGACTAACCCCCAGTTCCCCCCCTTCCTAAGACGGCGGCCAGTCCAAGCTTTCTGGCGGCGTCTTCGGCCATCCGGAAGGCCCTGAGCTGCTGCTCTAGGTCAAAAGCTCAGCAACGAAGTCTCCCACTGCTCGGTGGTAGTTATGATGCGTGCCGTGTTAGTTCACTGGGTGTTGATAGGTGAGGCTTTGGGGCATTGCCAGATAGTGCGCTCGATGTCAGTGCGGGCCTCACACGCTTTGCAGAGTGGGGAGTATGCATCGGGGTAAATGCAATTGTGTAGCATGGAGTTTGGAAAAGTTCGCGTCAGAAGTAGTCGCCAAGTAGTGGATTGAGATTTATTCAGTGTTTTGTGTGCGAGGGGGTAGCGTAACTACTTTCTGCGGTAGTGGAGGACGATTTCTCTTTACGCGACCATTCGGTCCCGCGCATGACCGCGATGCCGAACACGGGGCTGATCTGAATTCGAAGACTCAGGAGAAGGATGATGCGTCTAGTGTGCGAGAGCTCGGGTGGCATCGTGGACGGCATCGTTTCCAGCCTAACCCGAGCGACTAGGGGCCCAGATGATCTGGACGCGGCGTTGCCTTGATGAGTGCCAGGGAGTATCTTCTGCGCTTCGGGCGCTATCAGTCCTCTTGTGTAGTTGGGAATGGCCGTTGTTGAATCGCTGATGATGCAGTGTGCATTGTTAGCGGTGGACATAGCGATGTCCGGTTATTCACCTTTTTCGGGTTGAGTGGTGAGTATAGATGCGGTCGCGGCAAGGCGGTAATGCAAGCCCGCGACCACGACGACCACCATGAACGTTTGGTTGGGGTATTCCGCTGCGTCAACGTAGGCTACATCAGCGGCTTGGTCGTAGCGCTTTTCTAGTCGTTTATCTCTTTCTGCACGTCCCTCTCGATTTTGTTCAGGGTGCATATTGCGAGGTATGGGCGGGATAACTAGTTGAGCGCGTATGTTTGGAGGGACGAATACTTCTGGTCCGAATTGGGTGGCGTAGGTTATTTCTAAGGTGCCTAGAATGTACCGGCCTTTGGTGGGATTGGCGAATCGTTCGTATTGGTTAATACGCTGAGCTTCAATAAGCTCCTCTGTGGTGATGTAAATGCCGAGGGCGCCCAATTTCCCCTTAGAGCTGGAGGTGGGAAGATGTAGGGCTTGTTTAAAGGCCCTCTTGATCATGGTATTCACTTTGAGCTTGCCAGTTGCATTGAGGCTAAGGTACGGGGCGACATAGGTGATCCTGCTCAGGGTGTAGGTGGTTACCAGGTGTACACGGTTGTTTTATTTCATGCCGGGATGTCGATTTGCTATGCGCGCAATGAGTTGAGCGCTTCGGTGTGCATGAGAATCCAAGTGCTTGAGTATCTGTGTGTTTCTGCCGTTTTCTTGGATGCGTAGGCCAAGGATACGGATGTTGGTACAGTAGCTATGCGTTGCTGGTGCACATGGAGTCCTATCTCGGCGAGGGGGGGGGGGGGTTGACGGTCTGGACAGCGACGTCCCCAATTAGGATTGTATAGAAGGAGCTCCGATTTTTGCGGGGAGCGCTCCAGGCCGCGAGGTTCTACGTATGCAACAACCTCGCTTATGGCTTGCTGCAGCGTGTCTTGCATGCCCCCATTTCAGCCCCCGGTGACCCACAGGGTGATATCGTCTGCGTAGAGGCTATGCTTGAGGTTGGGGATGCTAGCTAATGCAGGCGGTAGTCCCAGGAAGGCCATATTAAACCGAAAAGGGGACATAGCAGATCCTTGCGGCGTGCCTTTGCTGCCGAAATGAATAAATGGCGGCTGTAACCCACCGATGGTGATGATGGCCGTGTGCCCTGTAAAGAAATTCTTGACGTAGTTATATGTTCGATGTACAAATTAGATTTGAGCAGATTGATTTAGCAAGGCCTTGTTTAGGTCAAGCCCCATGATAGCTCTAGTGGCCAGCCTGGAGCTTTTATCGCCATCGATAATTTGGTGCTTGAGCTGAATCATGATATCTTGAGCAGAAAGTTTAGGCCGGAAGCCAAGCATGGTATTGGAGGAGGGGTCGTTGTCATTACAATATCATCGAGCGATGCTCAAGGAATGAGCCCGCCTCTGCAACGGCTTCGGCTGGTCCGACTGCTCCAATCGTCATGGTTGCCCTACATCGCGACCCCTGTGTGTTCTCTGGCCTGGATGGACAGAACGTTGACAAATGGATCAAGCTATATGAACATGCCAGCGCGAATAGCAGGTGCGACCCAACCATCATGCTCGCCAATGTCATCTTTTATCATGGCGGCACCCCACGCGTGTGGTACCAGACGCACGACGACGAGATAAGCAGTTGGGACACTTTCAAAGAAAAGCTACAGGAACTGTTCAGCGACCTCATTGGCCACAAGGTTGCCGCGAGAAAGGCTCTTGCGTCTCGTGTTTAGACCTCTACAGATCCATACGTTTCATTCATATTCGACGTCTTAGCTCTATGCCGCAAAGCTGACGATGCTATGTCTGAATCAGATAAAGTATCACGTGTTCTAAAAGGCATCGCCGACGACGCTTTCAATCTCCTTGTTTTCGGCATCGTCTCGACAATCGACGCCATCATTAAAGAATGCCGTCGCCTTGAACAAGCCAAGAGCCGCCGCATCACACACCACATCGCGCGGCTACCCAGCACCGCTGCAACGTCGACATGTGAGGGTCGACCGCGTCAGGCCACCACCTGTGACGACGTCACCCGTATTCTTCGCCGCGAGCTCGAGGCCGCCTGTTCGCCAGCTTTCTCCGCGACGCCTCCCGATCCGCTAGCAACCACGATTGCCATGATTCAGGCCGTAGTCAGGCAGGAATTTGAGAACATGGGTCTGAACTTCGTGTGTTAAACATCTCAACCCAACGTTCCGCAGTTCTCTACCGGCCCTCCTCGTCCCCGACACTCCTTTTCTACCATATCTCCCCGCAACCCGTCCGAATGGCGTACCCCTGATGACAGACCAATCTGCTTCCCCTGCTGTCGCATCGGCCACGTCGCTCGTCACTGCCGCAACCGATGGCCACCGCTTCCTCGGACATACGTTGCCACTTATTCCCGCACCTGTGGACCTTCTGTTCCTTATGCCAACCACCATGAACCCACTGCCGCTGATACCCCTGCTCCGAACCTTCGCTACAGCCGCTCGCCCTCACCTCGACGCCATCAGTCTCGTTCGCCCGAACCTCGCCGCTTCTCTTCGCCTATCGCCTACCGGGCCCAGCCGGAAAACTAGGCACTGCAGCTTCTGGAGGTGAAGCTGCGTTGTCGACACTGCCCTCAAATCCTCTGCCCACGTTAAACACGAACCAAAACCTTCTTGACGTTGACGTTGATGGCTATCCTGTCACGGCACTCATCGATACAGAGCCACATCTTTCTATTATGAGTGGTGCCTTCCGACGACGACTGAACAAGCTCCTCAACCCAGCGTCGGCACACGTCGTCCGCGTTGCAGATGGTGGTACTGTGCCTATCATCGGCATGTGTACGGCACGTGTTGGCATCGCCGGCTGCCACACTCCTGTCCGCTTCACCCTGATAGCTCATTGCCCCCACAACCTCATTCTCGGCCTCGATTTTCTCTCCACGCATTCTCCTCTTATTGACTGCTCTGCCAGTACCCTTGGCCTTGAGTTGCCGATTCTCGCAGAACCTCCTGACGCACTCCAGGGCCGCCTACGCCCCACCGGCTTTATTCGCCTGCCGCCAAAATCAATAGCCTATATTGAACTCTTGTCTTCCCACCAGTCCCTGATGGCGAGTACCTCGTCACTCCTCTGCCCGACATTCCACTACAGTATGACGTTACCGTGCCTCAAAGTGCACTTACATTTACTGCGAACCGCACTTTCATGCCCATCTTTAACTTTGGATTGGCAAAGCAAATTCTACCGCAAGGTATTTGCCTTGCCAACTTTGATTGTTTTGGCGACCATCACGTGGCAACTTTATCGACCGATGCTTCTCGCCAGCTTAGTAGGCCCATCGTGTCAGCCTCGGCCGCCTATACCAAGATACAGAAAATGGTTGCGACGGACCTGTCTTCTGCGCAGGCTGAAGACCTTTACCAAGTGTTATCGTCCTACAAAGATATTTTCGACTTCGACGATCGCCCTATAGGCCAAATGCTCGCGGTCAAGCATCGGATTCTTATTGGCGATGCTACTCCCATTCAACGACGACCGTATCAAGTTTCTGTGTCGGAACGCCAAGTAATTCAAAGTGAAGTAAACAAAATGCTGGACAAAAACGTCATTGAGCCTTCTTCGAGTCCCTGGGTGTCACCTGTAGTGTTGGTTAAGAAGAAGGATGAGACGTGGCGCTTTTGTGTAGACTACCGTCATCTGAACAACATTACTAAGAAGGACGTCTACCTGCGCCCACGTATAGACGACGCCCTTGACTGCCTCCATGGATCCAGCTATTTCTCTTTTATTCATCTTCGTTCTGGATACTGGCAGATTGCTGTTGATGATATGGACAGAGAAAAAACAGCGTTCATCACACCTGATGGCCTATACCAATTTAAAGTAATGTCGTTAGGGTTATGCGACGCCCCTGCCACTTTTGAGCGTATGATGGACTCCTTGCTCCGAGGTTTCAAATTGTCCACTTGTCTCTGCTACCTCGACGACGTTATCGTCTTCTCGCCCACGTTCGACACTCACCTTGAGCGTCTAACAGCTATGCTTGGTGTATTTCGAAAAGCGGAGCTGCAACGTAACTCGTCCAAATGTCGTTTCGGCCACCGCCAAATTACTGTTCTTGGTCCCCTTGTTGACGCTTCCGGAGTACAGCCTGATCCCGACAAAACTCGCGTTGTCCGAGACTTTCCGGTTCCGAAGACAGTCGCAGAAGTTCGAAGTTTTGTAGGGCTATGCTCGTACTTTCGTCGTTTTATTCAAGATTTTGCGGCAATTGCTAGACCCCTCACTAATCTTTTGAAGAAAGGCGTACAATTCTCGTGCGGTACAGCAGAAGCCGCCGTTTCCCTCGTCACGTTACTCTTCTCTCCTCACCACCCATTCTCGCCCACTTCGACCCTGATGCCCCTACAGAATTGCGTACAGATGCCAGCGGTCATGGCGTAGGCGCCGACTTAGCCCAGCGTCAGCGTGGCCAGGATCGCGTTATTGCTTATGCGAGCCGCCTCCTAGCACCATCGGAGCGGAACTATTCTATTACGGAAGGCGAATGCCTTGCTGTTGTCTGGGCAGTTGCGAAGTTCCGTCCTTACCTTTACAGTCGCCCCTTTTCCGTAGTCACTGACCATCATGCTCTCTGCTGGCTCTCATCGCTAAGAGATCCTACAGGCCGGCTTGGTCGATGGACTTTGAGGCTACAAGAATTTTCATATTCCGTGGTCTACAAGAATTTCATATTCCGCCTGCACCAAGACGCTCACAGCTTGTCGCGTTACCCTGTTGACGACTCTGACTCCTCCAATATTACCAGTGCTGCTTGCGCATTCTCTGTGTCGCAGCTGCTTCATTGTGCCGCCGAGCAACGTCGTGACGCCTACATCAGAGCACTCATCAACCTTTTTGAACACTCTCCAGCAGACGCCACACTACGCCTCTTGGTCCTCCGCGACGGTACTCTGTACCGTCGTAACCTTCATCCGGACGGCTCTGAGTTCCTACTTGTCATACCTAAACACTTCCGCTCAACCGTTTTAGACGAGCTTCACGACGCACAAACGGCAGGACACCTTGGCGTATCTCGAACCTATGACCGCGTACGTCGTCGCTTTTTTCTGGCCGGGCCTTGCCCGTTCCGCACAACGTTACATCGCCGCTTGTTAACATTGCCAACGACGCAAGAAGCCTTCCCAGCTCCCCGCTGGTTACCTGCAGCCGCTCGACATCCATGCCGAGCGTGTCGGCTTACCACCGTATCGCATATGCCATCGTGTAGGCTTAGACCGTCTCGGCCCATTTCCGGAATCTACATCAGGAAACAAGTAGGTTGCAGTCGCGGCGGACTACGCGAACCGCTACGCCGTAACCGGCGCTCTTCCGACCAGCTGTGCAACTGCTGTTGCGGACTTCCTCCTGCATGATATCATTTGGATTCATGGTGCTCCGCGTCAATTGCTAACAGACCGTGGCCGTACGTTTTTAGCCAAACTCTTTGACGACATCATGCGTGCCTGCTCAATACAGCATAAATTTACCACCCTCAAACGTACGGCCTCACTGAGCGTTTGAACCGCACCGTTACAGACATGCTATCCAAATACGTTTCAGACGACCACCGTGACTGGGACCAGGCTCTACCTTACACCACCTTTGCGTACAACTCTTCTTGTCGCGACACTGTTGGCTTTTCTGCTTTTTACCTCTTCTATGACCGTGAACCGACGCTACCACTGGAAACTGTGCTTCCGTCCACCACAGCATCAACTAGCGCTTATGCCCGTGATGCTATCGCCCATGCTGACCATGCTCGCCAACTTGCGCGCGCTCGTATACAAGTCTCTCAAGGCAAACAAAAGCAACGCTACGACCTCCGTCACCGTGATGTCAATTTTGTGCCTGCACCCTCGTGTTGCTTTGGTCACAATCGCGTAAAGTTGCCCTTTGTGAAAAACTGCTTTCCTGCTACACGGGCCCATATCGCGTACTTCGCCAAGTGAACGATGTTACCTACGAAATCGTTCTAGCCGCGGCCCCTACGTCCTCTGCTGTGACAACCAGTGACATTGTCCACGTCGCCCGACTCAAACCCTACTACTCTCCACGCCCCTTGGATATTTAACAGCACGGTGACGGCGCTTTTGCCGCCGGGGGGTAGTATTACGATATCATCGAGCGATACTCAAGGGACAAGCAGCCGCGAGAACGACGACGAAGTGGGTCTATGCCCTTAGCGCGAGTGAATGTCGGCCTGTTGCTCTGGCTCCAGTCCAGTGTAAATAGCCTGTAAATAGCCTCTTTCGTCTCTGTCTTCCTACACGTAACAATATGTTTGTGTGAGCGTGTGAGCATGCCGTGTTCGAGGACCTCTCCAACACGCGAAGTTAGGGAGATAGGGCAGAGGTTTTGGAGTAGGAAGCGCGTCCTTGGTTAAGGAATCATAATAATTTTGGCTTACTTCTTTTGTGGGGGGATATTTCCAGTTTCCCAGTGCTCGTTAAAATAGGCTGTGCGGGCTAGTATAAAACCCTTGTCTAGGTTTCGGAGCATTTTATTAGTAATGTCATCAGGTCACGGGATCGAGTTAGGTCGGAGTGCGAGGATAGTTTCACGTACTTTTGCTGCTTATATGGGTGCATCCAGGTGGTCTTTAGAGGTGCCAGTGTATGCTGGAGCGGGTTTAGTATGCTGAGGTCCTACCTAGTCGTCTATCAGCTCTTGAAGAACTTGTGCGTCCATGCCCGGATGGGTGTGAATAATATTTTGCAAGTTGTGCTGTTGAGTGTGCTGGCTGTTGGCCGGATCGAGGAGGCAACGGAGGATATTCTACGTTTTGAGCAGGTTTGGTTGCTGCTCAATGCTGTCGCATGTGCTATGCCAATTTAGACGAGTAGGTTGTTGTGCATTCTTCGATGTGAAGGGTGAGAGCGATAATACCTTTCCTGAGCGTTCGGTTGAGCTCGTTGTGTTTGTATCTGCGTTGCAGACTGGCGGGAGCTTCACACATATGCAGTAAGTTGCTATCTGCGTCCTGCAGAGTGGCTTCCTCAGGCACTAATTTAGTGGCTTCGCTCGCGTCTTGCAGCAAGCATGCAACCGAATCTTCCATAGAGGGTTGCGTACCGGAGAAAGACGTGAGAGCTCTGGCCTGCCGGAAAGCGTCCCAATTCGTTATGCGGAGTTGACGGCTCTTGGCTCTCGCGAGCCCACTCGAACTGTTGTTTGGAAGTACATAGTGGTAGCTGCCCAAGTTGTCTTGCGTGTTGATCCAGTCTGCCTGTGGAATTCGTTTTGCGAATGTCAGGTCCGGGGTAGTGTCTCTGCCAGCGCTGTTTCCCATACCAGTGGGACAAATTGGATCCGTGAGAAGAGCAAGACCTACATTCTGTCCGTCAAGGCCTAGTTGTCTTCCCTTTCGACGGTCCACTGCGTATCCCCATGTCGCCACAGGGGCGCTTAGGTCCCATACGATGAGCAGGGGGGCTTCCCTGGCTACTTGATGCGCTTTGGTCAAAAGTTGTAGAAACCTATGTTGTTGTTTGGGGCTGCTGTACACATTGAGGATGAAGAGGCTCTGTTGCGTGTGCCTTGCAGACAAGATAATTTCCTGGAGATGGTGGGCTGCTGTATCAATGCCTGTGTGATGTTGTATAACCAGAATGCTTCGCTTAACTATTGTGGTTAATTGGCGCTTGCGGTTATCATCGTAAATTGCGGTGTATACCGCGTATCCCGACAGCTTAGCCGGTAATGCGATAACATTGAGGGAAGTAGGTGGCGCGAGAGAGGCAATGTATTGCTCTGAGTGTGCTCGTTTTCGCCGGAAGCTCCGGTAGTTCCAATGTCAAGTGCATTAAGTAACTCGTTCGGGATTACTCGTAGCCATCTTTGTCGGGACGCGAGTACAGCTTCTTTAGGGTACCTGCTCTGGGACGGAGTAGAGTGTTTTCCGATTCTGTCAAACGGGTGTAGTGATTTTGAGCCACGACCAAGTCTTGAAGCACTTTGCGCGTGTCGTCCATTTTTTTTTCTGTCGCTGCCGTTCTCTTGTCGCAAGGGCTAGTTCAATTCTGGGCAGTAGTAGAGTTCGAGAGCCTTTGCACTGGACGCGTTGAGCAACGTGGCAAGCTTACAATCTAATGCTACGCTGAGGTTGCGTTGTATCGGCTGTTGCAGCTGAGTGAGGGCCTCACAGCTGACATTGACTTCTGAAGTGTATGTTGGTGTTGCCGCTTTGAGATTGGTTCGGTGGCTTTTCGTTTGTACGGGGCTGGTTGTTGGGTGGTTTGCGGGCAATATATTGCAGGGGAAGGAAGGATATCTGCATTTGATAGTAAGTGTTTGGGTTCTGTGTCTGCAAGTTGTGATTTGAGCTTATCGTTTTGTGCCTTGAGGTCTTGTATCTCAGCACGTAAGGATCGGAGCTCCTGCATTGAGCTGTCCGTGGTAGCGCCACTTACTAACTGTGTTCAGTGTAGTTGCTGTGGGTTGTGTGGTGTGACAAGTGTGGGAGACAATGCTGGCCCAGCTTACCTTCAGAGGTGCGCCTTGCACTTAACTGTGGTCGTTCTAAGGCTGGCGTTTCCTTGCTGCTGCGTCGGTGTTGAATCCGGTCCGGTTCTGGAGTGGCTGCCTCACTGTGACTGACTGCGATCTCGGGAGCGGCTGCGGCCACGAGACCAACTGAGTCCTCGTGAGTTGCTGAGTTCGCGAGCCTGTGGTTGTGGCGTCGACTTCAGTGCTGGCAGAACTGAGTCTCCATTTGCACAAATCGATGGACACGTCCCTTGGTGCGCTTCTTGCTGTTCGAGTCGTAGGCATTCCCATCGTCGTTGGAGTAAGGCGTGTAGTGTCTGGAAGCGGCGATGACAGGCCTTATCACCAGTCGGGTGGTCTTTGCCGCAGAGCGCTCAGCAAGGGTGACATGGGTGATCAACCGGCGGATTTACTGTGGCACAGCTCTTTCATTTCTGCTGGGTTGGAGTGGGACATAAATGGGCCCTGCGGCCGACGGTCCCGCGGATGCCGCAGACCTTCATGCGCGTGTTATGCAGATAGCATTTGTATTCTGCTCCGCGGTAGTAGACATGGTACGGTACTTGCTTTCCGTGGGATACGATGAGCACTGAATTAGTATTGCCCATGCGTCGGGCCAGCAGAATGTTAGGGTTCTCCTTGTTAAAGAGAATGTTGGTAATGTCTTCTGTCATGTCATATGAAGCGACCTCATGTATAACTCCTTTGGCACTGTCCTTCGGCGGTGTGGCGTATGCTGTGGCAGCGTAGCGGACTGCTCTGAAGGGAAGGCTGCGGATGCGGCAGTATTCTTCGGCATTAGACATGATTGGCGTGCTAACAACAAAGACGTATTATCCGTGAATGAGCGGTAAATGTCGTCCTCTGCTTCTTTGGCTGTTATGCCAGTGATCTGTGGTATTGAGTCGCGTATCTGGGCGTCTCTTAGTTTGGACACGTTGAAGCCGTATCTTGGGCGAATAAGGATTTTTATATCGTTCTCAGAAGTCGTGTTTGGCACGATGCGCGCGGGCGTAGTTCGGACTGCTGGGTACTCTTGGTGCGTGCGCTTGCTGTTGCACAGAGGGATCCGTGTATCAGTAGGAATGAAGCCTGTGTAGTCTGTCGTTGCTTACGGTGGCTGACTAGCCACCCTGCCTCAAGGAATTTAGGTGCACGTTAAAGAACCCCAGGTGGTCAAAATTTCCGGAGTCCTCCACTACGGCGTGCCTCATAATCAGAAAGTGGTTTTGGCACGTAAAACCCCAAATATTATTATTATTATTATTATTGCCTCAGGGATAATTTCCTCGGAGGCTGTTTCCGTGCCTTCAACCTTTACTACCTCCTTAACGAGGGGAGGGGCTGTGCTTACTTGATCGCACGGGGATGCGAGTCGTTGGGCGAAGACATTGGGAGCCGGGCTGGTGAGAGCGATGCAGCGCACCTTCGTAGCTGTGGCGCACCTGCTTCTCGGCCAAACGGAGGAGCTGAAGATCTCGTTAGGGTTAGAAATTTCATGATAGTAGAAACCCTTGTCCTGGGTCCCTCGTGTCGGGACTGGTCTTGATCGGTAGCAGACCACTTCCTGAAACTGGTTCCGCCGTCAGTTTGGATCGAGCAGTGGTTGTTTGGCCTCAAGAGTTTGAAATATACAAAGCCCATACGAGGCGCGTGCACTCCGTCAGCATTGTCGCCTTCTTCCCTCACAGGGGTATTTACCATTGAGCTTGGACCCGTTCTGCAATACCACAAGGATCGGCCCATATTATTTTTTTCTGTTGCCGGACGCCGTAAAAAACCACGAAAGGTTAGTCATTGTTACGGAAGAATGAAAGAAGAGAGATGAAGAAGAAGATCGGAGACGCTGGCTGCTGAGTGCTGTTAGTGGTCAGCCATCTTAACTACCCTGACTCATATTGTAAATATAGTTTTTGTATACCCGCAACATCCTCGTAACATATTGGTGAGAGCTGCGGGCTACCACGGCTAGAAACGGAGCTCCACAGTGGAGGTCGCATCACCGTCCGCGCCATGAATGACGGTGAGCACGCAGGATCAACGGCGTTGCCGCCTCCAACGTCACAGTCGCCATCTACGTCACTGTCACGGTCTGTTGTCGTTGTGCAACGCAAGGATCCTGGAACTTTCGGCGTTACCGATGGCACTGACGTTGAAAAGTGGGTGACCATGTACGAACGCGTGAGTGGAATCAACAGATGGGACCCTAGGCTTATGCTAGCTAACCTGTTGTTCTTCCTAACAGGCACGGGAAAGGTGTGGTACGAAAAGCACGAAGAGGAGCTAACTCGCTGGTACCAATGCAAAGAGAAATTGACAGCGTGGTTTGGCAATCCAGCCGGCCGTAAGATTACCGCAAAGCAGCAACTGGCCTCCCGTGCCCAATCCCCCATGGAGTCATTTGTCTCGTACATCCAGGACGTGCTGGCACTTTGTCGAAAAGCCGATCACGACATGACAGAAGCTGAGAAGGTCGCGCATGTGGTTAAGGGAATTGCTGATGACGCGTTTAATGTGCTCTTGTGCAAGAGCTGCTCTAAAGTTGACGCAATCATTAAAAGGTGCCCACAATTCCAGCACCCCAAAAGCCACCGCATCCTGCAACCATTCGTCAGACATCCCAATACTGCCACAACGTCGACGTTTGAAGATCAACCCGCACAGCAGCAAGCGTCGCCACCAGAGGACGTGGTGCGAATCGTTAGACGTGAACTGGATGCGACAGCGCCCGCAGCTTCCTGTTCGGGTAGCCCTGATGTTACCAGGTTTTCAGTTCCCCTAGTACAAGCCATCGTTCGCCAGGGACTTGAAAACAATGGTTTACAGTCTCTGTGTGCTGTCGCCAATCCCAGAGCTATCGAACGCCCTTCTACTCGTTTCCCTCCACCCCGACGCTACTCTCCACGTTATCGCAACCCGACTGAGTGGAGAACTGCGGACAACCAGCCAATATCTTTCACCTGTCGCCGCATTGGTGATGGCGCCCGATACTGTCGCAACCCGCGGCCCTCAACTCCTCGCACGCCGACCAACCTGAGCAGTTTTGATGAAAATACCCGCAATGTTTCGCCCACGGCCGAGTCTAACAGCGCCGAGAATTCTGCTAGGAGCACCGGGTACAGCCGCTCACCATCGCTGCGCTGGCACCAGCCTCGTTCACCTTAAACACGTCACCCGTCTTCCCGTTCGCCGCAGCCACGTCGCCTTTCGTGCCCTGTGGCTTTTGGCCGCGTCCATTCGGAAAATTAGGAAACGCAGCCCTCGGAGGTGGTGCAGCATTGCCTACTACAGCAGCAAATCATCGGTCTATGCTCACAAGGAGATGTGTAATTGATCTCAACATTGACAGCGTACCTGTCCAAGAACTCGTCGACACTGGAGCCCACCTATCTGTGATGAGTTCTAGCCTATGTAGACGTTTAAAGAAGGTACTCACCCCAGCAGCTGGCCGCGTGCTTCTTGTGGATGACGGTGGCGTGCTGGTTATTCTTGGAATGTGTACTGCGCGTTACATCCGGCGGCCCTACGTTTCTCTCTTTGCCATGATGGACAAGTACTCTCGCGGCCTTATCCTTGGATTGGGCTTTTATCCACTCATGCTGCTCACATCGACTGCGCGACCAGCGTTCTTCAGTTAGAACGGCCTCGACTCGCCGATGCTCCGAGTACCGCCCCACCGCGCTTGTTCTCGCTTCAACATGTGCGTCTGTCACCCGAGGCATTTACGTCACTTTGACAACCCAGCCAGAGGTTCCTGACGGTGAATATGTGCTTCAACCCATCATCGAAGAGCTTTTGAACCGGAAAGTTGCTTTTCCGCTTACGCGGTCACGGTTACTAATAACGACGTCTTTCTACCGCTTTTGAATTTCAGCTTGTGCGTTCTAGTGCTTCCGGCCGGCATGGTCTTGTCCAGCGTTTCTAGTGGTTGGAAATTTGACATTGAGAGTTTGAATGCTCAGTGTGGCTTATTAGTGCCAGTTGCAGCTGACTGCTCTGGTTCCTTAACGGATGAATTCGCGAAAATGATTTCACTAGACTTAACCTTTGCGCAGGCCACGGGAATACGACTCCTGCTTGAATCGTACACTGACATTTTTGAATTCGGCGACAGGCCTGTAGGCCAAACATCGTTTGTTCATCAGCGTATAAACACTGGAGATACGAATCCTATTCATCGGCGTCCTTATAGAGTATCACATGCTGAACGTCGAGTCATCCAATCAGAAGTGGACAAAATGCTCCGCATACAGGTAATCCAGCCATCGGCCAGCCCTTCGGCTTCGCCTGTCATCCTTGTGAAAAAGAAAGATGGTACCTGGCGTTTTTGCGTCGATTATCGCCACTTAAACAAGATCACGCGAGAAGATGTCTACCCACTACCACGCATCGATGACGCCTTGGACTCCTTGCGCGGTGCTAAATATTTCTCATCCATCGATCTTCGATAAGGTTACTGGCACATTTAAGTTGATGAAATTGACCGCGAGAAGGCTTATATCAGTTCAAAGTCATGCCATTCGGGCTTCGCAATGCTCCTGCGACATTTGAACGTGTGATGGACTTTCTTCTGGAGGGCTACAAACGGACCACCTGTCTTTGTTACCTTGACGACGTTGTTATTTTTTCCCCCACGTTCGGCAGCCACCTTACCCGACTCGCTGCAATTATTGCGGCCTTCCGAAAAGCCGGCCTTCAACTGGACTCCACGAAGTGTCGTTTCGACCGCCGTCAGATTACAGTGTGGAGACACCTGGTTGACGCATCCCGTGTCCAACCAGATCCGGAAAATTTCGCGCCGTATGCAGTTTCCCTGTGCCACGTTCTGCTTCTCACGTGCGCTGCTTCGTCGGCCTGTATTCTTACTTTCGGGGTTTCGTTAAAAACTTCGCCGACGTTGCTCGGCCTTTCACAGATCTTCTGAAGAAGATAACGGCATTCTCATGGGGCCCGGAGCAGCCTCCCGCGTTCGCCGCTCTCATCCGGTTTCTGACCACCCCTCCCATACTTCTTCACTTTGATCTGTCTACACCGACCGAAGTCCACACTGTCGCAAAATGCTATGGCACCGGCGCTGTTATCGCACAGCACCAGAATGGTACCGAGTGCGTAATAGCTTACGCCAGCCGCCTGCCGTTATGTGCCGAGAGAAATGACTGCATCACCGAGCGGTAGTACTTGGATTTGGTTTGGGCTACCGCGAAGTTCTGGCCGTAATTGTTCAGCCGCACGTTTTCGGTCGTCGCAGACCACCACGCGCTCTGTTGGCTGTCTTCCCTACGGGACCCGACTGGACGGCTTTGCCGCTGGGCTTTGCGGCTCCAGAAATTTTCATTTAGTGTACATTACAAGACTGGACGCCTCCACAAAGACGCTGACTGCATCTCACGTCACCGCGTGGATCCTCCCGCTCCTGTTGCGCATGATCCGGTGACATGCGTGATGGCTTTGACTGACATGACCGACATGCGCTCTGAACAGCAACGCGACACATACTTACAGTCTAACATTGCCAGAGTGGAATATGGTAGCGCGGATGGAACGTACCGCATGTTCGTGCTGCACGACGGCATCCTCTACCACCCCAATATCAACCCTGATGTCCCTGAGTTGCTGCTTTTCCTTCCTCGTCATCTGCGGCCCATCGTTCTCGAACAACTTCGCGATGCACAGATGGCGGGACACCTTGGCATTTCGCGACATCAAACCGCAGGATATTCACCCTATTGTCTCTTGTATGGTCGCGACCCGAGTGCCGTTTGACACCATCCTCTCTACTATGCCCCGTGTCGCAACTGAGTACGCTCGTGAAGTCAATGACCGCGCTCACATGGCACGTCAAGTCGCCCGATATCGTTTATTAGCCTCACAGCCTATACAAAAACAGCGTTACGACCGTTGCGTTGTGATGTTAAATTCGCACCAGGTGCTTGGGTGCTCCTCTGGTCCTCTTAGGGATGGGTTGGCCTCTCCCAGAAGCTTCTCTCTCGCTACACAGGGCCTTATGAAGCCTTACGCAAAGTTAACGACGTAAATTACGAGATTTCACTGCTACAATTTGATGCATCATCAAGTTTGACGCCTGTTGACGTCGTGCCCATTTCGCCGCTGAAGCCATACTTCGCTCGCAATTCTTCGCCTGCCATGCATCGAGAGGGCGCTTCGCCACCCGGGGGTCCTGTTACGGAAGGATGAAAGAAGAGAGAGGAAGAAGATCGGAGGCGCTGGCTGCTGAGTGTTGTTGGTGGTCAGCCATCTTAACTACTCTGACTCAACCTGTATATATATTGTAAATATAGTTTTTCTATACTGCAACATCCCCGTAACAATACATAGCTTTCACTGTAAAAGAAACAACTATTGGGTACTATCAAGAAAAAGAGCGAGGTGGCTTGAAATAAAAATTGACCAATAGGGTTGGGCATGAGCATTCGCTGTTCTCGAGTGAGCTGTGCGCGACTCGTTCATTGTGTCAAATGTTTGCTACGTACTTCAAGCGTTGTGCGTGGCACATGTAAATGCGTACAGATGCAGTGCTTCAACGGATAACTCAGCAGCTGCGTTGGAAGAAATGAGGCCAGCTGCGGAGAAGCCCGCTGGTGTTACAAGGAGCCGCTCGCAAAAGCCCTTTTCTTGAAGTAGTAAAGGCAAGGCGCAGAAGACCAGGACTCAAGAAGAACACAAACGACAGGACCGGCGCCGGTCCTGTCGTTTGTGTTCTTCTTGAGTCCTTGTCTTCTGCGCCTTGCCTTTACTACTTCAAGCATGAACCAACTAGCCCAAGCAAGAGTTTTACTTAAGCCCTTTTCACCGGCCTTTTCACAGACTTGCCTGCATGGCGCATAACATCGTGCCGCAGAGTGGCGCTATAAACAAACCACATAAACGCGCGCCAGTTATAGAGGCGCAAGGATGGCGTTCACTACACCACTCCCTCCCCAGTGAGCTGCCCGAGCGTTACAGGTCGAGTCGAACGGTCGCATTTTTTTCTTTCTTTCTTTCTTTATTGATACTGTCAGCCCTTACATAGGGCCATTACAGGAGTGGAGAAAAAAAAAATAAAACAAGCAATGTCAACACATTTGATTCATACAACGTACAAAAATGAAATTACATTACATATACATTGCAATAGGGCAAGCAGCAAAAAAAACAGTCAATGTACCTTGAGGCATGTACAATAAGAACATACACAGATAATAACAAAATCAAAAAATAAGATGATTCAGAAAGTCAGATCATTAACGGACCGCGCCATCAGAATAAATGATGGCATGCAAATTACTCAGAAAACTATTTAAAGAGGTAGACTGAACTACGAAATCGGGAAGCATGTTCCACTCTTTTATCGTTCTGGGAGAAAAGCTATATTTAAATGTGTCATTATGGTTTACCGGAGGGGGAATATACATGCTGTGGCGATGTCTAGAAGATTCGTTATTAGAAATTTCAAAATAGTTCGTCCTATTTATTTTTATTTCATTATGAATAATAAGGAACAGGAACTTCAGCCTATCATACTTAGTTCTTAATTCTAAATTGGGAAGATTTGCAAGCTGACATAGTTTGCAAGCTGACATAGCCTCCCACTGCGTGTGCGGTGCACTTTTGTTCGGGAAGAAGTCGCAGTGGCTTCTTTCGTCGTTCTGACAAGAGTCGCAACAGCTGCCAGGCATGCCCACACAGAACTCTGCATCTGAGACTATTTCGTGTCTACCATGCATGTCCACAGTAACTTGCTTGTTTGTGCGATGGATCACCTTGAATGGTCCGTCGTACGGTGGTTGGAGAGGCCGACGCATAAACGCATGGGCTCAAGATAAATGTTCCGAGTGCATGTCGACAGGTCGCGGCGCCGGCTAACGAGGTGCTGGGGCACGAAGCTTGCGCGTGATGTCCCGCAACCGGCCGGCGCAGTCGTTAGTAGCAACAGTTCTTTTACCTCCACAGCGTCTGAAAAATTCTCCAGGCATACACAGTGTGGTTCCATATTCCGTACACCATGTGGGTGGTGCTGCAGCCAATGTCGGCTTTCATCGTTGTGTAAATACGAAGAAGGACGAGCGGTAGCGCTTCCCTCCAACGGTGCCTTTCTGTCGCCATCGCCATGTCAGCTACCTTGAACTGACGGTGGAAACGCTCGGCCATGCCATTGTTTTGACGAAGGAAGGCGGTATTTGTGACGCGAGAAGTGCCAATGAGTCGTGTTATGTGGGCGAAAAGAGAAGATTCAAACTGCCTGCCGTTGTCAGTGCCAACTGTGGACGGCGCGCCAAAGCGAGCCACCCAGTGGTACAAAAGAGCGTGCGTAGTTCTGTCAGTGCTGTCCGCAATAGGCACAGTTTCAACCCAGCGTGTAAATCTGTCTACGCAGCTAAGTCAATAATACTGGCCATTACAAAGTAGGGGTGGTCCGACAATGTCCAAATGCACGTGTTCCAATCGCGTGTCTGGCGCTGGAAACCGCGCCAGTGGTGTCACTGTGTGGCACTTTACTTTGGAGCGCTGGCAAGGGATACACTCTCGCCTAAGTTGCCGGACGTCTCAATTTACGCATCGGCAGATGTATCTCGCGGTCACTGGCATTTGTGTGGCCCAAACACCTGGATGTGCCAGCTTGTACAGCGACTGAAATATGCTACGACGAAGGCCAGAGGAAACGAAAGGACGGGGGTAGCACGTCACGGCACAGTCGATTTTTGAGGCAGGCCTAGGTAGACATTGCAACTTCAGAGCGGTTACTGTTGTCAGCAACTGACTCAGTTCTTGATCTGCTTGCTGAGCTGAAAGCAGCTGTGTCAAATCAGTTCCTTCAGAAAGGCTAAGGGCGTTGACAAGACTGCTTGACAGCGCGTCTTCGACCAAATTTGAGGCTGCTCACTTGCCGGATGTCTGTAGTAAACTCAGATATGTAAGACATCTGACAAAGGTCATGGGCAGTGTATGTTTCTCTGTCCGATGTCGGGAGACGAAGGGCGTATGTGAGAGGTTTGTGGTGCGTAAGCACAAACAAACCCACGCCTTCCAGATAGTGACGAATCTGCTGAATAGCGGCATAGGTTGCAAGCAGCTCTCGGCCTAAAGTGCTTTAGCGCTCTTCTGAAGGGGTCAGCTTCCTGGAAAAGAAAGATGTGGTTCGCCAAACTCCGTTGATCAGCTGCTGAACAAATATCTCGCGCAGCACGTGCTGTCGAGAGCGGTAACGCTTCGCCATGTCGCTGCATATGGCGCAGTAGTTGTGATGGTGTGCGGTCGCCAAGGTCTGTGTCGTTCAGTAGTTGCCATTAGAGTTCGGGTTCGGATGGTGGGAAGAATCGAACGAGTGTCTACTTCAGAGTTTGGTAGGCGTTCTCCGTAGGTGTGGCGAGAAGCAAATCACGGACCTCACTGGCCGTAGCTGGCGGTAATGTACTCACAGATGTTATGATACCACGTGAGGCCGGATCTGATGCGCCGGCCGATGAATTCTGCCTCGATTTGATTGAACCAGAGCTTGGGGTCTGTGGGTCAAACGGGGGAGCTTGAATTCACCTGTAGACACTGTAGTCAAGTAGGTGTTGCTGTGCGTGATCATGTTGGGTAACCACTGTTAGCTACCAGCACGAGAGAAGAGCAATGAGACCGTCAGCGATTATTTCCAAAGTGACTTTTCATTTTCTCACGAGAATGACATTCTGTCACGTGCATAACATGGCTTCGCAGAGTAGCGCTGTAAACTCGTCATTTATATGATTAATGATTAATTAACTAGGACGAAAAACGAAGACAGCTATGGTGAAAACAGTGGAAAAAACGTTAAACATAGAAGAATACCAGACAGTTGGCGGGGAAATATAATGAACTTAACATATAAAGGTCAGGGGGCGAAATGTAGAATTCACTCGTATATTGTGAATACGGCTAAGCCGCGCACGGCTACACGAGGGAGAGTCCAACCCTTGTGTGCTCGGGTACGTGTTGTCGCAACAAACTAAACACCTGCTGACGCAGACGCCCCTGCGATCGTTCTGTCAGAGACAACTGTACGTGTTACTGATTTTGTAACCCATGCACATGTATTTGTGTCTTCTGGTGTATCGAATGTTTTTTTTTCATTTTTTAGTCTCTATTATCTGCTCTCTGTATCAGAGCGAATTTTATTAGTTTTGTTAATAACCCTTACACACATACTTGCATTTTTATGATGTATCAAATATGTTTTTTCTCTTAGTCTTTATATTATTTTCGGTCCTGTGATTGTGCATTTATGTAATTAATTTATTCTAAGTGTCTAACAATGTTACGATTTTGATCCAACCACCATGTATGCCTTGTAATGGACCATCGGCCTAGTCAAGCTGTTTTCCAACAGCTTTTAGCCTTTGGTATCCAACAGAACACTTGTAATTCTGGAAATAAATTGAATTGAATTGAATTGAATACCGTTGTCCATTACATCGGTAATATACAGGCTTGCAATACAGGCAATCAAATTAAAGCTGCAAGCATGGGCAGATAATAACGGCATTTTGGGAGAACTTCAGGATGGCCTTAGAATAGGTAGGCGTTTGGATGTTTACCTATTTGTTACTACTCAGTATATTGAAATATCAAAAGTAGAAAGCATACCGCTATGTGAGGCCTTTTCAGACGTTAAAGGCGCGTATGACAACGTAGAACGCCACATTTGGTGGGATACTCTGGAAGGGGAAGGCTTAAGTAACGATTGTCTACAGCTTTTGAGAGAGCTTTACCTAAAAAATGGCGTTTGTGTTGAATGGGAAAGGATGAGGAGCGAGGGGAAAGTTGATATTGTTACGCGAAGGATGACTCAGTAAGACGAGCAACTATTTACAGGTTATATTTGCAACAGCGGTTGCAGCGCTGACCGGAAAGGTTCACAGTGCGAGCCCAGCTTGTTCTTCACTGGGAAGTAGTATCACTGGGAAGGTGATAATGTTTCAGTCTTGTAACGTGCACGATATCATCGGACCGGAAAGCAGATGGGGCGTCAGGTGCGGTCACGTAGGTGACGGGAGTCACGGCACGAAGCACTCGGTATGGGCCTTTGTAACGAGGAAGCAGTTTTTCTGATAGGCCGACCTGATGCGGAGACCATAGAAGCACCAAAAAAAACAGGCGAGAAGTGCACGTCTCGGTGTCGCCGTTCGTACAAACACCTTTGACTATCTTGGGATTTCAGAAGGCGGTCACGGGCAATTTCCCTTGCGTGGGCACAGTGGCCGATGGCATCAAGTGCATGTTCACTGGTTTGTGCCGCATGAACAGGGAAGGTTGTGTCAAGGTGCAGCGCTGGCTCTCGGCTGAAAAGAAGGAAAAATGTGCAATAACCAGCTGTGTCGTGGCGCGAGGAATTATAAGCAAATGTGACAAACGGTAGAGCGAGGTCCCAGTCAGTGTGGTCTGAAGAGGCATATTTCGCGAGCATGTCTGTGAGAGTGCGGTTGAGACGCTCCGTGAGGCCATTCGTTTGCGAATGGTATGACGCGGATAGCTTGTGCATCGTGGCACTAGACTGCTGGATGTCCGCGGTAACTTTTGATAGGAATTTCCGGCCACGGTCAGTGAGAAGTTGTCGCGGAGCTCCATGTAATAAAATCACGTCGCGTAGAAGAAAATCGGAGACATCTGTGGCACAGCTTGTAGGAAGTGCACGGGCGATTGCGTAGCGCGTTCCGAAAACCGTGGTCACAGCGATCTACCTGTTCGCGGAGGTAGAAACAGGAAAATGGCCAAGTAAGTCCAAACCAACCCGAAAGAATTCGTCCGCGGGAATGTCGAGTGGTTGAAGGTACCCAGCAGGGAGCGTCGAGGGTGTCTTGCGTCGCAGGCATTTCTCACACGCAACTACGTAACTCCGAAAGGAGCGAGCAAGCCCTGGCCAAAAGAAGCGTCGGTGAATCCGGTCATAGGTACGTGACACACCCAGGTGGCCGGCAGTGGGGAGGTCGTGAAGTTCGTGGAGAACAACCGAGCGAAGGTGTTTTAGGATCACAAGGAGTAATGCAGGGCCGTCGGGGTGAAAGTTGTGGCGGTAGAGTACGCCTACTGGAAGTGTGAATAAGCGAAGGGAATTGTCGGCGAGCGACGATTACAGGCGGTCAATGATGACACGTAAGGACGGGTCAGGGCGCTGCTCGTCGGCGACATGGAGCAGTGGAGAACAGACAGAACACAGGCGTCGGTGTCACTATCAAACCTAGAGGTCGCGTCTTCGACTGGGTAGTGAGATAGGCAATCTGCGTCGTGGTATTGGCGTCCCGACTTGTAAGCCACTGTGTGGGATATTCTTGTAGTAAGAGGGTCCAACGACCGAGTCAGCCAGTAGGATCCTTGAGCGACGAAATCCAACAGACCGCATGATGGTATGTGATTACTGAGAAGGGCTTGCCATATAAATATGGGCGGAACATTGAAACAGCCCAGACGAGAGCAAGACATTCGTGCTCGGTAATGCATTAGTTGCACTCTGGAGTTCTCAGGAGCCGGCTAGCGTAGGATATAACGCAGCGGTGTCCGTGTTGGCGTTGCGATAAGACGGTGCGGATACCATAACCACTGGCATTGGTTCGGAACTCTGTAGGTGTGGACGGGTCAACGTGGGCCAAGACCATTGGATTACTGAGAATCGTGATAAGGCGCGGAAATGCGGCAGCCTGAGGGGAACCACACGTAAATGGCACGACTTTCTTCAGAAGTTCAGTGAGTGGTCGAGCGATTGCTGCGAAATCTTTCACGAACCGTCGGAAATGAGAACAGACCCCCACAAAACTCCGGACATCTTTGGCAGACTGAGGTACAAGAAAAGCCGTTACCACTCGTACCTTCTCCGGGTCGGGCTGTACTTCGGAAGCATTGACGAGATGGCCTAGCACTGTAAACTGTCGGCTCCCGAAGTGGCTCTACGATGAGTTTAATTGGAGCCCAGCCTTGAGGAAGAAGTCAAGGATAGCTGCGACGCGCTCAAGGTGCGTCTGAAATGTAGGAGAGAATAAAAGGACGTCGTCCAGGTAACAAGGGCGGTTGACCATTTGGAACCTTGAAGCAGACAGTCGATCATCCGTTCGAACATGGCGGGGGCATTGCATAAACCGAACGGCATAACCTTCAATTGGGAGAGGAAATATGGAGTGGCGAAAGCGGTCTTTTCATGGTCTTGCTGAACGATGGAAATCTACCATTAACCAGATTGAATATCCATGGACGAAAAGTATTTGGCACCATGAAGACAATCAAGGGCGTTGTTGATGCGTGGTAATTCGGTTTAGGTGGTGGTAGTCAACGCAGAAACGCCACGTGCCATCTTTCTTTTTGACGAGCATGACCGGCGACGCCCAAGGAATGGACGAAGACTGAACAATGTCTCTGACGAACCTCTTGTTGACTTCCTGCTAAATAAATTGCCGCTCTGGCGTGGACACGCGATACGGTTGGCGGTCAATGGGAACAGCATCACCAGTGTTTATCCGATACTCAACAATGGACATCTGACCAAGTGGTCCATTATCAGTATCAAATATGTCGCGGTAAGAAAGCAAAAGACTATATAGGGCGGCTGCTTGGTCAGGTGCGAGGTCCGGAGCGACCATGGAACGTAATGGGCCCTCTAGGTGCAAGGCATTCTGCGGGTAATCAGGAGGATCTGGAGACGCGTCGGCTGCAAAAGCAGTGACGTGGTCGTCTGTCACTGACCGGAGCGTAGCCACCGCTATGCCTTCAGGTAACACTTGCTTCGTCAAGTCAAAATTTACAACGCAGAGACACATTCTATTAGCGGCAAGGGTTAGGACGGAGTGTGGTACAGAGAAGTCGCGTGCCAGGAGGATATCATGCATAGGGTCGACGACATAGTCGCAATCAGGCACGATTGCCTTTGAGGCCAATGCGACGAAGGTTAGGGCTTTTGCAGGTAAGCTAACAAACGCTGCAGTGAAGAGGGTGTTCGGTTGTTCGGGCCGAACGTCTGATAGAAGACGAAGCTCTAGGCAGAGCATACCGGTGGCGCAGTCGAAAAGGGCAGAATGCGTCGTCAGAAAGTCGAGCCCGAAGATTAGGTCATGAGGGCAACTGGTCAGCACGGTGAACAGGAATGGAACTTCGCGACCAACAATTCTTATGCGAGCAACGCACATAACCCTGATGGCAACAGTCGCGCCACTGGCGACGCGTACGGCTCCAGTGATGGCAGGCGCAAGAACATTTTGAGGCGACGACATTGCTTAGCGCTTATTATGGACACTTGGGTTCCGTTACCAATTAATGCCGTCAACGGAAATCCATCTACGTCTATTTCAATTAGGTTCGTGTTGGTGAGGAGCGTCAACGGAGGATTTGGACAGGTCGAACGTGTTGGAGCACTACCCCCAAGAGATGCATGGCCTAGTTTTCCCTCCGTCGGCTTGGCGAGGAATAGCGGCGAGGCTGGTGTGACGGGGAGGGACGGCGTTGACGCGACCGTGATCGCACGGGGGAGGGGCTGCCAGGGGCATCGGAAGTAGGGTACAGACGGCGAGGTGAATAACGGCGAGCGTCGGCGTGTGTGCGAGGAGCAGGGAATGAGCGCCAGTACGGCGGGATCCATGTGGTGCGGCAGTGGCGGGATACATGATAAACGCGGTGGCTGCGGAAGTAGATTGGTTGGTCGTCTGGGGTTCGCCATTCAGCAGGATTGCGTGGTCTGGGACCGAAATACTGGTCAATAGGGGCAGCGCACCTTGTCCAGCATTTCTACATCTTGTATGATGTCACGGTTATACTCTGCGCTAACTCTGGCATCATCCAAGATGTGGACGTGCTCGGCAAGGTGCACTGCAGTGACCATAGGATGGTAAGAACTCGAATTAGCCTAGACTTGAGGAGGGAACTGAAGAAAATGGTACATAAGAAGCCGATCAATGAGTTAGCAGTAAGAGGTAAAACTGAGGGATTCCCTATCAAGCTACAGCACAGGTATTCGGTTTTAACTGAGGAAAATGACATTAGTGTTGAAGCAATGAACGACAATCTTATGGGCATCATTAAGGAGTGTGCAATAGAAGTCAGTGGTAACTTCCTTAGACAGGATACCAGTAAGCTATTGCAGGAGACGTAAGACCTGGTCAAGAAACGCCTCTATTCCTACAGCTAGCATATAACTGGCAGAACTTTCCAAGTTAATCAACAAGCGTAAGACAGCTGACATAAGGAAGTATAATATGTATGGAATTAAACATGATCTCAGGAAGGGAGGAAGCCTAAAAGCAGTGAAGAAGAAGCTAGCGATTGGCGAGAATCAGATGTATGCGTTAAGAGACAAAGCCGGCAATATAATTTCTAATATGCATGAGATAGTTCAAGCGGCTGAGGAGTTCTACAGAGATTTATACAGTACCAGTGCCATCCACGACAATAATTGAAGCGAGGATAGTGTAGAGGAATTTGAAATACCACAAGTAACGCCTGAACAAGTGAAGAAAGCCTTGGGAGCTATGCAAAGGGGGAAGGCAGCTGGGGAGGATCAGGTAACAGCAGATTTGTTGAAGGATGGTGGGCAGATTGTTTTAGAAAAACTGGCCACCCTGCATACGCAATGCCTGATGACCTCTACCATACCGGTATCTTGGAAGAACTCTAACATAATCCTAATTCATAAGAAAGGGGATTCCAAGGACTTGAAAAATTATAGACCGATCAGCTTACTGACCGTTGCCTACAATGTATTTACTAAGGTAATCGCAAATAGAATCAGGAACACCTTAGACTTCTGTCAACCAAAGCACCAGGCAGGATACCGTGAAGGCTACTAAACAATAGACTATTCACACTATCAATCAGGTGATAGAGAAATGTGCGGAATATAATCAACCCTTATGTATAGCTTTCATTGATTACGAAAAAGCGTTTGAATTAGTCGAAACCTCAGCAGTCATGGTGGCATTACGGAATCAGGGGGTAGACGAGCCATATGTAAAAATACTGAAAGATATCTATAGCGGCTCCACAGCCACCGTAGCCCACCATAAAGAAAGCAACAACATCCCAATAAAGAAAGGCGTCAGGCAGGCAGATACGATCTCTCCGATGCTATTCACAGCGCGTTTACAGGAGGTATTCAGAGACCTAGTGTGGGAAAAATTGGGGGTAAGAATTAATGGAGAATAGCTTAGTAACTTGCCATTGGCTGATGATATTGCCTTGCTTAGTAACTCAGCAAAGATATAGCAATGCATACTCACTGACCTGAAGGCAAAGCGGAAGGGTGGGTCTGAAAATTAATCTGCAGGAAACAAAAGTAATGTTTGACAGTCTCGGAAGAGAACAGCAGTTTATGATAGGTAGCGTGGCACTGGAAGTGGTGCAGGAATACACCTACTTAGGGCAGGTAGTGACCGCTGATCCGGATAACGAGACTGAAATAATGAGAAGAATAAGAATGGGCTGGGGTGCGTTGGGCAGGCATTCACAGATCATAAACAGCAGGTGGCCATTATCCCTCAATGTGCAGAAACCTGGAGACTTACGGAAAGGGTTCTATTTAAATTGAGGACGACGCAACGAGCTATGGAAAGAAGAATGATGGGTGTAACGTTAAGGGATAAGAAAAGAGCAGAAATCTAGAAAAAGAAATTGGCATGTGCAGGACATGTAATGAGGAGGGAAGATAACCGATGGTCATTAAGTGTTACGGACTAGATTCCAAGAGAAGGGAAGCGCAGTCAGGGGCGCCAGAAAGTTAGGTGGGCGGATGTGATAAAGAAGTTTGCAGGGACGACATGGCCACAATTATTACATGACCGGGGTAGTTGGAGAAGTATGGGAGAGGCCTTTGCTCTGCAGTGGGCGTAACCAGGCTGATGATGATGATGACAGGTTGTGGACATGGGAATGGTTGCGGAATCAGGCAGGGAGACAGAGAAGGTGGAGGGATGCTAATATTTGGAATGGTTTGCCGCACAAGTGTTCTCAGAACGGAAATAGTGGGGGTCATTTGGTGAAATGTACCTTCAGGGGGTAGTCTCATGCCGAACGATACAGGTGACGTTCTCTTGAAATGGTCGTGTGGCGGTAAGAGTGGAGCAAGAGGGCGTGGCAGGGGTGTTTGGGAGACAAGTGTGGGACAACGCGGCGGCTTTTGGGTCCCTGAAGCGGCGGCATTCTTTTACGATGGCGTCGACGGTAGAAACGTCGTTAAAGACGAAGAAATTGAAGGCGTCTTCCGCGATGCCTTTTACGATACGGCCCACTTTGTCAACCTCGGTAATGTGCTCGTCGACTTTCCCACAAAGCGCGAGCACTTCCTGTACGTAGGAGACATACTATTCCGTCGGCGAATTGACACGGGTGGTAAGCTCTTTTCACGCAGCCTGTTGGTGACCTGACGGGTTGCATAATAGGTCCCGAAGCAGCTCTTAGAGCTCGTCCTTATGGGTGCGAAACCAGGCACGCGGTGTCCCGTCCAGATAAAAGATCACCTTGGCAAGCATGACGTTAGTCTCCCAGTGGTGGTTTTGGTTAGCACGCTCATACAAGCTGAGCCAGTCGTCGACGTCAACGTCATTTTGGGCGGAGAATGTCCCAAGGTGACGGAGACTAGGAACCGTAACGTGCGTGGTGGTAGGCGCCGCAGGTGTAGGTGGCGATGGGATGGTTCTATCGGAAGCCATGGCTGAAGAAGATGACGGTGCGGCCGCTTCGGAGCTTCGTGGTGAGGACGGGGAGCGTTCCACCTCCACCACAATGTTACGCGAAGGGCGAGTCAGTAAGACGAGCAACTATTTACAGGTTATATTTACAACAGCGGTTGCAGCACTGACCGGTTAGACACACAGCGCAAGCCAAGTTTGTTCTTCGTCCTCTTTTCCCGAGTGATGGCGCCCACGCGCCTCGTTCAAGCAAGAAAATATCACACGCGTGTAGCAATATCAACATGGGACTGAGGCAGGGGTGCCCTTTATCCTCACTGCTGCTTATGATGTACATGGTGAGGATGGAGAGGGCGCTAGAAGTATGTAATATCGGGTTTAATCTCTCATACAAACAGGCGGGTACCAGTAGTAAAGCATCAGCTTCCAGGTTTTTTGTATGCGGACGACATTGTGTTGCTGGCTAACAATCAAAGTGATTTGCAACGTCTGGCCAACATCTGTGGACAGGAAGGCAAGAATATAGGCTTCAAATTTAGTGTTAGAAAATTTGGTGTTATGGCATTCAATGAAAACAGTGAACAGACTGGCAATACAGGGATAGGAAAGACCTCGGGTAAGAGAATATACATAGATTGTTATATGGATAAACGAAGGCAATAGATATACGGAAACACAAGAAAAACCATAACAGTAAAGGGCAAGAGAAATGCAACCATAACAAAGCACAGAGCGCTATGGGGATACAATCTGTACGAGGTGCTCCGGGCTATGTGCAAAGGTGTAATGGTTGCAGGACTTACTTTTGGAAATGCGGTTGTTTGCTTGAAATCGGGGGTACAATCAGGACTCTATGGGAACCAAAGGGGAGTGGGACGCCTGGCATTGGGCGCTCGAGGGAAGACTACAAATGAAGCTTTGCAGGGTGGTATGGGCTGGACTAGCTTTGAAAGGAGGGAAGCTCACAGCAGAATTGAATATTGACACGTGTACTTATCTTTATCGGGCGACCACGTTTCACCACCTAACAAATGTTACCGCACAGCGCGGGACGCGCCTGCATGTATCCGAAGTTTCTGAAAAGAGACCGATGCTTCTATCCGCTATCTGTTGTCGTGGAACCTTGTGTTATCTGATTTCATCGCCTGACGCGAATGGTGTAGAACTTTGTGGAAGGCACGCGGGTCCCAACGATTTGTCTGCAACATTCGACGACTGCTGTATAAAAGCCGATGCGCATGACCCGCTGATCAGTTTTTCGACGATCGCGGACCGTGTTCACCGCTATCGTTGTGCTATGTGTGTAGCCTCTTTTTGTGGGCACAGGTTCGCCCAATAAAAATTAGTTTTGTCTTTTACAGTATCACTACTGTGTTCATCAACGTCACCACCACGTGACATCTGGTGGAAGTGCTTTTCGTTCATGTACCGGACGCCCCCGAGAAGCCGTGATCCAAGCCCAGACCGCAGAGAGAACATTAACGTAGTCCCGGACCATCGAGCAAGCCGCCGTCTTCAACAGCTGCCCCCGGAGCACGGACTTCTACCTGAGAAGACCAAGAAGATTGTGGCCAAGGCAACCCCAATGGCAGCCCCAGTGTCCCCTATCGTGCTGCTGCAGCCCAGGGAGCCTCCGACGTTCCGCGGTTCAACGTTCGAGGACCCAGAAAGCTGGCTTGAGACATATGAGAGGGTCGCTGCATTTAACAGCTGAAACAGCGACGACAAACTGTGACATGTCTTCTTCGCACTGGAAGATGCTGCCAGGGCGTGGTTCGAGAATCGAGACGGCACCTTAACGACGTGGCACCTGTTCCGAAGCGGCTTCTTGAAAACATTTACAAGCGTGGTGCGAAAAGAGCGATCCCAAGCTCTTCTAGAAACCAGAGCGCAGCTGCCAAATGAGACGATCGCGATCTTTACGGAGGAGGTGGCCCGTCTTTTCCGGCACGCCGACCCGGAAATGTCGAGGAGAAAAAAGTCCGCTTCCTGATGCGGGGCGTCAAGCAAGA
Source organism: Dermacentor andersoni (assembly GCF_023375885.2). Taxonomy (NCBI): domain Eukaryota; kingdom Metazoa; phylum Arthropoda; class Arachnida; order Ixodida; family Ixodidae; genus Dermacentor; species Dermacentor andersoni. The sequence goes on from NC_092818.1 coordinate 56,278,384, forward strand.
ACTTTTCGCCGGACTTATTCGTAACCCACCGAAGACTGTAGCAGAGTTTTCAGCAGAGGCATCGACGATCGAGAAAACTCTGGAGATGCGCACCCGCCAATATAACCACCAGGGGCTAGCATCGCAGTACACCATCCAAGAACTGGGTTTCGACGACCTTCAAGAGCCCATCAGGGCCATTGTGCGCGAAGAACTGCGCAAGGTCCTGCCTTCGTCACATCCTCAAGTGGCCTCAATCGCCGACATCGTGAAAGATGAGGTTCAGCGATCGCTTGGGGTTCCTGAGGTACAACCTCAATTACCGCAGCTCCAGCCAGAAGCGATGACCTACGCCGCCCTCCAACGCCGCGTCCTACGCCGCGATGACCTACGCCGACCTAAGCCGCGTGAGACACGCATGTCTATTGCTCATGAAGGTCACTTAGGCATCACGAAAACCAAGCTAAGATTGAAAGGCATCTACTGGTTGCCTCACATGAATTGGCAAGTTGAGGAACTTGTGGGGAACTGCTTTGTGCGCGAACAAGCAGATAAACTGGCCAAACCATCCCTTGCTCCTTTACAACCTGTCGAATGGCCGTTAATGCCGTGGGAAAAGTTAGCCATAGACATAATAGGCCCTGTTTATCGTGCTCCACAGTATGCACGTTTTGATTCGGTCACGGTTGACCATCATTCCAAGTGGCCTGAAGTTGCTTTTATGCCCTCCGTCACATCCGAGACGATCATGCGCAGTCTCATGCCCATATTCAGTAGAGAAGGATTTCCTGATGCTATAGTGTCCGACAATGGACCACAGTTTGTTTCTTCACAGTTCGAAAACGTCCTCAAGGAAAGAGGCTTTAAGCATTTCTTCTCTTCTCTTTACTACCCACAGGCCAATGGCCAGGTAGAAAGATTTACCGGGTCTTTAAATGGTTCATACAGATTGCTGTTTTGGAACAGTGAGACCTCAGGCTTGCAGTCTTAGAATAGTTAGCAATTTATAGATTTACTCCACGTATGACTACCGGCGTGTCTCCAGCTAAGCTGCTCCATAGTCGACTCCAATTCATCCTAAATTTGCTCCTCCAAAGTTGGGCCAGGAAGTGCACAGTAGAGTACGTCAAAAACAGGAATATAATAAAAAGTATCTGGATCGTCGGCGCGCAACCAAATGTCCTCAGTTTCAGCCAGGCGATCTGGTTAGGGTAAATACTTCACGGAAATATTGTCCTAAATACCCCTGTCCGTTCAAGATTTATCGCAAAGTAGGTCGATGTACTTTCCATCTTGAAAATGGCAAGCCTTAGAATGCTCCTAAACTGGTGAAGTACTCGGCACGTCAGGGTGAAACAACAAATGAAAGGAGTCATTTCAATGACGACACATCCTTTGACGATAGTTTTCCACCTTTTCTTCCAGTTCCTACTGGTACTCGTTTTCCTGCGGCAGCCACTTCTTTGCGCAAGTAAAACTCTTGCTTGGGCTAGATGGTTCATGCTTGAAGTAGTAAAGGCAAGGCGCAGAAGACCAGGACTCAGGAAGAAGACCACAAACGACAGGACCGTCGCAAGCGCCGGTCCTGTCGTGTGTGGTCTTCTTCCTGAGTCCTGGTCTTCTGCGCCTTGCCTTTACCACTTCTTTGCAGCCGGGTGTTTCACCACCGCCACCGGGTTCACCCCGTGCAGAAAAGTCTGCCGACCGTCCGTACGACGCTGCTCCCCAAGACAGACACTGCTCCTGAAAGCACTCAGGATACTGATAAACCTTGCAGTCCCTGTATGAGTAACACTTACGCTGTTCCTCCTCTACAACCTGAATCAGTACTCCGTAGACCTACACGTCATGGACTACCTCCGGTACGGTTTAAGGATTATGTTTCCAAGTAGCTTTCTGCCTTCGTTTACTGTCTACAGAGGTTTCAACCCTCCCATGTGAATTCGGCTCTTAACGCCAAAAGTCTTTCCTTACATGTGTGTTAGATAAATAGTGCATCAGTACTACCCATCAAATGGGGGGATTTCTGGCAGCATAAATGGTGCGATGCGCACACTGTACTTACTGCTATACTGCAGATTTATCAGTGAGTCCTAGTGGTAGGAACACTTTCCTTGATTCCTGAGCATCAACGTAGAAGGGATATGATAAATTTCTTGAACGTTACGTTTCTTGCAGCACAAGCATGCAATATGCACATTTTCACTACGGTAATGGCCGCCATACGAATTCGTCCTTCACGCCAAAAAGTTTTGTTATTTAGGTCCTTAGGATCCTCACGGGGGCACTGTGGCAACTTCTTGGGAGTGTAAAGTGCTTTATAGGCACAATCTCCAATCCACGACAGCCACTGAGCTGTCTCAAGCCAGGCTAAAGGCGAATGAGCGACACATCAGTGTTGTCCCAGGGGGCACACAGATGTTCGCACTTTCTTTTTGCACACTATGAACTCTTTTCATGTGTGATCTGTGTATGCAAGTGTGCATCTCGTAGTCTGCCCAATACAGGTGCTGAAAATCTTCAGAACTGTAGTGCAGTCATGTTTATTTTCTGTCATGTTGTGTATTTCTCTCAACTAGGGAAGCCAAAGATGTCCGCCTAAAAATGGTCTGTGATAGGCACATGTACCTGACTTTTCTATTGTATAAATATGCCATCACCAAACCCACGTGTTACAGTGCTAACATGTGTTCTGTAACTCATGGCTTGCTTTTTTTTGCGAGGAGAGCGAGTAGCGCATTTTCGTCTCAAGGAAGAGGTGATGTGGTATGCTGTGTTGGCTTCCGGTTTCGGTTTTGGGTCGTTTACGTCAGGGCGCCACTCAACGCCAAATGATGTAAGTTGCCTGCTGCGGTTCCCCTCGCTGAAATAAATTCATTCTTTGCCTGGTCCCCGACTTGAGCAGTCCGGCTCTGTTTCTGCGACGCGGCGCGCCCAGGCCGTGTAGGTCTCATGCCGTAGGTCCTCCGTCCGGCCGCCCCATCGAAGCTACAACATTATGCACACCACGCATGTCTATTTTCATCAGTTTCATACGCGGCATAATAAGACCCCTTGCGTTTTCTGAGACGGTCCCAAATTATCAGAAACTTAATTAATTTACCTTATATATAAAGACCAAGATGTTAAAGACAAACGCGAAAAAAAACGTCTTTACTTTCACAAATGGGGCAATAAATAAATCAGCAGAGAAAATTCGTACGGTAACGCAAATGGCTGTGTCTAGCTGTTGGCGGCCCAAGCTTGCTGCTTGAGGACAACAACATACCGCAGATAAACACCACAGCAGGTTGTGGCGTGTTTCTGCTACAGCAATGTTCTCAAAGTGACTCTACACATCGTAATAGAATGCCAATGTATTCACCCCACCAGGCCGAAATTAAACCTCCACCTTCCGGAAGCGATGCATGCATTGACTTGTTAGCAATCAAGATATGACATGTCTAGACTTTTGCTTAAATGAAAAAGAGTGAATAGATTTGTAGAAACCGAGTGGTTACAGCCGTAAGCAAGTTTAAAAGATACATGAGGAGGTATTAGTGCACAAAAAAAGAAATAAAGAGACAAAGACAAAGTTCCAGACTACAATCGAACTAGTAAAAACTTATTAGCTCACCCAAGCTATTACTCATCATCTGGATTCAAAGGAAATGCCACAGCTTTCTCGTCATCACCTGCTGATTCGCAATTTCTCGCAAAAGCGCACATATGTCACAGTCGCCAGCCAAATGCAGTTAGACTGGCTCGTCGAAACACATCATGCGCTGCCATCAGTCGGGTGCTGTCACAGCTTCCTGCTTTTTGTGTGTGTGTGTGTGTGTGTGTCGACTGTCCTGCAGGATAATCAAAACCATCAAACGTGACTCAAACAAGAGTACTTAGCGCATGGGCAGAGGCCCACAGTGTAGTTCATAAATACGTGTTCAAGAAACAAGACGTGGAGAGGCTTGAGCAATGAAATGAGTAAAGAAAAATTTACAGAAATTCTGAGCAATCTCTACTAAAGTGTATGCATTGTGTGACTCGGTTGTGGCTTCGTTTTCCCTTAGTGCTGCTTGCTTGCGTTTCAAAGCTTATGCTTGTCTACGCATGGCCCTTCCGGCGGCAAAGAATGCTTAGCCTTTACTTGAAAATTCAGCTTTTCTCGCCGCATCCAACCCCTTCAATGTAGTTATGTCAATTGAGCCAGAACGCCAGGCACGAGCGCGCCTCCAAGGAGAAGAGCGGTTGCAATCAAACGCCAGCTGCCGCAGTAGCACGTGAAGCTTTGCGTTAGGGGTGAGTGCATCGCCGCGACGCCATGTCACCCTCTCTATCGCTCACGCAAGCCTATTGTATGCGCAAGTTCCCTGTCCACACAAGCTCTCGCCTGCGGTTCTGACTGCGCCTCAGTAAGGCCCACTAAAAATGCGCCAAGCGTCGCAACGCGGCCGATTGCTCGCGAGGTGTTCATAACTCGAAGGACGCTCAGCAGCGTTCAATTGAACATTTGACCATTCCAACATTTCATGTAGGGCTACACCCAAATACCACGACGGCCTACTCCCGAAATTGTCTTACCCCCAAATTTAAAAAGGGCAACCTTCAGATTTCATTTGGCCCAACCCCATATTTCAACGTGGCCTATCTCCAAATTACACGTTGGCTCACCCTCAACTCTAAGTTGGTCCATCCCCAAATTCCGCGTTGGTCCATCCCCAAATTTAAGTTGGTCCTCATCCAAATTTAGGATAGCCCACCCACAGATTTGAATTTGGCCTACCCCCAAATTTTTGCTTCATTGCTCGCACGTTCTTCATCGTCTTCTTCCACAACTGGCTGGTTCTCTCTTGAAAGCGATTGTCTCACTGGAAGGAATGAAGGACGGAAAGTTTCGTCGTTGTATGACCATAGAAATGCTTACGCATTTAAAAGAGAATGCGCTGTACGCAAGGCAGCGCCTTGCTGGGAGTGTAAGAAGCGCGTACAGCTACACATGAAATAAATTAGCTAGCTGGGCGAGTTGGTGACTGAACATATTCCTAGGGGTGGGCAGCGCAACATTTAGGAATATGTCCAGTCACCAACTCGCCCAGCTTGCGTACGGGTTGCGCTGCCTACCCCTAGAAATATTCTCATGATAAACATCAACCGTCTTTCATGTCGCTTCCAACGTTAAAACATCTGAGTGTGGACTGAAATTCAGCACGTGCGCTAATCCGTAAACATAGTTGAGCAGAGATCCCTTCAGTTGGTGCATGAAACTTCAGTTCTGTGTGTCCGGTTCTTGGACTGTATTCAGAAACATTCCTTACGCTTGATAGTTACGTAAGAGCAAACGCAAGCCATTATTCAGGCGGAAATATTACTAGCGAAGGCTGGCGGCCAGTGGCAAGCGTCACCTACAAATGGGAACTTTTGTGAATGCGCCCCTAGTACTTCGGCGATCATTCTAAAGCCTGTAGGCAGTCACGGTCACAGTCTTACTACCCGATATATGCTTCATTTTCATTACTTGGTCGGTTTGAAGCAGCGAGCTATTAGAATGGATTACCTGCTTTCGAGCAGTTGTCTTCGGTCATCTTGTAAATCGACGGATACCAAATTTTCCTGCATGTGATGCTGCGGCAGAGGTAAACACTATACGTGCTACTAGGAAACCATCCATTAAGACTGCGCTGCAAAGAAAAACTAAGAAAATGTGTTCTGTATGCTATTTGTTCGACAAAGACGTTTAGCATGAATAGCAGTTTCAGGTTGTACCGAAGGGCTCCGCAATAATTTTTTTTTTGAGCGTGTAAATTTTGCGGTGCAATCTATACCGAGTGTCGTTTCCGTGAATACTCTCACCAATGACTTCCAACGCAGGCAAACACCTTATGCATGCAACATGGCTGTTACATTCAACTTACGTTATCGAAAACCGACGATCCATCATCGGCCACTTGATGGGCTTCGAATACCCGTCCATTTTCAGTCTTCAGAAAAATCTGGTTTAAGAAATCCGGGAAATCAAATGGATTAAGCAGGAGCTTGTTCTCGCCGAGGTACATCTGCATGGAATTGTAATATGTGTTTCAGTAGGTTAACAGATAACACATCACCACACTACATATCATATTATAATTTTCACAATATTCCTGCAGTGACATATCACGTGTGCCCACTCCCACATGATAAATGTAGTGTTCCTGTCATGTTGATAGCACGTAACTGCACAACTTCAGTGTAATGCAGTTTCTATTATATGCTTCACCTGTTATAAGCCAATGAGCCATCTCTTGGTTGGAAAGAAGTAACTTTTGAACAATGAAAATAAACAATGAAAGCCGAATCAAACTAATTAGGAAGTTAACGCACGTAGAGCAAATCTAACGGAATATTTTTCCGAAATAATCTAGACTTATTGAACATAACAGGAAAACCATATTCCTAGCGATTGTTGTAGCACCAGCTTGACTAAGGTATTCATTTTTTATCAAAAATATGCCTGAATAGCTGTATATATTATGACGAATAGCATCCTTTTCCTCGAACGACGGGCAATCTGCGGCATAGCCATCATTTGTCTGTCAAATCGGCTGCGTTATTTGTCGCGAGCTTCTCGCTTAGCCTCCGCTTTGTCCGGCACAATGACATTTCAATTTACCATCACTCATTACATCATTTTAATCCAACCGTGCACTTTTTAGTGCTTGCGGATTCCTCGGTTAGAGGATCCATGGACGCCAGATGATGATGATGATGATGATGATGATGATGATGGAGCAGCATTCGCATCCCCTAGGAAACAGGGCGGTGATTAATAGTCACCTAGCCTGCTTAATTTACCAGCATGATGCTATAGATGCTTTTTATTCTAGCGTTTACTTACACATGCCTTTATTATTTTTTCCCTTCCTCAATACATCTTTATTTCATTTCAGATATTATGATTACTTCAAGTGGGCGGAAGCATCAAGCGGTCAGATGTCGAGATAAGCCAGAAACGTTTAGATTATTGGTGGAAAAAAAGCAAGGAAGGGATTGATACGACTTGATCAGCTACAGGCATAGCTATCGGTACAAGGCAATGGGAGAAGTTTTGAGGAAGCAAGAGAAATTATTAAAGAGATGAATACAACAGTCTACAATCAAAAACATGTATTGGATACCTGAGTAACTAAAGCAGACTAGGGGCCCTATAATGTAAAACTATTCCAATATGTCTCTATTCCAATCTCCTGACGTGAAATTGCGTAACCACCGACGCAAAAACCGGGCGGTCACCCGCAGGGTTGTCTAAACAGACCAATCAAACGCTCTCCTCGTTCATAGGAGGTCACTTTTGTTTGCTTGAAAAACAAATAACATTGCCTACACTGAGCGGCTTGTATCTAATTGGCTGACAAGGGGCGAGGAGAACGCTCAAGTGGAGAGGGATTCGATGGGGCAGAGCCAGTGCACTGAAAATCGATAACCGGATGAAGAGGTTGGTGCTGGCGTCTGCGATCGGTCGGCTTTCCCTTACTTAGCTGGCGGTAGCTGGTCAAAAATAGCGGCAGCATGCGACGGAAGCTTAAGAATGACGCTAAAACAGACTCTCAGCAAAGAAGAGTTGGCAGAATGAGGTGGTAAACGTGCCGAAAGTGCTCGAAAACGTTACACGGCCAAGCAAGAAGTTTTATTGCACGAAAATACACCCATGCTCTCCGGCAGGTGCGAGCAGCCAGCGTGTGAGCGATCGGCGGAAGCCATCTTTTATTCCTTTCGGAACGAGGCAGCCTGCGGCTATTCCGGAAAAAATTTAGTTTTGTTCGGCATATTGATGCATCTTTATCCCGTACACGTCACTTTGACGCGGGGAGTTTTTGCGGTTTGTGACGTCCTGTGACAGGCAGGTGAAGTGGGTGCAGGCCGAAAACGTTTTACCAATAGCCGAGGGCTAATGGCGAAAAGGGGTGGAATCACAAATAGCTGTTCGTTTCTTTTTTCTGTCAAATCATGCATAATCAGTGTGTACACATCATATCAGATGGGGAGGTATCGCGGTTTTCGTGACGTCGCGTGACAGACAGGTGAAGTGAGGGTGGTCGAAAAACGTTTTTGACCAATTGTGGAGGGCTGATACGAGAATTCGAATAGAAAAGTTTGGAATATTTTTACGCTATAGCGCCCTAGGTGACTATTTGTCACCTTCTGTTTCATAGAGGATACCAATAATTATCATTATTATCGGCATCTGTAATCCGCAAGCGCGGCGAAAACACAATGAACGCAAGACATGAGAGAAGGAGGAGCGCATTCTTGCATTCCACGGTTCATGTCTATCTTCCGTTATTGTTCAGACGCTTGTCTTGCGCCTGGCAGCTGTTAAAAGCTCCTGCCAGGTAAAGCTATACGTCCCAGACAAATTTCAAATGAGCGACGCGTTTATTTAGACCATTCCTAAGCAGGCGCCGGAGGCTATAGTACGTCAAGGACTGATTTCACACTCACGCTACAGGCATGTGCTGCTATGGGCTTGTGGATCTAGGCTGGCATATCTCATAATATAGAGTAGGCGAACCGAGAGACGCAGTGGCAAAATGTTCATGCGATGCTTTATTATTGCACAGGTTTTCCCCAGGCAAGTGCATTGTTCGGCGCATTGCTCGGATTGCTAGATGGTGCAGGATGCATCAACAGCTGCAAATCTGCATGTGGATCGGTCCATAGGCGTACAGACTGCCTGCCCTATCGTCCTTCTGAGAGACAGCTGTGGCTTGACTTCGAATGCCCCAGCACCGTCCCAAAGAATATGTGCTGACTGTTTATTCGGTCAACCAATTTTCACACGTCCAGGTTCATGACGTCGTCAGAGGTGGATGTTGACGCGCATATGTTTCCCAGGTGACCACTTTTCATCGGCTAACGAATGTTGAACGCAATCGCACGGCTCAGGACGCGCGTGAATCTTTAAAATATTTTCAGCCTTGGTGGATTGTCTTGTTCCGCAACAATAATTGTCATATATGCCTTGTTTGCAGTTGCTTTCTTGAAAAATCTGCGCTCGCTACTTCCCTGTCGAGGATGCTATGTCACAATAATAACGCGCATGTCGTTCGTGGCGTGGAAGTACCGGGCTTGCAGCGTTAAAGAAAAAAAAGCGCCAGCACGGCCGATGTCGATTACTGCTGTGAGGTAACATACGCCCCAAAGGGTGTAAACTTTCTAAAGATTGTTGCATGTATCGGAAGTTTCTCAAATGTTATCGATGGTTCTATCTGCTGTTTGTTGTCGCGTAACCTTGTGTAGCATGACTGTCTGCTCGACACAAATTGTGCAGCACTTTCCAGGATTCAGGTCGGCACAAGCCATTACGCTTGAACCTTCGACGAGTCGTTTATAAAAGCCGACGCGGTTGACCAGCTGATCAGATTTCGGTAATGGCAGGCCGTGCTCGCCCCTATCATTGTGCTTCGAGTGCGACCAGCTTTTCTGGGTACAGGTTCGCCCAATAAGTTAGTTTCGTGATACATAGTTTTGCTATACTGCGTTCTTCACCGTTACTAAAACGCGACAAGAGGCTCGCAGCTGCAACGCAGTTTCTGTGCGCGAGGTGACAGTAGCGGTGGCAGGATGCTCCCGCAGTCCTTCTTTATTATAACAGGTATGTTACTTACACAACGCCTAAGCTATCTGTTAAGATAATCTTGGTGCTGTTTACATGCCCACATGTAAGTATGTTCGCCTTTATGCTTACTTAGCGCGTGTACTGCGGGAGATGCTTTTGCTTGTCCCTTATCTTGCCGATGCGCAGGTTCACGTAGCGAGTGTGCATCTTTGATAAGCATTACACGCACAAAATATGCTGACACATAACAGGAGGAGCGCGGCTTTGGTTACAAGCATAAAGTGCAGCAGTTTTGGTAGGTGCTGTTGGCACAATGCACAATTTGCGCTAGCCTAAATAACTTCATTTTTTCGTTTTATTTAGCGACAAGAGCATTCTAAACGGTAAAAAAAAAAAAGAAAACATGATCTTGGCAATTTTTTGGGGGACCAACCGATGCATGTATGCATCTGTTCTCAGAATACTGTGCCGGGTATGGAGGTCTCTGGTCGGTGTCACGATTGTAGCCGATTGTGTTACATCTGCTGGTAATATATGCGCAATTGTGCACATAGCATATCGTGCTAGCCTTCCATGTAACACTTTCAGCATGCGTGTAGACTAGCACACAAGCGTGGAACGATTGCTACATAGATTTTCACAGTACCACGGCCATGTGCCAGGATCAACTAAGTCACATATATCGTTTCATGTTTCCCATTATGTTAAGGGTGGCCTCATATGGCGATACCACGCCACAATTCTTGCATTTTACAGCGACCAACATGCATGGTGAGACCGCGAGCGTCTTGTCGAAGCACAACACTACTTCATTTATATGTAGTGACACGACTATTGTTTTACAGTACGCGGCATTGTTAGTTCTGATGTCTTCGACCGTAACCATGACTCTACACGCAGTTCCTGATTGCTGCCTTTCCCACAAAAGAAATCTACCAGTTTCACCAGATATGACCTTCTGCGATGTTTATTCACCTCGTAGCGTCTGAGGAAATTTGTGGTTACAATAACCTTTCCCTTCTCCCTTATAATATAAGTTTCAAAAGGGTCAATTATAGCAACTAATATTCCTTGGACGAGTTTGTGTAGATGATGGGCTGGCTAGATAGGCACGTCGCTGCTTCTTTCCCATATTTCGAGAGTGTGCACAGTCGGGACAGCGTTCGTGCCTAGCTTGAGTAAACGGACACGTTTTGCCTCAAAGTGTTCGTAGAATTTCCTGTCAAATCAGCGTCCAGCGAGCAAGCCTCTGTTGCATTTTGTAACAAGTCCTTTTTATCAAAAATAAAGAAAAACAACACGCCGCAAGCAAACATACGCGTTCCTCATCCAAGCTGTCGCAGCCCATTTTGTTTAGTGAAGCATCGGAGTAAGTCGATCAGTGGAAGCATTTGGAGCTCGTTGTGCTCCTGCTTTCAAGATGTAGGTACATCTAGGACAACTAACAAAAAAGGGCAACTTCAATAATCTGCGCCACCTGAAGCTCGACTACTGCCCGAGAGAGGCATATGCGACTTCCCCGACTTTACTGACAAGGTAATATCAAACGCATAAAGCCTTGCGGCCCAGCCCCATTGATCATGGCCGTCCAAATATTTGCACCTTAACTTTGCCATTGTTTCACACGATTAGGAGGTAATCTTCTGTGTTGTGCAATAATTTTCATTAGTGGGAGAGAAAGCTAAGTTGGCGTTGGCAGTAAACTGTGCATAGCCGGTTTATTTTGCATATGTTTGGACAAATAGGGAACCGATACCAATTTTGCTCGGATGCGCATGAAGTGCTGCTGGGGGCGTCCTGGTCGATGTGGTGCAGGAGCTATAGGCGTTTACAGGTTTTGTCATATCTCTTTTGCACGGACGTGCAGATAACATGAGGCTCAGAAGGAAACGTGTTTTTTATTGCTAAGGCTTGCATGTTATAGATAGCATCGTTGCCAGACTGGCTACTCAATTCCGATGCATCATTGAATGCGATTATATGCACCTCAACTCAAATAAAGGGATGCACTTTCGTATCGTTCATTTCGACTGTGAGACAATGATTGGCATCGCAGGAGCAATACAGTCAATAATACGCCCACCTCGTCAGAAAGCATCGTCCTGTCGTCTTACTAGAGGGTGCGGAAGAGACCAGACGCCTTCGCCAATGGTGACTTGGACCAGAAAGCAGATTTAGTAAGTACCAAAATGACATTTATTTCCAGCTCTAAGGCGACAGCTACGCGAAGAACATTCTTAACATGCACGAGATGCGCAGTACATGTGATTTTTTGCATTTTATTCCCATAGAAACGCTGCCGCCGCGGTCGGGATTCGATCCCGCGCCCTCGGGCGGAGGGCTCAGTATAGCGACGCCATAGCCACTACGCCACCATAGCGGGTGAATAAACATGTTGTGGTGGGGGGCATTATTTCACGGCTACTCAATGTACAAATGTGTGTCTAGCAATTCAAAAAAAACATTTGTATTGCAATAACACCATCAACAGTGGGTCAGCCAGGAATAGCTCCTGAGCCAGCGCTTCAACGATGGGAATTGACCTGTACGTCGACTACTTTTCTTGGCAGCATTTACGCATCTAGATTTCAGACTTTTCTGAATATAAAAAATCAAAGTGACCTTGTACTGTTTAAGAAAATCCGTAATAGACTGGACATGGATAATAAAAGGTAAAAGAAAAGCATTATATGCAAAAGTTCGTAACTTAGACGGAAAAGGCTCATTTGATATGGCAAACTGCTACATAAATTATTAACCAAGAATGCCTGATCCGAAAAAGCAATTTTTTCAAAGAAAATGTGTTCATTGTACACTTCTTTGCTGTAGATCTTGCTTTAAATAATATGCCTGGGCAGTCTTCCCAAAAATAAACCATACTAACATACCCGTATGAGACTACATATGTGTCCCAGCTGCTAAGAACGTCAAAATGAAACAAGTGTTAAACGTTGTAAGTTATGTATTTAACAAGTCGTTAGTGTACACCCGTAACGTGATTCTAAGCTCAACCGTAATGCCTTAAAAAGTCAAACCTGCTGACGTTGCAGTCATATATAATGGAGGCTAGAATGTGATATTGGCCAGTCAGAAATAATTTCTGTTCTTATAAGATTTTGAAAATTTGCTGAGCGAATCACAAAACACAGACTAAATAGCTTCCTAACAGTAAACAATGCACTAAATAAACGAACAATTTGGTTTTATTACAAATAAATTGTCATGGGTTGCCCCACTTGGCATAGATGTCTAAAGTACTTGAAAGATAGAAAAGTAAATGCGCTTACTGGGCGCATTTTTGGCCCCCCTTGGCATACATCACCAAAGTATTTGATTGATATGAAATAAAATGAACATATTGGGTGCATCTTTAGACGCCATGAGCGCGTTTAACAATATACAGAAATAGGTACTTTCTGGTCAACTATCTTTTTTTTTCCATCCTCGGTATCGCGCGGGCACCCACATGAAGTTATCTCACTTTCACAATGTATTTCAGTATTATTATTGCTAAAAGTTCAGAAATAGGTTGTAATAAGTACGAAGTATCCGTGGACGTCCCCTTATGCTAGTACCTACGTTATTTATGTTTATTTCGACAGCAATTATATGGACGCTACAGGCGCATCTCGGCCGTCACTATCGCTGTGACCGAAGGAGATAAAACATCTTTATTGAAAAGTCCCTGCTGGGTTCGAAAAGGGAACGGAGAGACTGGGAGTATAGCGCCGTAAAGCTCCTCTTTCCGTCAGACGCAGCCCGGCCTCGAACTGTAGCGCCGTCTTCGGCCAGCCGGATAGCCCAAAGGTGGTCTTCTTGGCATTTAATGAGTATTTAAGCCTCCCACTCAGTAGGGTTTTATTTTAGCATAGTGGTTTCTGATGTGTCGATATTGTTTGGACAAGATGGACATGCCCGTATCACGTGATGGAAGTCTGCACGTGATGCATTGCATGTCTGACAATGGGATGAGTATGTTTCTGGGTATATTCGGTGCATGAGTAGTGACGTGGAAAAGGTGCTCGTTTGCAGAAGTCTGCATGTAGTTTCTTGGCATTTGTTTAACGATTTGTCATGAGGAGGGTATGTATAGGCAGCATATCGGTAGGATTTGTGGATGTCTCCGTAGATATGGATTTATTCGTATTGGGGAGCAGCTATTTCTTGACCGGGTTCTGGGGGCCTAAGTCTGTATTTGGGTCTCTTCGGGGATTTGCTGTCCAGAAAGAGATGGGCCAGGATAGTGACTATGCCGGTTGATACTTGCTCGGGCAGCGTCGTGCGCAGCGTTGTTCCCAAAAACCCCTGCATGACCTGAGGTCCAGGTGAGTAGAACAGTTCTTCTGTGGGCACGATGTGTTACAATGAGAATTCTTTGTGCCACTGATGTAAATAATCACGGCTTCCTTAGAGTCGGTTACGATGCATAATGCAGTGCTTGATGCGTGTGCTAAAGCTTGCGGCGTCTTCGCCATCTTCTGGGTCTTGGTGCGTATGGAGCTAGTTCTTGCGATATTCAACATCGTACCTGTGACCACTTCCATAGTCTTGGCTGGTTGTGACAGATACTTTGCAGCATCGACATAAGTCACAATGTTGAGCGTCTTGGAGAACATTGTTGAGTCTTTGAGCTCTTACTTTCCGTCGCTCTGTGTTATGGTTTGGGTGCATGTCCTCTGGGGTGGGGGATTATAGTATTCCTGATGCCCATTGGAATATCTCTCTTTTTTTCAATTCCCGCATTCTGGATTGCATTGCAAGCTTCTTTTGTATTGTCCTTCCTGTATTCTTGTGTGTTAGGCGTTCATAGTGTACTGATCCCTGTGCGTTTATAATTTCGACCAGTGTGTTGTAAATTCCAGGGCTAGTAGATTTTCATTTGCTGCGATTGGAGGAAGGTATGATGCTTGATTTCATGCTTTTCTTATGATCATGTAAATGATGGGTTTCTCGGTATGCGGGAAACTTAAGAATGGCGCACTTTATGCTATACGCGAGGCTTGTGCCAGTCGAATGGCATTATTCTGTTTCATGCCGGTGTGCCTGATAGCAAATCTCGAAATAAGCCGGCCCACCTGTGCCGTATATGTCTTCAAGCGGTGCATTGTTGTGGTGCTTTTTTTGTCACTTTGTATGTACAGTCTCGTCCACTCTTAGGGTGAACACGGCTCACCGTGGCCGCGCTCCGCGGGGCGCTAGTGCGTCCGGCGCGTTGGCGCATCGAAGCGAAGCGGCGCAGGCGCACACCGATCGAGGGGAGGTGCTTCACGTCGTCTGCTACAGTGCTGAAGCGCTCCGCCTCTTGCTTTGCTGTATAGTACACATCGCTAGATCCAGGTGACTGAGTGCCCGAGGCGGCATTGCGGGAAGGCGCACTTCACTAACTGGAGCATTTTCGAGCTGGTTCCGTCTACAGCTTGTTCAATCACGCATCATCATGTTTGCCATGAATTTTACCAGTAGGGAGGGCAATGCTATTACTTCGACAGCAACTAAGAAGTGATATCTGCTGCTTCGCACTCTCTTATTAACGCGTTAATGTCGCTGGTAGGAGAGCATGGAGCGCTTTACACAATGTAGGAAAGTGCTCTTCCCGGCATAGCAACTGATTTGGCGGCAATTTTACTCCCCCTTTTCATCTTTCTACATCCATTGAAAAAACTAAATTCATTTTTGTTGGCACAGTTTGAGTAAAATCACCGAAGCGGGGCCGGTCCTCTGACGGCTACCTGACGCGAGAAGTCACATTCTCATTTAGATGAATCGTCGGTCAATTATTTGATTACATTGATTACGGGAAGTAAAACATGTGGCGCCGGTGTTTTTTTGGTTGTTATTATTTTCTCCTTGGAGTCAATGCACGCCGCATGCGAATGCTGTTTCCGTCCGTTTCGAATAAGTCATTGGAGTGGAAAACATAAAACGTACATGTCTGTTTTCTAACTTAAATTACGTCTTGCCGCCCAATTAAGTCGTTATTCACATCTATTTCATTTCAGTACTTGATCGGAATGGGCCATATGCATATTCTCACTAGCATATAATAACTTGTTAATTGTGCGGTATACGTCTCGAAGCGACACATGGCCTCTAAGTTACGCCATAGAGGTGGGCATCGGATAAATTTGGAGATTAGGAGGAACTGATTTCTTTTTTTAGGGGGTAGGCGGGGGTGGCCTGGGCTGAGTGGGTAAAACCCAAATATGAATACGGCACAGGAACCCTTGCCGCGGACAAGCGATGTTGTTGCGGTCGTGGGGAAGTGGCTGGTCCGTGGGTTGGAAGAACGCGGCCACGATATTTAAACCAGCGGTCATGAGGCCGGACCGGTGTCGTCTGCCCACAGCATGCCGGTCTCGCCATTTGTAAAAGCTAAGCCCGGCCCAAGCCAGATTGTTGTAGTCGGGTCAGTCTACTTTGTGCCTGACCATGGGCGTCAGCCCGATCAACCGCCGAGCCCCCCCCCCCCCCCCTATTTTTTTTTGCTTAGGTCGAGCTACCCCATCTTAGCTTAATGTGATGATGCGGTGCAGCCAACGACTACTCAAATGAGTGACTGGCCACTCAGGAGTTAAAGATTCCGGGATGACTCGCCAAATCGAAAGACACCAGAGGTGTTTCCATTAATCGCATTTCCGTCGACTTGCATGATGAATTGTATTTTGTTCGGTTGCTGGTTGCCATGGCACTTCGGCGATAAAAACGCTGTAACAGTGCAGGATAATTTCATTTCTCCGGTGCACTTTGGAAACTAGCCATGTCGCGGGTTCTGGAAAAAGAAAGACGACGCATTGTAGATCTGTGCCTACAAAACTATTCTCAACGCGTTGTATCGGAGATGACAAAAAGGCCACTGAAAAGTGTAAATAGAATCGTCCAGGCTTACAAGAAGGACGGAAGAATTGCGGATGCTCCCCGTAAAGCCCGGCAAAGAGTGACCATTGGTGTGGCAGCTGCTGCAAACCCGACCTTCAACGTTCGAGAAATTAAAAACAGCCTCAGGCTGGGTGACGCCCCTGACACGACTATCAAGCGTCGCCTCTACGCCCCGGCCTAATAAAGAGCGCGAAAAAATTACTGTATTTTTACCCTCATCACTTATAAAAAAACATGCTAAGTGATTTATGTGGTGAGAAGCTTGTTTGTGTTTATATAGATTGATTAAGCAGGCTGTTCACCTGCTGTCGACAGAACGAGCTGGAAAATGTTCCAGTTAGTGATGTGCGCCTTCCCGCAATGCCGCCTCGGGCACTCAGTTACCTGGGTCTAGCGAAGTGTACTCTACAGCAAAGCAACAGGCGGCGCGCTCCAGCGCTGTAGCACACGACGCGAAGCACCTCCCCTTGGTCCGTGTGCGCCTGCGCCGCTTCGCTTCCATGCGCCGCCGCGCCGGACGCACTGGTGCCCCGCGGAGCGCGGCCACGGTGAGCCGTGTTCCCCCGTAGAGTGGACGAGACTGTACATTCCCAGTACCTTTAGCCGTGAGACCTGGGGTACGGCTGTACCTTTGATTTTGCTACGGAACAGCCGCCACAGTGTGGCTGCACTGAGGAGAAGGAAGACGACGTGGCCACCGCTTAATATAGCGTCGCCATCATTGCCACCGTTTGTCTACGTGTAAATATATTGTAAATAGACTCGTACGTCAGCTACACGTAACAATATCAAAGGCCATTCTTTGCAGGTTAAAAGTCTTGCGATTTCTTTTGCGATTTTTTTTTATCAGTGGAAGCTAAGCTTTCTCCGGCAAACATGAAGGTCCTCCCGGTTCTACGTATACGTGCCTGTATTTATTGCTTCCTGCAGGGTGTCTTGGATTTCGCTATTGCTGCCACCCGTCACACATAGCGTTATATCATCGGCATATGAACTGCGGTGCAGGCGCGGGATGTTATCGGGTCTTCGCGGGAGTCCAATTAGTGCGATGTTGAATAACCTCGGTGATAGCACAGATCTTTGAGGCGTGCCTTTGTCACCCAGGGTCAGATTGTTTGATTTGGGTCCTCCGATATCCGCAATATAACGGTGTCTTATTCCCTACGTTGAAGCTAGAACGTTCTTCTGGTATTGCCTTATGGCTTATGTTGTGAAATTATTTTTTGAGATACATTCCGAGCCTGGCTCTTGTATCCAGCATAGGAGCTTGAAGGGGACCTATGACTTGATCTTAGAGCTGTAACATGGATTCCGTTGAGAGTTTTGCCCTAAATCCTATCATAGTACGTGGCAGCTGCTCATTCTTTTCAATGTGCACAGTAAGACTCCTTAGTATGCGGTGCTTCATTGCTTTTCCTAGACATGAACTGAAGGAAATTGGGCGATGATTATCCAAGTTTAGTCGTTTTATCGGCTTTGGAATAAATATAACTTTGGCATTTTGACAGATATGTGGTAGCTCTTCAGATTTCAGTATTTCGTTTATGTATTTCAGTAAAGTTTTAAGCGTTTCCTCGTCCTCATTTCTATAAATTCGATTTGTGATGCGGCCTTCTCCGGGGGCAGTATTGGTAAGTAGTTGCAGCGCCTCTCGTAGTTCTCCCACAGTTATCGAAGTATCCATGTCAACTTTACCCGTTACTTTGTATTATGATTTTGTCGAAGATGTATGTTCTCCTATGTTTCTTTTCAATAAGGTAATTCAGTACCTGACCATTAGTTCCTGTGCATTTGTGTAGCAGTTTCTTCAAGTCTTCTTGCTGCGCTGTCTTTGTGGTGCTTTCCTCTAAGAGGTGTCTTAGAATGTTCCAGGTTTTAGGTACATGTGGCTGGCTCTGCATTTATTTACAGGCAATATGCCATTGTTGATTATTTAGTGGCGATGCATATCCTTTTATCTCTTCGTTTAATAGCGCTATTCTTTTGCTAAGTGTAAGTGCTAAGTGCAAAGAGCGATGGAACGAAGAATGCTAGGCATAACGTTAAAGGGACACTAAAGGCAAATACTAAGTCAAGCTAAAGCGATAGACCAGTGCTCGAGAATCTCGGAGACGTCGATATTATCACCAGCAGAGCCTTCATAATCGAGAAATTGAGGTAAATGCAACACATGATTAGAGACTCACCCGGGACATTCAAGTACTTTCGCGATGACGAAAGCATTCCTCTGTTAAATCTTGTCCCTAGTGCTCGACCACTCACTCCAAAAAAAAAAAAAACAGCCTTGTATTGCGTTATCAGACGAAATAAAATGCGACTTGTCTAGTTCTATTTCATTTGTAGAAAAAATAACTGATTGAAATTACAATTGAAAACGACGCGGGCGGTCAAAAGGTTTCGTTTTTGGTGAACTCTGCGCTGCCCACGCTTTTGCGTTTCATTATCGTTATCGCGCAGGGCTACGCTGCTTTTGCTTGCTACAGAAACTCCCACAAACTGCAAATAGCAGAGACTTCAACTTCCATGTATTGTCGAGGGATGCCCGAATGGTCTACGCCACTTGACCAAAAAGGATGCAGCGGTGAATCCACCGCTCTATCTTGGCTTGGTGCCACCGTCTGTTGGGCGCTGTTTTACTCACCGACGGCAGCAAAGGGCGCTGATGGCGTATGCAACGCCACCACTCCCACAGCTGCGTGGCGGGAGATTTGAATTTTAAGAGCATTCGGACCCGTCAGAAGCAATTTTCTCGTAAAATCTTTCTTGTGTTTTCTTGGCACGAAACAAGCGTTGCATGGTTTCTCGAATGGTATTCAAACAGTCCACGTGGACTTAGTATTTGCCTTTAGTGTCCCTTTAAGAGACAGAAAGAGAGCGGTTTGGATGAAAGAGCCAACGGGTATATTCGATCTTCTAATTGATAATATGAGAAAAAAATTGAGCTGGGCAGGTCATGTAATGCTCAGGTTAAATAACCGTTGGATCATCAGGGTTACAAAATGGGTACCAAGAAAAGGGAAGCGCAGTCGACAATGGTCGAAGACTAGGTGGGGATGTGAAATGATGAAGTACGCGGGCGCTAGTTGGAATCGGCTGGCGCAGGACAAGGGTGATTGGAGATCGCAGGGAGAGGCGTTCGTCCTGCAGTGGACATAAAACAGGATGCTGATGCTGCTGATGATGATGATGATGACGACGACGACGACGACGACGACGGTGGAGCTTCTGCCTTTTACATCTTTTCTGAAATTTCTACAATGTTTCCAGAACATCTGGAAGTTTATAAGGTACTTGTTGTAGACCAACTTTTTAGGCACATCTGCGGCTGCTTTTTGTGCATCCTTCAATACCTATTGTGTCATTTCTTCTAGTTTGGGCTCCGATCCATCTGCCGACGTCCGTTTTGCATGGATTGCTCTAAAGTTGTCCCAGTTTGTGATTGATAAAGGATGTCCTTCTTTTATTTGCCACGGACCCGATTCGATCTGAGTTTGGATGATGAAATGATCGCTTCCGAGATTCGTGACTTTGTTTAACCATATAACTTTGTCAATGCCTTTGGCTAGCGTAAGATCTTGTCACGTCTCCTTCGAAACAATATTTCCCGTGCGTGTAGGATGATTAGGTTCTGTGAGCAAAGAATAACGAAGTTGCTGGATGTCCTCCCACAGCTGGCGTCCTTTCCGTCTATCATATGAGTAGTGCCAGGCAGGCACCGGTGGATAGAAATCACCCACCACTAGCAAGGGTTCTCTGTGGGCGAGTCGATCCGCTGTCGCCAAAACTTTTTGAAACTGGTGTTGTTGCCTGGTGCTGCTATATATATTTAGGATAAACAAAGTGGATTTGCTTTACTCGACGCGGAAATAACTTCAAGAATCAGGTGTGGTGTGCTATCTGGCACAGGGTCATGCTGTATTACCGTGATACTCCTAACCAATGTGGTGAGCATTGGTTGTTGCTTTGCATTACGTTCCTGAGCGTTAAAAGCGGCATATCCCGTTAGTTTTGCCTCCATCACAGGTTCTTGAAGAGCAATGACATCTGTTGTACCTGGAGTTGTAATTGTTTGCAAGCTTTGTTGCAGAATTCCCCTTTTTTTCGTAACCCCGACAATTACATTTCCAGACAAGGAACTTATTATACTTCTTACTTTGGAACGTCGGCATTATTATTATTAATATTAATATTATTATTATTATTATTATTATTACTGCTGTTGTTGTTGCTGTTCACCGGATTCGGGCAGGCCTTACTGCGGGCTTTCTTTATTCTTGGTCCTCTAGCCCTATCCACTTCTTAAATTTTCCGTCATTTGTGTTTCGAGTTTCGCTATAGTTATGAGTACCTTTTGCGCTAGTTCAGAATCTTGTTCGTGTTCTCATTTAAAGAATTGCGCTTTATTTATGAGGCCGGAATCTGTGGTTCTAGAAATCATTTCCTGCAGTCCTCCTTTTAGTGTTGATTCAATAGTAGGCTGGATCACTGTAGTGACTCCCATTGAACCTTCTTGTTGTGATGCTTGCTAATGCGCGGAGTTGTTAATACTGCTTGGTCAGGGAGTGCTCTTTGTTGTTTCTTTCTCTCGATATGGTCGAAGTTGCTTCTTCAGTTGTGTATTTTTGCGTTCCAATTCTGTTACTTGTGAGCGCAGTGCTTCGAGTTCTTTCATAATTGCCTGCAACGATGCGTTTTCTCTCCTATTAGCTATTTTAAGTGGTTGTGCTAGAAGTGGTCGTGCGTTTTGTATGACAGTGCGAGGCCATGGTGATGCTGTACCGGGTTGTTCTGCAATGGCGCTACCCCGTGTTTTCTGGGAGGTGGCCCTGCTGGTCTTCCTTCTGGAGGTCCTCCTAGACTGGTTGCGGGTATTGGAGGAGCTTCGGGAGCAGCGTCTGAATGGCATTAGTGCAGGGTCAGGACATTGTTGAGCTGCCGGATTTCTTGACGTTGCTTCCGAGTGTGTCGATTTCTGCGTCTGCGCTGATACTTGTCTTCTCTGGGTGTAGTATCGAGGAGTATGGTAGCGTATGGTGCAGCATTTATCCCCGGTGGCATGTCCGAGTCCACGGAGTGCACATTTGTAGCTTGCAGTCATGATTTTGTTCTGGTTCTTCCTTGTAGCATGTGTCGCAGCGGTTGTGGGTTGGATCTGGACACACGTCAGCACTGTGTCCCGCACCTCTCACACGGTGCCAAATTCAGCTTTCTTCATGTGTATGTAGCACTTATAATCGGCCCCTCAGTAGTAGACTTGGAATTGCACTATCTTCCAGTCAAATACGATGAGCATTGAGTTCGTCTTGCTCATTCTTCGTGTTTCCAGTATGTAGGGATTTCCTTTGTTCAGTAAGTCGTTCTTGATATCCGCTTCAGTGCCGTAGATTGGCATGTTGTGGATGAAACCTAAGACTGTGTCGTCCGGTGAAGTGGCATATGCGGTTGCTGTGTTGCTTCCCTTCAAATTGTAAAGATGAAAGCTTGTAATATCTCTCGGTGTTTTGCATATTTAGGGTGCTGGCGATAACAATGTTGCCCGCTGTGTCCCTTCTCTACGTGTCTTCTTCTGTGTCGTCTATTGTGAGGCCTGTTGAAGCGAGAATTGCATCTCTTATCTCGGAATATACAACCTCGGTGGCGTTGAAACCATCCTTCTAGGCGTATGACGATCTTTATGCCATTCTGCGGTAGTTTGGGCATTCTTGTTCTGTAGGTGAAGTGTTCTAACCAGCGCATTCATCTCATGGAGTCTTGCGTCGGCTTACTTCCTTGTTGCTGTTGTTGATTATTCTCGTTCTTGTGACTAGTCGGCTATGCAGATTGTTCATTGCGTTCCACTGGTGCCATGTCCATTCCTTCCACCTCGACCATCTATATTGTTCGAGCAGGCCGATTGGTTAGGTCTCGACGATAGGCCTAGGCTCCCGCTGTTGCGTGCTCGCGTCCTTCACCGCAGCGGCGGTGACATCGACGGTGCCAGCCGCTGCTCTTCGGACAGCTGCGCAGCTACTTAGCTGGCGGGCACTCCCATCGTTAGGGTTATGGAGACGGTGGTGCGATGTCATATGAATGGCTCAAATAAAGTCGCGTGTAGTGCTCCGAATTCAATGTGGGTGGTCTTACCGGAGAGCTGATAACTTCCCCAAGAAATCCTTAGTACTGCTAGGATACAAAGGCTAATACTTCCGCCGGTGCAGCCTCGGAAAGCTGGAGCCCAAAACGCGTGCGTCTTGTTCTCTGGTCTTTTTCCCGTCGCCGTGAGGTTCCCTGTAAAATTTACGGCAATAAAATTACCGCGCCTCTGTATGCTGTATGTGCGAGTGGAAGCGTGCGAGGGTGAGGCAGCGAACGCGGCTCAATCTCGTGTGCATGAGCTAGGAAGGTATGCGGGAACGCCCTCTCTCCTGCCACGCGTGAGGCACGGGGGCGAAGGGGGAGGCGTTCTTCTCCGCCTGCTGCTGCTTAGGGCGCGGCGGTGCGGGTGCCGTTTCTCGGAAACAATCTGTGACATGGCCAAAGCGCACGCCTGCGCGGGCCTCATCCTCAAACCTATCTACAATGTTTGCAGTGTGCGCGCCATACCGGTAGCTTCGTATGCGCTGTGCTTTCGACTCTTCGTTCGCGTCTTAACAAACCAATTCAATCGTTGCTGCTGCCGCAATTCCTGACTACTGCATTTTGACAGCGAGCTTCCGCGCTCATCTAGCGAGATGTGTTCATGTTTACCTCTGCGCACTTTAGAACGTGCTTGGGAATTTAGTTAAAACATGTTGACGTGCTAGTTGGTTTGAATCCATGACAGAATGTGTAAGCGTGGCTGAACAAGGACGTAGAAAGAAACAGAGATTCAGAGATATTTCTGTGTCTCTGTGTGTTTCTTTCTAGGTCCTCGCTCAGCCGCGCTTATGCATTATATCATTGTGAATTCAGTTAGTAAGCAAGCGTTTACAAATTTACACGGCCGATAAAACTACTATCCTTACATCGTACACCTATCCATTATCTTGCTACTGCAATCGGTACTTCGCCTTTTGGGCGAAGCTGCGCCTTTTTTGTATAATGTTAAAATAAATGCTCCTGGAAGTGGAAACTTTTTAATATATGCCGACTATATAGGAAACCTTTTTAGCACAATTTTCCCAGAGGCAAAGAATTGGCTCGAACACCTAATGTTATGGCTTTCATCAAACGGCTTGCATTTCAACACAAATATAACAACATATTTATTGTTTAGACCTAGAGGGTGCCCGTTTGCCTGTGCACTACAAGTGATAATTCCATGGTTGCTGCATACAACAAACGCAGACATAAATTTATTGGTACTGTGTTCCTTGACAATCTTTCGTGGGTGTCCCACAAAGATAAATTATGAAGCAATATTTCACGTGTTAAAAGAATAGTTAATGAGTTAAGATATCTATGAAGCATTGGTAAGCGAGAAATACATTTTCGGCTGATAGATAGTCGGGGAGAAAGTGGGGGGCATTTGTAACTGTCTTGTGGTCCTTGCGACAACCACAGAAACATTGATATCATGCGCTTTCTTTCCCGAAACGAAGAATTCGAGCAATATTCAATTTGCGTTACTTACATAGGAGCTCAGAACAGTAAAACTTCAAATACATATAATTGAAGTTTAGAAATCTTTCGTCAGTGCAAGTCAGATGAGGGACAATTCGCAGTAAACTTTCATAATAAAGACGAACCATATATGCTGAGAGGTACCTTAATTTGTACACAGCGCTCAATCAGAAGTGATAACGAGTGTTGAATTATTTCGTGGAAATAAATATTATAATAGGCATCTTACAATTTTACCAAATATAATGAAGGAATTACCATGGACCAATGTAGGATTTGCATGAAATGATATTTTCTTGCTGGGGCGAAATTCGAGTAAATTGTAACCTATTTAAAGCTTTAGTCAACTGGGGGGGGGGGCTTGGGTTTTAAGCATATCGGTTGAGGTTCCCCTTCGCATTTTGATTTTTTGCCGTGTCCAAGTACTTGTTTTGCCGTCCATAATTTGCAGATTGCTTCCGTGCAGTAAAAAATAACATGCATTTGCCTTGTTTCGTTTTACACTTCGAGATAATAATATATTTATTTCCTTTTAAACAACTTTCGTTGAAGTGTTTTGCATACGTTTTCTTCACTGCATGCTGCTGTATGGGTGGCATGTCCTCGTGATGTATGGCATGCCTTTTCTAATGCCAGATGAGACAAATAAAATTATGCAGTTTTTCTTGTAAGAACCGCGATCTGATTATGAGGCACACCGTAACAAGGGATCCCCACTAGATTCAAAACGCCACTACACACTTGAGGGCTCCTGGTTCTTCTCACCCCGAAGAAGTGGCAGCACACCCCTTCTGCCATTTCCCTGGTGTCACAACCAACAATTTTCCTTTTTCACCTTTTCCACCTCTCGCATTTTAAATGCGTAAAGGCTTGTATGTTTACCCTACGACAAACCATCCCTCCCTCCGTGCCGTAGCGCCCGCAGCAGCGAGTGCATTCACCTTTGTGGAGCCTCTGGGTTCAACGCCAACGAAGCGGCAAGAGCGCAGCGCTCACGAATCTCTCAGCACCCACCTCACTCCGCCGCTTTTGCAGATCTCTTTGGCGATATAGGCCTGCACGTTTCCCTTCAACGTTAAGTAAGCCGTCACAACACCGCACGCTAAGCTATCAGTAGTTGGTGCTCTTTGTCAGCATCGCAGATCGCTTTCAAGGTTCGGCCCACGCGGCGCTCCAGGCGAAGCCGCGCCCGAGTACGATTGGTCGCAGGTTCGACGCGGATGGCTAAAGCGCTAAAGAGCGATAACAACTTATAACGATTGGAGCTTCTTCAGCGCACCCGGCACCGCCGTCCGCACCCGCTGGTGTTGCTGCAGCGCTGTCGTTTGCACTGGCCTGATCAAGTTTCACAACATTGATAACGACACTGGGCTGCCTGGAGGCGAGCGAGTGGCAGAATGCTTACGCATATTTTGACAACTGCCAGAGCAGTTCTTGCGTGAACGCACCTCATTGTTTTCCGTATTCATTTGGGGTAGCTGAGTCGGAAATAGACAAACGCTGCCTAGGAATGCAGTTGGTGTGTTGAGAGATTTCGCTTTGTCGAAAGGTTCGCTCCAGCGACAATTCTTGTTCGACCATTTTTGATAACTACGAGTTTCAAGCTTTCAGTAACCCACTAAACCTGCACTGGTGCTACGAACAGCTTCTACTTAGATTTTCTTTGTAGAAAATGAATTTTGCTTGACGTACCTGCACTAATTTATTATTTGTGTCGATCTGAAAGCGTACAATGTGCGCACCAGGAAGAATCTTAAAGCTCGTGACTGGGGTCTCGAGACTCTTGTCCTTCACATTGTACTGTTTCGTCGCCACAGCTTCCGTGCTTCCTGGCGCCTTCGGGTACTTGTAGTGCAAGTGATTCTGTCCATCGTCGTAGTTAATGTTGAACACGAACCTGCACAGTACAAAAAATAAAATGCGCAGTCTAGAATTCTGTGCGCGAGACAATTTCTGCGCGGTCATATTAGCTATCCTTAAGGCAGGTTGCACGCCAGCACCTTAGAGTTATCGAGGTTTCCATCAGTTCTAGATAAGTATGCTGCATAGAGAGTTTCTCCTGATGGATTTGGCAAATATAAAGGATATGCACAATAAACACCACAGCCGCAAAAGTGCACCTTCGTCTGTAAAAAAAAGGTGAACGTGTCCTTATTGTCCGAGGCGCTATGTGCTATTTGCGTGTCGAATGTTAAGGCTTACAATATTTCTTGTATATTTGGTGAGGACAATAGGGTTAACGTAAATATCTCTTTAATGCGAATAGCTTTAAAGTGCTGGAACAATTAAATTTAAAGATTAAATTACGTGGTTTGACATGCCGAAACCACCATCTGATTATGAGGCACACCACCACCCGGGGTTCTTTAACGTGTCCCTATGTCTAAGAACACGGGTATTTCCGCATTTAATGCAGCCGCCGTGGCTGGGACTAGATCCCGTGACCTCGTGCTTAGCAGCCCAACAGCATAGCCACTAAACAACCGCAGTGCGTCGCTGGAGAAGTGGGCAATGCTATACGATACGCAGTCTGAAATGTAATACATTTGTTTTTAATTAGTAATTAGTGTTGCTTGCATTTAACCAAAGAAGATGTAAGCGTGCCCGATGAAGCTTCTTTTTTACGCCAAGGCATGGGAAAGTGGATTGGGATTGTATGAGCAATTCAATACCAACCTAATGCAATATTACACTAATATTTGATGTAAAATGTGATTTGCAGCAAGGTGTATATTTACAGGAATTCAAAATTTGGGCACTTTTCGTACTTTGTTGCTATATGGAAAAATTCTGGGAAGAACATACGAGGAAGCAGAAAAGATAGATAATTGTTTTACGCCAGCTTCATTCGGAATGCCCATGATTATTAATGCGAAGAATTCATGTATAAATCACTCCAGTTGATGGTTTGCGGGCCGTTTCTTTCTCTTTTTTTTTTTTTTGTACCGATACCAAAGATAAGGCAGCCTAAGTGAACAAGCGAGTAAAGAGAAAGAAATCGCGCTTTGGGTATTCGTTGTGGATGACTTGCAAAACTTAGATAAAATCTTTGTACCCCAAAAGACGGCGCCTAGAACTGCATAATTCACCATGAAATTCAGGCTATTCAGAAACTGCCTTGCACCAAAGCGCGGGCACCCCTTTCTCTAGATTGGAAGTCACACTTACAGTACTCCGAGGGTTCGCTTGGTCCGCGCTATGTAGAGATATCGTTCAGTTTTTTTCTTTTTTTGCTATCACTTACCTTGTTAGTCGGGTACTGTGAACACCATCATTGTGTTAAATCTTTACAAAGCAGTTTCCAAAGAATATATGTGCCATTGGGATGAACAAAATTTTTCTATCCGACAACATTGCCCCTTTCATTCACGACACGCTCCACCCTAGGCGCCTGCAGATTTCTGGAGACGCAATACACAGTGCCATTGGGAATGTGGTCTCACATATATACATTGTAAAAGGGTACATGTAACAGTACACCAGATAACGTTAAGCATAAGTGACCAGTTCAATGACGCAGAGTAGGAACAGCTGGAAGCCCGAGTGCCGCACGCTAAGGTCATGCACTGGCGATCCGGCTGGATCAATGGACATACTGCGGGTACTGAGTCGGCCATTTCGTCGGCCTTGGCCATGCTCTAACCTAAATTTCAGCTCTTAGGCGCCCTGCCCTATGTTTCGCGTCGGCATCGGCCCTTGGCGTCATCCCTCGGCGTAACCGACCGAACGAGCACAGCGAATCATGAAAGAGCGAACGCGGAGCTCAGGGGGAGAAGAAACACAGCGGTAGTGAAGAGAGCGCTAAGAGGAAATCGGAGGAGAAGGGTGTAGCGAAACTACGAGGTGGAAAGCGTAGGAAGCGGGCTTGGCGAAAGCATTAAAAGAGAAGCGTAGTGCTGCGCAATGCGGGTCGTATTATTCTTTCGGGTGGTGGACGCAAACAACAGGTCAGATATCGATGTAAGCGGCTTTACCATATAGTTGAGCAGAGACGTGCGTTCGACGGTGCGATATGGTCCGTCATACATTGATATAAGTTTTTCTTTAAAGTCCATGCGTGGTACAAGGCACGGATAACCAGGCACGTGCGGCGGGATCTAAGTTGGGGTTTGTAATCAGCAAGTAACCTTGTTTTTCTTTTACACGCGAGCGCTTTTCGCCGTCTAACAAATGTTATCGCTCAGCGCCGGACGCGCCTGCATGTATCAAAAGTTTCTGGAATGTTATAAATGCTTCCATCCCTTGTTTGTTGTCGCCGAATCTCGTGTAATCTCATTGCATGTATGCGCGACGCGAATGGTGTCGAACTTTCTGGAAAACACGCGGACACCAGCGACTACTCTGGAACGTTCGATGGCTCATGTATAAAAGCTTATATTATTTTCGACCATCGCCGAGTGTGTTCACCGCTGTCGTTGTTCCTTGAGTGTAGCCTATTTTAGAGGGCCCAGGTTGGCCCCAAAAAATGCTACTTTCGTTAGTCACAGCTTCGCTGCTTTCTTCGCCGTCATTACTACGTGACAGTATCGTCGCCATCACGACAGCATTTTTGTTGTTGTTTATCGTCGGAGGTGAAATTTTGGGCTAACAGTGGCATTGCTAGGCATTTCAAGTGGCGGAAAGGAGTAGAAACTGACGCACTCTGTTGACAGGGTAAATCAATATCGATAATATAGGAAACGTTGCGACCACAGAGCAGGACATATGGGGGAAATCCTGTAGCATATTGTGCAGTCTTTTTAAATGCGCACTTGAGGAAGGTGAGAATGATCTTCCAGTTTGTAGGTCGGAGGAAACATACATGGCGATCATGTCACTAAACATGGGAGTGAAAGGCTCCGTAAGCCCGTTATTTAGAGAATGGTAAGCTTGGGTGGTCCAAGCACTGCTACATTGACCAAGCACCGCTACAACCACCTATGTCAAAAACACATGGCGTCACTCGTTCAGCAGTTAGCGAAGTGTTCATGCAGAAAACAAAACCGTGGTGCAAAATAGGTGCACTTTACTGGCGGCGGCTGCTGGTAGATTGGCGGCTCACGCATACTGGCCAACTGGGTCGGCTGGGACAGTGATCTATCATTTGCCAATGGGTGTAGAGTAGCGGCCCTACAGGACCATTCCCCGCACGCAAACAAAGTTTATCTTCATGGCACGGAGGCATAGCCGTCGCAGTAAAGGTCTGCAGGCTGGGACAAGTTGAGGAAACTTGAACAAAGAGCCGCAGAAAGCAGACCTCACGATCTGGGATGGGCGGATCTGGGAACGTGGTTCCGGTAGACATTACCTTCGCAAGATCAAGGTAAAGTGCAGACGGAAGAGCGACTTCCATGGATCCCGGATCAGTAGAACCCCTCTTCACGGCTTAGGGAAGCACAACCGTCGCAGTAATGGCGTGGAATCTTGGACCATTCTAGGAAATTTGCAGGAGGAACATGAAAAGGCCGTCCATATGATCTGTGATCGGGAGACCTGAGAACCGGATTCCGGTAGACACGACCGCGGCAAGCTCGAGGTTGCGTGAGTGCTTGAGCGCCTAAGTTTCGCTGGACGATAAAGACAGCGTTCTGCCGGGCAATTATTTCTGATTGATCACCACTGACTGTGCAGTCAATAGAGGGGTAGTTGTAGTTGGCTCTCGGAAAAGTATGCATGTCACAGTGTTAAAAGAAGTGGAGCTCCTGCTGTTTGCCGAAGAGCTCGGTATGGGGATTGACAATAAGTTGAAGAAATCCGACATTATTACTGCGATTGACGAAATGGGTTTCAAGGAGGACGAGGTCACGTTAGTTTGCGAAAGATATCTCGAGAGAGCAACGAAACGGAGGAAGCGTACGAGCGCGAGAAGGAATAGAAGGATCGCGATAGGAAATAATGGGCAGAAGAAAAGGAAAGGTAGGCAAAGAGGGGAAGAAGGCAAACAGTAATTGAGCTCGAGAAAATAAAAGTAGAGCAATCGGAATTAGCACGCGCTGAGGAAGCCGCGCCACCACAAATGGAAAGAGTGAAAATGACGAGTTAGCTTCAGCCGTATCAAACAGGATATGACACCGGTCTTTGCCTGATTAATTTTCAGAGGATTTGTGTGAAGCAATTATTTCACCACGACAAATACATAGCCGGAGCGGTTGCTTGCCTTCTTGGTGGGAGAAGCCTCGCATGTCGCGGCTGGACTGAGCGCACAAAAGTTTGCTCGCAAAATACAAGTTTGATTGATTGTTGTTGTATGGGGTTTTATGGCGCAAGGGCAAGATATGGCCAAAGAGCGCCATACACACGGTGATGGGTTTTCAATGAATTGTTCGTGAAATGGAGAAATGTACTTCGAACGGTGGATGTGGCATGGCTGTAAATGGGTCTAAAATCACTCCATCTAAATGTCGTAAATCAGATAAGTATTAAAACAATCACAACGACCAGAGATGGGAACTATCGCACCTTCTTGTTACGCCCGCATGATGTAAGAGAACGTGTAGTGAACGCAGCACTGATGCCTCAACAGGGATCTTGAATGCAAGGGCCTGGAGATGCGTACTATGCTAAATGTAATGAACGCAGCAGCAGCGTCTGGTAAGAAGCCGCACTACGTAACATTCGGTGGCATAATGTAGAATGTAATAATGTCAATAAATAGTTTGAACCTCATTGAGGGTGAAATAATGGGTTCATGTTGAGAAATTCTGCTCGATGTAATGGAATATGGTGTCGATATGCCAAGGGAAAGTGCTTTTTCTACTCGCATTCTGTTTTCCTTCACTTCACGAGGAAACGGATGACCGACAGTCTTTTACCACATGTACCACATGTAGGATGTTCATCGCCAGTCAGCAAGAAGTTTTGTGTATTGTTTGTGTGCCCTATTCTTAGTCCACAGAATATCTTATTAGTGCACAGAATAATTTTATTATAGATGAGGAGGTGCTTAAATGTGGTCTGATTAAGTGAAGTTTATTCGACGTTTGGGAGTCCGACAAGCGTTGGGAATCGTTGGGAGGCTTGGGAATCTGACAAGTCCGACAAATCTATGGCGGAGACAGCTATGAAAGAGTTGAAATCTTTTCTTGCTGTGGATGTCGTGATATCGTCAGCAAGCACATTACCTCGATGCCTCCGAACGCGGGCACCCAGCATATAATGACACGTTGATTGCATGCATAAACAGCGCACAAGAGTTTATAAATATTATTAAGTACAGGATATTTGTGCTTGTTTAGTGATATAATGCCTTAACAACACTCAGAGAGTCGGTATACAAGCTTTCAGCAAAGTAGTTTCAGAGGAGAATTCGGCAGTAACAAAAGAAGCCTAATGAAAGCTTTGTTGGGTTTGCGTGTAGTCTGAAGGAGAACTTTTCATAGTGGGTGAAAGAAGCAGGAGCGGATAACGTCTGTACGCTGTCATATTTAATATTCCTAAAACAGTGGCAAGCCGTGCCTTCAGGACCAAAGGAGTAGCGCGCAGTACTGTACATAACGTTCCCCACAGCCGAAAGCTTACCCATGAGGGCAAAAAAAAAAAATGAAAGGCGCCGCCAGTCGCATTTGCACGCGCACCAAATGCATAATAAAATCAACTTAAATTGGTACGTAATGGTAGAAGCTCCAACAAACCGACGGACGGAATGAAAGCACAAAGGACGAGCGCCCGTCTTGTGTCCTTTCACAAGAAAGGCGCTCGACCTAGCTCACCATCGCAGGCACGGCGACGCAAAAATAGAAAATGAAACAGCAAGCTCCAGCAACGTTGCTTCGACGTAGATCTTTCCGGTTATCCCGTGAGAAATTCAAGAAATTGTCAGGCTGAGGCGCCGCCAACGGCTCCGTCGTTTTGTGAGCGGCGTTACCATTATGAATGCATACGAACGGTCCCACCTTTCTACTTTAATGAAATGGGTAGGAGAGAACGCGGAAATCATTCGGAAAAACTTCAGTTGAGAGTTCAGCTGTGAAGTTATAACTGTAAGAAAAGCGTCAGTTCGCCCTAAACTGGCCACAGAAAAGGCCAGTATTCTCGTGCATAAGCAATCACTTGAGTAACCTCCATCTTCTAAAGCCATACATGACGGATGTAATGGTAAATGGCAAAGGATGTAGGGTACTCAGGGTCTCTGTGGCCGCCATCGATGCCGTACGTCCGAAGCCTGTGAAAGATGAAGCATGTGTGTTTTAATGCACGTGCATAAGGCAGGCCGTCAGCGAAGACTCACTGTGCG
Organism: Dermacentor andersoni; assembly: GCF_023375885.2. Taxonomy (NCBI): domain Eukaryota; kingdom Metazoa; phylum Arthropoda; class Arachnida; order Ixodida; family Ixodidae; genus Dermacentor; species Dermacentor andersoni. The sequence goes on from NC_092818.1 coordinate 56,310,606, forward strand.
TACCTATTCCAAAGGTACAGAATAAATAACCTTTCAGAGATTTCGCGACAGTTGCAGCAGTAATCAATGGGCTGCCGGTAGGCTGCCCTTGCCTTTTGTGTAACAGCTCTGACTCGCTACTGAATCAAAGTGGGTGTACATTTGCTGAAGCCCAGGTCATGGCTTTGACAAGGTCCAACGCTCGACCTAGCTCACCACCGCAGGTAGGGCAATGCAAAATAGAAAATGAAACAGCAAGCTGCAGCGACGTTGCTTCGACGTAGATCTTTCCGGTTATCCCGAGAGAAATTCAAGAAGATTGTCAGGCTGAGGCGCCGCCAACGGCTCCGACCATCTCGACAGTCTTTCTCTCTCTCTCTCTCTTTCGTCTGAGAGAGAAACTTTTATTCCTAAACAAAAACCCGCATTTAGGTACATATTGACACGTGTACTTATCTTTATCGGGCGACCACGCTTCGCCGCCTAACAAATGCTATCACACGGCGCGGGACGCACCTGCATGTATCCGAAGTTTCTAGAAAGTTATCGATGCTTCTATCCACGGTCTGTTGTCGACGAACCTTGTGTTATCTGATTTCATCGCCTGACGCGAATGATGTAGAACTATGTGGAAGGCACGCGGGTCCCAACGATTAGTCTGGAACATTCGATGACTGCTCTATAAAAGCCGACGCGCTTGACCCGCTGATCAGATTTCCGACGATCGCCGACTGTGTTCGCCGCTTTCGTTGTGCTATAAGTGTAGCCTGTTTTGTGGGCACAAGTTCGCCCAATAAAAGTTAGTTTTCTCGTTCACAGTATTGCTACTGTGTTCTTCTACGTCACCACCACGTGACATCTGGTGGAGGTGCTTTGCGTTCATGTACCGGACGCCCCCACAAAGCCGTGACCCAAGCCCTCACTCGGAAGACACCAACGTCGCCAAGAACCAGCGAGGTAGCCGCAGGCTGCAAGGACTGCCCCCGGAGCACGGACTTTTGCCTGAGACGACTAGGAAGATGGCCACCACGTCCACCCCAATGGCAGCCCCAGCGTCACCCGTCGTGCTGCAGCAGCCCAGGGAGCCTCCGACGTTCCGCGGTTCAACTTTCGAGGACCCGGAAAGCTGGCTCGAGACGTACGAGAGAGTCGCTACCTTTAACAACTGGAACAGCGACGACAAACTGCGATATGTCTTCTTCGCTTTGGAAGACGCGGCCAGGACGTGGTTCGAGAACCGAGAAGCCACCTTAACGACCTGGGAACTTTTCCGAAGCGGCTTCCTGCAGACGTTCGCAAGCGTCGTACGCCGAGAACGAGCCCAAGCGCTATTAGAAACCCGGGTGCAGCTGCCTAATGAGACGACCGCGATCTACACGGAAGAAATGAGCCGTCTCTTCCGCCACGCCGACCCTGAAATGCCCGAGGAGAAGAAAGTCCGCCTGCTGATGCGTGGTGTGAAGGAGGAACTCTTTGCCGGAATGGTACGAAGCCCACCGAAGACCGTGGACGAGTTTCTTCGCGAGGCCACCAGCATCGAGAAGACACTCGAGATCCGAAACCGGCAATTCGACCGCCGCACAAACCCGACGAACTACGCCGGAGTTCAATCACTGGCCACCGACGACCTGCGCGAGGCTATCCGAGCGGTCGTGCGGGAGGAGCTACAAAAGCTGTTCCCACCATCACAGCCTCAAGTGGCTTCGATTGCCGACGCCGTGCGTGAAGAGCTCCAACAACAACTTGGAGTAGCCCCTGTATCGCCCCAGCCTGAGCCGCAAGCGATGACCTACGCCGCCGTCGCACGCCGTCAAGGTCCCCCTCCGCGACCGCGCCAGGGCCCTGTCACGCCGCAGTTCCGTCGTCCGCCGCCGCCAGCGCCAGCACGACCACCCGTCGCCCAGCGCACCTACGCGAGGAAGACGGACATTTGGCGCGCTCCTGACCACCGCCCGCTCTGCTACCACTGCGGAGAAGCGGGGCACATCTACCGCCGATGCCCATACCGGGAGATGGGACTGCGAGGTTTCGCCGTTAACGCGCCGCGGCCACAGATTGGCGAACGACCTCGCGATATCGCCGACTACCTCGCCGCCACTCAGTGGAGCCCTCGACGAGCTTCCCGTTCGCCGTCACCAGGCCGCTACCTGTCGCCGCAGCGCCGACCATACACTGGCCCAGCCCGGGGCCGGTCCGTCAGCCCATATCCGGAAAACTAAAAGCAGCAACCGATGGAGGTGCGGTTGCTGTTCGTCGAACTGACGAAGATCCTCCGCCGCCGACGAAGACGACGAAGAAACTATCTCGACGACTTAATGACGACACGCCGCCGTCCCGAAGAAGTCGGGAAGCCAAGACTACACCGACGAAAGACGACTTGACGACGCGACGTTCCAGCTTCAGATTAACACGACGCAGCCGTGATCCGACGCCAAGACCCAACTGCAACGCCAGACAAAGAACCACCGACCTCGACGTGCTTCTCGACGGCCACGCAGTCACTGCCTTAGTCGACACAGGGGCCGATTACTCCGTAATGAGTGGACACATCGCCGCCCAGTTGAAGAAGGTTAAGACTGCATGGGAGGGCCCTCAAATTCGCACCGCAGGAGGACACCTCATCACGCCGACTGGAATCTGCACGGCAAGAATAACCATTCACGACCGGACTTACCCTGCCACTTTCGTTATCCTCCAACAGTGTTCACGAGACGTCATTCTCGGTATGGACTTCCTGAACCAACACGGCGCAATCATCGACCTGAAGTCACAGTCAATAACGCTGTCGGAAGATAGAGCAATACCGCCGGAGAGCCCTCGTAGTCACCACGCCTTGAGTGTGCTTGAAGATCAAGTGAGCATCCCGCCTCGCTCCAGCATTATTATTTTGGTCGGCACCGAAACACCCGCTGACGTAGAAGGCGTCATCGAAGGCGACCAACGTCTACTGCTCGACCGTGAAATTTGCGTCGCAAGAGGGATCGCTCGACTGCACGGAGGAAACGCGAAGGTGTTGCTGACAAACTTCAGCAAGGAGTTCAAGCACATCAACAAGGGCACGACGATCGCATACATTGAGGAAATTGTGGAAACCAGCGATGCCTTTGTCCTCTCGGATTCTATCGCATCTACCCCGACAACCGTAGTTCCCGAGCCAGACTTCGACATAAGTCCAAGTCTCCCCATGATTAAGCAGCAACAGCTCAGAAGTCTGCTTCGACGATACAAAGGCTGCTTTTCGACGTCATCGAGGATTCGACAAACACCAGTCGCAAAGCATCGCATAATAACCGAAGAATGCGCTCGACCACTACGCCAGAGCCCTTACCGAGTTTCGACGCGGGAACGTGAAGCTATAAGAGAACAAGTCGACGAAATGCTGCGCGACGACATCATCCAGCCGTCGAAAAGCCCGTGGGCATCCCCTGTTGTCCTGGTAAAGAAAAAGGACGGAACCCTACGTTTCTGTGTCGATTATCGTCGACTGAACAAGATCACGAAGAAGGATGTATACCCCCTCCCACGGATAGACGACGCATTAGATCGGCTCTGCAACGCTAAATACTTCTCGTCGATGGACCTCAAGTCTGGCTATTGGCAAATTGAAGTCGACGAAAGAGATCGCGAAAAGACCGCCTTCATCACCCCAGACGGCCTCTACGAGTTCAAGGTTATGCCATTTGGACTGTGCTCGGCGCCTGCAACGTTCCAGCGCGTGATGGACACGGTTTTAGCAGGATTGAAGTGGCACACCTGTCTCGTTTACTTGGATGACGTCGTTGTCTTCGCCGAAAATTTCGACGATCACCTTAGGCGGCTCGCAACAGTACTCGAGGCCATCAAGTCATCAGGGCTCACTCTGAAGCCAGAAAAGTGCCGCTTCGCCTACGATGAGCTTCTCTTCCTAGGCCACGTCATCAGCAAGTCTGGAGTCCGCCCCGACCCGCAGAAGACAGCTGCCATCGCAAAGTTTCCGCAGCCCACCGACAAGAAGGCAGTGCGTAGATTTCTTGGCATGTGTGCCTACTACAGGCGATTTGTCAAGAACTTTTCACGCATCGCTGAGCCGCTGACACAGCTAACTAAATGTGACATCGAGTTCAAGTGGGAAACGCAGCAGGCCGACGCATTTGAAGAACTCAAACGACGCATGCAGTCGCCGCCCGTACTTGCGCACTTCGACGAGCTCGCCGATACCGAAATCCACACTGACGCCAGTAGCCTAGGCCTCGGTGCCGTCCTAGTCCAGCGAAAAGATGGACATGAACACGTGATAGCTTACGCTAGCCGGTCGTTGTCAAAAGCGGAAGGCAATTATTCCACAACGGAAAAGGAATGCCTCGCCATCGTTTGGGCTACAGCGAAATTTCGCCCCTACCTATATGGCAGGCCATTCAGAGTGGTCAGCGACCATCACGCGTTGTGTTGGCTAGCTAACTTAAAGGACCCTTCAGGACGGCTGGCACGGTGGAGCCTCAGACTACAAGAATACGACATCACTGTAACATACAAGTCCGGTCGAAAACACTCAGATGCCGATTGCCTATCACGCGCCCCCATTGACCCGCCGCCGCAAGATAACGAGGATGACGACGCCTTCCTTGGAATAATAAGCGCGGAAGACTTCGCTGATCAACAACGAGGGGACCCGGAGCTAAAAGCCCTTGTCGAGTATTTGGAAGGGCACACCGACGTTGTCCCTAGGGCATTTAAGCGTGGATTATCTTCGTTCACGCTTCAAAACAACCTACTCGTGAAGAAAAACTTTTCACCAGTCCGCGCCAACTACCTTCTTGTTGTTCCGTCGGCGCTGCGTCCAGAAGTACTGCACGCCTTACACGACGATCCCACTGCTGGGCACCTCGGATTCTCCCGGACGCTGTCGAGGATACATGAAAGGTATTACTGGCCGCGTCTTACCGCCGACGTCGCCCGTTACGTCAAGACATGCCGAGACTGTCAACGACGCAAGACACCACCGACAAGGCCAGCAGGGTTACTACAGCCGATCGAACCTCCTCGTCGACCATTCGAGCAGATTGGGATGGATTTGTTGGGGCCGTTTCCGACGTCAACATCCGGGAATAAGTGGATCGTCGTGGCAACGGACTATCTCACCCGCTTCGCTGAAACAAAAGCTCTACCGAAAGGCAGCGCAGCCGAGGTGGCGAAATTTTTCGTCGAGAACATCCTGCTGCGACATGGCGCCCCAGAAGTCCTCATCACCGACAGAGGAACGGCTTTTACAGCAGAGCTCACCCAAGCCATTCTGCAATATAGCCAGACAAGCCACAGGAGGACAACTGCCTACCATCCGCAAACTAATGGTCTCACGGAGCGCCTGAATAAGACCCTCGCCGACATGCTAGCGATGTACGTCGACGTTGAGCACAAGACGTGGGACGCGGTCCTGCCGTATGTAACCTTCGCTTACAACACGGCGGTGCAAGAAACAACACAGATCACGCCGTTCAAGCTGGTCTACGGCAGGAACCCGACGACGACGCTTGACGCCATGCTGCCGCACGTAATTGACGAAGAGAATGTTGACGTCGCTAGCTATCTCCAGCGCGCCGAAGAAGCCCGACAGCTCGCCCGCCTCCGGATCAAGAACCAACAGAGGACCGACAGCCGACACTACAACCTCCGACGACGCTTCGTCGAGTACCAGCCCGGCGACCGTGTTTGGATATGGACCCCGATACGCCGACGAGGACTCAGTGAGAAGCTACTGCGACGCTATTTCGGACCCTACAAGGTCATCCGACGTATTGGCGCTCTGGACTATGAGGTCGTGCCAGACGGCATTTCGCATTCACAGCGGCGCCGCGCACGATCTGAAGTGGTCCACGTGGTGCGCCTTAAACCCTTTTACGGACGCTGACGAACTTCGTTATTTTTGTTGTTTTCTTTGCTACGAGTGCTTTTGTGTATTACTTTCGTTTGTTTGCAGCATCGGGTCGATGCTTTTTTTAAGAGGGGGGTATTGACACGTGTACTTATCTTTATCGGGCGACCACGCTTCGCCGCCTAACAAATGCTATCACACGGCGCGGGACGCACCTGCATGTATCCGAAGTTTCTAGAAAGTTATCGATGCTTCTATCCGCGGTCTGTTGTCGACGAACCTTGTGTTATCTGATTTCATCGCCTGACGCGAATGATGTAGAACTATGTGGAAGGCACGCGGGTCCCAACGATTAGTCTGGAACATTCGATGACTGCTCTATAAAAGCCGACGCGCTTGACCCGCTGATCAGATTTCCGACGATCGCCGACTGTGTTCGCCGCTTTCGTTGTGCTATAAGTGTAGCCTGTTTTGTGGGCACAAGTTCGCCCAATAAAAGTTAGTTTTCTCGTTCACAGTATTGCTACTGTGTTCTTCTACGTCACCACCACGTGACAATATTGAGTAAGGTTCCATAGGACATGACTCAATTGGGACCTCCTCTTATAACTTAAGCCGAGATAAATATAAAAAATGGCAACAAAATAGGAATAAGTATTTAGTTTTAACAATGAAGCACTGCAAATATGCATGACTAACATGCAGCATAAATATACAAACGCAGTTAATAATGCAAAGGCACGCAGAAGCGAAGAAGAAAGAAGGGACAACATTATCGCAGTGCAGATTAATTACACAACGTTTAGGGGTGAAGAACAAATCAAACAAGTTATTTCTGCAATGCTCCCAATGATAACAATTGCTTGGTACTTCGGCATGGTATTCGAAAACAAAACAGCCGCAAAAGTAGCAGCATGTTTGCCATAGTAAGTGCGGACATATGATAGTTAAAAATTATTCTTCGGGACAAACTTAGTCGGGTTAGAGTTGAACAAATGTGATTTTCGCTACACACTAGTTCCTATGATGTCATTTATAAGCATAAAAACTAGCATTACCTATGTATATTTGAAGAAATTGCAGATTGATAATAAACTACGTTGTTAAAGTAACGAAGATGCACTAGTGAACTGAGGGCGAATGTTCGGATACGAATGCCCTGGTTTTGGAGGCGTTGGAGTTACAGTATGTGAAAGGGATAGATGGTTGCCGCTTACGTGATAGAGCACGTAACATGACAGTGGATGAAGGCGTATTACATCTTCAATAAAGTTGGTAAATAGAAGCATGGTCGTGCGTTAATTAATATTCTTATACCGTGAGATAACTTCTATGTTATATATGAGATCTGATGCGAATATTTGAAGTGAGCAATTCTTCGGCTGAAGAGAAAACGTCGCAGTGCTATCACCTCACTGCACTGCGAAATAACTTGCACGCTTAAAACGAGAGAGAGAGAGAGAGAGAGAGAGAGAGAGAGAGAATCAACTTTTACTGAGCCCTTAGTAAAGGTTGGTGCGCGCTAGCACCAGAAGGGGTGGAACCTTGTTCTCAGGTCCCATATGTATCCAGCAGTTCCTGGCCCCTAGCCGCCAGCGCGAGCTGGGTCGGTAGGTCGGGGCTGGACAACAAGGTCTCCCATCGCTCGGGAGGGTTGGGGCTGCGGAGGGTGGGGGGTAGGGATGGTGGGGTGTTCTTGAGCTTAGTGCACTCTGCAAGGATGTGTGCTAGAGTGCCGTTTGATCGTCTGCAAAACGGTCATGAAGTGTCATGCTCTGCTGGGAACATCTTGTGCAAGAGCACGGGATGCGCTAGCGACCGCGCTTGCGTGCGTCGCACGATCGTTTGCTGCATTCAGCTGAGTTGCGGATGCGAACGGGGAAGCCTACATCTGCCGCTTCTGTACATTTCGGTGATTTCTTTGTAACTTGTCACGGGGTGCGGTAGCTCTGGATCGTCCTTGGCCCGGATTGACAGTTCTCGGGCATAGTGGTCGGCGAGTGCGTTGCCTTCCACCCTTCCACTTGCGAGTGAGCCGGGACCCAAACGAGTTCAACGTCCCGTCCCGGTGATTTGCATTTGGTGAGGGTCGCTAGTGCCGCGGGAGAGATGTTCCCCTTGCGGTAACTTGCGTAGGCGGTCTTCGAGTCTGTGGCTACGGTACTCCCGGTTGTGCGAGTGCGAGGGCCACGACCACTTGTTCTGCTTCGGCTGTATTCGTCGATTGTATCGACGCGCCTGTGACCAGTTTATCGATGGTGGTGAGGACCGCCGTTGCTCTGGCGCCGTGCTTGAGAAGCGAGGCGTCCGCGCAGAGAACCTCGGGGTCCACTGCCAGCTGTCGAGCCAGTGCCTTGGCCCGCGCAGAGCGTCTCTCGTCCTTCCTTCTCGGCTGCATGTTCCGGGGGAGGGGCGTGGTCTTAATAATATCACTCCACGTTTTGGGGAGCGGCTCCGTTGTCGGTTGCTGTTCAATTTGCCATCCTATCTTGCGTAGGACGGCCCGACCGTGCTCTGTGCGGCTCAGTCTCTGGTGGGACAGGTGTGCTCCCACCAGTTCTTCTATCGTGTTGTGGGCACCCATTTCCAGCAGCTTCTGCGTTGCCGAGTAGACTGGGAGGCCCATGGCGAGTTTGACTGCTTTCCTTATCGTCGTGTTAAGCGTCTCGCGGTTCACCTTCGTAAGCTGGAGGGACGGGGCGGAATACGTTACGCGTGACATGACGAATGCCTGCACCAGGCGCAGTGCGTCTTCTTCTTTGATCCCTCTGTTCCGGTTGGTGACTCTCCGGATCATGCTCAGGACCTACTCTGATGTCAACGGCTGCGTGCGCCTTGCCGTTGCTGCGCAACAGCTTGCCCACTATCCGAATCTGCTGCGTTGGCTTGATCTCTGTGCCGTCGATGGGGATAATTCTGTTCGGTGGCGGGTCTTTCTTTGGTCTTCCGGGCTGTACCATGAGCAGCTCCGATTTCTGTAGAGCACAGCTCAGGCCACAGGTCGTGGCATACTCGTGGGCGGTCGTTGCCGCTCTCTGAAGGGCGTCCTCTGCCGAGGCAGCGGAGCCCGCGCGGTTCTTTCACACGGTTATATCGTCGGCATATAACGCGTGGTCCACGCCTTCGATCTGATTGAGTAGTTCGGGCAGGGACAGGAGGGCCAGGTTCAAAAGCAGAGACGACAGGACCGACCCCTGTGAGGTACCTCTGTCTCCGAGCTCCACAGGCTCTGACCGTTTCTTTCCTATCCGGATAGTTGCCGTTCTATTGGTTAGGGAATCATTAATATAGCCGTAGGTCTTGTGGCCCCACCCCGTCTTGTGCAGGTTCTCGAGCACGCTGGCGTGGAACACGTTGTCGAAGGCCCCCTTGAGGTCCAAAGCCAGTATACCCCGGGGCGCATGTCCCGTTGCTCTTTTAATCACTAGTTAGTGTAATATGATCAGGACGTCTTGGGTGATCAGGTGCTGGCGGAATCCATACATGGTCACCGGCATCTGGCTCGTCTCGTCCAGGTGCGCTTGAAGTCTTCTGAGAACCATGCGTTCCATGATCTTGCCCGCACAGGACGTGAGCGAGATTGGGCGCATGTTCTCGATCGTCAGAGGTTTGCCGGGTTTCGGTATGAACCGTACCTCGGCCTCTTTCCATTCTGCGGACAACTTCGAGCTTTTCCAGGTTCTGTTGATGTGACCCTGGAGCCCGCGTGCCGCCGCATCACTCATGTTGTTGAGCAGCTTGAATGTAATGGCGTCCGTTCCGGGTGCGCTCGTCTTATTACTTTCGTCTATGGCTGTTAATAACTCCGTGATGGTGAACGGTTCATCGAATGCCGGATTTCCCGGTCCCCCGTACTCCTGCGGTATCGGAAGCCGCCCTCTCTCCATCTTGAGGTAGATCGCCTGGAGGTCTTCAATGAGCCTTTGGCCGTTGCCATCGTAAGCGTTCAGAACCTGATCGACCCGTTGAGCAGCAAGACCACAACCAACCGCTCAAAACGAATAACGTCATAAATCTGTCTACAAATAGCATCCTTACATCCAAAAAGTGTATAAGGGAGTGAGATATGGGACTATTTACACAATTATTCACTTGTAACCATGTGAATTATGTTGCAGTGTACCTCGCAATATGCCGAAATAGCATTCTGCCTTTTAATGTGAAGACAATTATATCGAAACTCCACGCGCATTTTTGTCGTCGCAGTTGCCGTGATGTTCTGTAGGAAGTCCAAGGGCGATAACACCGTCGCCGCGCGTTGTATGTATATGTGCGAGTGAAAGCACGCGAGGGAAGCGGACGGTAGCGGCTCAATCGCGCGTGTGACGAAGAAAGCAGAGAGGAAACGCGCTCTCTTCCGTCGCACTAGAGGCCGTAGGAGGATGGGAGAGGGAAAGGGAGGGAGGGAGGGAGAGAGGGTGCAGAGTTATGATCTGGTATCCACTGCGTATTTCGCGACCAGACGTGAGTGGAACTCATCGCGGCTCACTCTCGCGCGCGATATATGGAGGAAAACGGGGAGGCAGCGGGAGAGGGAGGGCGTGGCTTCGACTTGGCCAAAAGTGCGCGCAACTGCGCGCGCCGTGTTTCGAAGGGGATCTACAGACGGCTCATACCTCTGTGCGCGCTGTGCTCTCACCGTTCTTGCGTTGACGCGATAGACCGCACGAAGGTCACTTCGCTCGCTGCTGCTTCCGCGCTTGCTCACACCAGCGTTTTGACAGCGAGTGTCCGCGCCCATTGAGTGTGATCTGTTCATATTTGCTTTTACGCGCTCACAGGGTGCTTGTTAATTCGGTTAGTAAGTGAATGTTTCCAAATATGTACGCCCGCTAAAGGTGCTTTCCTTACTTCGTATAGCTGCCTACTAGTTTGCTATCGCAATCGATGCTTCACCTTTCGAGTGAAAATGCGACTATTTCTGTCTAATTAATATACGAACACCTTTACTGCCATAATGCATGAACACCGAAGACACTTAAAAAAATCAATTCTCGGGTTTGACGTGCCAGAAGTACGAACTGATCATGGCGCGCGCCGTATTGGAGAACTCCGGATTAATTTTGAACAGCTGGTTTCCCTTAGCTCGCACCCAACAGAAGCTAAATGGGTATACTTTTTTTTTCATGTTGCCTTCATCGAAGTGCAGACACCGCGGCTGGTATTTGATCCCACAACCTCGTGCTCAACAGTACAACTCCACATCTGCTAAATCTCAATGGTGGATGACGGCTACGGAAAAAAAAAGGGAAAACAAGTTGACCATTGGCAGCAAGTGTATTTAATTGGCTTGTTTCTTTCGGAGCGAGGATGCTCTGAAAACTTTTAATGTTAACATTTATATTCTTATTCCACGAAGTTGTGTTTCCTGTCAAAATTGTTAAATTCTAGACCTGTAAATAAGGATGTGTCTTGACAGATAGCTTTGCAATAACGCTTTGGGTTGATATTTTAGTTATCGCATTAATGAAATAATTATTCACGTACGTTTTCCACTCTGGGGCAATATGCAGAACCACTGCGACTTCCGGGTTGCCGTCAACAGGATGGCTTACCAGAGTAAACGTATAGCCGTTGGTCGTTGGCACCCCGTCTCCCTGAAATGCAGTCGAACGAAGTTACAACAAACTGTTTGGTTTGCTATGAAGAGCTGGATATTACGAGAAATTTGATAAATTGTAACGCTTGTGTAAAAGCAATTGCTGCAGTACGATCGCTCTACACGCGCATGTTTTAGAAGTCGTAGCGGAAAGCGCCAAAAATACGCTCCATCTGTTATGGAACCATCCATATATATCCAAAAATCCTATATGCGCACTTCGCGATGAGCACAGTGAGAAAAAAGCTGCAATTTCAACCGTAGTTTCACCGTCGACAGAAAACAAACCAGTTTTGTTTCTGCCAGGCAAAAGATACTTGCACTCAAGGAGCGCGAGACGAGAGCGTCACGGTGCCATGCGACAAACCGATAGGACGGAAAAATTAGCCGTGCTTGCACAGTCGATGCTCCCCACAATATACTGTTTGTAGAGCAATATGTTCACTCAAGCAAGAAAATGTTAGGCCTGCTGAACAGAATGCTTATCAATTTCTTCTCACAACTATGCTATTAGGCCTCGCATATCGGATACACTGAAGAAATATGGGTACCTTAAACAACCTATCTGGCGTAGCGCTGAAGGATTTTAAAGCAGTAATAGCAGGACACTTCTTAGTTATTATTATTTTTGCTTTCGATGAACGTCTTCGACATTGATACCCTAGAAAATATGCTTGCAATCAGTAGAAGATGCAAAATAATCTATGAGGACGTTCAACGAACTAGTTTTTGTTCAGATTTCTAGGTGGCAGGTGTCGTGACGTTATCACTTAAGTAGGTAGTCACGTGGGTGTAGAACACCGAACATCCAAGGTCGATTCAAATAGGTCGCGAATCTTCAGGCGAAAAGCGGTTCAGTACAGATTGTCACCGACATCAGCATGGGGGGGTTATGGGAGCAGCGACTGAAGCGCGACTATGTTTGGAGGGAACAAACATTCAGAAAGAAAAACGCGTTTTTTAATTGAAACGAGACACAGTTAGATTCATTCTACGAAAATAAAATTCCTAGTCAATTTTATATATTCGTGACGAGTTAGGAAAATACAAGTTTTATTTTATTATTATTAATAAATGCATTTCTTTTCAGCGCCTATCGCTACAGGGGGCGTTGACGCCACTATCACTCGCAATGCAATGCACGTCTTGAAATTGGCAGAAAGGCGCACTCGTTTCACCTGTTGAAATAATCCCCCCTCACAGTTTGTGCTTTCTTGCTTGTCGAAGTTTGTCTGAATTTGGTGACGCGGGTAGCTTCATTGCTTTTTAATCTGTTCAGTCAAAAGTAGTGAGTTATGACCGCCAGATAATTGTGTAGTTGTTTTCGTGCGACTGCGCTGGCCGACGGGCTTGGCATCCAACAATAGGATCACCAATCTACACCTAAAGCTTTCGTCGGCCTCCAAAGAAAGTATGTTCTCTGCAGGGATGCGATTTCGACAACCGTACGGCTGGCCTTTTCCTACATCGCTTTCCACGCTGAAAGCTCGAAACGCCCATCAAATCGAATGGCGGGGCCTTTGAATATATAGCTCCAAAGGAAGAACAACAAAACAAATTTCGCGCCTTCGAAAACAATATGACGTCACTTCTGCTTTTAACGGAAATGGCGTCACATTATTTTTTCTTCTGCCGGAAGTGTTCCCACCACATACAGATGGCGCTAAGCCCCATGGACCGCCGATGGACCGCCATGTTTTGAACGTATGGGCTCCTATGGAAGCTTCGCTACCAGGTATATTTACCTTGGAACATCTTTGCGCCCAAGCTCAGGATCATTCGGTGATCAGGTATGCTGCTATTACCTCCTAATCGTTACGCGGCCTCACGCGTCAGCCTTGCCAACCTCTCTCTTTTTCGCAGATTTAGAGCGGTTTCTGCTACTGCTTGCTGGGGTAGTACCTTCGAGTGACCCTTTCGGTGACAGTCGTACATTCGTGAGATTTCGCGAGATTCAGCTAACGAGAGTCAATGAGCTACTTTGTCGCGTTCGCCCAACCCTTGTACGCATGCATCCAGTCATGATTGTTGAGTATTCTTGTGAAAGCAAATCTATCTATAAAAATGAACGTCGCTTGCATAGTGTGGCCGCGTCGTTTCGTACCTGGCAACTTTAAATTTCTAGGTAGATTAGTGAAGGTTTGGTTCGCCGACTATAGACTTTAGCAAATGATCTTATTATAGCGATCAATGTTGATTGACGAAATGGTGCACCTGCTCGGTGTAAAAGAAAACTGCATAGATCCTCTTCTTGAGCATACCTCGAAATGAAAGTCGCAGATTTTCTAACTGTATGGTTCGTTTCGTTAATAACCTTTATGTAGTGCCTATGCAGACGATGCATTCACCTGGAGGTGCATGCTCGAGCTAAATATCGTATCCGCGCCTACAAATCCTCAATTTATCAAATCAAAATTCCTAGCCCGCGGTAGCCCTAGCGCCTCACAAGGGGAGGGGGCTGGTAGCGAGACCCTGCGGCAGCCGCGGTATCTACGGTACGTAGCAGCGTGACCTCTGAAATTACGGACGCCATGCACACGAGCCACTCACTAGGTCATTCATCACTTGACGCTAGCGGAAAGGACGGCGTTTTTACAGCGAAGCTGTTGGCTGCGGCCACAGGGACCTCGGCCACTCAGACAGACTTGAAAAGTGCTTTGTCTATGAGTTTCCTCTAAGAGAATTGCCTTTTCTCGTATATTTGATTTACAATCGGAAAATATTCTGCCTGCGCCTTGACCGTAAGTCGTATTTAACGAAATTTGTTACACAGCTTACTTTGAAATCGACATTATGAAAAACAATGGATGGATGGAGGATGGATGGATGGATGCTATGAGCGTCCCTTCGGATAGGGGTGGTGGGTCGTGCCACCAAGTCCTTGCTACTGTATTGCCTAATCTTACCTGTGTTAAAAAAGAAAAGAATTAAGATAAAAAAACGCGAAGAACTCCCATCAACAAACTTTCTGAACCCTTACTGGCAACGTTGTGCGGACATGTCCACTTTCCCCCTGCTCTCGCTGAACCCAAAGCCATCAGGGAGTACACCGACATCATCATCATCAGCATCAGCCTGACTACGCCTACTGCAGGGCAAAGGCCTCTCCTATACTTCTCCAGCTACCACTATCATGAGCAAATTGTGGCCATGGTGTCCCGGCAAACTTCTTAATCTCATCCGCCAACCTAACGTATTGCCGCCAGCTGCTATGCTTCCTTCTCTTGGATGCCAGTCCGTAACCCTTAATGACCATTGGTTATCTTCCCTCCTCATTACATGCCCTGCGCATGTCCATTTCTTTTTCATGATTTCAACTAAGATGTCATTAACGCGCGCTTGTCCCCTCACCTAATATGCTCTGTTCTTATCCCCTTAACGTTACACCCAAATTTCTTCTTTCCATAGATCGTTGTGTCGTCTTCAAATTATGTAGAACCCTTTTCGTACGGCTCCAGGTTTCCACCCCGTAGGTGAGTACAGGTAAGACACAGCTGTTATACACTCTTATCTTTAGGGATAATCGAAACTTGCTGTGCTAGATCTGAGAAGGCCTGCCAAACGCCCCCCAGCCCATTATTACTCTTCTGAGTATTTCAGTCTGATGATCCGGATCCACGGTCACTATCTGCCCTAAGTAGATGTATTCCTTTACCACTTCCAGTGCCTCGCTACTTATCGTAAACTGCTGTTCTCTTCCGAGACTGTTAAAGAATAATTTAGTTTCCTACAGATTAAATTTTAGACCCACCTCTCTGCTTTGCCTGGCCAGGTCGGTGAGCATGCGTTGCAATGGTCCCCCGAGTTACAAAGCAAGGCAATATCATCAGCGAATCGCAAGTTACTAAGGTGTTCTCCTTTAACTCTTATCCCCAATTCCTACCAATTGAGGTCTCTGAATACCTCCTGCAAACACGCTGTGAATAGCATTGGAGAAATCGTATCTGCGTGCCTGACGCCTTTCTTTGTTTAGATTTTGTTGCTTTCTTTATGGAGAACTACGGCGACTGTGGAGCCGCTATAGATATCTTTGAGTATTTTTACATACGGCTCGTCAACACTCTGATTCCGTAACGCATGCATGACTGCTGAGGTTTCGGCTGAATCAAACGCTTTTTCGTAATCAATGAAAGCTATATATAAGGGTTGGTTATATTATATATATATATATATATAAAATATATATATTATATATATTAAATATATATATTAATATAAATATATTAAATATATATATATATATATATATATTTATATATATATATATATATATATATATATATATATATATATATATATATATATAGAAAACTATCAGTCATAGCTCTCGTAGTATAGCCCTCTGGGCCGTTTCCTTTTTTTTTTTCGAAAGTAGTCCTATTAGGGTTATTATAATTACACGAAGGTACTTCGCCCTCATCAGCAGCAGTCCTTGGTATAGTTATTCTGGCGGCTAGCTTCCCACGCTATGCGTGCCGCCATCGCACCTGGTTAAGCTCTTCCTAGACGCTAGAGCTATGCGTTGTCCGCGCAACCTTGAGCGATCGGAAAGCACGTTTCCCCCTCTTGGCCGGCGGAGAAGGGATGCTTCGTTCCGGCCGCGAAGCTCTCCACATCTCTGTAAGGTGCCTTGTGGATGTCTCGCGCTGAAGATGCCCTCTCGGTGAGCGCATATTTCACCCCTCATCTTTTAAGAGGTCCAATACATACGAGCATTTGTCTAGCAAACCAGATTTTTTTCAAGGGAATTTTCCACGTCTCAGTAATTTCTCTCGTCGTATTCGAGTGCTGATTGCCGTGTTATAGTTTGTTAACGAAGCTTTCCCTCAAGTCTAAATATTTTAAGGCAGTTTTCCTAGCCTCTAAAGCCGCTCGAGTTCGCTCTTCTCCTTGAGCGGCCATTTTTCCTAGAAAGTATGCCTTCCAACTACTCTGCCCTTAAACTGGCTCTCTCAACTACTACACGCAGAGACAAAGAAACAGCGCGCGCATTAGATCCCATAGATGAGATGAATATTTACAATTAGTATTAGGGTTAAAATTATATTCGAGTGCTGATTGCCGTGCTATCGTTTGCTAACGAAGCTTTCCCTCAAGTCTAAATATTTTAAGGCAGTTTGTCGTGTGCGTATCGTGGCTACGCACGCTTATATCGCATTCCGTTTCTCTACCACGGCTGCGCTTTAAAACCACGGCGCTGCAGTTTTTGCTTTTCTTTTCTTTCTTCTTCTCCGCCCTTAAACTGGCTCTCTCAACTACTACACGCAGAGACAAAGAAACAGCGCGCGCATTAGATCCCATAGATGAGATGAATATTTACAATTAGTATTAGGGTTATAATTATATTCGAGTGCTGATTGCCGTGCTATCGTTTGCTAACGAAGCTTTCCCTCAAGTCTAAATATTTTAAGGCAGTTTGTCGTGTGCGTATCATGGCTACGCACGCTTATATCGCATTCCGTTTCTCTACCACGGGTGCGCTTTAAAACCACGGCGCTGCAGTTTTTGCTTTTCTCTTCTTTCTTCTTCTCCGCCCTTAAACTGGCTCTCTTAACTGTACTACACGCAGAGACAAAGAAACAGCGCGCGAATGCGATCCCATAGATGAGATGAATATATATATATATATATATATATATATATATATATATATATATATATATATATATATATATATATATATATATATAGAAAACTATCAGTCATAGCTCTCGTAGTATAGCCCTCTGGGCCGTTTCCTTTTTTTTTTCGAAAGTAGTCCTATTAGGGTTATTATAATTACACGAAGGTACTTCGCCCTCATCAGCAGCAGTCCTTGGTATAGTTATTCTGGCGGCTAGCTTCCCACGCTATGCGTGCCGCCATCGCACCTGGTTAAGCTCTTCCTAGACGCTAGAGCTATGCGTTGTCCGCGCAACCTTGAGCGATCGGAAAGCACGTTTCCCCCTCTTGGCCGGCGGAGAAGGGATGCTTCGTTCCGGCCGCGAAGCTCTCCACATCTCTGTAAGGTGCCTTGTGGATGTCTCGCGCTGAAGATGCCCTCTCGGTGAGCGCATATTTCACCCCTCATCTTTTAAGAGGTCCAATACATACGAGCATTTGTCTAGCAAACCAGATTTTTTTCAAGGGAATTTTCCACGTCTCAGTAATTTCTCTCGTCGTATTCGAGTGCTGATTGCCGTGTTATAGTTTGTTAACGAAGCTTTCCCTCAAGTCTAAATATTTTAAGGCAGTTTTCCTAGCCTCTAAAGCCGCTCGAGTTCGCTCTTCTCCTTGAGCAGCCATTTTTCCTACTATCGCGGACAACATGAGTCTCTTTCCACGTAAGTGTGAGGCTCAGAGGAGGAGCTGTGGCGCTTGAAAGTAGCCTGGGGCCTGACGAACCAACCGACTGAGCTATCTTTCCGGGCAACATCGAAGGGTCACGAGTTCAAATCACCTGTTATGTTCCGTTTTTTTTTTTCCGCCCCTTTTTCTTTCTTTTTTTTCTTTCTTTTAATGTCTTTTCCTTTATTTTATCACTGTACGGGAACCCTCCTAAAAAAAAAAAAAAATAGATATATATCTTCAAATATGTAAGGCCTCACATGTGCAGGTCATAAATACGAGGTTCTCTAGCCGAGTGCCATCCATGCGGTATAACCGAGCTCAGATTGGTCCACCTTGACTGACCAAGTAGGGCACCACTGTAGGTTAAATGAGGCGTACAACTCCTGCGGGACCCGCCGTGGTTGCTCAGTGGTTATGGTGTTAGACTGCTGAGCACGAGGTCGCGGGATCGGACCCCGACCACGGCGGCCGCATTTCGATGGGGGCGAAATGCGAAAACACCCGTGTACTTAGAATTAGGTGCACGTTAAAGAACCCCAGGTGGTCGAAATTTTCGGAGTCCTCCACTACGGCGTGCATAATCAGAAAGTGGTTTTGTCACGTAAAACCCCATAAATTAATTTTTAATTTAACTCCTACGGGGACGGTAGAGTATCCGTCTCCAGTGCAAGAGGACCGTGATTCAAATCCCGGTGCCGCGCTATTCTCCACCGGAAAATACAAAAAAAAAAACCGTGTGTTGAGAAAATTGCACAAACAGGCCTGGAGTGCGGCCTGATCCCGGTGACCAGAACCGGTAACGCACTCTCTCACCAGAGCAGGATTGGCCACCCTGGTGCAGTACTTGGCCACAACCTCCTATATGAATACAACAATCGAACCCCGGCCCTCAGTCCCCAGCAGCCGCGAAGCAACTGACCACGGCGGCGGTCAGATCTGTGACGCTGCAGAGGGTGCTAAGAATACCTGGCTCCGGACAGGCCGCCATTGGAATCTGAACCTGGCAACGTTTAACGTTAGAACGCTATCTAGTGAGGCGAGTCTAGCAGTGTTATTGGAGGAATTAGAGGGTAGTAAATGGGATATAATAGGACTCAGTGAGGTTAGGAGGACAAAAGAAGCATATACAGTGCTAAAAAGCGGGCATGTACTGTGTTACCGGGGCTTAGCGGAGAGACGAGAACTAGGAGTCGGATTCCTGATTAATAAGGAAATAGCTGGTAACATACAGGAATTCTATAGCATTAACGAGAGGGTGGCATGTCTTGTTGTGAAACTTAATAAGAGGTGCAAAATGAAGGTTGTACAGGTCTACGCTCCTACATCTAGTCATGATGACCAGGAAGTCGAAAGCTTTTATGAAGACGTAGAATCGGCGATGGGTAAAGTCAAAACAAACTACACTATACTGATGGGCGACTTCAATGCCAGGGTAGGCAAGAAGCAGGCTGGAGACAAGTCAGTGGGGGAATATGGCATAGGCTCTAGGAATAGCAGAGGAGAATTATTAGTAGAGTTTGCAGAACAGAATAATATGCGTATAATGAATACCTTTTTCCGCAAGCGGGTTAGCCGAAAGTGGACGTGGAGGAGCCCGAATGGTGAGACTAGAAATGAAATCGACTTCATACTCTGCGCGAACCCTGGCATCATTCAAGATGTAGACGTGCTCGGCAAGGTACGCTGCAGTGACCACAGGATGGTAAGAACTCGAATTAGCCTAGACTTGAGGAGGGAACGAAAGAAACTGGTACACAAGAAGCCAATCAATGAGTTAGCGGTAACAGGGAAACTAGAGGAATTCCGGATCAAACTACAGAACAGGTATTCGGCTTTAACTCAGGAAGAGGACCTTAGTGTTGAAGCAATGAACGACAATCTCATGGGCATCATCAAGGAGTGCGCAATAGAAGTCGGTGGTAACGCCGTTAGGCAGGAAACCAGTAAGCTATCGCAGGAGACGAAAGATCTGATCAAGAAACGCCAATGTATGAAAGCCTCTAATCCTACAGCTAGAATAGAACTGGCAGAACTTTCTAAGTTAATCAACAAGCGTAAGACAGCGGACATCAGGAACTATAATATGGATAGAATTGAACAGGCTCTCAGGAAAGGAGGAAGCCTAAAAACAGTGAAGAAGAAACTAGGAATTGGCAAGAATCAGATGTGTGCGTTAAGAGACAAAGCCGGCAATATCGTTACTAATATGGACGAGATAGTTCAAGTGGCTGAGGAGTTCTATAGAGATTTATACAGTACCAGTGGCACCCACGACGATAGTGGAAGAGAGAATAGCCTAGAGGAATTCGAAATCCCACAGGTAACGCCAGAAGAAGTAAAGAAAGCCTTAGGAGCTATGCAAAGGGGGAAGGCAGCGGGGGAGGATCAGGTAACAGCAGATTTGTTGAAGGATGGTGGTCAGATTGTTCTAGAGAAACTGGCCACCCTGTATACGCAATGCCTCATAACCTCGAGCGTACCGGAATCTTGGAAGAACGCTAACATAATCCTAATCCATAAGAAAGGGGACGCCAAAGACTTGAAAAATTATAGACCGATCAGCTTACTGTCCGTTGCCTACAAAGTATTTACTAAGGTAATCGCAAATAGAATCAGGAACACCTTAGACTTCTGTCAACCAAAGGACCAGGCAGGATTCCGTAAAGGCTACTCAACAATAGACCATATTCACACTATCAATCAAGTGATAGAGAAATGTGCAGAATATAACCAACCCTTATATATAGCTTTCATTGATTACGAGAAAGCGTTTGATTCAGTCGATACCTCAGCAGTCATGGAGGCATTACGGAATCAGGGTGTAGATGAGCCATATGTAAAAATACTGGAAGATATCTATAGCGGCTCCACAGCCACCGTAGTCCTCCACAAAGAAAGCAACAAAATCCCTATAAGGAAAGGCGTCAGACAGGGAGATACGATATCTCCAATGCTATTCACAGCATGTTTACAGGAGGTATTCAGAGGCCTGGAGTGGGAAGAATTGGGGATAAAAGTTGATGGAGAATACCTTAGCAACTTGCGATTCGCT
Organism: Dermacentor andersoni; assembly: GCF_023375885.2. Classification (NCBI taxonomy): domain Eukaryota; kingdom Metazoa; phylum Arthropoda; class Arachnida; order Ixodida; family Ixodidae; genus Dermacentor; species Dermacentor andersoni. The sequence goes on from NC_092818.1 coordinate 56,331,414, forward strand.
GATGATATTGCCTTGCTTAGTAACTCAGGAGACCAATTGCAATGCATGCTCACTGACCTGGAGAGACAAAGCAGAAGGGTGGGTCTGAAAATTAATCTGCAGAAAACTAAAGTACTGTTTAACAGTCTCGGAAGAGAACAGCAGTTTACGATAGGTAGCGAAACACTGGAAGTGGTAAGGGAATACATCTACTTAGGGCAGGTAGTGACCACGGATCCGGATCATGAGACTGAAATAACCAGAAGAATAAGAATGGGTTGGGGTGCGTTTGGCAGGCATTCTCAAATCATGAACAGTAGGTTGCCACTATCCCTCAAAAGGAAAGTGTACAACAGCTGTGTGTTACCAGTACTCACATATGGGGCAGAAACCTGGAGGCTTACGAAAAGGGTTCTGCTGAAATTGAGAACGACGCAACGAGCTATGGAAAGAAGAATGATGGGTGTAACGTTAAGGGATAAGAAAAGAGCAGATTGGGTGAGGCAACAAACGCGGGTAAACGACATCTTAGTTGAAATCAAGAAAAAGAAATGGGCATGGGCCGGACATGTAATGAGGAGGGAAGATAACCGATGGTCACTAAGAGCTACGGACTGGATTCCAAGAGAAGGGAAGCGTAGCAGGGGGCGGCAGAAAGTTAGGTGGGCAGATGACATTAAGACGTTTGCAGGGACAACATGGCCACAATTAGTACATGACCGGGGCAGTTGGAGAAGTATGGGAGAGGCCTTTGCCCTGCAGTGGGCGTAACTAGGCTGATGATGATGATGATGATGATGATGATGATATTCCGCACATTTCTCTATCGCCTGATTGATAGTGGGAATATGGTTTATTGTTCAGTAGCCTTTACGGAATCCTGCCTGGTCCCTTGTTGGAAAGAAGTCTAAGGTGTTCCTCATTATATTTGCGGTTACCTTAGTAGATACTTTGAAGGCAACGGACAGTAAGCTGATTCGTCTATATTTTTCAAGTTTTTGGCGTACCCTTTCTTATCGATTAATGTTATGTTGGCGTTCTTCGAAGACTCCGGTACGCTCGAGGTCATGCGGCATTGCGTATACATGGTGGCCATTTTTTCTAGAACAATCTGCCCACCATTCTTCAACAAATCTGCTGTTACCTGATCCTCCCCAGCTGCATTCGCCCTTTTCATAGCTCCCAAGACTTTCTTTATTTCTTCCGGCGTTACTTGTGGGATGTCAAATTCCTTTAGACTATTCCCTCTTCCATTATCGTCGTGAGTGCCACTGGTAGTGTATAAATCTGTATAGAACTCCTAAGCCACTTGAACTATGTTATCCATATTAGTAATGGTATTGCCGGCTATGTCCCTTAATGCATACATCTGATTCTTGCTATTTCCTAGTTTCTTCTTCACTGCATTTAGGCTACCTCCGTTCCTGAGAGCAGGCTCAATTCTATCCATATCATACTTTCTTATGTCAGCTATTTTACGCTTGTTGATTAACTTCAACAAGCTAAGATAGCTGACATCTTCTGACAGATAGCTCACACATAACTTCACATTCTAATAAAACATGCTTCATCGTTCCCCAGGCTTTAGCGCACCAAGCACATGCTTCTTCTTCTTTGTTTTATTTTGCTTTATAATTGCGTGTTCTAACGCGTCCTGATCTCGCCTTCAAAAGTAATGAGCTTCCCTTTGAGTTATTCAGAATTGTTTCTTTCCTGTATTTGTTGCCCTCCTAAATATTTACTCATAGCAATATTACCTCATAGCTGCCGCCACCCACAAGATTATCTCAGCCTCTCCGACTTTCCGCTTGACGTTCTTTGTTGATGTGGTGCCCACCCTACAAGGCGCATACTTGCGTGTAAGCTTCCTAGTTCTTTTCCTCCACTGTGAATCAATGTTTTTCCTGTATAGATACCTCAACCCAACGCATTTACTTTCTTCCATATTGCTCAGTCGTTCTTCATAATCAATTTTACTGTGAGCTTCCGTCACTTCAAAACTAGTCAAGCCCATATCACCCTGCACAATTTCATTCGTATATATCTATAGTTTTCCCGTGGTCGCCCATTGCGATGCGACCCACTGACCTTTGGTTCCTATCGAGTCCTGATTGTAGCCCTGATTTCAAAGAAACAAGCGCATTTCCGAAAGAAAGTCCTGGAACCATTAAACCTTTCGAAATACCCCGGAGCGCCTCGTACCTACTGTGTCCCCATAGCGCTCTGTGCTTCACAATGGCCGCATTTCTCTTCCCCTTTGATGTTATCGTTTTTCTCCGTTGTTTCCACATATCTATTGCCTTTGTTTATCCATATACCAAGGTATTTATATTCTTTTACCAGAGGTATTTCTTGGAACTGGATTGACACTGTCTATTCCCCGTTTTCATTCAATTCCATGATACTTGATATTTCAAACGCTAGCTTTCATACCTAACTTCTCGTCTTCCTGACAACAAATATAAGCCAGACGATGTATGTCACTTTGCTTGTTAACTAGCAACCCAATGTCATCCACACTAAAGAAGCCTCGAAGCTGCTGCTCTACTACTGTACCCGCCTGTTTGTGCGAGAGATTCAATCACACATTCCCGATAGCACCCTTTCACTCCTCACCATGCAACTCATACTTGAAGAAAAGAGCGCTACGAAGACGCGGACTAAAAGAGAAACATGTAAATCATAAACAACAGTGGGAAAAAAGGGCCCCCTGCCACCGTCCCTTGTTGATATAAGCGTTCGGCTCGCTGCTCATCCCTTCGCATTCAACCCAAACGATATTGACAGGTGTTGTTAAGAATGGCCGTACGGGGTGGCAACGTGCCAGCTTTCAGCCCGCTGCACGTGTTCCAAGCCCACCAGACGGGGCGCCCTTCGGAGAACTGCGAAGAGCCGGCAGCCACGTGGCGCGCGATCAGCTCAGGAAATTGGTACTTGGCGGAGCCATCCGGGACAAAGCAGTTCTACGAAGCCCTCTGACGTCGGCACTGAAAGCTGGGCGGTACCGAGAACTGCGGATGACCGGCAGCCACGTGGCGCGTGGTCAGCTCAGAAATGTGGTACTCCGCCGCGCCACCCGAGACGGAGCACAGTTCTACGAAGCCCTCGGTCGTCGACTCCGGAGCCTTTGTGTGTATGGGCTCGAACGTGTGTGCCTTTGTGTGTGTGAGCCGTACTGCGGGGCGGCGGCAAGTTTACAATGATTGGACGAACCTTCCCGACCATTCCTGCTCCGTCCACGCCGAACGATGACGTCGAACTATGACGTCAAGCGGAGAGCTTATAAGCAGCGTTTGCCGGCTGCTAGAGTGTGCTCGTGTCGTGCTCGTTGTCGGGAGCTGAGTGCTCCTTGTCATGATAGAAATGAACTAGTGAGCTGTGTGCTCGTAAACTGTTTGCTGTATGTTAATCTTGCGGGCTCCATATGGGAGTCGCGCTAGTCTGCCAATGTATGTCCTGTTCAAAATGTGAATCCTGCAATTAAATTCTGCTCGCCTAGCCCTGTCGTCCCAAGTTCATCTCTACAGCCACGTCTGCCAAATCTTACAACTGGTGGCAGCGGTGGGATCGGCCTACGGCTCCTAGATCGGCCTACGACTCGGAGACAGCAACGGCAGCTGACGGACGTTGGCACATGGTGACCGACCGGCATCCTGATCAAGTTGGAGGCGACTTGAGATTGACCACCTCTTGCAACTGACTGGATACGGCGGGGAAGGACTGGTGATATGGTGCTGCTTCAGTGGGTAAGCGTTTGGTTTTGGCTGTGAGATTTACCAGGCTTCAATTTCTCTGTGTTTTTGAATTTGATTCGCTGGGATCTGTTACTTGTATTTTGATTTGGGTTGGTATCGCAACAAGTATTGTGTGACAGCAGAGCCAAAGCTTAAAGCAGCGACCATGGTCCTAATGTGTTTGACGAGAGCTGACCTGTTGTGGTTGTGTGAGGAGATCGGGGTAAACGTAGATGAGAACTTGAAGGAATCAGAAATTCGTAAGACAATTCTCGAAAGTGAGAATGATTTGAAATTCATAGAGCAAATGGGCAAACGAATTCTAAGTAAGAAACGGGAACAGGAAGCAATTAGGCAAGAACAGGATGAATTTAGGCAAAAGCAGGAAAAAGCTAGGCAGAAACTAAAAAGGGTTTCGCAGGAAGAAGGCCTAACAGCAGTAACGAGGCAGTACATTGATGCACTGAACAAAGAGATTGAAGGTTTTGAGCAGTTAATCGAGCAAAGTCAGCAGTGGCTTGAAAAATCTGCAGGCTGGACGCAGCGAAAGTGGCAGGAAGTAAATAGCAGATTTTGTTCAAAAGCCGAGGAAAGTAGTAGTACCTGTGAGAGTAGCAGCACGTTCACAAGTGAACTCGAAGTGCTAGCAGCTAACGAAGCCTTAGTGGCAGCAGAGGCCGGTAAAGGCCAGAGTGAGAGCGACGAGGGGCTGTGCCAACAGAGGACTGTAGAGACAACTAGGCCAGCTGCGAACAAATTGGCACAGTTACCGCGCGTGTGCGTCGCATCTCATGGTAGCGAGGTCGTTAGCGAGGTACAGAATACTGCGGACTTGACAGACGCGAGCACCCATGTCGAGTCAGATCTGCGTACAGAAGTGAAGTGCGAACTGGACGATGCAGTTGAGAATAGTTCTCGGGGTGGCGAGCTCCGTAGCTCACGAGAGAACAACTGCATTGTTCAGGAATCGGTGCGGCTCTCCGCCAGTCTAGATAGCCTAGATAGGGATGATTCAGTTGTTAATCATTCGGACTGTGCGCGTGAGACAGCGATCGATACCGACGGGCTGTGGGCAGATGCACAGCGTGAGCTGGGCAATGTAGTAGAGGGCAGTTCGCAAGAGTTCGAGTTGTCTAGCTCGAGTAAAGGCTGCTGCATTGTTCCAGAGTCGGTTGAGCTGTCCGCCAGTCGAGGCAAAGTGAGAGTAGATTTAAATGTAAATCACTCAGACTGTGCGGGTAAGAGACCGATCCGGGCCGACGAAATGTGTACCGGCCAGCACGAGGCACGAGAAGGCGACATGAAAGCGAGTGCAAAGAGAAAGCGCCGAAGTAAAAAGCGCGGTAAAGAGCGAAAGGCGGTAACTAATGTAGCGCCGCCAAAGATGGCGAGAAACCCAAAAGGGCAGGGCGCGAGGAAAAAGGTGCGGTCGTCACTGACGATGTTGACGCATCGAAAACGTTCGAGCCACCGGTCAAAGGGGGACCGAGAAGCTTGTTCTGCACGGACGCGGACAAAGGGCACGGGGCAGTCAAATTCCTCGTCGTTCCGTCGTTCTCTTCGAAGCTCAGCGTGCAGTACAAAGAAGCGCAAGGTGGCAAGACGAGACCAGGTGGGGAGTAGCGACGCGGTCAGTCGAGGTCATGTTGAAAGCGGGGCGCGAGGACGCAAATTGGCAGGAGACCGTAACGTCTTGGGGGAGCTGATAGTGAGTCAGCCCTTTTGTTTTTCCTCCGTAGCCAGAGTTGCTTTTAAACCGCGACCACCTCGGGTGCGGCTGAAAGTATGAGTCAGTCGTAAGCAATCGGGAACGGGAGGCCAAGAGAGCTTCCGTAGTAGTGTTGTTTTGTTTTATTTTTGAACATTTGCAGATTTTCGCGATTTGAGACTAGGATTTCTTTCAATATGTAAGGTATGAGCTCTGTTTATGTTTTGTTTGAGAAGCTCGAGATTTGAAAGACGCGTTTAAAGTAAACCTGTAGTCTCGCGAGGTGTTCATTAATAAGTATATAGGCTTTCTTTTTTTGTGTATGCGTGAGTAACCTGAAGGTCAAGGTTATCGTTGAGAGGCCTATCGTAACGCGCGTGCGGGTTATTTAACCTTCTTTCTTTTTAAGTGTTTTTGAATTTTCTAAGGTTAAGCGCGTAGGTTTTCAGTGAGTGCACGATTTGCACTGAGAAGCGTTCTTAGTTCCATTAGCGCGTGTCCTGTGTGGACGGAAGGAAGCAGATTTATGACTGGGTTACTGGTGTGTGTTGAGGGCAGCCGTATTCTGACTTCTTTAGTGAGCGTGCCGGGAAAGAGTTAGTAGAAGACGCATCATTTTAAGAGTTCTGCGGAGTGTGTAAGTCCCGCGAGTTTAATTGTTCGTTTAAGTCACGTGTCCTGTGTGGACTAAAGGAACAAATGTGAGTCAGCGTGATGAAAACTTTGTATGATGCAAGCACGTGTTCGGATAGGGACCACAAAGCTAGCGCGATTGTGATTGCGTACCTGTGTAGTTGGCCAGACTGTTCATTGGCAACAGTACGTGAGATAAGTACGCCACTGCGATAGGGTAAGAACAGGCTGTTCGTGAAGTTAGGCTGCTTATGTTATGTTTGCGTATTGGTGTTTGAAAGGATTCGGTTTAATTCTGCGTAAACCTTTACTCTTGTGCAGCACGACAGTCAGGTTTGGTCGAACTGAAAGGGGAACGTGAACGCTCGCTTTGGCGGCACGAAATTTTGGGGCAAAATTTGGGATTCCCAGTTGAGTCACTTGCATTGGAATTGTGATAAGAGGCCTGGTGGGTTAGCAGCTGATTCCGGGCGTTTGAACGCTGAGCGGTATTGTGTTGCCGGGTCGGCTCTTCTTTGCCAGTTGTTGTAAGATGGTTGAACGCATTCCAAGTACGCAGGGGTTGCAGAGAGCAAAGCCATCATCTTGCTCGCCAGCCATTCTCTTCCTGCCCAGCGGTTGCCAGCACTGGCCAGGCGAGATTTTCCGGGCCATGGAGGAGCTGTTAAGAATGGCCGTACGGGGTGGCAACGTGCCAGCTTTAAGCCCGCTGCACGTGTTCCAAGCCCACCAAACGGTGCGCCCTTCGGAGAACTGCGAAGAGCCGGCAGCCACGGGGGGCGCGATCAGCTTAGGAAATTGGTACTTGGCGGAGCCATCCGGGACAAAGCAGTTCTACGAAGCCCTCTGACGTCGGCACTGAAAGCTGGGCGGTACCGAGAACTGCGGATGACCGGCAGCCACGTGGGGCGCGGTCAGCTCAGGAATGTGGTACTCCGCCGCGCCACCCGAGACGGAGCACAGTTCTACGAAGCCCTCGGTCGTCGACTCCGGAGCCTTTGTATGTATGGGCTCGAACGTGTGTGCCTTTGTGTGTGTGAGCCGTTCTGCGGGGTGGCGGCAAGTTTACAATGATTGGACGAACCGTCCCGACCATTCCTGCTCCGTCCACGCCGAACGATGACGTCGAACTATGACGTCAAGCGGAGAGCTTATAAGCAGCGTTTGCCGGCTGCTAGAGTGTGCTCGTGTCGTGCTCGTTGTCGGGAGCTGAGTGCTCCTTGTCATGCTAGAAATGAACTAGTGAGCTGTGTGCTCGTAAACTGTTTGCTGTATGTTAGTCTTGCGGGCTCCATATGGGAGTCGCGCTAGTCGGCCAATGTATGTCCTGTTCAAAATGTAAATCCTGCAATTAAATCCTGCTCGCCTAGCCCTGTCGTCCCAAATTTATCTCTACAGCTACGTCTGCCAAATATTACAGTGTACTTATCTGTATCGGGCAACCACGTTTCGCCGCCTAACAATTGTAATCGCACAGCGTGGGACGCGCCTGCATGTATCCGAAGTTTCTGGAAAGTTATCGATGCTTCTATCCGCTGTCTGTTGTCTCCGAACCTTATGTTATCTGATTTCATCGCGTGACGCGAATGGTGTAGAACTTTGTGGAAGGCACGCGGGTCCGAACGATTAGTCTGTAACGTTCGACGACTGCTCTATAAAAGCCGACGCGCTTGACCCGCTGATCAGATTTTCGACGCTCGCTGACCGTGTTCGCCGCTATCGTTGTGCTATAAGTGTAGCCTCTTTTGTGGGCACAGGTTCGCCCAATAAAAGTTATTTTGTGTTTCACAGTATTGCTACTGTGTTCTTTGACGTCCCGACCACGTGACATCTGGTGGAGGTGCTTTGCGTTCATGTACCGGACGCCCCCACAAAGCCGTGACCCAAGTGCTCACGGGGAAGACACCAGCGTCGCCAAGAACCAGCGAGGTAGCCGCAGGCTGCAAGGACTGCCCCCGGAGCACGGACTTTTGCCTGAGACGACTAGGAAGATCGCCACCAAGTCCACCCCAATGGCAGCCCCAGCGTCCCCCGTCGTGCTGCAGCAGTCCAGGGAGCCTCCGACGTACCGCGGTTCAACTTTCGAGGACCCGGAAAGCTGGCTTGAGGCGTATGAGAGAGTCGCTGCGTTTAACAACTGGAACAGCGACGACAGACTGCGACATCTCTTCTTCGCATTGGAAAACGCAGCCAGGACGTGGTTCCAGAACCGAGAAGCCACCTTAACGACCTGGGAACTTTTCCGTAGCGGCTTCCTGCAGACATTCGCAAGCGTCGTGCGCCGAGAAGGAGCCCAAGCACTATTAGAAACCCGGGTGCAGCTACCTAATGAGACAACCGCGATCTTCACGGAGGAAACGAGCCGTCTCTTCCACCACGCCGACCCTGAAATGCCCGAGCAGAAGAAAGTCCGCCTACTCATGCGTGGTGTGAAGGAGGAACTTTTTGCCGGAATGTTACGAAGCCCACCGAAGACCGTCGACGAGTTTCTTCGCGAGGCCACCAGCATCGAGAAGACACTCGAGATGCGAAACCGGCAATTCGACCGCCGCACGAACTCGACAAACTACGCCGGAATTCAGTCACTGGCCACCGACGACCTACGCGAGACTATCCGAGCTGTCGTGCGGGAGGAGCTACAGAAGCTGTTCCCATCATCACAGCCTCAAGTGGCTTCGATTGCCCACGCCGTACGTGAGCAGCTCCAACAACAACTCGGAGTAGCCCCTGAATTGCCGCAGCCTCAGCCGCAAGCGACGACCTACGCCGCCGTCGCCCCCCGTCAGGGTCCCCCTCCACGACCGCGCCAGGGCCCCGTAACGCCGCAATTCCGTCGACCACCACCGCCGCCGCCAGCACGCTCACCCGTCGCCCAGCGCAGCTACCCAAGGAAGACAGACATTTGGCGAGCTCCTGACCACCGCCCGCTCTGCTACCACTGCGGAGAAGCGGGTCACGTCTACCGACGATGCCCACACCGGGAGATGGGACTGCGAGGTTTCGCCGTGGATTCTCCGCGCCAGCAGCAAGGTGAACGTCGTCGCGATATCGCCGACTACCTCGCCGCTACTCAGTGGAGCTCTCGACGACCGTCGCGTTCGCCATCACCAGGCCGCTACCTGTCGCCGCAGCGCCGACCATACACTGGCCCAGCCCGGGGCCGGTCAGCGATCCCGTATCCGGAAAACTAAAAGCAGCAACCGATGGAGGTGCAGTTGCTGTTCGTCGAACTGACGAAGATCCTCCGCCGCCGACGAAGACACCGAAGAAACTACCTCGACGACATAACGACACGCCGCCGTCACGACGAAGTCTGGAAGCAAAGAATACGACGATGAAAGACGACCTGACGACGCGACGTTCCAGCTTCAGTTCAACACAACGCAGCCATGATCCGACGCCGAGACTTAACTGCAACGCCAGACAAAGAACCACCGACCTCGACGTGCTTCTCGACGGCCACGCAGTCACCGCTTTAGTGGACACAGGAGCCGATTACTCCGTCATGAGTGGACCCATCGCCGCGCAGTTGAAGATAGTTAAAACTACATGGGAAGGCCCTCAAATTCGGACCGCTGGAGGACACCTCATCACGCCAACTGGAATCTGCACGGCAAGAATAACCATTCATGACAGGACTTACCCTGCCACCTTCGTTATCCTCCAACAGTGTTCACGAGACGTCATTCTCGGTATGGACTTCGTGAACCAACACGGCGCAATCATCGACCTGAAGTCGAAGTCAATAACGCTGTCGGAAGATAAAGCGATACTGCCGGAGAGCCCTCGTATTCACCACGCCTTGAGTGTGCTCGAAGACCAAGTGAGCGTCCCGCCTCACTCCAGCATTGTTATTTCGGCCGGCACCGAAACACCCGCTGACGTAGAAGGCGTCATCGAACGCGACCAACGTGTACTGCTAGACCGTGAAATTTGCGTCGCATGAGGGATCGCTCGACTGCATGGAGGGAAAACTGAAGTGTTGCTGACAAACTTCAGCCAGGAGTTCAAGCACATCAACAAGGGCACGACGATCGCGTACATCGAGGAAATTCTGGACACCAGTAATGCGTTTGTCCTCTCGGATACCGCCGCATCTACCCCGACGACGATGGTTCCCGAACCAGACTACGACATTAATCCAAGTCTCCCCGTGATTAAGCTACAGCAGCTCAGAAGTCTGCTCCGACGATACAAAGGCGGCTTTTCGACGTCATAGAGGATTCGACAAACACCAGTCGCCAAGCATCGCATAATCACCGAGGAGTGCGCTCGACCACTCCGCCAGAGCCCTTACCGAGTTTCGCAGCGAGAACGTGCAGCTATAAGAGAACAAGTCGACAAAATGCTGCGCAATGACATCATCCAGCCGTTGAAAATCCCATGGGCATCCCCTGTTGTCCTGGTAAAGAAAAAGTACGGAATCCTACGTTTCTGCGTCGATTATCGTCATCTGAACAAGATCACGAAGAAGGACGTATACCCCCTCCCACGAATAGACGACGCATTGGATCGGCTCTGCAACGCTAAATATTTCTCGTCGATGGACCTCAAGTCTGGCTATCGGCAAATAGAAGTCAACGAAAGAGATCGCGAAAAGACGGCCTTCATCACCCCAGACGGCCTCTACGAGTTCAAGGTTTTGCCATTCGGACTGTGCTCGGCACCTGCAACGTTCCAGCGTGTCATGGACACGGTGTTAGCAGGATTGAAGTGGCAGACCTGTCTCGTTTACTTGGATGACGTCGTCGTCTTCGCCGAAAATTTCGACGATCATCTCAAGCGGCTTGCGACAGTACTAGAGGCCATCAAGTCATCAGGGCTTACTCTGAAGCCAGAAATATGCCGCTTCGCTTACGATGAGCTTCTGTTCCTAGGCCACGTAATCAGCAAATCTGGTGTCCGTCCAGACCCGCAAAAGACAGCTGCCATCGCACAGTTCCCGCAACCCATCAACAAGAAGGCAGTGCGTAGATTCCTTGGCATGTGTGCCTACTACAGGCGTTTTGTCAAGGACTTTTCACGCATCGCCGAGCCGTTGACACGTCTAACTAAATGTGATGTTGAGTTCAAGGGGGAAGCGCCGCAGGCCGACGCATTTGAAGAACTCAAACGACGCATGCAGTCGCCGCCGGTACTTGCGCACTTCGACGAGTACGACGATACAGAAATCCATACTGACGCCAGTAGCCTAGGCCTCGGTGCCGTTCTAGTCCAGAGGAGAAACGGAGTCGAATAAGTGATAGCTTACGCTAGCCGGTCGCTGTCAAAAGCGGAAGGCAACTATTCTACGACCGAAAAGGAATGCCTCGCCATCATTTGGGCTACAGCTAAATTTCGCCCTTATCTTTATGGCAGGCTATTCAAAGTCGTCAGTGACCATCACGCGTTGTGTTGGCTAGCGAATATAAAGGATCCTTCAGGACGACTGGCGCAGTGGAGCCTCAGACTACAAGAATACGACATCACTGTAACCTGCAAGTCCGGACGAAAACACTCCGATGCCGATTGCTTATCACGCGCCCCCATTGACCCGCCGCCGCAAGACGACGAGAATGACGACGCCTTCCTTGGAATGTAAAGTGCGGAAGGCTTCGCTGAACAGCAACGGGCAGACCCGGAGCTAAAAGGCCTCGTCGAATATTTGGAAGGGCACACCGACGTTGTCGCGAGGGCATTTAAGCGCGGATTATCTTCCTTCACGCTTCAAAACAATCTACTCGTGAAGAAGAACTTCTCACCAGTCTGCGCCAACGACCTTCTTGTCCCGTCAGGACTTCCTCCAGAAGTATTACACGCCCTACATGACGATCCGACCACTGGACACCTCGGATTTTCCCGGACACTATCGAGGATACAAGAAAAGAATTATTGGCCGCGCCTCACCGCCGACGTCACCCATTATGTCAGAACATGCCGAGACTGTCAGCGACGCAAGACACCGCCGACAAGGCCAGCCGGATTACTACAGCCAATCGAGCCTCCTTGCCGACCATTCCTGCAGATCGGGATGGACATACTGGGACCGTTTCCGACGTCAACAACCGGAAATAAGTGGATCGTCGTGGTGACGGACTACCTCACCCGCTTCGCTGAAATTAAAGCACTGCCGAAAGGTAGCGCAGCTGAAGTGGCGAAATTCTTTGTCGAAAACATCCTGCTGCGGCATGGCGCCCCAGAAGTTCTCATCACCGACAGAGGAACGGCCTTTACAGCGGAGCTCACCCAAGCCATTCTGAAATACAGTCAGACAAGGCACAGGAGGGCAACGGTCTACCATCCGCAGACGAATGGTCTTACGGAGTGGCTGAATAAGACCTTCGCCGACATGCTAGCGATGTACGTCGACGTCGAACACAAGACCTGGGATGCCGTCCTGCCGTACGTAACATTCGCTTACAACACGGCGGTGCAAGAAACAACACAGATCACGCCGTTGAAGCTGGTCTACGGCAGGAACCCGACGACGACGCTCGACGCCATGCTGCCGCACGTCACTGACGAGGAGAACCTTGACGTCGCTACCTATCTCCAGCGTGCCGAAGAAGCCCGACAGCTCGCCCGCCTGCGAATAAAGAACCAGCAGCCTACCGACAGCCGACACTACAACCTCCGACGACGCTTCGTCGAGTACCAGCCCGGCGACCGTGTTTGGGTATGGACCCCGATACGCCGGCGAGGACTCAGTGAGAAGCTGCTGCGACGCTATTTCGGACCCTACAAGGTCATCCGACGTATTGGCGCACTAGACTATGAGGTCGTGCCAGACGGCATTTCGCACTCACAGCGGCGCCGCGCACGATCTGAAGTGGTCCACGTGGTGCGCCTTAAACCATTTTACGAACGCTGATGAACTTCCTTAGTTTGTTGTTTTCTTTGCTACGAGTGCTTTTCTTTGTTACTTTCGTTTGTTAGCAGCATCGGGTCGATGCTTTTTAAGAGGGGGGTAATGACACGTGTACTTATCTTTATCGGGCAACCACATTTCGCCGCTTAACAACTGTAATCGCACAGCGAGGGACGCGCCTGCATGTATCCGACGTTTCTGGAAAGTTATCGACGCTTCTATCCGCGTGTCTGTTGTCGACGAACCTTGTGTTATCAGATTTCATCGCGTGACACGAATGGTGTAGAACTTTGTGGAAGACACGCGGGACCCATCAGTTAATCTGGAACATTCGACGACTGATCTATAAAAGCCGACGCGCTTGACCCGCTGATCAGTTTTTGGACGATCGCCTACCGTGTTCGCCGCTATCGTTGTGCTATAAGTGTAGCCTCTTTTGTGGGCACAGGTTCGCCCAATAAAAGTTGGTTTTGTGTTTCACAGTATTGCTACTGTGCTCTTTGACGTCACGACCACGTGACAATATTTTAATTGTAAATCTCGCTCAAAAATTGAACGCAATCCTCGCCTAAGCCTTCCCCTTCCAGGCAATCCCACAAAATGTTGTGGTGTGCATTGTCGCACGCTCTTGTAATGTGTAAAGAAGCCGCATATAACGGTCTTCTAACACACTGAGTCAGGACAAATAAGTTAGCATCCAGGCGCCTGCTCATCTTGAAGCTATTCTAAAGTGCTACCAATATGGACATTATCCTCTGCCCATGCTTGCACCTTTAATGCATTCGGCTGCTTTGCTAACTTGCATATTACTGATGTAATGTTCAACAATATATTTGAGTAAATTCTATCTTTTTCCCCTTAGCTTGATTAATCAAGTTCATTCAAATTTGTTGCCAACTGTCTGGTATTCGTCTATTTTTTAAGCTTTTTTCTATTGCTTTCAACAGAGGTTCCCTACTTGTTCGTCCTAATTCATTAATCAGCCTAACCCTTGTTGCTGTGCGCTTAGGAATTTTGTGTTCGGCTTTCTTCTAGTTGAAGTTTGTCAGCATTAGCTCCGTTTCTATCTGGTTCTCTTCCATGCTTTTTTTTTCCTCAAATACAACCGTGTCACTGCCTTGGAATGATTCGGCTGTTATTATTCATCTGTAATTCAATGGCGCCTTCCTTCCAGTTTCTATCTTCGTCTAAGATATGATGTATCGTTTCATAGTTCTTGCCTAATAAGTTCAGGTGGTTCCAAAATATTCTAGGTGTGGCCTTCTTTTTTTTCTCATATATTTCTTACAAGGAGCGTTCAGTTTAATATTTTATCCTAGCTTGAACCAATATTTGAAGCGTACATTTATTCTCCCAGTATGTTTCGCTTTTTCTGCCTGCTTCTTGTTGCGGTGAGTGAGGTTTTTTTGCGTATCGGTGCTCTCATTATGCTTTCTGTCGTTAAGCATTCGCTTCCCATATCAGCCTGTTCCACTAGCTTTTCGTTTTTTTTTTTTGCCCTTTCCAACGAACATGTCGCTTTTCTTTCCGTATTTCTGCCATAAGTACAGTCCGAAGCTCACTATATTTCTGCGCTTTGCTTGGCCGTTTCCAAATCTTTGTGATTCTTGTGACTACATTTGTTATTTGTTCAGCTTTCAAATTGGGACTGGTCATTCTTCGCTGTTTGCTGCCTTTTCCTACCACATGTTCCATTTTGAATATGAGGCGTTTATAGTCCCTCCCTATGCTACTATGTCCTCCCTCATCAATGACGATTCCTACAAAAATATCATAAATTAATTCTGTCATCAGGTAGTGATCAAGGTTGATTAACGGTTTCTCACTTCCATGTGGTCTGCCCATCACACTTAGGCCTTGTATTCACGATGACGAGATTATGTTGCTCACAAAGATATACTATTGACTTCGTGTTGTTATCGGTATAGCCGTATGGATCTTGTATGTAGGCATTCATGTCACCTTGTAGGATAATGTTCGCATCATTCCCGAAACTGTTAACATCAGCACTTAGGCATTCTAGTAACTCTTTGTTCTTCTCTCTGCAATTATTTCTGGTCCACAAATAAATTATGCCTTGAAAAGTTTCCTTTCCGCTCATTGTGCATGATAACCAATGATACTCCTGAGATATTGAATTTGTCCTTTTGTATTTGGCTCCCAGATGGATGAGCATTCCGAATCTCCCTGCCTTTCTTTCCGATTTAGTTCTGCTGCGCCCTCCCCTATTGTAATTCTTAATCACTGGCGGCTCTTCCGTCTCTGTAATGTGTGTTTCTGTAACCGCCTAAAACCCTGTTTGTTCTTTAACTGCTCATGAATCTCTCCCCACATTTCCTTTCTTCTTCCGCCCTGCATGTTTATGCAGGCTATGTCATAGAGGGCCCTCTTTCTTGTTTTCCTCCTTTTTCTATTATTGACGACGATGCTAGTCTCTGGTTAGCCTACAGGACCTCCTTGCGTACTGCCTACCCTGGCCTACTGAGCATCCGTGGGCCCCGCGAAAAGGCAAATACCCGACCAACAAGACACCAGCATAATTATCATCCAAGCCTGTGATTGAAGTTGATCCCATCTTCTTGAAAACCACTATACCTTCTCACTTCACAATTTACTTCTACAACATTAAACCCTTTCTTTCGGTTCATTTTCCATATACCCTCATTAGCAGTCCCAACGGCTCTATGTACGAGACTGTCACGCAGAGGCATCTCCGGCACCATGCACATCACAATCTCCACCTCAGAGGACGTACCGCGCAAGCCGTCTACCCCCTTCGTCAAGTGCTCAGCCAGTCCGGCCCCATTTTGTTCAGCACGCCATTTAGCCCACCTACTACAACGACAAAGTTGCGTCAGTTGGCATACTCCACGAGCTTTTCTTTTTCTCGCTGCATGATGAAACCAAATGCCCGCCCTAGAAATGTCCCTGCCGCAACTCTTTTGTCGCCTGTCCCCCTCTCCACATAGGCCTCTTAGCACCTAGGCAGGTTTGAGTCGCCGACAGTAGTCACCCTTTTACTCTCTACGACTGGCGAGGCCTGTTCATGCTTCCCTTTGTCATCCTTTTCTGCATGATTTGGACTTGACAAAGGGCATTGACCCCGTAGTTCCTGCTTTTACTTTGTGGCCGCTTCATGGTATACGTGAATTTCTTTCCATCTGCCCCTATCCCGCGTGGCACGCCTTCCACGTGGTTTGTTGACAACCCTGTCCTGTCAATTGGGAAGACAGCGTTCCTTCTTCTCGACTATTCTCGGTCATAATGGCGGCCGTGTTCATCCTTTCCACGGCTACTTGAAGTCTTACTTTCCACCGACTTCCGTACATCACGCTTAATGTTTAGCTCATTTTTTAGCTGTTTCACCTGTTTCGTTACCTCATCCTGGAAAGCATTCATTTTTTTACACTAGCATTCACATCACAATGTCTATCCATTTACTCGATTTCATGTCGATTCTCATCCTTTCCGTCGCCTACCTTGAAGAACACCTCGCACGCTGCACAGTTTACCGCTTTCTTGACATGTGTTGCAATCAGCTTGTCCTAATGCAAACACCGAAGCTTTTAGAGTGCGTACGTACTAGCAAAGGCCGATATGCAAAGAAACCAAAATCCTCAAAGTGCTGCAAATTACTTATTACCAATATTTTAAAAGCAATAAATGCAGCACAAACAGAAGAAATGACACGTGCTCGCCCGTGTTCAAACACGCGGCCACGCTTGCACTCTCCTAACAAAACAGTATTCCTGATAACAGTGCACATACACTAAAACCACTAATAGCTAATAGCCTTCCCATTTTCTAACTGCTATTTAAAGGTTATTAAGACCTAACGTCTCACACAATTGTACGTTTCGAAACACGTGGCACGAAAGAACGCTCGGACTAACCTGCAAAGCCAAATATACAGAAATCACACCCGCGCAAACGAAAAAAGAACAAGAAGAAAAAGAAGCCTAGCAAATTATTATTTGAAGGTTAAATAAACTTGAACATAAAGAAAGCAGAAGGAAGCACAAAGCGTGCACAAAGAAACTTGTTTTCGTCGCCGCCACGGAGCCCTGGAAGAACAAGTCCGTGCGTGACGAGAATCGCAACAAACAGCACTGCCACCCAGAGGCCGCAGCCACTCAGACATGCCTCAAACGGCAGCTCAAAGGGTAGAGGCTGATACCGCTAGACAGTGCGCGCCTGCACTTGTCAGCCTGTGGACTGACGTCAATCTGCACAACTCAATGGCCGATGGCGGGGGCCTTTTCAAGGAAAACTAGTCTAGCAACGGATTTCTGTGTCGTTGCGGCTGCGCTATGTGTAGGTCACGTATACGTAGGTCTGCCGAACAGCCGCGTGAGTACATACAACGGCAGAAAGAAAACAAGCGGCAGCAGCTACCAACAACGCGGTGCAGATCGTGCCGGCGTCTTGGCTGAAAACGTGTCCAAGTTGGCCGCCCAAACGGTTGCCGTGTATCGCAGTGACTGCAAGGCCATCGTTACAATTATAACGAAATGAAAATATTGCATCAGCGCTTTGGGGTTATCTAACATCGATTGCGGTGGCAGTGCTCGTTTAACGTCGTCTAACATTAGGTGGATTGCTGGTACTTGTCTAACGTCGGTTGTACTTCTCTAACGTCGGCAACAGCTTCGCACTACACCGCTTTTTACACTGTAGAATGGAGGAAGTTTCTTTTTCTGCGTCATTCTCAAAAACGGCTCTTCTTGCGAGCTATACCTCATGCTCTCGCTCGTATTTCAAACGTCGAATTTCGCACATAGACTTCCTTATATCTACATCATCTTGAACTAGGCATTTTACGAGTCCCGAAACATTGCTGCAGATCCCCAGTGAGCGTTTCACCAAAGCTTTGTTTCATATACATCATAACACGTGCATTGAAATTGCATAACTTATTTAGCTGCTCGTACTAAGCCGTAAATCTTCCCATTCGAACCCATAGTGTGGTCTTTCTGAAGCTTAGGGTACACATGAAAGGCAGGAACTTTTCAATGGACATTACCTGCTCATTTACGAATAGGCCTTCGAAAGCAATGAATGAGTCACTTCTCTTTAATAGGAGCGCGAGTAAAGTAGATTTGTTTGAAGGCTACGCAATTATCAAGATTCCACATATTACTTGTCAAATCTTGCCGACCACACATAACACCATTCCTCAACAGACATGACCAATATACAATATTCACAAATATTTACCGACAGTGATCCGCGTATTGGTTAAGAAACTTGTTGCTTTGAATTGTTACCGGCCTTTGAGAACAAGATCATGAGATTAATTCTAAATGCATCTCGTGAATTTTTCAGATATATAATCATCTTTCTATTACAAGCATTACTGCTTCAGCTAGGAACATAAATATCGTTGTGTTTGCTCCTGGCACGTTCTAAATTAATACATTTCTTTGGAAATCTAAAAAGATTCAGACTGAGTCACCGTAGCAATATCTAACAGAATACTGTTACTACGTCGGGGATATTCACAGTGGACTTTCTCTTCTTCTCTTCATCTTTGCCTCCCCAGTTTTCCATCCCAAAGTGAAATGTAGCCAACCGGGCTCAGTCCTGGCAAACCTCCCTCCTTTCATTTGCCATTTCTTCTCCCTCTATGTCTTGATTTTTTTGGTAGCTTGTGTGACTCAGTCAAATGTTACAACACTTGTGTTTACCCATTTGATTTCTTCTATGTGCAACTAATTCCCAGGTAACATTGTAAAATATGTAGTTTTAGTTTTCGGCATGCTACGGCATTAACTAAACCGTTCATTTTTGTCACTCATCTACAAACTTAGCATTGTTCTGTGAAGGTTGGCCATGTTTGCTAAATAAATACCTGCATAAAATAAAGACCTGGACTATGGTGCTCAGTCAAATGTTTCAGTGATATTTTCTGCACGTTCCTGTTTACCTTACTAAACTCTCCGTACTTATGCTTGGCTGCCATGTTTTGTTCATTACGGAATTAATTTATTTCCGAATTCATTACATAACGAGGGTAGGGCAAAAAACAAGCCGAGTAAACACCTTGACGCGCCAATCGACGCCTACCACATAGGCAGAGATCGGCATCATATCAGAACAACAATAAAAAAAAGATAGCAAAAAATTAATTTTACAATCTCCATCACATAGATAAGATCAACCTGCATTGACGCACTTAATTTCTAAGTAATATTACCAGCTGCGCGTCCAAGTAGGCGTTTATTTTGCACAAAGAATAGACACGCTAAGAAAAAAATTATTTGCCGATTAAGCAATTGGATGTAAATGTACTTAATAGATAAACGAGATATCTAAAACATTAGATAAATGGGCTAAAATTTATCTGATAAAACCTATCTACATTAAGCCCAGCTTCATCGGAACAACTCTAAAAAGTTACTTGGAGATGCCTACCTGTTCAGTAAAAAATATGTGTAATGCAACCACAGTATGAAGCTTGGCGCCTTCTTGAGCAGTGAAATTCACTCACCTGGAAGTAGATGTGGTAGCCAGGTTTTTCCCTGATCGCGACCATTTTGGCAATATTGTCTAAGCTGAGTTCAGTGTTCGGATTCCAAACGGTCAGGGCCATGTTAGGCACAATCAGGTGGTGTACACGCAAGTAGTGCGCCTACAGGTACATCAATGATTTATTTTAATATACTGGAGTCTTTAATCTGGCTATTCCAGAAGCTGCAAAAGAATGCTAAGATTACAGGCAAACACGCAACAGTTACAACTGGTAAGCAAGAAAGCAAGCAAATGAAAAACGTAAACATTCAACCAGATTAGAGGCGTTATGCCATAGCGTTCAAAATTGCTTCAGCCAAATGCGTTGGCTCGAACGCGTTACATTGTTTCAGTATTCATCAGTTCTGCGCCAAAAAAATTAACTATTTGAAAATTCTGGAGTGAGCTTAACAAACAGATATGTTAAGCTCGTTATATTTTAAGAAGGTATAAAAGGGTGAGCAAAAGAGGGTATGCAAGAGTTTGAGGGGCTCAATGTGAATCGGGAAGAAGTTGGGTGTGCAAACACTACCTGCTTTACCTCCCTACCTCTACCTCTACCTCTTCTCTCCCGACTTCTACCTTCTGAGCGTTGTGCTACTCCCTAATTAAATGCAGCTTTAATTAGTATTGCAGTTCCACTTCATCATCATCATCATCACCATCCTATATTATGTCGACTGCAGCACGAAATAGTTTCTCGCATACATCATGTTTTCTCTGAAATAGAAGATATTTCAAGTACAAGCGCTATCTATACATATCTCACAAGTCGCCATCCGCCATCTTGTTATTAGAACGGCAAAACAAAACTGTTGGTTCCGTAGCACAGCTGCACGCACAGCCGGTGCTTTCACCTTTGTCGTGTTGCTACTTTTTGCTGCTCTATTTAAGTAGATCTGCAATGACGGAAAGCACTAGAGACGTTTACTTTCGCAGCAAGGACAACAATGTGAGTGGGTAAAATTCAGTTTTCATGCTAAACAGTGGTAGACGCTACCAGCGTTGCTGGCGGAGGGTTGCAAAAATTAAATTATGGGGTATTACGTGCCAAAACCATTTTCTGATTATGAGGCACGCCGTAGTGGAGGACTCCGGAAATTTCGACCACCTGGGGTTCTTTAACGTGCACCTAAATCTAAGTACACGGGTGTTTTCGCATTTCGCTCCCATCGGAATGCGGCCGCCGTGGCCGGGATTCGATTCCACGACCTCGTGGTCAGCAGGCGGAGGGTTGCAGTAGCCCGTAGCAGTGAAGGATTCATTTACCATTCGGTGTCTCGTGTCTTTACTGTGACTAGTACAATCGACCCTCCCCTCCTTCCAGCCAACAAAATAACAATTTTGCAAATTATTTCACCCGGTCGGCGTACCTTAAATTAGCGCGCACAGAAAACGCCAACTTCCTTCCGCGCACAAAACTTGTTTAGAAACTCTGAGACTAGCCTAATATCGCAACTGCTTTTTTTTTCTTAACTGGATCATCTATCCGTTCGGTTTCTAAAGAGGGTCACTCGTTTAAACATCACGCAGACAACGCATATACGCTTTTATCACTTATAGCTTCGCAACCGTAGTGTCAAAGTGCCGTACTTTGGCATCCTGGTATCGAAAAAAAAAGTCATTACTCAATCATCTGTATGTCTCGAGCACAGATGGCGCCATCGTCACCCGACGCATGACGTAATCGGAGCTAAATTTAGTATCTCTCTCGGCGTGCAGAATGAAAGATCTCGGTAAAACATTTGCTGATTAGAGAGGGAGTGGCCATACTTGAAGGAACTAACTCTGCCATAGTAGGTGTTTTCCATCAACCGCGAAGCTGTGCTAATCAAGAGTTGTAAAGCCTACGAGTGCGCATCTTGTTGCAGAAATCTGATGGCTGCTCAGCTACGGTGCCTGAGCGTTCGAAAGGCAGAATCCAGAAACGGATAGAAAAACTTGGGCCGCTAGATAAAGGGATGACTCGAGGATCTGATATCATTTATGCGCGACGCGAATGGTGTAGATCTTTCTAGACGACACGAGGGCATTAGCGATTACTCGGGAACCTTCGATGACTGATGTATGAAAGCCGAGTCGCTTGAGCCGCTGAGCAGATTTTCGACGATCGCCGACTGTGTTCGCTGCTATCGTTGTTCTTTGAGTGCAGCCTGTTTTTGACGGCACAGGTTCGCCCAGTAAAACGCTAGCTTTGTCATTCACAGTTTTGCTGCTTTCTTCACCGTCACTTCTACGCGGCAATATCATAAAGCAGAGTGCAGAGGCTCGCTACCTCGGAGGCACTGGCTTAGCCCATCGGGTAAGGCACTGGGCTTTTTAGCCTGGCTTCGTAGGGTTCGAAACTCATTACAGCCAATGTTTTTCCTTTCGAATTTATTGTATCCTCTGCAGTAATTTCCTTATAGCGATTAGTAATAAGGCAGGCGATAGCTTGCGCGGAAAGGAAACGAACGGATAACACAGACCTCCGAGATCGAGGGCGACGTGGCGTGGCGGGGATGCCTCCTCGCCTCATGCAACACTACGCTTGGTAGCAGGTGTTCCCTCTCGTCTCATCTGCTCCGTCCAGGCGCGCACGTGACCTGGCATTGCAGTCAATGGGAATTTAGCTGCCGTTTGGCTGCTGCCGACGCCGGCTATTTCTCCCAATGGGCCTTTTGATTGCAACTGGTTCCCATCATACATTTCACTGGCCCGTTAGTTGTAAGCGTCCTGAGGGAGCATTTCTATTAGCCTTCTTATTCACCGAAAACTTAAGACAGCCGAGAAAATTTTATCGAAGCAGGTTTTGGCAACCAGGGCAGCAAAATGGACGAAGGGTAACGAAGCAGCTATGTTATAATTGGTATGGTACTTATTCACAGTAATAGACCAACGTTCTAGACACAGAAAGCCCGCGCCCTTTGCCCTGTAGCTGCCAATGGGGAGATATCACGCAGCGTGCTGTTCATTGGCACACTCTTCAGCTTTTTTGTTTTGAGTTAGGCATTTGAAGGATTACTCGCTTTATTGCAGTGCTTGCAATTCTGTATTGTACAAGTGCTTGCAGTCAGAATGCCTGTGACTGCTGAAGTCCTAACCTTGCAGGCAAAAAAGCAGTGTCAAAAGTGAGAAGTGCACAGAAGGTGAAAGAAACAAATAATAAGTGCAATGCCTTTTCCTGCAAATAGCTTTATGTGTGCGGTGATGAACAGTAGAAAGTAAGCGTACCTCTACCCTGAGCAACATGTGTATATAGAACAGGAGATTTGGTTTTGAAATTATAATTTTATGCTGAGGTTAGGGATCGAATGAGCGAAAGCCTTGGCAGCCTCTTGTCACCACAATGGCGCCTTATGAAACCGTATTTTTATATGGCGACAACTTTTAGCAAAACAGCCAACACGATGACTGCTGTTGGTAATGCAATTAGCATTCAAACAATGTAGCGACACGCTGATCGATATATGAAAATTACATGGCCATTTACTTCTATGTAGTCATGGTGGTACTTTGCTGAGATGAAAATATCGTCTCATATTATAACATAGCCGACATGTAGGAAGTAATTAGAGTACAACAAAGACCAAAACTAGGAGATCCTTCCATCAGATTTGAGTCCTTGATCACGATTAAAGGCCTCAAGGGTAAGGAACGAGTTGCCTGTCCTGTCCATTTCCAACCCGCATTTGACTAGCGCATCTTGAACAAAAACAAGTTTCATTGTCGACATATATTAAGCGCCAATGGTTCCTCTTATTTTTCCAACTGCTTTGATAGCGGCCCACCTTATAAGAAGGTGCGGTCATTGACAGCATGCCCCCACATGGTAGTTTTTTAGTTCCAATAATGATCTATAGATTATGAGAAATACTAGAAATAGGTTCGTACCGACTATACTTTTGCCCTACACAAGATGGCCGACCACCAGTTCATGACACCACTGAGACTAGGGTGAGCTTGAAAGTGGTGACTAGGTGGTAAAGATACTTGCATGGATAACGATACCGGCTCGAGCGCACTTGCTTTACATACATGTAAGATAACGTCTGCCGTGTTGTGTAGGTCATGCCACATATCTGGGCAATCGCACTTGCAGAGTTACGCATATCCCCTATTCTATAACGATCATTACAGGTCACGCTTATGATTCAACACATATGGCGATATGGCGATGTTTCTCAATATTTATTTATATCTTCGTGCTCTTGCTTCTTGTATATGAGCCGCGTAATCACCCTCGACGATCAATTCTTCCTTACGTCGTGAGTAATGCCAATCAATTCATTAAACAAATTTTTTTTTCGCACAGATGAAAATTTCTAGTGTGCCTAATTAGTGACAAGCTTTACAAATATCTACCCCAAAGCTAGGGAACCCAAAACCGCTCCCTAAACAAAAGAATTGAATGAGCCTATGAGTAAATATGGGCACTTCCGTCTTCTAAGCTACATAGGTATGCGAATTTCGAAAACCCTGTTGTGTTAAACTAAGTTTCGGAAGATCTACAGTCTTATTTGGCTGGAGCTAAAAGCAAGACATGAATGTTTCACACGCTTAGGTAGTTAAAGACCGCATCGTAAATAGCTGATTATCGTGGATGTTCACAGATGAAATTTCAAGAGCAAGATACTAACTGGATCGTAAGCCGATAGCTACCAGTGGTCTCTTCCCAGTGGTAAGAGGTTTCTTGGAGTGAAATGCACACGCTGCTTGTCGTTGCAGCAACAGAGGTACGACTGCGTTAACGTCAGAATTCTAACAGCAGGCGCCTTCCTATGGTGTCCGCAGCTGTGGCTGTCATGCATATTTTCAGCGATTATAGTTTTGTGCAGCCCAAGACCGCGTGACACCACGACCAGACACTTTCTCTTCATTTATATGTGTAGGGATCGCTAGGTTTAGAAAACAGTAGCTCCTGTCTAGCATCAGAAGGTCGCCAGCACAAACATCAAAAGCACTTGTACTACAAGAAAAAACGTGAAAGTCGAAAGCAAGAAAGAAGTAAGCTAATGCGAGGCTGCAAAAGACAAAAACGCGAAAGTACACTGGCACAAGACCTAGTGCACTGCGCGCAACTATAGCTGTTGCGTAATGCGTTAGGAAAAGTTATTGTAACGCGGACCATCAATTATTCGCTAGGTATCCCGGATGAATACCTCGACTGAAGCGTACTCTCATAAACCTGTAAAAGCTTCAACACATCTGCTTGATTGCATTTATTTTGGGCGTCTCTTTGGCGCCACAGTGAAGGGACAATGAAGGCATCACCCTTATGATTGAGTTCGGTAATAAACAGCACTGCTGGAGCGATAAATAACTTTGCCCTGAAGATTTCTCTACCATTTTTTAAACAGTGTTAGCAAAGTAATACACAATTAACTATTTATGCGGTAACCCACTATATGAGTGCATAACAATTAGGATGCAATAAATAAGCTGGCACGATTGATTTTAGGCTATATGCCTTTCTACTGAAGTTATTATTGGAAAACTAACTCCAAAAATTTTCTGCGTCATTGCCAATACAACCACCTTACTTTTTGTAAAGATATTCATTTTGCATTAGCCCGTTACATACATGTATCAAAAGGAGGTGATGTGATTAATCTAGATATCACCACATCCTTTCCTTTTGACTTAATGATATAACATTAGGTTTATTACAGGAGCACTGTCGGAAATATTAGACATAGAGCTACAGAAGCAAATGACTGCATAACTGGTGGACGTCCAACACAGCTCTTTGTTTAGGTGAACCATTCATATTTGTATATTGCGGAACTGCGTAATGAGCAGATTGAGCTTCACGTAGCATTTATCTATACTTTACAAAAGCCGATGCGTCTTGCACCCATTCGCCAGACTTCCCAATACTGCCGCAACG
This sequence comes from Dermacentor andersoni, assembly GCF_023375885.2. Taxonomy (NCBI): domain Eukaryota; kingdom Metazoa; phylum Arthropoda; class Arachnida; order Ixodida; family Ixodidae; genus Dermacentor; species Dermacentor andersoni. Next base: position 56,356,694 of record NC_092818.1, read on the forward strand.
TCGACGTGCGAAGATAACCAGCATAACAGCATGCGTCGCCACCAGAAGACGGGGTGGGAATCGTTCGAGGCGAACTGGATGCGATGGCGCCCGCAGCTTTCTGCCCGCGCAACCCTGGTGCTACCACTTTTTCCGTTCCTCTCGTACAAGCCATCGTTCGCCAGGAACATGAAAACATTGGTTTACATTGTGTATGTGCTGTCGCAAATCCCAGAGCTAAAGAATGCCCTTCTACTACTTTCGCTCCACCCGGACGTTTCACTCCGGGTTATCGGAGCCCGACTGAGTGGAGAACTGTGGACGACCAGTCGATATGTTTCACCTGTCGCCGCATTGGTCATGTCGTCCAATACTGTCGCAACTCATGGACCTCAACACCTCGCACGCCGACCAACCTGACTCGTTTTGATGCAAATGCCCGCAATGTTTCGCCCACGGCCGAGTGTAACAGCGCCGCCAACTATGCTCGGAACACATGCTACAGCCGCTCACCATCGAGGCGCGGACCCCAGTCTCGTTCACCGCAAACAGGTCTTCCAGCTTGCCCTTCGCCGCAGGCACATTTCCTTTCGGCCCCCGGTGGCGTTTGGCCGCACCCTTTCGGAAAACTAAGAAATGCAGCCCTCGAAGGTGGTGCTGCATTGACTACTACCGCAGAAAATCCTCTGTCTGTTCCCAGAAGAAGAAGTGTAATAGACGTTAAAATAGAAGGCTTGCCTGTCCAAGCGCTCATCGACACTGGAGCCCACGTATCGGTGATGAGTGATAGCCTATGTAGACGTTTAAAGAAGGTCCTCACCCGAACAGCTGCTCGAGTGCTTGATGTGGTAGACAGTGGCATGCTGGTTGCTCTTGGAATGCGTGCTGCCCGTTTAATCATAGCCGGCCACCCTACTTCTGTTCTCATAGGTGTGATCGGCAACTGCCCTCACGACGTTATCTTTGGATTGGACTTTATATCGACTGATTTTGCTCTCATCGAATGCGCGACCGGCGTTCTTCAATTAGAACTGGCTGAACTCGCTAATGCTTCGAGCACCGCCCCACCGCACTTGTGCTCGCTTCACAATGTGCATCGGTCACCCGAGGCAGTTACGTAACTTTGACCACCCTGCCACAGATTCCTGACGGTGAATATACGATTTGCCTTATCTTCGACCTGCTTTTGAACCGGAACGTTGCTGTTCCGCATATGTTGGTCACGGTTACTACTCAGGACGTCTTTCTACCGCTTCTCAATTTCAGCCTGGGCCCTTAAATGATTGTGGTCGGAATTTTTTTAGCTCGCGTTTGTAGTGGTTCCGAATTTGACATTCCAGCTCACAGCTCTGGTTCCTCAACAGATGACTTCGCGAAAATGATTGCACGTGACCTCACCTATGCCCAGGACACGGGCATACGTCACCTGCTTGAATCGCACACTGACAGAGGTGGACAAAATGCTCAGCAAAGGGGCCATCGAACCATTAGCCAGCCCTTGAGCTTCGCCGGTCTTCCTTGTGATAAAGAAATGGGGTACCTGGAACATACGGTACATGCCGCATGTTCGTGCTGCATGACGGCATCCTGTAATATATATATATATATATATATATATATATATATATATATATATATATATATATATATATATATATATATTTGCAGTGCGTGTGAATTTCCAATTAATTTTGCTTACTTAAATGCCCTACCATTAAACTTTTGCAGCTAGAATGGAAACTCCGATTATTACTGCATGTTTTCCTGGGCACAAGCAGAACTTCCGTGGAAAATAGTAAAGTAACGGCGGTCAAACAAATGCGTGTATATTATGCTTGTTTTATCCTAGTCTCCCGCTTCCATGTGACTGTGAATATGAAAATCCAGAAAAAAAGTAGCTTTAAAGTACAATAATGTAATGACTAATGAACGCGTACCATTCCTACACTTCGTAGAAAGGCATGAAACAAAGCGGTTATGATAATGAAAGTGTCTGCTTCTAGGTTTTCTGAAATCAATTTTGAGTGACGTGCTGAAAGCCGGTACTCGTGCCTTAGATTTCTGTTTTATAATGATTAATTTCACTTATCTGACAATGTACTAAAAATTATGTTTGAATCAGTTAAGAATCCCACAATGTGAAGGGAACAAATCTACTTACTAAGCACAAAAAGTGTGCTTACAGATGGCTTGGCAATTGTGTAACTCAATATAGGACACAGTCGTTAAGTAAATCTGTCATTTTAGCAGTAGTGTACGTGACGTAGCACCCTATTTTTAGTGAGCTGATTATTGCTCGTATGTTCTGTACCATCGTGCACACAAATGCATATAAACATCCGGCATACACTATAAATTGGTGACGAAGCCAATTATCCACGTTAACAAGATAGTGTGGAATCACATACTTTCAATGCAAGCTGAAATGGTTTATTTTTTTTTTTGCTTGATGACACACAAACTACAGGTGATGGAGGAATACAATTTTGCGTATTGATATAAATGCTTGAACGGAGTACCTATACAATGCACAACCTTTATTACACCTGAATTAATGTCAAAAAATGCAATACGTACTGTTGAATAATATCTCCAAATGTCTACTTAACTTGAAAAGGTAACAGTGCGCAGAATAAAATTTTGTACTTGGAACAAATGACACGAATAAGATACACTAATTCTGATAAGTATACGATTACATTTACTTTGAGGATGGTGCAAGGTCCTCAGCGCTGCGAACATGTTTAGATTTTGACATATCATCGCAAGATTCACAAATTGCAACATCTTTAGGTAATTTTGCTTTATAGTGCTAAGTCCATAGCTGTATTTACATGATCTTGTAAAATTACCACCCAGGCCGGTTTTTAAGGAATAAGAACGCGGACTATTTCAACAATACAACGGGCATTTTACAGTCGACCAGGAACATCTTTGAAAGGACACTCATTGAAGAAGGTGAGCAAGAGAACATTGCACAATCACAATGTAACGTCATGGAAACGCCTTGTGGGTTCTATCACAGATGCAAGTAAATCATAGAGGCAAGGAAGAAACAATAAAAACCAGTGTGCGTAAATAACCATGTGTATTCTCTACAATTCACGGTAGTACTTGGCGAAAATCACATTGTACATCACCGCACATTTCTGGCGCACACCACATAGGACATGTTCATGCTGTAGAGACGTGTTTCTTTAGGAATATTCCTAAGTGGCATAATAAACACAGAAGGCATGGCTGAGAGAAGCGCAACCCGCGAACATTCAACACGCGAACACGAAAGTAATGCGAACGACACGGCTGTATCCTCTACCATACGAGCGAAGAATCCTAGTAGACTCGATGCCTTTCGACTGAAATAGTTAAACCTTGTTTCTATATAGAAACCGCGTTTTTGTGTTTGCGTTAATTAAATGTGACAGTTCGCATGCGGGATAGTGCCAGAAGATAACTTGTGCCTTGCTGCAAACTCGCTGTATGCGTGGCGCGCCAGGCAAGTGTGCGCCAACGATTTTCATGCCATGGAGTGCGTTCCTTTGTCCCTAGTTGTGGAAAGTTTCAGGCTTTCTAGCGCAACGGCTTCGTTCTCAGTGGTCGTGCTTTTGGCTACATTCTGTTCACTGCATCAGTGCTGACATGTTTATTTGTTTATGTGGCCTCCCTGACTGTGCAGGCGTTGATTTGCCACAACATATCATTGCGTTGCATAAAGTGCTCATGCGAATGAAAACCCGTTTGTGGGCTTCCGTATGACAAAAGAGGGGATCGAAAAGAAACATAGCATATTAAAAATCTTGAGATTTTCCTTCCGACGTGAGAGATTAGGTTCCGCAACAATCGTGTTCATGGGCGCGAGCTGCCGCTCTTCTACTGAACTTGCATAATAACGACTAACCTGCCTTTCAACCGATTCATACTGGAATGCCGTTTCCTCGCTTACATATGCTTCGAGGTTGTAAGTAATCTAAGCTTCCGCGGCTTTGGGTTATCGAGCACTTATATGGAAAAAAATGTAAGCAATCACAGCTTGCTACTACTAAAGGTTACATTTTAAAACAAGGTCCCTTGACATAACTTTGACATAACTAAACATGACAAGCGAAAGTTGCTTAAACTAAGTATTGGGAAAAAATGAATTCTTATGTAAACAAACATCTCATTTTTAAATACCGTTGCTTCCTGTCAGTTCAAAATTTTACTGTCATGAAGGGATCTTTATTTTCGCAACATTCGTCACTGACTTCGACCTTGTGCTCTGTTCCCACTCTGCAGTGGTGCGAACATTGTTTCCGTGATTATTTTTAGGTGCTACTTACATATGTTCACAATGTGACATTGTCAAAGTGCCACTGCTATAAGTTAGCACAGAGCTTATCTCGTAGTGGTGGGGCCGTGACCCGCAACAAGGAGGACAGCCGAGAAAGGCACAGGCCCCATGGTTTCGGCTGCCACAGTGCGGCGAGTAACCAGATGCTCGGGTCAGTAAGACTGAAGTGTGCATGTTCGCAAAAGAAAAATCTCGGTATCATAGGTGGATAAGTTGATGGACATATTACTTAGCCCTGCTTACTAAATAGGCTAAATATTTATTTACCTTAATTCAGCTTGCTGCTCATTTGTGTTTGTGGACGTGATCTGCACGATATCTGGTTCGCAATAAAACTAGACTTAACCTATTTTGATATTTAGTATTTTTATTGCAGGAAGCTATTTCATTTTCTTTATTACACAGTATATTTCATCGTCATCATCATCAGACTGGCTACGCCAACTGCAAGGCAAATGCCTCTTCCATACTTCTCCAACTACCCCGGTCACGTGCTAATTGTGGCCATGTTGTCCCTGCAAACTTCTTAATCTCATCCACCCACATAACTTTTTCCCGCACCCTGCTACGCATATACGCCTCACTTCTCCTGGAGGAGGAGGAGCAATAAAGGTTTTTGCGAGAAACAGCGAGAAAGTGTTCTTTCTTCGCCCTAGGTGGGCGGCTCTCTTAATCCAGAAAGCCGTTGGCTAATTCCGCTGCCCGGGCCCGGTCCACCAGTCTTCGCTGATCTTCCAGGCTCTGTGCTGTTGGCTTTGGAGGACAATCCCAATTGTTGTCCCCCAGATTTTGGACCTTGCCGTTGGGTGCGGCAGTTGGGCCAGGTTGAGGAGGACTTTGAGATGAAAACTGGAGGTTTATTTACATTATTTATAGTGAGAGTACAAAGAAATTAACAATCATAAAGTTATTACGCGCGGCAGCAACTCGGACGCTGCGGCCCGTGGCAAGAAGCTCGAAATAGGTTACTGAAGGAATGCTCTTTTTGCTGCTCTCGGTCTCTGGCTTTTAACCCTTTCGGTACCTCGAAGTCACGTCATTTTCGGCCAATGGTAGGCGTCCGTGCGATTGTGTCACACCCGGCGCAGAGGGTCGCTCCTTGGGCTCCAATTGTCCGAGGGCTTACTTCTCTCTGTGGTATTGCCTTCCTGGCTTGCAAGCGCCGTCACAATAGACGGATGGTGGAGACGGGTTGTCATCGAGCGACGTTTCAGTGCTGCAAAGCAGCTTTGCTCGGGACCTACGTTACCTGGAACCGTGTCAGGCTCCCGCTACACTTTCGGGAAGAGTCAAGCAGTGAATAGCTCCACCTGCGGCGCACGACGTGGGGGACGCCAACTTGTTTGGACGTGGGCGCCTCGGGAACGTGGTAGATGTGCTTCTGCGCTCCTTAATTAGCTGTGACACGATTCGATGCGGTCTGGTGAGCTCGAAGCAGGCTCAGGAAAAGGTCCCGTATCTAACAGTGCCTTTAACAATGCCTCCCACGTTTCTTCGATCACTTGTAGCGGTTCTGGGGCATCATCTTCATTGTGATTCTCGCGGTGTGGCCACGCCAACACCATGTGTTGGAAGGTGTCTGGTACCTCACAATATCGGCATAGGTATAAGAATTTGGTGGGGTGCATCCCGTGCATGATAATTCCATGGACATACGTATTCGTTTGTAGTCTGCGGAGGGCGGTGGCTTCTTCATTGCTTAATTTTGGATGTGGTAGAGGATGTTCTCTCCTTTCCAGTCGGTAATGTTGCAATATTGCAGCGTAGTTGATGGGAACGTCCTCCACCCTCGTCGCTTTCCAGAGACCGTGCGGCAGGGAATCCCGGCTGGTATGCTATCGGGTGACAGCATGTTCTGCTTCGTTTCGTGCCATGTGTTCGTGGCCTGGGGTCCATGCTACGTAGGTTTCGGTTAGTTCTTTGTGCCTTGTTCTTTCTTTTAGAATCTTCAGTGCTGCGGCAGAAATTCGGCCTTTTCGTAGGTTTCTAGATGCCGTTTGCGAGTCGCCCGAAATGATTGCTGTGTCTTTGCATGTGGCGATGCCGAGGACGATGGCCACTTCCTCCACCGTTTTCGGATTTCTGGCCGGTATGGTGGAAGCGGCTAGCTCATTGCCTTAGTTGTTGGTCATGTTAATTGCGTATGCTCTTCTACCTGGGTATATTGCCGCATCTGTATATCTGGTGTTGGGGTTCTTGAAGTAATTCTTGCTGAGCGCTCTAACTCATTGCTTGTCTTCTGTCTTTGTGGTATGTTGCATGCATGTTGCGAGGTATTGGAGTGACTGAGATAGAGTCACGAAGAAGTGGCGGCAATCGGCTTTCGCGTCTGAGTCTAATATGAAGTTTGCGCTGTATGCGAGTTTGCGAAGTACTGCTCTGCCTGTTTGAGTCAGCTTAAGGCGTTCCTGCTGGCTGGATCTGTGCGCTTCACTCATTTCTTCCCAGGTGTTATGGAGGCCAAGTTTGAGGAGTGTCGTGGTTGAGGTCGTACTGAGAAGTCCTAGTGCGCTTTTGATTGATTTTCTGATGATGATGTTGAGTTTTTCAATTTCAGCTTTCTTGAGGAGTAGATACCGGGTGCCATTTGCGATCCGGCTTATAAGGAGTGCTTGGATTAATTGGACGGTTTCTTGCTCTATAGGTCCTGTTCTTTGGGTGGTTATACGCCGAATGAGATGGGTTACTTGTGTTAGGGTCTTCTGAAGCTTCGGAAGGGTAGCTGTGCCATAACCCTCTTTATGTATTATGAGGCCAAGGACACGGAGGGAGCAAACTTCAGGGATGTCGATTCCATTGAGTCTGACCTTGGGATCTGGCGCGACGTAGGCTGGTGGTCTTCCCCGGGTCCTTGCCTTGAGGAGAAGTAGCTCTGATTTTTCGGTGGCGCACTGGAGACCGCATCTTGAGAGGTACTGTTCTATATGATCGATTCCCTCTTGGAGGGTAGTTTGCTGTTTGCCGGTTGTGGGCGCTTTTGTCCATAAGGTTATGTCGTCGGCATATATTGTATATCCTAAACCTTCGATGTTATCGAGTTGTTGCGGAAGCCTAATCATTGCGAGATTAAACAGCAAAGGTGAAATTACTGACCCTTGTGGAGTTCCTTTGCTGGGCATTTCGAACCTGTCGCTTCGGATGTTGCCGATACCCACCGTAGCCGTGCGACCTTTGAGGAAGTCGTGTACGTATTGGTAAATCCGGATTCCGCAGTTGGTGTCTTGGAGGTTCTGGAGAATTGCTTCATGCTTCATATTATAGAAGGCTACTTTTACATCTATTGTTAAAATTGATAACTTTTTGTGGCGTTCAAGGTAATCCAAGAGGTCTTCCTTGAGCTGTAGTAGTATATCCTGTGCTGAAAGAAGCTGTCGTAAGCCAAACATTGTGTCAGGCATGAGTCGTGAGTCTTCGAGGTATGTGGTGAGGCGATCGTCAACCACGTGTGCGAGAAGCTTTCCAGAGCAGGAAGTAAGGGAGATGGGCCGTAGGTTGCTGATTTGTAGTGGCGTGTTGTGTTTTGGAATCATAATCACTTCTGCGTGCTTCCATTCTGCCGTAAGCTCACCTTGTTCCCAGCAGTTATTCATGTTGTCGAGGAATCCATTTAGAGCCTTGTCATGGAGGTTTTATTATTTATTATTATTATTATTACCCTGAGCGCTTACAAGAAGCATTATAGAGGGGATGGGCCTTATATATCAGTACATATAGAATAAATACAGGGAGAAGTGAAGAACAGTTATACCGCAAAGAAAATACAGCAACAGGTAAATGAGCACAAAAGTAACAAAGCAAAAATAAACACTTAAAGATCAAGTAACAAGAATAGTAAAGTGAAAACACGGCATAATAGCAATGAAAGAAAACGATAGCAATAGGTGACAACGCGGTAGTGACGCAGTTTTGAAGTAGGCTTATAATTCGTTTGATAGTGCTCTGCGAAAACGGTCTGTGTCTGTGATAGCGACAGTCAGGTGGTTCCACTCAAGACATGTTCTCGGCAAGAACGAGTATGAGTAGGTAACTGTGCGCTGCGCAGGTACATGAATTTTGAAGCGATGATCGATACGTGCGGAGACATAAGTTGCTGGTGTAATGTACCGGGACTTGAGCTCGTGGTTATGATAGTAGATTTTGTGAAAGAGGGAGAGACGAGATAATTTTCTTCGGGAAGAGAGCAGGGGAATGCCAAGAGCAAGTTTCATGTTAGTAACGCTAGAAGTACGGTGATAATTATTAATAATGAAACAGACCGATCGGTTTTGCATACTTTCAAGGATATTTATTAGAATTGCATGCCCAGGGTCCCATATCGAGCATGCATATTCGAGGTTATGTCTGACATAAGTGGCGCAGAGTTGTTGTTCTAGTTTCGGTGGAGCTAAACAAAAGTTACGTCTGAGATAGCCAAGCATGCGGTTAGCTTTCGACGTGATGTATTCGATGCGTCTTTTCCATGAAAGATTGTTACCAATATGCACACCAAGATATTTGTAAAAAAGTACTGGGTCAAGGGGAGTATCATTAAGTATGTAGGCGCGGCAAGCTGACTGGTTACGGGAAATTCTCATTGTTTTGTATTTAGAAGTGTTTAGTTCCATTAGCCAAAGCTTGCACCATGCTGCGGTGTTATTGAGATCATCCTTGAGCGTTAAAGTATCGTTAGTGCTTTCAATCTTGTGGTATATAACACAGTCGTCAGCAAATAGACAAATGGAACTTGCAATTTGGTTAGGAAGGTCATTGATATAAATTAAGAAAAGTAAGGGTGCTAAAACGGAGCCTTGAGGTACCCCTGAATCAACCGGAACTTCAGGAGAATCATTATCCTTAATTCTTATATATTGTGTACGGTTAGAAAGAAACTCTCGAATCCAGTTGAAGACCAGGGGATCAATATCTAGCTGGCCGAGTTTTAGTAGGAGTAAGAGGTGGTTAACTATGTCGAAGGCTTTTGCAAAATCTAAAAATATACAGTCTACTATTAAGCCAGCGTCTAGAAAAGTATGGAGATCGCTAGAAAATGTTAATAACTGCGTTTCGCATGAGAAGGACTTACGGAAACCATGTTGACTCTTATAAAAAAAACGGTTGGATTCCAAAAAGTTGACAGGATGAGAGAAAATTATGTGTTCAAATATTTTACATGGTACTGATGTCAAGGAAATAGGTCTGTAGTTGTATGGGTTATGGGTGTCGCCGGACTTGTGAAGTGGAATCACCTTTCCTTTTTCCAGTCTTTGGGCAAGGAGCTATTGTTCAGAGATTTTGTAAAAATCAAGTTTAATATAATGGAACAATATTCGGTAGTACCCTGCAAGAATTTGGACGTAATGCTATCAATACCGCACGAAGAGGATCTCTTTAGATTGTTAATAATAGAGCAGATACCAGATGAGTCGAGTAAAATCGGTTCCATTGGAAAGAGACTAGGTGCTATGAATGGCGGAGAGCTGCTAGAGTGAGTGGGGCAAAATGAATGGGTGAAAGCGATGTTAAGTGTAGACGCGCAATAACGGCTTGGGGTTCTCTCACCTAATTTATTAGTAAGAGTTATACCTTGACTATCACGGCTTTTCATGATGTTCCAAAAGCGTCTCGGATTCGTTCTGAGTAACGATGGAAGCGTGGTGTTATAGAAACTAAATTTAGTTTTTTTTTAAAACAGTTTCGTAGGATCTTGTTCGTCACCTTGTCATTTCCTGGCGATGTGTTACGGGTCAATTTGGCAAGGGTGGCATAGAGTTCAGGAAACGTGAAAGGGCTGTCGAAGGTGAGGTTTGATTCGCCTTTGTACGGTCGGGGATCGGTAACCTCGGGGGCATTGTCTCCAACAAGTTTGCCTTTGATTTCTTCCAGAATTTGTTTCTCAGTTCCAGGATGGGAGTTCATGATTTTCTTGAGGTCACGTCTTTGTTGGGTCTTGGTTTTAGTGGTAGCTAGAAGGGCTCGCAGTATATAACAGCTATTCTTCGTGCTGAGTGTGCCTTGAAGTTAGTCGCACAGCTTATGCCAGTTCTGACTGTTCAGTTGATCTCCGTATTTTTCTGCTTGTTTTGTTATGTGAGCGATGCGTTCCTGCAGTTTGCGGTTAAGCTTAATCTTTTTCCAGCGCTTCAGTAGTCCTCTTCTGGCATCCCAAAGATGTAGGAGGTGAGAGTCTAAGGCTGGCGTGTCCATAGTGAGTTGGATGACTTTCGTGTGCTTCTCCGCCGTCTTGACCACTTCGGTGAGCCACTCTTCAATATCTTTGTTGTTTTTTTCTATGTCATGTTCTCGGAAGGCCTTCCAGTTCGTCAGCCTTGCCGTTCCGGTTCTGCTCGGCTTCTTATGGTGCAGGATTTCAAGCTGAAGGATGTGGTGTTCGCTGCCGAGATTGTCTTCCAGTCGGGTCCATTCCGCGTTGGTTCTTGCTATTGTAAAGGTGAGGTCGGTATTTCTATTCTTGGGCACACTGTTGCCTATTCTAGTCGTTAGTTTCGGATCATTCCAGAGGGTGACGTGATTCTGATGCGCCGAATCGTGCATTCGAGCTCCTTTCAAGGTCGTGTGCTAGTAACCCCATGCTGTGGGGGGGGGGGGGGGGCATTAAAATCTCGCAATATTGTCACGTGGTCGCGACTTCGAAGAACACAGTAGCAATACTGTGAACGACAAAACTAACTTTTATTGGGCGAACCTGTGCCCACAAAACAGGCTACACTTAAGCACAACGATAGCGGCGAACACGGTCGGCGATCGTCGAAAATCTGATCAGCGGGTCAAGCGCGTCGGCTTTTATACAGCAGTCATCGAATGTTCCAGACTAATCGTTGGGACCCGCATGCCTTCTACAAAGTTCTACACAATTCGCATCAAGCGCTGAAATCAAATAACGCGAGGTTCGGCGACAACAGACAGCCGGGTAGAAGCATCGATAACTTTCCAGAAACGTCGGATACATGCAGGCGCGTCCCGCGCTGTGCGATTACAGATTGTTAAGCGGCGAAACGTGGTCGCCCGATAAAGATAAGTACACGTGTCAATACCCCCCACTTAAAAAGCATCGACCCGATGCTGCAAACAAACGAAAGTATTAAACAAAAGCACTCGTAGCAAAGAAAAGAACAAAAATGAAGTTCGTCAGCGTCCGTAAAAGGGTTTAAGGCGCACCACGTGGACCACTTCAGATCGTGCGCGGCGCCGCTGTGAATGCGAAATGCCGTCTGGCACGACCTCATAGTCCAGAGCGCCAATACGTCGGATGACCTTGTAGGGTCCGAAATAGCGTCGGAGTAGTTTCTCACTGAGTCTTCGTCGGCGTATCGGGGTCCAGACCCAAACACGGTCGCCAGGCTGGTACTCGACGAAGCGTCGTCGGAGGTTGTAGTGTCGGCTGTCGGTCCTCTGCTGGCTCTTGATTCGCAGGCGGGCGAGCTGTCGGGCTTCTTCGGCGCGCTGGAGATAGCTAGCGACGTCAACATTCTCTTCGTCAGTTACGTGCGGCAGCATGGCGTCAAGCGTCGTCGTCGGGTTCCTGCCGTAAACCAGCTTAAACGGCGTGATCTGTGTTGTTTCTTGCACCGCCGTGTTGTACGCAAAGGTTACGTATGGCAGGACCGCGTCCCACGTCTTGTGCTCGACGTCGACGTACATTGCTAGCATGTCGGCGAGGGTCTTGTTCAGGCGCTCCGTGAGATCATTCGTCTGCGGATGGTAGGCAGTTGTCCTCCTGTGGCTTGTCTGGCTGTACTGCAGAATGGCTTGGGTGAGCTCTGCTGTAAAAGCCGTTCCTCTGTCGGTGATGAGGACTTCTGGGGCACCATGTCGCAGCAGGATGTTCTCGACGAAAAATTTCGCCACTTCGGCTGCGCTGCCTTTTGGTAGAGCTTTAGTTTCAGCAAAGCGGGTGAGATAGTCCGTCGCCACGACGATCCACTTATTCCCGGATGTTGATATCGGAAACGGCCCCAACAAATCCATCCCAATCTGCTGGAATGGTCGGCGAGGAGGTTCGATCGGCTGTAGTAATCCTGCTGGCCTTGTCGGTGGTGTCTTGCGTCGTTGGCAGTCTCAGCATGTCTTGACATAACGGGCGACGTCGGCGGTCAGACGCGGCCAGTAATACCTTTCCTGTATTCTCGACAGCGTCCGGGAGAATCCGAGGTGCCCAGCGGTTGGATCGTCGTGTAGGGCGCTCAGTATTTCTGGACGCAGCGCTGACGGTACAACAAGAAGGTAGCTGGCGCGGATTGGTGAGAAGTTCTTCTTCACGAGCAGGTTGTTTTGTAGCGTGAACGAAGACAACCCGCGCTTAAATGCTTTAGGGACAACGTCGGTGTTCCCTTCCAAGTACTCGACGAGGCCTTTTAGCTCCGGGTTTGCTCGCTGCTGTTTAGTAAAGTCTTCCGTGCTTATTACTCCAAGGAAGGCGTCGTCGTCCTCGTCGTCTTGCGGCGGGGGATCGATGGGGGCGCGTGATAAGCAGTCGGCGTCAGAGTGTTTTCTTCCGGACTTGTATACTACGGTGACGTCATATTCTTGCAATCTGAGGCTCCACCGCGCCAGCCGTCCTGAAGGGTCCTTTAAGTTAGCTAGCCAACACAATGCGTGATGGTCACTTACGACTTTGAATGGCCTGCCATAGAGGTAAGGGCGGAATTTCGCTGTAGCCCAAATGATGGCGAGGCATTCCTTTTCAGTCGTAGAATAGTTGCTTTCCGCTTTTGACAGTGACCAGCTAGCATACGATATCACCCTTTCAAGTCCTGCTTTCCTCTGGACTAGGACGGCACCGAGACCTAGGCTACTGGCGTCAGTGTGGATTTCAGTATCGGCGTCCTCGTCGAAGTGTGCAAGTACCGGCGGCGACTGCATGCGTCGTTTGAGTTCTTGAAATGCCTTGGCCTGCGGCGTTTCCCACTTGAACGCGACATCACCTTTGGTTAGATGTGTTAGCGGCTCCGCGATGCGTGAAAAGTCCTTGACAAAGCGCCTATAGTAGGCACACATGCCAAGGAATCTGCGCACTGCCTTCTTGTCGGTTGGCTGCGGGAACTTTGCGATGGCAGCTGTCTTCTGTGGGTCGGGGCGTACTCCTGATTGGCTGATCACGTGGCCTAGGAACAAAAGCTCATCGTAAGCGAAGCGGCACTTTTCCGGCTTCAGAGTGAGCCCTGATGACTTGATGGCTTCTAACACTGTCCCAAGCCGCCTAAGGTGATCGTCGAAATTTCCGGCGAAGACAACGACGTCATCCAGGTAAACAAGGCATGTCTGCCACTTCAGTCCGGCTAACACCGTGTCCATGACGCGCTGAAACGTTGCAGGCGCCGAGCACAGTCCGAATGGCATGACCTTGAACTCGTAGAGGCCGTCAGGCGTGATGAAGGCAGTCTTTTCGCGATCTCTCTCGTCGACTTCTATTTGCCAGTAGCCAGACTTGAGGTCCATCGACGAGAAGTATTTTGCGTTGCAGAGCCGATCCAATGCGTCGTCTATCCGTGGAAGGGGGTACACATCCTTCTTCGTGATCTTGTTCAATCGACGATAATCCACGCAGAAGCGTAGGTTTCCGTCCTTTTTCTTCACCAGGAATACAGGAGAGGCCCACGGGATTTTCGACGGCTGGATGATGTCGTCGCGCAGCATTTCGTCGACTTGTTGCCTAATAGCTTCACGATCTCGCGTCGAAACTCGGTAACGGCTCTGGCGGAGTGGTCGAGCGCTCTCTTCGGTTATTATGCGATGCTTTGCAACTGGTGTTTTTCGAATCCTCGATGACGTCGAAAAGCAGTCTTTGTATCGTCGGAGAAGACTTCTGATCTGTTGCTGCTTACTCATAGGAAGACTTGGATTCACGTCGAAGTCTGGTTCGGGGACAGTGCTCATCGGGGTAGATGCGGCTGAATCCGAGAGGACAAAGGCATTGCTGGTTTGCACAATTTCCTCGATGTATGCGATTGTCGTGGCCTTGTTGATGTGCTTGAACTCTTGGCTGAAGTTGGTTAGCATAACTTCCACTTGCCCTCCGTGGAGTTGAGCGATGCCTCTTGCGAGGCAAATTTCACGGTCGAGTAGTAGACGTTGGTCGCCTTCGATGACGCCTTCTACGTCAGCGGGTACTTCGGTGCCGACCGAAATAACGATGCTGGAGCGAGGCGGGATGCTCACTTGATCTTCGAGCACACTCAAGGCGTGGTGACTACAAGGGCTCTCCGATGGTATCGCTTGATCTTCCGACAGCGTTATTGACTGCGACTTCAGGTCGATGATTGCGCCGTGTTGGTTCAGGAAGTCCATGCCGAGAATGACGTCTCGTGAACACCGTTGCAGGATAACGAAGGTGGCAGGGTAAGTCCGGTCATGAATGGTAATTCTTGCCGTGCAGATTCCAGTCGGCGTAATGAGGTGCCCTCCAGCGGTCCGAATTTGGGGGCCCTCCCATACAGTCTTAACCTTCTTCAACTGGGCGGCGATGTGTCCACTCATTACGGAGTAATCGGCCCCTGTGTCGACTAAGGCAGTGACTGCGTGGCCGTCGAGAAGCACGTCAAGGTCGGTGGTTCTTTGTCTGGCGTTGCAGTTAGGTCGTGGCGTCGGATCACGGCTGCGTCGTGTTGAACTGAAGCTGGAACGTCGCTTCGTCAAGTCGTCTTTCGTCGGTGTAGTCTTGGCTTCCTGACTTCGTCGGGACGGCGGCGTGTCGTCATTAGGTCGTCGAGATGGTTTCTTCGTCGTCTTCGTCGGCGGCGGAGGATCTTCGTCAGTTCGACGAACAGCAACCGCACCTCCATCGGTTGCTGCTTTTAGTTTTCCGGATATGGGCTGACGGACCGGCCCCGGGCTGGGCCAGTGTATGGTCGGCGCTGTGGCGACAGGTAGCGGCCTGGTGACGGCGAACGGGACGGTCGTCGAGGGCTCCACTGAGTAGCGGCGAGGTAGTCGGCGATGTCACGAGGGCGTTCACCTTCCCTCGGGCGCTGTGCGTTGACGGCGAAGCCTCGCAATCCCAGCTCGCGGTATGGGCATCGGCGGTAAACATGGCCGGCTTCGCCGCAGTGGTAGCAGAGCGGGCGGTGGTCGGGGGCGCGCCAAATGTCCGTCTTCCTCGCGTAGGTGCGCTGGGCGACGGGTGGTCGTACTGGCGGTGGCGGCGGACGACGAAATTGGGGCGTCGCAGGGCCCTGGCGCGGTCGCGGAGGGGGACCTTGACGACGTGCGACGGCGGCGTAAGTCATCGCTTCTGGCTGAGGCTGCGGTACTTGTGATTGCACCTCAGGAACTCCAAGCGATCGGTGCAGCTCTTCTTTCACGATGTCGGCGATCGAGGCCACTTGAGGCTGCGATAATGGCAAGACTGCGCAGTTATTCGCGCACAATGGCCCTGATGGTCTCGCACAGATCGTCCGTGGCCAGTGATTGAATTCCGGCGTAGCTTGTTGGCTTGGTGCAGCGGTCGAATTGCCGGTTCCGCAATTCCAGTGTCTTCTCGATGCTCGTCGCCTCACGAAGAAACTCGTCGACGGTCTTCGGTGGGCTTCTTACCATTCCGGCGAAAAGTTCCTCCTTTACGCCTCGCATCAAGAAACGCACTTTTTTCTCTTCGGACATTTCCGGGTCGGCGTGCCGGAAAAGACGGGTCATCTCTTCTGTGAAGATGGCGATGGTCTCATTGGGTAGTTGGCCTCGGGTTTCCAGTAGAACTTCGGCCCTTTCTTTTCGGACAACGCTCGTGAACGTCCTCAGGAAGTTACTGCGGAACAGGTCCCATGTTGCTAGGGTGGACTCCCGATTCTCGAACCAAGTCCTCGCGGCATCTTCCAAGGAGAAGTACACGTGTCGTAGCTTATCCTGAGAGGTCCAGTTATTGAAGGTCGAGATCCTTTCGAAGGTTTCGAGCCAGGTTTCAGGATCCTCTGACGTAGCACCACGGAAGGTAGGGGGCTCCCTGGGTTGTTGAAGTACGATGGGCGACACTGGGGCAGCCATTGTGGTTGTCTTGGCCACAATCTTCTTGGGCTTCTCAGGTTGAAGTCCGTGCTCCGGGGGCAGCTGTTGTAGACGACGGCTTGCTCGATGGTCCAGGACTACGTTCGTGCTCTCTTTGCGGTCCGGGCCTGGATCACGGCTTGTCGGGGGCGTCCGGTACATGGACGAAAAGCACCTCCACCAGATATCACGTGGTCGTGACTTCGAAGAACACAGTAGCAATACTGTGAACGACAAAACTAACTTTTATTGGGCGAACCTGTGCCCACAAAACAGGCTACACTTAAGCACAACGATAGCGGCGAACACGGTCGGCGATCGTCGAAAATCTGATCAGCGGGTCAAGCGCGTCGGCTTTTATACAGCAGTCATCGAATGTTCCAGTCTAATCGTTGGGACCCGCATGCCTTTTACAAAGTTCTACACAATTCGCGTCAAGCGATGAAATCAAATAACGCGAGGTTCGGCGACAACAGACAGCCGGGTAGAAGCATCGATAACTTTCCAGAAACGTCGGATACATGCAGGCGCGTCCCGCGCTGCTGTGCGATTACAGCTTGTTAAGCGGCGAAACGTGGTCGCCCGATAAAGATAAGTACACGTGTCAATATTACGAGTTTGTGGCCTTTAGATAGTCTTCTGGCTTGCCCGATGAAGTTTACAAAGTCGCATAACGGATCCTTGGGTGGACTATATAAGCCTAGTACGTATAGTCTTTGGTGTGTCTTCTTCTCAGGTAACACATCCACTAGGGTGTGTTCCACGGCTGTTCCCTGGATTGCGTGATCTTGTGTGGGGAGATTTTTCTTCGTCAGGATGGCTATTCTATGAGATCCGGTGTGTGTATTATATCCCTGCATGCGCATATTGTTGTGATAAGTTTCTTGGATAGCGATAATATCAGGTTGTTCCAGTTTGGTTAGTTCTTGGAGGTTTGTTCTTTTGGTTCGGATAGAGCGACAGTTCCATTGCCACAGCTTCATTGGTAGTTGTGGTAATCTCTTCTTGGTATAACTCGCCATCTTGTTCGATATCGTTGTTTTGACCCAGGGCCATGGATTCCGGTATGGCTGCATTATGGAGGATTTTACGTGCTTTCTTGCGAGCCGTGTCGGTGTTGTTGAGCAGCTTTTCTACTGTGGCTTTCGTTACGTGGTTCTGCTTGGCATAGGACATGAAGTTGCTGAGGTCTTGGAGGGTAGCATGGATAGGGGCCAGCTGAGCGGTAATGTGTTGCTGGAGCTGTTGTGTTATCTCCTTGGCAAAAGTGGTCATGACCTCCTGTTCCTGCTTCTGCACCTCCATTGCTACAATTTCCTTGATTCTTTCTTCCGTAAGGGGTGGTGGGATGTTTTCTGACCTTTGTCTGAGCTCGTCAATGAGGGCTTGCTGATTTTGGAGCTCTGCTCGCAGATCTCGTTCGGTTTCCGTGGGTTCTTGTGCTCGTGTGTTTCCTCCTGCAGCGCCTGCATACGTGACTCGCTTTTGTGAGTTGCGTGTACGGGATCCAGACCGTGATCTTGACCAGGCTCCATCGTTTGCTTGACCGCCTGTTGATTTGGAGTCACTTCTGGATCTGCGTGGGCTGTGTAGTGAGGTACTGCTTGATACGCATAGTGCCGGGAAGCCTGAGTCTGAATTTGAGTTCCATCTGCGTTGCTGCCCTTAGATCTTGTTTTCCCATAGCAGTCTGATCTTGTGCGGGGGTGGATTTGGTTTCAGTTTATGTCGGTACACCTTTCCTGCTGTCTCATGATGTTGTTGACGTATTTTACAACTGGGTTGGCAGTTATGGTCTTCCGGTTGATTTTCCATCCCGCATATGTAGCAGAAGTTGATAAGGGGTTCCGGGCAGATATCTTGCCGGTGCCCTAGTTCTCCGCAGGTTCTGCAGTATTGCACGGATTTTCTGTATGATTTGCAGCGGTAGTAACGGCATTTATATATATAGTTATATAGGACGTGCGGTCCGTCGAAGTAGACGAGTGCTGTTGACGATCTTCCCAGCATGCGTGCTGCGAGAACCGTGTATCTTGCGGACACTCGTAGCCCTTGTAGTAGTTCTTCTTCGCTCGTGCCTGGCGGGATATTGCAGATTACGCCTTTGCTGATACTCTCTGGTGTCCTGACATGTGCTTTGACTTCGTAAGTGGACCCTCCAAGCTGGATGCTCGTGATCTTGAGGAGCATATCGTACGCTATGTCATTGTTTGATGTACTTGAGGTTATTATATTCTCGACATGCTGCACTTGAATCCTGATGTTGTCATAAAAGTATTTTTGGGACAACTTGCTGGCTCGGCCGATGGCATGTGTCACTGCCACCAATGTCCATTTGGAGAGATGTAATCCCGCCTTAGGTCTATAGATGATCTTCGTGTCGTCCACTGGCAAAGGCGGAAGTCTCGGTCTTCTAAAATGTGCCATGTTTCCCGCAATATGTATTGTTGCTCCGGCTTGCTGCGTTCGTAGTTGGTCTGCTTCCTCGGCTGTGGGTTTTATATGTACTTGAGTCTTCTTGCCTCTCCTCTCCCATGTGTGCCATTTTTCCTGGATGTTTATTGCCTTTCCGCTGCTCTCGTCATAAGTCCACTCCGCTTCCAGTTGTTTCTGCTCTTGTATCGTCTCCACCTGCATTTCAATGCTGTTGTTTTCCTGGTTCAGTTCTTGTACAGCTCTTGCTCTGTCGGATGCGTCAGTCATCGGTGCTCAGCGGCAGCTCCGTGTCGCTTTCGAAGAGAGCGAGCCGCGGCTCACAAGCGCTCACGAGCCACGGGACACGCTCCGCGGGTCACGAGTCACGCGCGTTCGACTGGCCCCTTGGCCTTGTAGGGATAGCTCCGTTAGCGTGGCGTGAAACCTTCAAACGGCAAAAAATGACGGTAATTCCACGTACTGCTCATAAACTTGATATCCTCCAGTACCACTTCCGTGCCGATTCCGTCGATCCCACAGTTTTGATGAATAAGGGCAGGTGTCCAGAAAATTGCCGAAAAATGCAGGAGCCCATGCGAGGTGCGTCAACACTGCTTAGCCCTCTAGCGGGCAGTCCTCCCGTTCTTGGAATCCAGTCCATAACCCTTAATGACCATCGGTTATCTTCCCTCCTCATTACATGCCCTGCTATGCCCATTTATTTTTCTTGATTTCAACTAAGAAGTGATAACCTCGCGTTTGTTCGATCAAACACCCAATCTGCTCTCTTCTTTCCCTTAACGTTACACCCAACATTCTTTATTCCATAGCTCGTTCCGTCGTCCTCAATTTAAGTAGAACACTTTTCGTAAGCCTAAAAGTTTCTCCGCCGAAGGTGAGTAATGGTAAGACGCAGCTGTTATACACTTTTCTCTTGAGGGGTAATGCCAACCTGCTGTTCATGATCTGAGAATTCCTGCCAAACGCACCCCAGCCCATTCCTATTCTTCTGATTATTTCAGTCTCATGATCCGGATCCGCGGTCACTACCTGTCCTATGTGGATGTATTCCTTTACCAATTCCAATGCCTTGTTACCTATCGCAATCTGCTGTTCTCTTGCGTGACTGTTAAACATCACTTTAGTTTTTGGCAGATTATATTTAGACGCACCCATCTCCTTTGCCTGTCCAGATCAGTAAGCATGCATTGCAGTTGGTCCCCTGAGTTACTAAGCAAGGCAATATCATAAGCGAATGGCAAGTTACGAAGCTATTCTCCATTAACTCTTATGCCCAATTCTTCTCAATGCAGGTCTCAAAATAAATCCTGTAAACGCGTTGTTAATAGCATTGGAGAGATCGTATGTCCCCGCCTGACGCCCCTCTTTTGTGGGATTTTGTTGCTTTCTTAATGGAGGGCTTCGGTGGCTTAAGGAGCCGCAATAGGTAACTTTCAGTATTTCTACATACGGCTCGTCTACACCCTGACTCCGTAACGCCGTCAGGACTTCTGAGGTTTTGACTGAATGAAATACGTTCTAGTAATCAATGAGAGGTATATATAAGGGTTGGTTATATTCCGCATATTTCTCTGTCACCTAAATGATAGTGTGAATATGGTCTATTGTTGAATAGCATTTACAGAATCCTGCCTGGTCCTTTCGTTGACAGAAGTCTTAGGTGTTCCTGTTTCTATTGGTGATTATCTTAGTAAATACTTTGTAGGCAACGGACAATAAGCTGATCGCTCTATACTTTTTCAAGTCCATGGCGTCCCATTTCTTGCGGATTAAGAATATGTTAGCGTTCTTCCAAGATTTCGTTCTTGCGACGTCATGAAGCATTGCGTATAGAGGGAGGCCAGTTTTTCTAGAACAATCTGCCCACCATCTTTTAACAAATATTCTGTTACGTGATCCTCGCCAGCGGCCTTCCCCCTTTGCATAGCTCCCAAGGCTTTCTTTACTTCTTCCGGCGTTACTTGTGGGATGTCAAATACCTATAAACTATTCTCTCTTCCATTAACGTCGTGGGTGCCACTGGTACTGCATAAATCTCTATAGAACTCCTTAACAACTTGAACTATCTCATCCATATTAGTAATGATATTGCCGGCTTTCTCTCTTAACGCTGCACCTGATTATTGCCTATACCTAATTGCTTCTTCGTTGCTTTTAGGCTTTCTCTGTTCCTGAGAGCATGCTCAATTCTATCCATAATTTACTTCTTTCTGCCAGCTGTCATGTGCTTCTTGATTAACTTGGAGAGTTCTGTCAGTTCTATTCTAGCTTCAGGGTTAGAGGCTCTCAAACATTGGCGTTTCTTAAACCAATCATTTGTCTTCTGTGATTGCTTACTGGCATCCTGTCTAACGAACTTTCCACCGAGTTCAACTGCACACTCCTTAATGATGCCCGTAACATTGTCGTTCGTTGCTTCAACACTAAGGTCCTCTTCCTGAGTTGAAGCGAAGTACCTGTTCTGTAGCTTGACCTGGAATTCCTAATTTTCACTTTTACCGCTAATTCATTGACCGACTTCATATGTACTAGTTTATTCCATTCGCTCCTCAAGTCTAGGCTAATTCGAGTTCTTACCATCCTATAATAACTGCAGTGCACCTTGCCGAGGCCGTCAACATCTTGTACGATGCCAGGGTTAGCGCGAGTATTAGGTCATTTCATTTCTAGCCTCGCCATTCGTGGTCATCCATGTCCACTTCCGACTATCCCACTTGGGTAAGAAGGTATTCATTAGCCGCATATTGTTCAGTTCTGCAAACTCAACTAATAACTCTCCCGTGCTGTTCCTACAACCTATGCCGTATTCCCCCACTGAGTTGTATCCAGCCTGCTTCTTGCCTACCGTGTCATTGAAGCCGCCCATGAGTATACTGTATTTTGTTTTGGCTTTACCCATCGCCGATCCCACGTCTTCATAAAATCTTTCGACTCCCTGGTCATCATGACTGGATGCAGGGGCGTAGACCTGCACGACCTTCAATGTGTACCTCTTATTAGGTTAACAGCAAGAACTCCACCCTATCGTTAATGCCATAAGATTGCTTAATGGTACCAGCTATATCCTTATTAATAAGGAATCCGACTACTAGTTCGCGTCATTCCGCTAATTCCCGGCAGCACAGTACGTTCCCGCTTTTTAGCACTGTATATGCTACTTTTGCCCTCCTAACCTCACTGAGCCCTATTATATCCCATTTACTGCCAGCTAATTCCTCCAATAGCACTGCTAGACTCGCCTCACTAGATAACGTTCTAGCTAAACGTTGCCAGGTTGAGATACCAATGTGGCCTGTCCGGTACATACATACATACATACATACATACATACATACATACATACATACATACATACATACATACATACATAGAAAGTATCTTGAGAATGCTAACGCATTAAGAACTACCAGCATGTAAACAAAGATTGAGTTCTTTATCGAACGATAATAGGCCCATCAGAACAAAAACACTCACTCACAATGATAGCGCAGAAAACGTGGGAAAGTCGTCTAAACCTAATTCACGGGTCAAGCGCTTCGGCCACCCACGCAGAACCCACCGCACCACCTAGCGCTACCGCTGTAGAACCCATACCATCCCTCATGCCGCATGCCAGCCACATCATGGAGAACACGAGTATTCCTCAACTCGCACCAAAATATCGGCGACGGCATTCGCGAATATTACGCGATACCTAAAGACGTGCCATGAGCGGAGTGACCCCCCAAAACAGCTATCAACCAATGAAACACGGTCACAGGAGCAACTCCGGGGAGGCCGCCATTGGAATCTGAACCTGGCAACGTTCAACGCTAGAACGTTATCTAGTGAGGCGATTCTAGCAGTGCTATTGGAGGAATGAGAGGGCTCTAAATGCGATATAATAGGGCTCAGAGAAGTTAGGAGGACAAAAGAAGCATATACAGTGCTAAAAAGCGGGCATGTCCTGTGCTACCGGGGCTTAGCGGAGAGACGAGAACTAGGAGTCGGATTCCTTATTAATAAGGATATAGCTAGGGACATACAGGAATGCTATAGCATTAATGAGAGGGTGGCAGGCCTTGTTGTGAAACTCCTTAACAGGTACAAATTGAAGGTCGTACAGGTCTACGCCCCTACATCCAGTCACGATGACCAGGAAGTGGAAAGCTTCTATGAAGACGTGGAATCGGCGATGGGTAAAGTCACAACAAAATACGCTATACTAATGGGCGACTTCAATGCCAGGGCAGGAAAGAAGCAGGCTGGAGACAAGTCAGCGGGGGAATATGGCATAGGCTCTAGGAATAGCAGAGGAGAAATATTAGTAGAGTTTTCCGAACATAATAATATGCGGTTAATGAATACCTTCTTCCGCAAGCGGGATAGCCGAAAGTGGACGTGGAGGAGCTCGAATGGCGAAACTACAAATGAAATAGACTTTATACTCTGCGCTAACCTTGGTATCATACAAGATGTGGACGTGCTCGGCAAGGTGCGCTGCAATGACCATAGGATGGTAAGAACTCGAATTGGCCTCGACTTGAGGAGGGAACGGAAGAAACTGGTACATAAGAAGCCGATGAATGAGTTAGCCGTAAGAGGGAAAACAGAGGAATTCCGGATCGAGCTACTGAACAGACATTTGACCCTTACTCAGGAAGAGGACCTTAGTGTAGAAGATATGAACGGCAACCTTATGGGCATTATTAAGGAATGTGCAATAGAAGTCGGTGGTAACTCCGTTAGACAGGATGCCAGTAAGCTATCGCAGGAGACGAAAGATCTGATTAGAAACGCCAACGTATGAAAGCGTCTAACCCTACAGCTACAATAGAACTGGTAGAGCTTTCCAACTTAATCAACAAGCGTAAGACAGCTAACATGAGGAGGTATAAAATGGACAGAATTGAACATGCTCTAAGGAACGGAGGAAGCCTAAAAGCAGTGAAGAAGAAACTAGGAATAGGCAAGAATCAGATGTATGCGTTAAGAGACAAAGCCGGCAATTTGATAACTAATATGGATGAGATCAATCAAGTGGCTGAGGAGTTTTATAGATATTTATACAGTAACAGGGGCACCCACGACGATTATGGAAGAGGCAATAGTCTAGAGGAATCTGAAATCCCACAAGTAACGCCGGAAGAAATAAAGAAAGCCTTGGGAGCTCTGCAAAGAGGGAGGCAGCTGGGGAGGATCAGGTAACAGCAGATTTGTTGAAGGATGCTGGGCAGATTGTTCTAAAAAAAACTGGCCAGCCTGTATACGCAATACCTCATGACTTCGAGCGTACCGGAATCTTGGGAGAACACTAACATAATCCTAATCCATAAGAAGGGGGTCGCCAAAGACATAAAAATTATAGACTGATCAGCTTACTGTGCGTTGCCTACAAAGTATTTACTAAGGTAATTGCAAATAGAATCAGGAACACCTTAGACTTGCGTCAACCAAAGGACCAGGCTGGATTCCGTAAAAGCAACTCAACAATAGACCAACCCGCCGTGGTTGCTAAGTGGCTATGGTGTTGGGCTGCTGAGCACGAGGTCGCGGGATCGAATGCCAGTCACGGCGGCCGCATTTCGATGGGGGCGAAATGCGAAAACACCCGCGTGCTTAGATTTAGGTGCACGTTAAATAACCACACGTTGTCGAAATTTCCGGAGTCCTCTACTATGGCGTACCTCATAATCAAAAAGTGGTTTAGGCACGTAAAACCCCATAATTTAGTTTAGTTTTAACAAAAGACCATATTCACACTGTCGATCAGGTGACAGAGAAATGTGCGGAATATAACCAACATTTATATATAGCTTTCATTGATTACGAGAAAGCGTTTGATTCAGTCGAAACCTCAGGAGTCATGGGTTCATTACGGAATCAGGGTGTAGACGAGCCGTATATGAAAATACTGAAAGATATCTAGGGTGGCTCCACAGCCAGCGTAGCCCTCCATAAAGAAAGCAACAAAATCCAAATAAAGAAAGGCGCCAGGCACCGAGATACGATTTCTCCAATGCTATTGAAAGCGTGTTTAAAGGCGGTATTCAGAGACCTGGATTGGGAAGAATTGGGGATAAGTGTTAATGGTGAATACCTTAGTAACTTGCGATTCGCTGATGATATTGTCTTGCTTAGTAACTCAAGGGACCAACTGCAATGCATGCAAAGCAAAAGGATGGGTTTAAAAATTAATCAGCAGAAAACTAAAGTAATGTTTGGCAGTCTCGGAAGAGAACAGCAGTTTCCGATAGGTAGCGAGGCACTGGAAGTGGTAAGGGAATACATCCAGTTAGGACAGGTAGTGACCGCGGATCCGGATCAGGAGACTGAAATAATCAGAAGAAGAATGGGTTGGGGTGTGCTTGGTAGGCATTCTCAGATCATGAACAGCAGGTTGCCATTATCCCTTAAGAGAAAAGTGCATAATAACTGTGTCTTATCAGTACTCACGTACGGGGCAGAAACCTGGAGGCTTACGAAAGGGTTCTACTTAAATTGAGGGCGACGCAACGAGCTATGGAAGAAGGTGATAGGCGTAACGTTAAGGGATAAGAAAAGAGCAGATTGGGTGACGGAACAACCTCGAGATAATGACATCTTAGTTGAAATCAAGAAAAATAAGTAGGCATGGGCAGGACATGTAATAAGGAGGGAAGATAACCGATGGTCATTAAGGTTTGCGGACTGGATTCCAAGGGAAGGGAAGCGTAGAAGTGGGCGGCAGAAAGTTAGGTGGGCGGATGAGTTTAAGGAGTTTGCAGGGACAACATTGCTACAATTACCACATGACCGGGGTAGTTGGAGAATTATGGGAGAGGCATTTGCCCTGCAGTGGGCGTAACCAGGATGATGATGATGATGATGATGATGATGATGATGATGATGATGATGATGATGGGCAACTCTGAATAGGAATCCTAAGAGGGTAACAACGTTTTTGGGAAGTCTCCATGGCCACCATACTTTAGCGAAGCTGCTCGTGGTTCATGCTAACATGCATCCGCTGCCGAGGCATATAATGCAATTCACCATTGTGATGTATCTCTAACCAGTGTATCGTTTACACTTTTTAGTAGAATTGATACACGTACTTGTTTGCGTTTGCGTTGCTGTGGACCTACCAACACTTATGTGATACTAAAACAGATTTGGCGGTGCCTAAAATGCTCGCATCTGTTGTCACAAAGGTAGTGGCGGTAGTAAGGAAGATTTTTCTGCCTTCGGGATTCGCGTTCATATTAGCGCAATGCTGTGATCTAGTGTAAATGATGTTTTCAATGCCATCCTGATTGATTTTACGCACAAACTCACAGCTCATTTTCTCGGTGTAATCGAGTATGTTAGATGCACTAAGGCGTGGCGCAAACGTTGGAAACTACGTTTCTCCACACTCGTGCGTCTAATAATAAGAGAGAAGATAGTCAGTTCACGTTGAGCTGCTTGAGTCAGAGAGCGCTTATCTCTACAACGAGTGATCAGCATTTTAACTAAACATTTCTACCCACAACCGTTCTGTTCTGCCGCCCTATTTCCCCCGCAAGAAAAAATAAATACTCTACTCATTTCACATGCCTGAGAGAGGAGTGAGCCTATTCCTTGTAATAGAGCCCTGGAAGCTGAATCCTGTGTGATATCCTAATTTAATAAATCTTTCATCTGACAACCGTCACATATTTCTGTCGATCGAAATAGTTGAACCATGTGTCGCTTGCATGTATAAAGTAAAATACAAGTCTATATACAAAGTTCAAAAATACCCGATAGCTAATAAAATGGCCCATCACATGAGCCCACGCCCGTCAGGCTAGAGTTCACAACTATAACAATATTATTCCTAAAGCCCCCTCGTCGCTAATTCACAGATGTACTTTAACAAAGCTGATATAAACGGCGTACCATATGGAAAACAAGTACTCAACCTGCACAGGCATTGCACTCTAACTAAATAGGACCAGCCGTTACTGCGAAGGGCATTCCAAACGCAATTGAAAGATTCCCCGCACGGTGTGTGCTCTATCACGTGGCATTTTCTGCTCAATTCTCCACTGCGAAATAGTTTTGCATTATTGCTCTTCAGCGAAATGATTACAAAAGTAAGCATGCCAACGGAATGCCTTGAAAAATTTATCACCGTAGCTGTCGAATGACAAATGGTGCTTTTGTCCTTGTGTCCTTTGCGCTGTTACAAAACGTACGACCTAATTATTTACATGTGCCCTACAGGCCTTCGAGAAACCATTGTGTCAGGGGGGAAATACGGTAACATAAAAGTATAGAATCGGAAAAAAAGAAACACCAGTATAATGAAAGGAAGAATCACGCAACATGGAAAATTAATACGACATAGCAAATACAATATGCAGAGCAATGACAATATACGGTAAACACAATAGCATAATAACATTATAAACGTTTTCGCATGTATACAGTAGAAAGTATAGTAAAAAATTAGGATCACTGAAATTCTTTTATTAACTTGTAGAAAGATGCAGGAAAGAAATTAAAAGAAAGCAAGGTGTTAGACGGTTGAAACGGCATATTGATCGATTAGAAGATTGCGAAATGCACTGGGCTCAGATTTGCATGCGATGTTATCTGGTAGAACGTTCCATAAACGGACCGCACGGGCCAAAGCTGAAAAATTTAAAGCGTGTATGTTACCATCAATTCCTGCGTAGCTGAACTGATTGGTGAGTCTTTGTGACGTCGATGATGCTTTTTTAAGGTTTGATAAGGTTAGGCGAACTGTGAATGAATCCATCAAATAATAATAGAAGGCCAATATTACGGCGAGTAGTGAGAGCTTGCAACGAAAACCGATTTTTCTTTGGGTTACACTCGACTGATTGCTACAACTGCTTGAAATGAAATGGCTCGCGCTAGTCTGGATGCTCTCCAGGAGTTCAATGAGGGATTTTTGATTATCTATTGGCTACCAATCTATCTCTCTCTGTCTCTCTCTCTATATATATATACGCAGGAAAGAGGCGACGAACCTTTTGGAATACGTATTTACCTAACGTTTTATTTTGGTGGAATAGCCTTTGTCAGAGTGCAGTACAGGTCATGTCCTGCGTGCTGAACTATGAAGGAACCCGCCTCTGTATATATATATATATATATATATATATATATATATATATTGGTCTGTATGTATTGGAGACAGTGCCAGAACAGCTAGGTTACAAATTCTGATTCAATATCTCTGTCTTGAGGCATCGTTAGAACGGTACATGGTTCGTCTTTGGATTTCGACTGCCGATTTATCATTGTTTGTTCGATTGATTATGAATCAATGCCACTTTCTAGTGACCATTCTATAACACAATCGGTAATTTTTAGCAAGACATACTCTTGGTTTCTGAGTCATTTTTACACTTTAATGTTTTACGTAAATGCGTCAGAATTTATTGCTGTTTGTTTCCAAAAACTACATCGATTTAACTTCATTTACTTGTGTCGCTAGGTATGACAGGAAAGTCGCGCTGCTATCTTTAATTAATATGAGTCATGCACATCATCAAGGTATCCAAATAGATGTAAGTAGTCGCTCGCGATATAAGA
Organism: Dermacentor andersoni; assembly: GCF_023375885.2. Classification (NCBI taxonomy): domain Eukaryota; kingdom Metazoa; phylum Arthropoda; class Arachnida; order Ixodida; family Ixodidae; genus Dermacentor; species Dermacentor andersoni. The sequence goes on from NC_092818.1 coordinate 56,384,961, forward strand.
CCTAAACAGTTGCATAAAAGACTTTGTATTTTATTGCATAATCTGAGATGATCATCCTGAAATAAGCCGTTCTTGAAGTATCTACACATGCAGTAATCGTTCCTGGGCATAGAAAAAGTAGGTGGTTGATTTGTATTCGCAATGCCTGAAACAAAGTAATTAGAAAACCTGAGTGCTTTCTCAGCCATCTGACACTGGCCCTGTAAACGAAAGCTCAGATGGCCACCACATCATTGCTGAGAAGGATGTAGTCGCCGGAATAATGCAAAATAGGTCTGCGGTAAAGGTAGCACAAGCCCACGCTCCAACATCCAGTCATGATTATCGGTCATTTGAACAGTTTTTTGAAGGTGTTCAATTAGCAATGAGAAAGATGCAAACTAAAATACCGTAGTCATAGGTGACTAATGAAAAAAGTGAGGAAAAAGCACACTGGGGCACAAACAAACAAGAGGCAACTACTGCATCGATCCTAGGAACACAAGCAGAGAGATGTCAGAATAAGCGAAAAGCAGTAGACATCGTATAATAAATGCGCTCTAAGTAAACGCAGTAAAAGACAGTGGACATGAAAAAGCCCTAATGGTGAAACCAGAGATGAAATAGATTTCATGCTCACTGGCAATCCCAGCTTAGTGCGGCATGTAGATGTGTTAGGTTGGGTAAAGTGTTGAGGCAATACGTTAAAGTGCTAAGACAAGATTTTTTTCGCCATCACAACATTTGTTTTTGAAAATTATTCTCATGTGAATCACAATTATTAGCATTTACTCACAAACTGCACCCAATACTTGACCATTTTCTCTTGCTGATTGCATCTTTTTAGATTTTTCGAAAGCCTTTGACAAAGTGTGACATAAACATTTACTTTATAAACTAAGCAAACTAAACCTCGATCATAACGTTCTAAATAGATTGAGTCATTTCTCGTTAACCATTCCCAGTTTCTAACAGCTAATGGTCATGACTCAACTCTTAGCGACGTTCAGTCCAGTGTGTCACAAGGTTCCGTCGTGGGACCTCTATTATTCCTAATCTATATTAATGACTTACCTTCAGCAATAACCTCTTACCTACATTTATTTGCTGACCACTATGTAATCCCCAGGAAAATAACTAACGAACATGACATCACCCTGCTTCAGGCCGACCTTAATAACGTCAGCATATTTTTATTTTATTATTTATTTATTTTCAATACTGCTGCTCTCAGTTGAGAGCACAGCAGGAGGGCAATACAATATGTGAAACGCTTATAAAACAATCAAATATGTAAAAAAATGTAGGAAATAAGAGGTTACAGTAACGCATTACAACAACATATACGGGTTAAATGAATACAGACAGAGAACATCACTCTAGCCGTTTAACGATATTCATACTATAAACAAAAAAAATCTAGTTTTTGTTGGCTTCAACTTTATTACCGAATTCCAAGAACGATTTAGTGTTTGTGATAGATGGGTGAAATTGGTTCTATTCTCTTATAGTAAGCGCAAAGAAAGAATGTTTAAATGTTCCATTACTTACAGAATATTCAATTTGTTTGCATGGCTTTGACGTGTAGGTCGAGTGTCGGAAAATGAAGTGTATTTGTATGCGTTTATCTTGAGATTGTTGTGAAGTATCTGGAATAGAAATTTGAGGCGAGCTCCTTTCGCTCTATCTGCTAGCGTTTTTAAGTTATATGCGGTAACAAGGTTAGAGGGTGAATCTGTGCTGTACAAATCTTATGACCTTTCTTTGCACTGCTTCCAGTTTTCTTAAGTTAGTCATTGTATGCGAAAACGAAACCACGTTAGCATATTGTAAGATCGGCCTTATGAATGTCTTATACGCGAGCAGTTTAATTAGAGAAGGTGCTAGTTTTAGGGAGCTTTTAAGAAAAAATAACTTGCGTAGTGCAACTGCGGTAATGTTATCGATGTGCGGGGTCCACTTAAGGTCTGCAGTTAGTGTCACACCTACATTTGTCACACCTATGTTTGTTAACTTTAGTTAGCACGGTGTCATCGAAGTTAGAAGTTAGAAGGTTTCTTTTTTGTAGTGATGGTAATTACTGCGGATATTTTTACATTAATTGTCATCTGCCACATCTCGCACCACTCAGATATTGTGTTGAGGGATGCACTCAGGGCAAGGTGATCTGCATGACTGTTGATTTCCCGGTAAACAACACAGTCATCGGCAAAAAGCTTAATGTTACAATCGATTGTCGTTGCGATATCATTAATGTAGATTAAGAATAACAATGGTCCAAGGACTGGTCCTTGTGGTACACCCGATGACACAGAAATAGTTTGTAATGTAAAGTGTTCAAAGAATACAAATTGATTACAATGACGCTAAACGTCATTGATCCAACTGGTAATTGGGCTATTACCCAAGACGGCTTCTAGTTTGACAATTAATTTATTATGGCTTACACTATCAAAGGCTTTTGAGAAATCTAGTAGACCCATATTTGTTTGACTTCGGTTATTCAGGCTATAAGCAAGGTCGTGTACAACTTCGATCAATTGTGTAGTAGTTGATAAACCATATCGAAATCTATGCTGGTTCGGAGAAAAAAAGTTTAGTCGTTCAAGAAAAACTATGATTTGTTTAAAAATAATATGTTCAAAAATTTTGCACGATGTACTTGTGAGAGATATAGGCCTATATTTTGATACCATATCTTTATCTCCGGATTTATCTGTCGGTATTATTTTAGCTAATTTACAGTGTGACGTTAATTTAGAGGATTCGAAAAATTTCCTAAAAATTAGGCTTATATATTTACTACTCAATTGCGCATACCTCTTAAGAAAGTCATTCGGAAAGTTATCGGGGCCACTAGACTTCTTGGAATCTATTTCCTGCAGAAGGTTCATGATATCGGCATCGGTAATACTTAGGTCATCGATGGTCGTGGTAAAGTATGAGTTGACAGAGGGTACATTTTTATTTTCGACAGTGAATACTGAGTGGAAAACATCATTCAATTAATTAGCTTTTTCGTATTTTTCTCCTGCAGATAGTTGTGACACTGCTGTGTTTCCACTAAAGTGGAACACCTACGAGGATTGTTTGCCTACGACCTTAACCTACGAGGATTGTTTGCATGGAAGTTCGGAAGAGTTTCGTTAAAGTAATGATCCTTTGCCGCTTTAGCCTTGTTTCGGAGATCATCTCTAGCTTACTGTAGTTTTGAATCTGTCGGCTGGCTTGGGTTGTTCTTTACTGTTTTACGAAGCCGATTCAGTCGGTGCTTTGACTGAATAACCTATCGCTTGATCCACGGGTTTGACCTCTGTTGTTTCTTAATCTTTTTAGAAATACACTTATCAACACAAAAAATACAATTGATTTGAACTGAAGCCATAGAGTATTTACGTCACAGGATGCGTCTGACGCGAGCTGTAAAAAGCTGGGAAACTCGTAATCTAAGTGCGTTAGTATACTGCTGTCATCCGCCTTGGTAGAGTTGTTTATCACAGAGGTTTCGCTATGATTGATGAGGGTGTTGCTTGGCAAGGTGCATATTGGTATGTCGTGGCACGAGATGCCTCTGATAATACTTGGTTTAATAGCACTTATTGGGAAGTGCTGGCTGAGAAGAATAAGGTACAGAATGTTTTTAAGGTGTCTTGTGTGTGTGTAGGTTCAGTCACAATTTGTTGAAGGTTAAATGCTAGCATTATATCAAACAGAGAATAGGAAGCTGATGACGAGTGATGCAGGGTATCCCAGTCTATGTCAGGAAGATTGAAATCACGCATCAGCAATATTCTGGAATTTCGCACACGACGTTGCATGAATTCTTGAATAGCAGATATGCTTTCATGACCTGGTGACGGACTTCGATAAGCACACCCAATGAACACAGTCCCTGAATCACATGAGAGTTTACGAAAGAGAGGTTCGGCTTCTAAATTCAGCGGCAGAATGCTGAAGGAAAAACAATTTTTTATTAGAAGAGCAACGCCACCCCCTCGCGTCAGACTATCCTTGCGGATTACGGAATAACTTCGTGGCGCGATTTCTTTATCGTATACGTCGGGTGTGAGCCATGTTTCTTTGATAGCCACAACATGTGGTTCATATTCAAGCAATAGATTTTCTAGAGCTTCAATTTTGTTTCGAACACTTCTAGTATTTATTTTTATTACAGTTAATTTCTTCACTATGGGTTTCACCGAGTGGAAGATTGACTTTTTGTGTCGTCCTTTTTTTTGACGCAGGAGCACTTTGTTATTCTTTGCATCATTCCAAATGAATGCTTGGCCATTTATGTAGACTTTGTCAAAAGCTAATGACACCTTTTAGTGTTCTTCTCAATTTTCTTTCGCACTTTGCCAAAGATTTCTTCTAACTTCCCGTATACTGCGTGAGCAATCTTCACCAATAGACAAGTCAGAGTTTTTCAATTTGTATCAGTGTTTTAGTATTACATGTTTTTGTCTGGAGTCCAGTAGTTTAAAATTAACTGGCCTGTTTTTGTTTGACTGTGCGTCCCCCAATCAGGGTACCCATTCGATTGTAACAGGCTCAAGCTCGAGCCTTTCTTCAATAGTACGTTTGTTAACGGCTTGTTCTAGGCTTTTACTTGTTTTTCCTTTCTGATCTGCTAAGCCGTACGCAATAAGGTTAGACCGACGGCTTTGATGTTCAAGGTTATCTAGTTTTTCCATAGTTTGCATTCCCTGCCTCATGTTTAGTATTTCACGTTGATAAGTCTCAACTTTTTCAACCTTTTCCAGTTACAATATTGCATCAAGATTATCATCTATGCCATTTAGACGTTTCTCTTTTATGTCTTTTATGTCACTAACAATTTCCTTTATCTGTATTGCGATTTGGGCTCGCTCTGGTCCAGTATTTCTTTCAATATCACCCCCAAGAAGCAATAATTTCTTGACTGGGTGTGCACAGCTTGACATAATCCCACAAAACTGCTGCGGGCACGGCAGCACGAACGAAAAGCGGTAGTCTGATGGAATACAAATTCCATATTCCTTCCTCACCTGCGTGATGAAGACGAAAGGATTTAGCGTCCCCATAGCTTGAGTGCTGCCGTGCCATAGCGGGCGTTGCCTGGTGACTGCTCTTTTATAGTAGCGGTAATGCGTGGTGGCGTTCCTTGCTGGTAACGTATCCTGGTTCCCTCTTGGTGACGCAGCACAGATCCTACTGCCGCGAACGGTAGGATATCTGCCACGTATATGGTCGGTGCGTTGAATGCCTGCGCGGTACATGTGTCGTGGTGAACAGGACATTTCCATGGCTGGCGGATGACAGCAAGCCGGGAAAGCGCTGGACAATCTGCACGATGAAGACGAAAGAATTTAGCGTCCGCATACCTTGAGTGCTGCCGTGTCCATAGCTGGCGTTGCCTGGTGCGTGCTCTTTTATAGTCGAGGTAATCCGTGTTGGCGCTGCTTGCAGGTCATGTATCCTGGTTCCCTCGTGGTGACGTAGCACAGATTCTACTGCCGCGAACGGCACGACACCTGGCAAGTGTATGGTCGCTGCGTTGAATGCCTGCGCGATCCATGTGTCCGTGGTCAACATGGCATTTCCATCGCTCGCGGGTAACATCAAGCCTGCAAAGCGCTGGACAATCTGCACGATGAAGACAAAAGAATTTCGCATCCGCATAGCTTGAGTGCCGCCGTGGTCCGTGGTTCTGATTGTGGCGAACGGAACTCAGTATTAACAAGTGCAAATTTCTGAGAGAATGCCGATCTAACGATAATCTGCCTGTGTACTACTTGAATAACATTGCTTTAGAATCGACAAGTTCATATAAGTACTGAGGCCTGCATATAACATCTAAGTTAACGTGGAATCATCACGTCGGATACTTAATTAACCAAGCCAACCGCTTGCTGGGGTACTTACGCCGTAAGTTTTCTCGTGCTCCCTCTCCTTTAATATTACTGTTTTATAAAGCCCTTTTACGGCCAAAATTAGAATATGCTGCAACTATATGGGACCCTTTCCACCAAAACCTACTACGTTCCCTTGAACTAATCCAAAACAACGTCACTTGTTTTATTCTTTTGAAATACTACCGTGGTGCGAGAGTTTCTTCAATGAAATCGAATCTGGGTCTTCAACCACTAGCAACACGTCGAAGAATTCCTCGCCTTTCATTCTTTCATAAGCAGTATCACCACCCTGCAGTTCATCCAAAATTCATGTCGCTACCGTATTACTTATCTCGCTGTACTGATCATTAGCATAAATTTAGAATCGGTGCATGTTACTCGACAGATTTTTTACACTCATTTTTGCCACGAACGTCGAAAGATTGGAATGAACTTCCTTCTGACATTGTTTCCATTAATAACAATGATAATTTTCAAAAAGCACTAGCTAACACTGTATAATAGCAAACATTTGTATGACCTACTGTTGGTGTTTTCTATTTTCATGTTTAATGTTGCTTTTATATGTCATGCTCTATTACTGCATTTATCATGCTTTCAGCTAACATTGTATAATTAGCAAATATTGTGCATAAGTTCATGAGTTATTTCCTTCTTATTTGTTGTAGAACCCACTCCCCTCTCTAATGCCGAAAGGCCCTGGGTATAAATAAATAAATAAATAAATAAATAAATAAATAAATATATAGGTTACTGAGATGCAGCATTTCTCTAAATTTGGAGAGAGAACGAACCAGATTATTAGAAGAAAAAGGCTTACCAGGACGCACTAATGGTAAAATCCGACGAATTTTAGCTAGTATTCTCTAAAGAAAATGGAGCTTGAGGACAGGAACATCAAAATAACATACAGATATTGAATAAAACAATTACTAGAATAACCAAAGAAGGCCCACTTGAAATGGGAGGTAAGGCACCGAGGCAAGCAGTACGTAAGCTTTCATAAGTACCAAAGAATCTAATAAAGCCACAAGAAAGAATGGAAGTATCTAATTCAGGAGATAAGATAGAATTAAGTAAACTGTCAAACTGGCCAATGATAAGAAAGGAATAGATATTCGAAATAATGAGGTGGGAAAGACACAGAAAGCAGTAAAATGTACCCGCGCATTCAATCAGTTATAAAAGAACCAGGGATAAGGGAGAGCAAAATGTATATTTTGAAATATCAGCAAAATAATGTCATCAGCCATTTTGATTATTTAGTAGAAGCAGCAGAAAACATTTATGAGATAACATAGAATTAGATGAACTGCAAAATCTGTTCAATAAGAAGGAAGGAAGCGATATTTGAAATTTTAAACCAGGGAAGATTGAAGAAGTAGTAAAGTATGGTCACTACATGCAATCAGTGAGCGGAGTAATATGATAAAAAAATTTCAACGATTTAGTATATGAGGCTAATGAATTATATGAGACAGAATTCGATGAAGTGTCAAACTGATCTACGAGAAGAAAGTTAGGGATATTGCAATGTAAAACGTGGAAAATTTTGAGGAACCAGTAAAATATGGATGCAGCATGCAATCAACGAGACGAAAACTTGGCATTCAACAGAGGAAAATATATGCACTCAAACAGAAGGTTAATGTCATGGGCAAACTTTAAAATTTACCAAATGCAGCTAAAGGATCCTATGAAATGAAAACCTCGAATAGGACAGGTCAAGATCTGTGCAGTGAAAGATAAGAAGGGTAATGCGATGTGAAATTGCGATGATTAAGAAAAACAGCACAACAGTTCTATACTCACCTGTACAATACCCAAAGCAGCCAAGCTAACTTCATTCGAAGTAGTGATGAACAAGATACACAGGCTCCTTCTATAAGTAGAGAAAAATTTAGAAAGGCCTTGCAAGACATACCCAGGGAAAAGGGCGCAGAGGAAGATGGAATAATAGACCATTTATTTAAAACGTAGGAGACGCATCATGCTTGAAAATGTTCAGGATTTTTATACGCGATGCCGCACGACTTCACGCGTGCCATAGAGCTGGAAGAATGTAAACATTATAATAAATAAAAAGAATGGAGACGTTAACTAACTTAAAAATTATAGGCACATTAGCCTGCTTTCAGCATAGTATAATATTGACATGTGTACTTAACTTTATCGGGCGACCACGTTTCGCCGCCTGACAAATGTTATCGCACAGCGTGGGACGCGCCTGCATGTAACCGAAGTTTCTGGAAAGTTATCGATGCTTCTATCCACTGTCTGTTGTCGCCGAACCTTGCGTTATTTGATTTCATCGCCTGACGCCAATGGTGTAGAACTTTGTCGAAGGCACGCGGGTCCCAACGATTAGTCTGGAACATTCGACGACTGCTGCATAAAAGCCGACGCGCTTGACCCGCTGATCAGATTTTCAACGGTCGCCGACCGTGTTCGCCGCTATCGTTGTGCTATAAGTGTAGCCTGTTTTGTGGGCACAGGTTCGCCCAATAAACGTTAGTTTTGTCGTTCACAGTATTGCTACTGTGTCCTTCAACGTCACCACCACGTGAAAATATATTAGCCAAGGTAATTTTCCGTACAAAAAGGGCAACACATGACATCAACCAAGAGAGCAGGCTGTCTTCAGGAAGGGATAATCTGCAATGGATCCCATCCATGTCATAAATCAGGTAATTAGGAAATCTCAATAGTAATGTAAAACTTTCTACATGCATTTCATAGATTATGAAAATGAAAATGCATTTCAATACGTAAGGATACCATCAGTCATAAATGCATTACGTAATAAGGAAGTACAGGATACCTACCTGCCTGAATGCTTTCGGAAAAATCTGTATTGATTCCGAAGAAACCTAGGTTTTCCACATGTGGAAAATGAATATCAAGAAAGGGGTCTGGTAAGGAGGCATATTCTTTACAATGCTATTCACTACATGTTTAGAAGTATTCAAGCCAAAATACTGTGAAAGCTTTGGAGTCAGGTTCAGTCGGTCAATAAATCAG